>NC_073253.2:95042500-95667500 GCF_029289425.2 Pan paniscus | reverse complement strand
TATCTCAAATTCCATTTGAAAAATAAATGCCTGAGAATACCCAGGTCACTTATAACAAAGTAGAATAGTTGCAGAATAATAGACTTATAGTAAAACAATGCAAAACCACCAGAATTTTAAATTGCCATTGCTATAAGAATAAAGTAATCCAAGAGTGAAACAAATGGATTCTAGTGCATGCATCGTTAAAAATTTTATGTTTGACAGTGGTGTATTTTAATTTTGTGGAAACATGACTGATTTAACAAATATGTTGACCAAAATACCATTCCAAGTGGGAGAAAATACAGATGATTAAGCCATGCTACTTATACAAACACATTTTACATAAATGTAAATTAAGGGTAAAAACTAAGTATGTTAAAATAAGATGTAAGAGATTAAACAAACATACTATTAGTTGGAGAAAGCTTATAACCATGTCAAGAAACCTAGAAACTATGAAAAACATAAAGGTAGACATATTTAACTATATAAAGTTTTGTTTTGTATAGATGGCTTCATGCTATGTTGCCTTGGCTGCTCTCAAACTCCTGGGCTCAATCAATCCTCCAGACTTAGCCTCCCAAAGTGCTAGGTTTACAGGTGTGAGCCACCACAGCCTGACCTAAAGTTTTAAACATATGCTGATTCACAAAATACAGTATAAACAAAGTTAATATACCTATTATTGATTAGAATTAATATTTGCAAGTAAGTTAATAACTGTAAGACTGCAAGGCCATACATTCTGAAAACTTAAAGCAAAAAATAATTTATTGTTATTACATTTCAATAAATAATATGTTCAATATGTTTTTCTCTCAGCAACAACTAATGTTGACAGAACAAAAAAAGACATTACAATATATTGCTAGTGGAAATGTACATTTTACAGTACTTGGAAATCTCTTAGGTGAAATGCATTGAAATGTAAATGTGTATATTTAACGTGTCTTCTGTGAATATATCCTATGGAAATAAAAGCCTCAATCATATAGCTACAAGGATGTTAATTGCAACTGGATTGTGGAAAACATAAAATAAGGTAAATATTAATCTATAAGAAAATGATTAAATAAAATATGGAATATTTAACTATGGAAAATATGAAGATAATAAAGAGAATCCTCACTCAGAAGTTTTCTCTTTTTGATCTATTAAGTAAAAACCGTAAGATACTGAGCAGAGAGTATGTATAATATGATCACATTTTTAAAAAGCAAATAAATATATTAAAAATATACTTACATCTCTAAATGTACTATTTTATATAATTTTCTTAGTGTGGAAAAACAATGGGGGTGAATATATATTAGTTTTTTTGCATGCAGTTGGGACAAAGAGACATGGCCCAGAAAGGGGAAATGTTTAATTTACTTAGCCCTTACAGACAAAGCTCACCAATAAAGTCCAAGTTTAAGAGATTTTAGAAAGTAAAATTCTAAATAGCTTGAAAGAAGATAGGTAAGAAATCTTCACACACTCGTAGGTACAAGTTTATCTGGACACACAAAAGATCTTCAGTGGTAGCAGAATTAGTCCCTTAACCACACTTCTTTTAAACACTTTACAGCCTTGCTTTTCGAAGTATGACTTTTGTGCTAGCAGCATTGACATCACCTGGGAACGTGTTAGAGAGTCATATATCTGGCACATCCCAGAATTATTGTTCAGAATCTCCATTTTTACCAAGCTCCCCAAATAATTGGTATGTACATTAACGTCTGAGGAGCAATGCCTTAGTGGATGGCAGATGGACTAAAGTGAGAAGAATGTATTTTTCCTATTTAAGTATCTATAAGCATGCATAGAAATGTGTGACAAGTTCTTATTTTTAAAAATTTTTATAATAGACAAAGTTCATTTTAATGAAGACAATACAATGAATAAAGCAAAAATAACTCTGACAGATTTTGGTGGGAAACTCACAAATAATTCATTGTTAGATTACTTATCATTGAAGCTACTGGAGTCTTATCTCAACTACAGATTGGAATCTTAATGAAGTAAACCTGTTTCATTAGACTGTCCTCATAACAAAAAGCGTATGCAAAATAATTGAAATATTGAAAAGCATTACATAAATATAAATGAATTGTTTTCATTGGGGTTCTTATTAAATGCACAGAAATCTTTTCCTTTTCCTTTCAGTGTTTTTTCAAATTGAAATTTCAAAGAAGGTCGTGGAAAAATTTTAGTCAATCAGGAAAACTAAAGGCATAAAATATTATGTACCTACTTATTGACACATATTTAACAGATTCTTAAAATTTTGCCTTCAATTCTGTTTTTCTGTTTGCCCTCCAATCTAGTTTTTATGATTTGCACTAACCTAGATCTGTTTTATAAACATTCTGTAATTTTTATAATCTAAAAAAATGCATGAATACTAAATGAAATATAACATTATAAACTGAGTTATTTCAACAGAAATAATATATCTAACAGATAAAATAATGTGATCTATGATCACTGCAGTTAGAAATTTAAATCTTTCTACCAGTTTTCATCAACAGATTCCACCTTCAAATCTAGAGAAATATTTAGAAGGTTGATGAAGACTCAGGTATTTTATTTTTTTAATGAAAAAGAAGAGCATTTTCTTCTTTTTGGGAAGAGAAAGGAAGTACATACAGTGTCTTATAGTAAATATGCAAAAACACTCAAAAATATAATATTTTCATTAAAACAAACTACTTCCAATATCGTATTACTAAAAACATCTACTCACTAAAATACAAGCCCCATGAAAACAAGTGTTCTCAGTTTTGTTTACTGCTAGAACCCTAATCTTAGAACATTGCCTGACATAAAGCATAGAAATTTATGCTTTGGCAATTAAATATTTTCCAAATATTGAATTTTTCAAATAATTTTAGCACAATGATTTTTCAACTCATATTTCAGAAAGTAGAGATTTACCTCTCCTTGTGTAAGTTCTCATATTTTTAAGCTACATGTAATTAAATCATATTAAAATTGAGACAGTGCAATATTTCCAAGCTGTATCTTACAGGAACTAATATCCAGAATGTGCAAGGAACTTAACGAAGTAAGAAAACAAACAAAAAATGAATAATACCATTAAAAAGTGGACTAAGGACATAAATAGACACTTTTCAAAAGAAGACAAAAAATGGACAACAAGCATATGAAAAAATGCTTATCGCTAATCATCAGATAAATGCAAATTAAAACCATAATGAGATATCATCTTATGTCAGTCAGAATGGCTATTATTAAAAGGACAAAAATAACAGATGTTGGTTAACATGTGGAGAAAAGAGAATGCTTATACTATTTGGGAATGTATATTTGTGCAACCTTTGTGGAAAATAGTATGGAGATTTCTCAAAGAACTAAAAGGAGAATTATCATTTGACCCAGCAAATACTCAAATGAAAAGAAATAATTATATCAAAAGATATCTGAGCTCGTATGTTTGTCATAGCAATATTCACAATAGCAAAGGTATGGAATCCACCTAAGTGTCCATCAATGGCAGATTGGATAAAGAAACTGTCACAAATATGTATGTGTGTATATATATACGTATGTATATACAGGATTACACACACACACACACACACACACACGATACTATTCAGCCATAAAAAGAAGGAAATGTCTTTTGCAGCAACATGAATGGAACTGGAGGCCATTATCTTAAGTGAAACAACTCAGAAACAGAAAGACAATACCATATTATCTCATTTATAAGTGGGAGATAAATAATGTGAACAGAGGCCTGGCGTGGTGGCTCTCTCCTGTAATCCCAGCACTTTCGGAGGCCAAGGCAGATGGATCACGAGGTCAAGAGATTAAGACCATTCTGGCCAACATGGTGAAACTACGTCTCTACTAAAAATACAAAAAATCACCCAGACGTGGTGGCAGGGGCCTGTAGTCCTAGCTATTTGGGAGGCTGAGGCAGGAGAATCACTTGAACCCAGGAGGCGGAGGTGGCAGTGAGCCGAGATTGCGCCACTGCACTCCAGCCTGGCGACAGAGTAAGACTCCGTCTCTAAATAAATAAATAAATAAACAAATAAATAACGTGAACATAGATTGTGGAATGAGAGGCAGCGGATGCTGGGAAGGGGGGAAGGGTTGAGGAACGGGTTGACGGAGAATTTCTTAAAGAGTACAAAGTAAGTTATTCGGGTGATATAGACACTAAAAGCCCTGACTTCCCCACTATGCAATATATTCATATAATGTAGCAAAATTACACTTATACCCCTTAAATGAATACAAATAAAAATCAAAAATAAATTTAAAAATTTGAGAGTGCAGTTCTTAAAGAATATGCACAAATAGTTTCTGTAAGTTAAGAATATTTTGTGAAGGCCAGGCATGGTGGCTCACACCTGTAATTCCAGCACTTTGGGAGGCTGAAACGGGCAGATCACGAAGTCAGGAGTTTGAGACCAGCCTGGCCAATATGGTGAAACCCTGTCTCTATTAAAAATACAAAAATTAGCTGCGGGTGGTGGTGTGTGCCTATAATCCCAGCTACACAGGAGGCTGAGACAGGAGAATCACTTGAACCCGGGACGCAGAGGTTACAGTGAGGTGAGAACGTGCCACTGCACTCCAGCCTGAGCAACAGAGCGAGACTCCATCTCAAAAAAAAAAAAAAAATTGTGAAGCAAATAATTCAATTTCCTTTTGCATTTTTACTGAACATTTGGATTTTTGTCTCTAAAATTTATCTTTTCATTTTTTTTTTTCTCTTTGAAGACCTGTGTTTCTTCCATGGTTAACTGAGCAGAAATTTTAAAACTTTATCAGAAAGCAACTACTAAATGAAGGCTTTTCAGGGAAACTGGTCTGTGTTTCTTCTTTGGGGTTCAGCCAGGATTAGTTAACACTAAGGAGATGAGACAATATTTTTGTTGTTCACACACCCCTTTTGTCACGAGCAGTAAAACTTCACATTGGCTACAGTAGCAATTGGCCTGACATTTTCAGCCCCGATATTCTCAGCTGTGTGGTACAGCCCCCTGCAAAATGATGGTAAAGCAGTTATTGTTGTTTCTTGCCAGGATTAGAATTGTGAAGTGTAACCAGGAAGTATTTTTCCCCATTTATATGCATATTGATAATTAGGCTCAAGGAAATGAAGTGCATAGAATGGGAATTGAGATTTTGTTTTTTAATGTGAACTTGTTTGAGATCAGCTTCCACCGTTCTCTGACAGATGGATTCTTTTTGGCAGATGATGATGCAAACTGTTTCTTTCGTGCCTGTCTATATGAAATGTATTCTATAAACACATTGAAGCATCATGCTCCTCTGAGTCCTCAGTGCTTGGGAATGTATTAGCACCACCATGATTTGGATGACAGGATTCAGAAGCATCTGAGAGTGGAAACTGGGGGAATACTAGTGTGATTGCTTTGGTTCTCTCAAGGGTCCTGGGAGATAATAATGTGTGGTTCCCTTGAAATTTGACATAGGACATTTTTATGTCAATGAAAAAGAAAAAAGAAACCTCATAGATAACAGGAAATTTCAAACAAGCAAACTCTAAATAAGTTTTAATAAGTGTTTTAACAGATACTGGAAAACTGAACCATTTGGAAAATAGTACTTAGGAAATTTTAAATTCATGAGAAGCATGTAAGGAATAATTCTCTTTCAAGATCTAATTTTCAGGGTCAATTTTCCTCATGATTTAACAGTTTTATAATGATTGCTCTAATATGTTGATAACAAAGAGACTTTGCCTTTTATATTTTTACAATCAAGGGTATAACAGCTGACTCAGTTGTACTTTTACAATGCAAATTTTAATGGGAATTTTCTTGAGGAACTATCCCCCCCCTGGCAAAAATAAATAAATAAATAAATCTGTATTTTAGGAGAGAAAACTAAATTGCTTCAACTGAGCCACAGGTAATGTTAGTTAAGCACATTTAGCCATTCTCTTGGGCAGTATAAGAGTGCTACATTATACACTTATTAGGAAAATATAATGCTACCTTACACATCTGTCCAGTCAGCCACTTACCTAAAATTCTGAAAATTAGTCTCCCTGAGGGGATTCCTGGAGCCTTAAGACTTCCTTCTTATTCATTGATATTGTTGGGAATTTTGTAGAATACAAAGGGGAAGGAGATGACAATTAAAGACTTTCTGAAATCCATTCAATAAGGTTTTGGTAAAGGCACATAGGGTACTAGCAGAACTAAAAAGAAAGGAGTATGTCTTCTAGATCCCACAGGCATGACATTTTCTCTCTAAAAGTTAGATTAAAAAAAAACTGTGATCTTTTATTTCCCAAGAAATAAATCCACACACTGCAAAAGGATAACACACAGTTATAGATGCTTCTGCACAAATGTGGTGACAGCAAGAGTGCCCTGAATTAGGTAAAAAGAAGTGGAGTAAAGCGTTTGTGTTTTTGAGAATGTGTGTGCGTGTGTGTATGTGCACGTGTGTGTATAAAACTATCATCTAACTCAAAATATGTGAGATCAGAGAGGCAGGCCCGGCATGGTCACTCATGCCTGTTATCCTAGCATTTTGGGAGGCTGAAGCAAGAGGATCATTTGAGCTCAGGAGTTCAAGACCAGCCTGGGCAACATAGTGAGACCTTATCTCTACATAAAAACAAAGCAAAACAAACAAAAAACAATTAGCCAGGCATGGTGGCACACATCTGTAGTTTGTAAGTACTTGGTAGGCTGAGTTGGGAGAGTCTCTTGAGCCGGGGATGCCAAGGTTGCAGTCAGCCATGATGGTGCCACTGCAATCCATGAAAAATACTCTAACTGCAGCCACAGATTGGATTTTTTTTGGTTGTGTGATTGAACAGCAGATTTTGATGTTGATTTTTCTAATTTATCATAACACATTTATCCAGGTCAAATCAAATTACATTGGTTTGTGATCAACCAGCCAACATTACAACTATCTGGATATTTGGGTTGTAGGTGTAAGATATCATTGTCATTGGTCAGTTACGAAGATTTGAGTCATTTATAATCTAGTTTCTTAATTGATGACTCAATATTTGAGAAATAATGAGAAAGGATTTGGGAACACAGAAGATGGACCGATAAGCTTCTAATATTCTCTGTCTCTATTACCACATAATCAGATCCTCTTTTATAGTAAAGTTAGTAGAACAGAATTAGTAATTTATTTATTCAATAAATATACAATAAGTGCATGTATATTGAGGTATTACTTTAAGTGAAAGTGATATAGCAAATAACAAGTCAAACAAATTCCTTTAATTTATGGAACTTGTGTTCTAATTATGGCAGGAGTAGGTATTTACAAATAAACACTTAACAAAACAAATACAAAAAAGATAATGTGATTGACTTGAGAGTATAAAGATACCTAAGACTGAGTATACGTTCTTACGATATTTCATTTAAGTGAGTACTAAGTACTGAACGAAACTAGCTCTGAAAAGATTTGTGTGACGATAATCCCACATAGAGCAGAATCATTCTACTGTGAAAATACTCTAGGATTTGAATAATCTATTTTTGGTTAATAATGCCAAAACATATTGGCTTGAAATAGAAATTTTATATTGCTCCTGACTTTGTGGATGAAGAATCTAGGATGGACTCTATGGTGTGCAAGTCTTTGCTGTATGTGCTATCAGCTGTGGTGACTCAACCATGGCTGGAGCAGCTACTCACATAACGGATGAACTGGTACTGGTTGAGAGCTTGGATCTTAGCTGCAGCTGTTGGCTTGGGGCCTCAATTCTTCCTCATGTGGGCTTACTTCAGCTCCCTCACAGTATGGTGGCTGGCACCTAAGAGTGAGTATTTCAAGAGAGAGGAATTGAAAGTTTTCAGTCTTGTAATCTGTCACTTATACTATACTCAAGTAGCTATAGAGTCCACAGATTGAAGGAAAGTGGGTATGGACTCCAACTTTCAGTGAGAGAAATGTAAGGAATATATGATCATTTTTGACCTGTCACAGTAAACCTCTGGCCAAAAACTCTTTACAATATTCCCACGTGAAAAATACACTCACCCCATTTCAAGACCCCAGAAATTTCAGTTCAATATAGAATTAGTTTCAAGATCAGGATTCATAATGTAAATCAGGTTTAGGTGTTGAGGAGGCTCCTCACATGGAAAACAAATTCGATGTTGGCTGCTCAGCCAGGCTAGTCCTCTCCATGAGGCAGCTTTGGCTTTCTAACAGCATGATGGCTGACTTCCAAGAGTGAGTGTTCCAATAAACATGAAGTGGAAGCTGCCAGTCTCTAAAGGTCTGGAGGCAGGAACAGATGCACACACACACACACAGACACACACACACACAAAAGAAAGAAACCCTCCAATACATTTCATTAGAGCTGTCACAGAGCCCACCCACTTGATGGGAGGAGTATCAATGAATTTGTGATTTTCTTTAATTCTCACATCTGGTATATCCAAAGACCAGAAAGATGAATGCTTAGACAGTATCCCTTACTGCCCTTTGTGTACTTCTAATTTAAAATCAAATTCTTTAAAGAAATCAGAAATATAGATAATGCTCTAAATGGTATCTTTGAGTACAAGATATCTATAGAAGTTATAAAATTACTTAACTATGATAAGTCCATTTGGAGTATCAGTCAAGTCAATCGGCACAGAGGTCTTACTTTTAGAGTGCAACGAGAGAAGAATTACAGTGGCCCAAAGTAGTCAGGAGCAGGAGGAGCAAGAGAGTGATTAAGAGCTCAGTACTGAACTGCAGCTGAAATTAGAGGCATCCAATGTAAAAGTCCATTGGTGGAGGATGACAAGAGGACCACAAATTGAGCAAAACAATACAATTTGGAGGTTAAGTTCAACTGAAACACAACAGGAAGTGAGAACAAGGGGAACAGGAAAGTAAGGGAATTTAAATTTATTGTCATAAGCAGGACTTAGTATTAGCTCCCTAATACTGCCTCCTAGTGCTACTATGAATGGTGAATTAGGTTTAAAAGTACATAGGTAGGAAAAATAAATAAATTAATGATTTTCTTCCTCTGGAAATAAAAAAATAGATAATTACATATTGCTTAGAGTGAGATATTAAATGGCATATGGAAAATATGGATTACCAAGCTCTAAAATATTTACAAGTTTTTTCTGGGATCCAATGGAGACCTGATTTGGTATTTTGGAGGATACTCTTAAGTTTATGGGATTTTTCTGATGATTCCTTTTTTAATGCTTAAGTTAACACTGGAAGAAATCCCACAAGCACCAATCACAGTAAACAGAACAATCTATTTTTGAAAGTAGGCATGGTCAAGATGATTTTAATTGGTTATTTTTTTTTTTTTTCTGCAAGTGAACAAAGAATCAACTTGGCTCTAACTCCTAGTCCTACTTCAAGACAACTTGTTTTTCTTTCCTTTAGAAACTTTCCTTTATGTTTCTCCATTTCTTCTAAGGTGAGTTAGAGCATCTTCAATGTTCCTTTAGTCACATTACATCCAATATTATGACTTTTGAATTGTGCTTAAGAATTCTACTTAATTGTTTTCTCCCATTATTGTGAAAATGAGAACACAGTAACTGTTTCTAACTGCCATAGATCTGTTCTGTTTAATGTGGTAGCCATTAGATACACAAAGATGTTACTTAAATTTAAATGCAGAGTATTATTTAAACTTACATTAAATTAAAATTAATTTCCTCAGTTGCACCAGCCACATCTCTGGTGCACAATAGCCATGTGTGGCTAGTGGCTGCCACTTTGGAAGGCATAGATATAAAGCACAGCCATCATTGCAACAAATCTATTGGACTGTGCTGCATAAAATTTTTCATAATTTTTATAGAATGAAAGAAAAACATCTATGAGTCAACATTGTTACAAGAATTTGACTTCATGTAGGAAATTGTGAAAATATGCATAAACATATACATATATATACACACACACGCATACTGAATTTCAGTTTTCTTGGCATGGTACTGTACTTAGATATAAATAAAATTTGAAATATAAACATATTCAACATAAATTAATTCATGAAATATAAATTAGAACCTGGGCATGTTAAATAAAAGCATTCCATTTCACAGAAATGATTAATGACTACAGGTTGTTTGGACAGTCTAGCTTGGTTATTCACTAAGATTAGCTGTTGTACTCTTTAGTTGTTCATATCGAGGATCCATACTGGAGGAAATGGAATGACTAAGAGAGTGAATCTATATAAATCTGTACCATGCCAAACATGGTATGAATTTCTGTCACACGAAAAGGTGCCTTAACCCTTACTTAAATCTATTTTTTAAAACAGCTTAAGCTATAGAATCCCTTAAAGAGGCAATCTGAGAGACAATGATGTAATGAAAACTGGTCAGAGTTACAAAAGTGCTTTTCACACACAAGTTATATGAAACAGAGAGCTAGAAATCAGCAAGTAAAGGGAAATAATTTTCTGATGGTCTTATTTTTAGCTCTTTGGAAAATTACAGAGATGATCTGATAATTTGATTTTTTATTCCTTAACTCACATAAATAAGACAGGAATGACAAAACAGTTGAAAGAATGTGCTCTTTGGTCCTTAGTGGAATGTGTGCTCCTGCTACTGATCAGAGACTCTCCAGATTTATGCATTTTGCTTCCTTAGCTGGAAATAATCGCAGACCTTCAATTCTACATGAAGAGGGGACAGGAAACCCCTATACTTTGGAAAATATGAGACAATGAAAATTAAATATTGACTGAAGAGGAAAATTTTTAATTGGATGGGAAAAGTTAATACATCGTGGAATAGAAAATGAGACCATACCTCAAAACAGTCTCAGATACATGAACATTTACTAGTTGTATTTTTCCATATAGATACAAAACAGTCTCAGATACATGAACATTTACTAGTTGTATTTTTCCATATAGATACAAAACAGTCTCAGATACATGAACATTTACTAGTTGTATTTTTCCATATAGATACAAAACAGTCTCAGATACATGAACATTTACTAGTTGTATTTTTCCATATAGATCGCCATGTATGGCAGGATGAATTTTTCATTTTCCCCATATGGATGTTCCTACACTGAATGTTTTCTAATCTCTGCTGTTCTTTTATAAATATTCTGAAGACATCATACTTCTTATTAAATAAATACAAACAACTCTCTCCATTGCAATAATTATGCAAACAGAGATTATTGCTTTTGCTTGCACCTGATGGAAATCTGTATATTCAAATATTTATTTTACTTCATATATTCTCCATGCTTATTGCCTTTTTTAGATTTTTATTGACATATTATAGCTGTACACATTTTGGGGGGATATGTGATATTTTGATACCTATATACAATGTGTAATGATAAAATCAAGGTAAGTAGGATATCAGTCACCTCAAATATCGATCTTTTCTTTCTATTGGGACCATTATAATTATTTTCTTCCAGCTATTTAAAAATATACAATAAGTTATTACTAACCGTAATTTCCCTTTATTCCATCTATACAATTTTATTTGTATGCCTTTAACCAATTTCTCTGTAACCCTTTTGTTTTTTAATTCTACATCCCATGACCTGTCTCCTTTCCCAATGTTCTTTTCTATCTATTCTTATAAACACTAGGCCTTCCCTTCTGAACTACAGTGTGGTCTTTGTTGAAGTCTTTAAATTTCTTTCTAAGATAATCTGATGGGAGTTTTGGGGTGATGGAATAATGGCTCCCAGTATAAAAGAAATCCATGTGTTATAGCTTATCCTAACATAAAATAGAAGGTCTATACTTTGGGAACAACAATATTCATAATGAAAGTAGACACAAGCTTTTTTTATGCTTTGTAGTGTGATTATTATATGTTAAAACTTTATCTTGTTAAAAATTTTAATCTGCCAAAGTATTATTACAATCTTTAGTTTGGTCATGACTTTTGGTCAATTTTGTATCATTATTTGTAAAATACTCCATTATATTTGTCCAGAGTTTTGGAATTTGACCCACTTTTGTTCCTGCCCACTTACTGCTATATAGACAGAATCAGAATCTGCATATATAATTGATATCATCGTAAATTTTAATTGGTCTTGGCCATCAAATCTGATTTTGGACACGGATGGAATGACTCCAGTATAAAACCTTCTTGGCTGTAATAGTAATTTTTCTTTGCATGCTGGCTTCATCAAAAAATTTTTAATGTCATTTTCTATTATAGCAGTTTTGGAAGCATAGGTAACTGGACATTTCAGAAATGTCAATGACTTATCTTTCAGAAATACAGGAGATCTTATTATGGGAGAAGGATCCTGTGAAATTGTCTATATTTGAAGACAGCAGAGGAGCTCTTTGACTCTATTTTCTGTTTTTTTGTTTTGTTTTGTTGTGTTGTTTTTTTTGAGACGGAGTCTTGCTCTGTCACCCAGGCTGGAGTGCACTGGCGTGCCATCTTGGCTCACTGCAAGCTCCGCCTCCCGGGTTCACGCCATTCTCCTGCCTCAGCCTCCGCAGCAGCTGGGACTACAGGCACACACCGCCACGCCCGGCTAATTTTTTTTTTGTATTTTTAGTAGAGATGGGGTTTCACCGTGTTAGCCAGGATGGTCTCCATCTCCTGACCTCGTGATCCGCCCGCCTCGGCCTCCCAAAGTGCTGGGATTACAGGCGTGAGCCACCACGCCCGGCCTTTGACTCTATTTTCAAACAGCTGTTCCAATGATATTTCTGTAGTGCAAGTACAATATGAGCATATCACCACTACTCTACTTTAATATTTCCATGTTCTCGCACCCCTGGCATAAATTTCACATTCCACAGCGTGGTTTACAAGTTTTGAATATGTTCCCTAATATTTTTCCAACCTTATCTCCATCCATTTCCTGCCTCTCATATGCTGCTCCTAATAAGCAGTCTGTCATTGTATCATAAGCAGGCTGCTGTCCTAATCATCACATTCTCATTCTTAGGCCTTCACATGTACACTTTCCCCACTGCCTTGATATCTTACGATATCCCTTCTACATCCCAGACAGTTACTTAGCTTCTGTTCTTTCGTTTGACTCTCAATATCTGCTCAGCCGTTTTTTTTTTCCCTGTGAAGTTTTTGACTATTCTTCGCTCTATACACAGCCAAATAACTAGAATCCCTCCTTCGTGAACTTGGAATGGATAGAGAAAGGAGGAAAATTTTGAGTTTTTTCATGAAGATAGAAAATAAAAATCTATTAATTATTGCATCTGGATAATGTGTGATTCCCACTAAGTATTTTGATCATGGGATATCTATGGGGGCCTCTTTTTAAAATCTCTACAAATGCCTTGTTTCCCTCTAGGGAAACAGTCATCACATTATATTTTTTTTGTAGATATAGAGACACATTTTGCATGTCCCTTCAAAGAATAACTTACTGTCAAGCTTCAGGGAATGTGTGAGTATGCAGCCTTTATTTGTGAGCT
The DNA here is from genome assembly GCF_029289425.2 of Pan paniscus. Lineage (NCBI taxonomy): Eukaryota > Metazoa > Chordata > Mammalia > Primates > Hominidae > Pan > Pan paniscus. The sequence goes on along the minus strand of NC_073253.2, from coordinate 95,654,116 downwards.
TCTTCAGGATCTGCCTTAGCTGTAGAAATTCACTTTGCCTGAGGTCATAACTTTTCCCTGGGCAGTTTGTCTGTTGACTCTCTGGGGTAGGGCTTAGAAGCCTAGCTATTTACTTAAAAAAAAAAAAAAACAAACAAATAAGAAGGAAAAATTGCACTAAAGGAAAAGAGATAACCAGATTAGAAGATTAAGGACAAAAAGGTCTGGAGTTAGAGGCATATATCAATGGATATATGGGAGCAGCTGCAATGTGAGAAGATCTTTGTGTTCCATATTAGTGTCCACCAGAAAGCATATACTACAGAAGAGGATTTGCACAGCCAAGTGGATAAAATAGACCCATCAGATGACATCGGCTTGTGTGTGTCATAGAGTCTTCTAGTACCAACACAATGAACATATGCATGATGTTGACAGAGTGGTTGTTATGCAGGCTGCACATAAACATAAACCAAATAACACATACTCCATTAAGTTTGATTTACAAGGAGCCACCATCAGATACCAGTGCTGATCTTAGGAAGTTTGAGGGAGCTGGGGTTGAGAGTAATCCTTATATGTGTGTTGGGGAGTTTCTCCTCTATGTGATGGATGCTATAGTTTTGTTGTTGTAAACTGTGCAACAGAGTGAGACAGAGTCTCACTCTGTTGCCCAGGCTGGGGTGCAGTGGCGCCATCTCTGCTCACTGCAAGCTCTGCCTCCTGGGTTCACGCCATTCTCCTGCCTCAGCCACCCGAGGAGCTGGGACTACAGGTGCCCGCCACCACACCTGGCTAATTTTTTGTATTTTTAGTAGAGACGGGGTTTCACAGTGTTAGCCAGGATGGTCTTGATCTTCTGACCTCATGATCTGCCCACCTCAGCCTCCCAAAGTGCTGGGATTACAGGCGTGAGCCACTGCTCCCAGCCCGTATGCTGTAGTTTTAGGAAAGATAGTAGGTTTTTGACTATATGTCTTTGTTTTATTAACCCTATATTATCTCTTCCACATAGTTTTTTGTGCCTGCTGCCTAATTTTTGTGACAACTGCTTCCATAAGGGCATCCTTGCTGCTTTGAGAACGAACCACCCATGGACTTCATGGTTTCTGGGTAGTTTCATATGAGGCTGTTGCACTCTTTCTGGGAGGTGCTTTCCTAATCATTCTGATCTTTTCCTACTAGAAATTTCTGGATAATTTCCAGTTTTCAGTAGTCCTTTCATTTATCCTGATTTTATATTTTTCTAGGTTATTTCTTTTGGCATTTGGAGTAGGGAAGTCTGATGAAGTCCTCAGCTCTTTTTCCTTAGACGCCTTCTATATTTTCTATTTCCAAATTCTTAAGGATTCCTTATTTCTATTCTTTTTTTGCACCCTCTGCAGAATCAACCTTATATTGACAAAATATATTTTTACATTTTTGGGTGACATTTACAAGTCCTTAATTAATTAATTAATTAATTAATTTTTTGAGATGGAGTCTCGTTCATTCACCCAGGCTGTAGTGCTGTGGCGTGATCTTGGCTCACTGCAAGCTCCGCCTCCCAGATTCATGCCATTCTCCTGGCTCAGCCTCCTGAGTAGCTGGGACTACAGGCGCCTGCCATGATGCCTGGCTAATTTTTTGTATTTTCAGTAGAGACGGGGTTTCACCGTGTTGGCCAGAATGGTCTCGATCGCCTGACCTCGTGATCCGCCCGCCTCGGCCTCCCAAAGTGTTAGGATTACAGGCGTGAGCCACCGCGCCCGGCCCAAGTCCTTAATTTGTAAGTCTTGAGTATTTTGGTTAGCAATAATTAAGACATGTACTAAACACATACTAACTTGTAGTGTATTTGAAATAACATTACACTTGGCTACCAAGATTTTATACCCCTCAAATAATCTTGGCATTGGAAATAAAGTAGTAATAATAATAATTACTTGTTTCAGTTACTGTACTAGGTGTCTTTATGTATATTATTTTTAATCCTCACCCAATTTTATAAAAAGTATTATTTCTCATGTTTTTTTCAGTGGAGGAAACCAGGACTCAGCAAAGTTATATTAACTAGTACATGAACTCTGTGGGTTCAGGAGCATCTCTGTATAGTGCTGCCATCTAGTCTTGTCTCCTCATTTTCCATGAAATAAGGAGACTGAGGCCGGGCGTGGTGGCTCATGCCTGTAATCCAGCACTTTGGGAGGCCAAGGTGGGCGGAACACGAGGTCAGGAGTTTGAGACCAGCCTGACCAACATGGCGAAACCCCATCTCTACTAAAAATACAAAAATTAGCCCAGCGCGGTGGCGCGCGCCTGTAATCCCAGCTACTTAGGAGGCTGAAGCAGGAGAATTGCTTGAACCCAGGAGGTGGTGGTTGCAGTGAGCTGAGATCGTGCCACTGCACTCCAGCCTGGGTGACAGAGCGAGACTCTGTATCGAAAAAAAAAAGAGACTGAGTCTAGTGAAGCCAGTGGACTTGCTCATGATCACGCAGCTAGTTAGCAGCAGAATGAGGACTTGGATCCCTGAACTCCTGACTCACATTCCGGTGCACTTTTCACTACAGCAGGACACCTGGGCTCCTGAGCCCCAAGTGACAGCCCCAAACAGCTGTGTTTATCTGTCTTGCATGTCCCAGCTTGTTTTGCTAGCTGAGCAAAAACTACTTAAAAGGATCCTCAATCTTCACCTTCCCACTCCCTTCCACTTCTACTCATATACTCCCACTTGCCTCATGAATGACTTCATAGAAACAATTGTGCAATGTCACTAAGCCTTCCTCTGGTGTCAGAGTTACTCCCTGAGAGAGCATTCACTTCCTCATGACTCTGGTTTACTGGTTAGATTGGCTTTCCCTCTCTTCTCTTTGATCGGAATCTTCGTTGTTTAGGCAGGAATTTGAGGAGCAGATGTTATGCCCCTTGAACAGACCCTTTAATTCTCCTTAGTACTGTGTCTAATGACTCTTAATCCTGTCCTTTTAACTCTGTGGCTAGCAGATTTCAGAGTGAAGTGAGAGAGGAATGATGAGCTTGATGCTGAACATTTCATTTTAATGTTGGCAAAGTAGTCTACAGAGAGTACATGACAAACAGTGAGACAGAGGGAAAATGTTAAAAGTGTTCCTATATAGCAGAAAAACAATGTGAACATTAGTGTGGGATCACTGAAATTTTGGGTTTCCCGTCAAATGTAGATAGAACAGTTTGGTTGATTAGTTTGCCAGAGAAATGGAGCCATTGACTGTTTCTACTTTGTCTTCTTAAACTTTGATATTTTTCAGATTTTCATTTCCCTTTTAAAATAAAAATAAATCATCAGAAGAAACAAAGTGATCTCTTGTTTTTCCTGGTTACTGGAGAAAATTACACTTCCCCCAAATGGGAGTAGCATTAACAAGCATATATCCTGTGAACTGATTCCTTCCATTCTTTAGAGACTTTGGTTTAGTGCTCTGAACTTTCTGATTATCAGATCTTATGTGTTTGCTAATATATAAAATAACAAATTAGACATAATGCCCTATAATTTTCTCAGTTTGATTAATTGCCTGAAATTTGATCTATCAGTCAGTGTTTGATTAGAATAGAGAAATCACATGTAATTTGAACAAGGAAAGATTAATACGAAGAACTGCTAGCTATAACAGGGTTTTGGAGCAATGAGGATTGGCTAGTAAAAAGTAAAGAGAACTCTAAGGAATATAAGAATAGCAGGTAAAAGGAGCATCAACCCCTGGGGTTGAGATAGAACATCCAGGGCCTCTGGGATTAAGATCCAGACCCTGTTTGAGGGGGCATGGCTGTGGCTCACTGAATGAAGAGAAGTTGCTGTGGTAGAAATCTGTCTCATCAGAATCACTCTGCTATAATACTGCCTTGTGGAGGTACTGGTGGAAGATACTGGGTGCTGCTGACTGCTGTGCACTTCAGGAGCCTGACAATGGAGCAAACTGCACGGGTTCTGGATCTGGACACTGGAGAAGCTGTGTTGCAGTACAGAAGCCTGCCAAGAGGAGCACACAAGACTCTTGGAAAGAAGAGGAAAATCTCCTCTTACAATGTCGATCTAACATCATGCCAACTAGCAAAGGAAAAATGTTTAAAGGGTCCAGGTTCATTTCTGCAGAGCAGATAGGAAAGGATGAATTTGGAGCTGAGAGGCAATAAGTGGACAACTGGCACATTTGGTCAAACTTGTAATTTTATATCTTAGATGGACAAATTTAAACCCAAGTCCATAGGTGTTTTCCTTACAAGCTTACATTTAAATTTGCGATCCTGGTCAGAATTTTGCTAAGGACTTCATTCTTTCCCAGTGTTTCAGGAAGGATACCATGGGGCCAGAGCCACTTTTCTTTATTGTAAGGTCCTGGGCTGTGGCCCCTTTTGCTTTTCTGGGCTCCTTTCTCATGGGCATCTGTTTTGGGAGCTTCATTTCCTCATCTGCTTTGACACTTTAATTTTGGACGTTGTAGTGAAATGCTTCACATTGTCACACATTCTAATCTCAGAGACCACTCCAAATCTTTTTGAATTTTCTTGGCCATTGGAATTAGTACTCTGGAATCAGTACATTAAGAATGGTTTTTTAAAAACTATGAGCTAGAATTTCAACATTTTAGAAGAAATGGTCAGTATAAATTTGGAGAAGCAGTTTCTAGCTAGTAGTAACTGTGCAGAAAAACAGTTTTATTGATAAGTATCTGATTTGGATTTAGGAACCAGCTAGGATGAAAAATTCAATTGAGGTCTGGCCAGTTAGATATAAATTTTATTTTTCCTTTATATTCTGTGTCCAAAAGACAAATTGTCATGAGTTATTTTTTTTTTCTGAAGTATCCATTTGTTTCTCAGCTTTGGAATTAGAGGTGTAGAAAATAAACGGGACTCAACAGCCTAAGATTTTGTTTAAAAAGATGTACTTATTTATTTATATTAAAAAAATTTCTAAACTTTTTTTTTTGCAAGAAACTGTATGTCAGCATTTTCATTTTTGATAGATAAATTTTATATTTGGGATTTTGATTATGAAGTTGTTTCTGCACCAGAATTCCTTATGGATTTTTGTAATAATCTGTATTTAGTGTGTTTAATTATTTGCTTTCCATTTATATTTATTTTGGGATTTCTTTTTTAAGAGAATGGCACCTGTGACAGCATACTGTTAATATTACCCTTGTATCGTACTTTACCATGCCATCTCTGAAGAATATTACAGACCATTTTGGAGCATGGTGAATAACACATTTTTACCTTAGGAGTTCACTTGAATAGTCGTTTTTATATTTGTGACTGCAAGTCACTTTTAGGGGCTGTACTTCCTTAGTACTGGTAGCATTATTATCCAATGGACTTTTATAGCTTTCATTAGGTTTTCTTTTGTTTTTGTTCTTTAAAGAACATTTTACTTATCTTAGTATTTCATTTTTCATCTATATTATGAGGCAGTAAGAGTCTTCTGTTTTTCCAAAGTGGAGACTGCTTTATATTTATTTCATATTGTCTACAGATGTAGTGTTCAATACATTAGCCACTAGCCACATGGGGTTATTTAAATAAGATGAAATAAAAATTGGCCGGGCGTGGTGGCTCACGCCTGTAATCCCAGCACTTTGGGAGGCCGAGGCGGGCAGATCATGAGGTCAGGAGATCGAGACCATCCTTAATAAGACAGTGAAACCCCATCTCTATTAAAAATACAAAAAATTAGCCGGGCGTGGTGGCGGGCACCTGCAGTCCCAGCTACTCAGGAGGCTGAGGCAGGAGAATGGCTTGAACCTGGGAGGCAGAGTTTGCAGTGAGCCGAGATGGCGCCACTGCACTCCAGCCTGGGGGACAGAGCGAGACTCCATCTCAAAAAAAAAAAAAAAAAAAATTAAAATTAAGTTCTTTAGTTGCACTAGCCATATTTCAAATACTTGATGGATACATGTGGCTAGTGGCTAACATAATGGATAGCACAGATATAAAACATTTCCTCGTCATATAAAGTTCATTGGATAGTGCTGGTCTGTAGCTTATAGGATGGTATCTTAGTCTGCTTCAGCTGCTAAAACAGAATACCATAAATTAGGTAGCTTAATCAGTAGATATTTTGACCAGGCATGGTGGCTTATGCCTGTATTCCTAACACTTTGGGAGGCCGAGGCAGGTGGATAACTTGAGCTCAGGAGTTTGAGACTAGCCTGGGCATCATGGCAAAACCTTGTCTCTACAAAAATTAGCTGGGCATGGTGGTGCACGCCTGTAGTCTGAGCTACTTGGGAGGCTGAGGTGGGAGAATTGCTTGAACCTGGGAGGTGGAGGTTGCAGTGAGCCATGATCGCACCACTGTACTCCAGCCTGGATGACAGAATGAGACTCTGTCTCAAAAAAAAAAAAAAGAAGAGATATTTCTCACAGTTCTGGAGGCTGGAAGTGCAAGATCAAAGTGTTGGCAAATTACGTTTCTTAAAGAGGGCCTGCTTCCTAGACTGGAAATGGCCATCTTCTCTCAGTATCCTCACATGGTAGGGAGAAAAGCAGCTCTAGTGTCTCTTCTTATAAAGGAAGTAATGCCACCATAGGGGCTCTATTCTCATGACCTCATCTAAACCTAATTCTCTCCTAAAGGCCACTCCTCCCAATATCCTCACCTTGGGGGTTAGGGCTTTATCATAGGAATTTTTTTTTTTTTTTTTTTTTTTGAGACAGAGTCTCGCTCTGTCTGTCACCCAGGCTGGAGTGCAGTGGCACAATCTCGGCTCTCTACAAGCTCCGCCTCCTGGGTTCACGCCATTCTCCTGCGTCAGCCTCCTCAGTAGTTGGGACTAAGGCGCCCGCCGCTGCGCCCGGCTAATTTTTTGTATTTTTAGTAGAGACGGGGTTTTACCATGTTAGCCAGGATGATCTCGATCTCCTGACGTGGTGATCCACCCGCCTCGGCCTCCCAAAGTGCTGGGATTGCAGGCATGAGCCACCGCGCCCGGCCTATCATATGAATTTTGAGGGAACACAAACATGCAGTCTGTAGCAGATGGTAATAGGCTGATATATTGCACTTGTTGGTGTAAATCTGATAGGTTTCTTTGTCTCCAAGGACAGCTTTTAAAATATTTAACAATACCAATAATTTTTCAGGTTCTGTGAGAATTTTGTAATTTATAAGTTGCAAACTTAAAGTAATCTATAATCTATTTTGTCCTAACAATTACAAATATATTTTTTATTTCAGATTATATGTATTCCTACCAGATGGAGATAATTACAGCTTTAAAAATTTTTATTTTTTCATTTTATTTCACATATTGACATTAAATTTTTATTGACACATACTTGTACATATATATGGGGTACAATGTGATGTTTTAATACATGTACTCAATGTGTAATGATCAAATCAGGGTAATTTGCATAATGATTTTTCTGTAGGGAGAAAATTCAAAATCTACTCTTCTGGCTGTTTTCAAATATATAATAGGTTATTGTTAACTATACTCATCCTACTATGCAATAGGACACCAGAACTTATTCCTGGGTTCTACATCTGTTTATTAAGCCAACCAAGGATCGGAAATATTGGGAAAAAAAATTGCGTCTGTACTGAACATGTACAGACTTTTTTCTTGTCCTTATTCCTTACACAATATAGTACAATAACTATTTGCATGACATTTACATTGAATATTATGAGTGATCTAGAGTTGATATGAAGTATATGGGAGGATGTGCAAAGGTGATGCGCAAATAGTATGCCATTTTATATCAGGGACTTGAGTATCCTTTGTTATCCTCAGGAGATCCTGAAACTAGTCCCCCATGGATACTGGGGGCTGACTGTATAGTCCTATCCTCACGGAACTTTCATTCTAATGAGGGAAGACTGACTATAAACAAAATATATATAATAGGTGGTGGTAAGTACCGTGGAGAAGTAACAAATGGGGCAAAGTGAGTTATACAGCTCCATTCTTAGAAACGTTGGAGTACTTTTCTTAATTTATACTCGTGGTGGTTTCCTTTTGTCTCCTTTATTACATGGGACTCTGACATGTGCCCATAGCTAGGGTGGCAGTAGGATCTACCCGATAGTAGGGTGGCAGTAGGATCTACCCAAAAAGCATCCTGCTGATACAGGACCAAAGCATCCTGTTGTTCTCCAGCCTATAAAAAGAGCTATTGGTCTTGCTTCTCTTAACTGTGGCCTCCTACACTGTGTTTTGGACGATTGGTGATGTCTTGGATATTCTGTTTCTTTGGAACTTTGAATATACAACACTTTACTAGGGAATTAGCAATGGAAGCAGAGCAAAGATGTACAGAGGAAACAATGCATAACTCTGATGGAATTGAAGTCATGAGGCAGCAGAAAGCTGAAATAGGCAGAGTGGGAGGGTTAGAGGGAATTTAACTGGGAGTAACAGAAGTAATAGTTAACGGAGCCAGAATGCTTGAGTCATATAATTGCAAAGCAGAGTTGGGAGCAACAGATGCTAAAGAGTAGTTGCTGTAGTTCCTCTCTGGGTGGTAGGAGCAGTTGTCATATTACTATATAGCTACTGAATGAAGAAGAGTTCTTAGTGAGGTCTGGGTGAACAGCTCTTCTTAGTATTCTGTGTGACCCCATTTAACCTTTTAACAAATCTCTAAGTCAATAAATAGCCCCTAAGGTAAACTAAGTTTTTCTCTGCTATTTTTTTGCTTGAGAGAGCTATAACTGTAATAGACTTATATTTCTGAAGATTTTAATGCTTGCCAATATTTGGTAATATTTATGTTTCCTATATTTGTAATGAACATTCTTCTGGTACATTTTTTGTAAATTATTGTTTCATGCATAAAAGTTCACCTTTTATTTTATAAAATTCACGCAGATTAATTTATACACATTGACAATGGGTAAATAGAATTTTTCAGATTATTAAAAGCTGAAGGATGCCCATGTAAGCAAAAAAAAAAAAAAAAAAAAAAAAAAAACCAACAAACATAAACCCAAACCCCTCAAACAATTTTGAACACAAAACATTCTTCTCATGCCGGCATTCATTCTCATGCCGGCATCCATGCTTGCAGCTGTGAAGGGGGCAGGAATCAGCGAGGTGACCTGGGCTGAGTCCCGGGAGTGGGAAGAGGTGGCAGGAAGGGGATCTGAGGAGAACAGGGGTCCTGGTGCTCTGTGCTTCTTTCCAGACACGGGAGCTGTAGAGGGGACCTCTGCAGCAGATGCTAGGGGGGCCACTAGGCCCAGGCAGTCTTGGGACTTGGGTCTGTCCTGCTGTGCATCCATAGTGGGTGCTTTAGAAACGGCAGACCCACCAGAAGCCCCTGTTGCAAGTGAGGACAAAGTGTGGGAAGGCCGTGAGGGTCTGCAGTCCGAGATGGCCTTGTCCTCAACGTGCAGTGCACTGTTGATGCGGGGCCTAGAGGCCTTGGATCTGGGGGAGCCACCGGTGGGGGCGAGTGTCTGCCCTGGTGCTGTATCTGCATTGTTTTCACAGTGGCTGTGACCCGAAGAGACAGCCTGAGGTCCGTCCTCACTCACTGTGTTTGAGGAACTGAGGGCCAGCTGGCAGTGGGATGAGGCTGGCCCCCTCCTCTGCTTTAGCCCCGGCAAGTCTCCCGTGGAGCTGTAGGAGCTGGAGATGGCATTTCGTTTGGTGCACGAGCTCGCCCAGGAGGTCTGGGATGTCTGATTATATCTGATTTCTGAGCTCTGGGCATGGAGGTCTGTCTGCAGAGGCCCGGGCCTGGGCAGAAAGGGAGAGAGGCCTCCATTGTCCCACAGGGGCCGAAATGCAGACCATGCATCCCCGGTGACCTCGGGGACTGTTCTCTGATCATCAGGATTTTCTTGGACTCAGGGGTCCTCGTCCTGCTCAGGCATCCCTGCCCCGCTCTCCTGCCCTGCTGGCCCCCTCCTCCACTTTAGCCCCAGCAAGCCTCCCACGGAGCTGTAGGAGCTGGAGATGGCATTTTGGTTGGTGCACGAGCTCGTCCAGGTGATCTGGGATGTCTGGTTATATCTGATTTCTGACCTCTGGGCATGGAGGTATGTCTGCAGAGGCCCGGGCCTCGGCACAAAGGGATAGAGGACTCCATTGTCCCGCAGGGGCCGAAATGCAGACCGTGCATCCCCGGTGACCTCAGGGACCCTTCTCTGATCATCAGGATTCTCTTGGACTCTAGGGTCCTTGTCCTGCTCAGGCATCCCTGCCCCGCTCTCCTTTAGGGCCCTCAACACTATCTTCCCTGGACACAAGTCTGGGGACAGCCGGGTGTTGTGGACCCCAAAGGGGTGACTACCTGCTCCTGGGCCCCACAGAGTCCTCGTGCTCAGTGTAGTGTCTGAGCTGGAGGATGCCCTGGAACTCGGAGCACACAGCACTGGCTTGCTATGGTACCTGTGCAGTGAAATTGAAGGCAGAATCACCAGGATGGAACACAGGTCTTGCGGGATCACGGAAAACCTTCTTGGAGTTGTCTTGACACCACTGATGTCGAGTGTCTGGGTGCTTGTAGGATGGCCTGCCACTCAGTCCAGGGGCAGGAGCAACGGGGAGATCCCACAAGCAAAGTGAACTGGGGGATGGGCTGAAGGGGCTCCAGGCAACTGAGCCCTACTCGCGGGTCCTCAGCCTTGGCCCAAACAGGAATGAGGGGCACAGAGTGCCCGGGTAACTGCTCCTGGGAGCAGTGGGGAACCGTCCGATGCTTGAACTCTCGAGAGCTGGGCTCTGAGCGTCCTCGTCCAGCTGCCAACTCGGCCAAAGGCTAAGCCAGCAGACTCTTCTGTTGCCGGGCAACGCACCTTCTAAACCTGAGGGAGTGGGCACGTGAGCACATAATGGCACCAGTGACAGAGCGACCATAATGGATTAATAAGCACAGCCAGGTACCCGCACAAGGCACTTGCTGTCAATGGCAGGAGGCGGACGTGGGGTGTCGTGCAATAGGTACTGGAGGGAGAGACGTGGGCACAAAGATCGCGGGAGGAGCAGGTGCCCACAGTGGCTGCAGATCTGCCCGTGGATCACTGAAGGTTCCTGCTCTCCTGCTGAGGTGGAGACTGCAGTGAGCTGAGATCGCACCATTGCACTCCAGCCTGGGCAACAAGTGCAAAACTCAGTCTCCAGATAAAAAAAAGAAAAAGAAAAAAAAGAGGCCGGGTGTGGTGGCTTATGCCTATAATGCTAGCACTTTGGGAGGTCGGGGTGGACGGATCACGAGATCAGGAGTTGGAGACCAGCCTGGCCAACATAGTGAAACCCCGTCTCTAGTAAAAATACAAAATTTAGTCAGACATGGTGGGCAGGAGAGAGCATGTGCAGGGAAACTCCCATTGATAAAACCATCAGATCTCATGAGACTTATTCACTACCATGAGAACAGCATGGGGGAAACTGCCTCCATGATTCAATTATCTCCACCTGGAGCCAAACCATATAATTCTTCCCCGGCCCCTCCCAAATCTCATGTCCTCACATTTCAAAAGCAATCATGCCTTCCCCAAAGTCCCCCAAACTCTTCTTTCAGCATTAACTCAAAATTCCATAGTCCAAAGTCTCATCTGAGACAAGGCAAGTCCCTTCCACCTATGAGCCTGTAAAATCAAAAGCAAGTTATTTTCTAGATACACAGGGATACAGGCATTGGGGAAATACACTCGTTTCAAATGGGAGAAATTGGCCAAAGCGAAAGAGCTACAGGCCCCATGCAAGTCCAAAACCCAGCAGGCAAATCTTAAAGCTCCAAAATGACCTCCTTTGACTCCATGTATCACATCTAGGTGATGCAAGAAGTGGGTTCCCAGGGTCTTGGGCAGCCCCGCCCCTGTGGCTTTGCAGGGTACAGCCCCCCTTCTGGCTGCATTGAGTGCAGCTTTTCCAGGCACACAGTGCAAGCTGTGAGTGGATCTACCATTCTGGGGTCTGGAGGATGGTGGCCCTTTTCTCACAGCTGTGCTTGGCAGTACCCCAGTGGGAACTCTGTGTGGGGGCACCAACCCCATATTTCCCTTTGACACTGCCCTACCAGAGGTTATCCATGAGGGCCCCCCCTCCCCCATGCAGCAAACTTTTGCCTGGATTTCCAGGCATTTTCATACATCTTCTGAAATCTAGGCAGAGGTTCATGAACCTTAATTCTTGACTTTGGAGCATCTGCAGGCTTAACACCACCTAGAACCTGAAAGGCTTGGAACTTGCACCCTCTGAAGCCATGGCCTGAGGTGTACCTTGGCCCCTTTTACCTATGGCAGGAGCAGCTGGGATGCAGGGCACCAAGTTCCTAGGCTGCACACAGCACGGGGTTCTGGACCCACAAAACCATTTTTCCTTCAAAGCCTCCTGGCCTGTGATGGGAGGGTCTGCTGTGAGGGTCTCTAACATGCCCTGGAGACGTTTGCCCCATTGTCTTGGTGATTAACATTTGGCTCCTCATTACTTATGCAAATTTCTACAACCCAGTCTCCTCAGAAAATAGATTTTTCTTTTCTGTTGCATCATCAGGCTACAAATTTTCTGAACTTTTATGCTCTGCTTCTTCTCGAATGCTTTGCTGCTTAGAAATTTCTTCTGTCAGATACTTTAAATCATCTCTGTCAAGTTCAAAGTTCCACAGATCTCTAGGTAACTCTAGAAAAAAATTCTTATTTTCACTCTTTCCCGCCTATCTTATGCCCGTTTCTAATACAGGTGCACAATGCCTGCAGTGTCTTTGCATAGTAAGAGTGACTTCACTCCATTTCCCAACAAATTCCTCATCTCCATCTGAGACCACCTCCGCCTGGACCTTATTGTCCATATCACTACGAACATTTTGGTCAAAGCCATTCAACAAGTCTCTAGGAAGTTCCAAACTTTCCCACATTTTCCTATCCTCTTCTGAGCCTTCCAACCTGTTCCAGCCTCTCCCTGTTACCCATTTCCAAAGTTGCTTCCACATTTTCGGGTATCTTTACAGCAGCACCCCACTCTACTGGTATCAACTTACTGTATTAGTCTGTTCTCACACTGCAAATAAAGACATACCTGAGACTGGGTAATTTATAAAGGAAAGAGGTTGAATTGACTCACAGTTCTGCATGGCTGGGGAGGCCTCACAATCATGGTGGAAGGCAAGGAGGTGCAAAAGCATGTCTCACGTAGTGGCAGGCAGGAGAGAGCATGTGCAGGGGAACTCCCATTTATAAAACCATCAGATCTCATGAGACTTATTCACTACCACGAGAACAGTATGGGGGGAACCATCCCCATGATTCAGTTATCTGCACCTGGCCCCACCCTTGACACGTGGGAATTATTACAATGCTCGGTGAGATTTGGGTGGGGACACATCCAAACTAAATCAGTAGGTTTTGACTTCTTGCTTGATTGCTAGGTTGCATAGAGGACAAACATGGAAATTAATTAAGTACCTTAATATCTGACTTCAGATCTTAGACAGGATCAGAGGGCCAGCTCAAATTTGCAAGGAGGGGAGGTAGGTCCCACCATTTTATGGGTGAATGGCAAAATCAAACAGAAATTATGTGGGATGGGAGATACTGATGCAGGCATCTTTGGAAACATTCTACTTAGCTAATTTTATGCTAGGCTTTAGGTCAAGAAGAAGAGAGAGAGCTGACATGCTGTGGTACACACTTATAGCCCCAGCTACTTGGAAAGCTGAGGCAGGAGGATTGCTTGATCCCAGGAGTTTGAGGTAGTGTTCAATGATCGTTCTTGTGAATAGCCACTAGCCACTGAACTCCAGCTTGGGCAACATTGAGACACCCTGTCTCTTAATTAAAAAAAAAAAAAAAAAAAAAAAAAAAACGGAGGCAAGAAAGTGATCAGTTTTTAATGTAAATATTTTTAATGGGATAATGATATTTTAAGATTAATGTATATTGTATATCAGTTAACTATAGGTCAATAATTATATAAAACTTAAGGTACGAAAAACATTTATTTTTGCTAACATATCCATGAGTTGACTGTTCTTGGCTTGGTGAGGCTGCAAGCTGCAGATAGAGTCTAGGTATGTTTTCTGTGTGTTTGTTCCCCCTTGGATCAGTGGACTACCTGAGAATGTGTTTTTGTCACAGTGATAGAATCACAAGGAAACTCCAGTTCTGGAAGTACATTTGAAGCCATTGCTTCTATCATGTCCACTAACATTCAGTCAGCCAAAGCACATACCTTATCCATGGCTAACATTGATAGTATAGATAAATATACCTGATCTCTAGCAGGAGGAACTGCATTGTCTTGGGGAAAGGTTGTAGATATAGGGAGGGGTGATGAGTTGGGAACAATAATGTAGTCTGCCACAAACATATTAAAGTGTAACTGGATATGGTTGATGCCGAATTTTGAACCTTTGTTTTAATTCTGATTTTCACTCTTTTCCCCGTATCTAGTGCCCTTTTGTAATACAGTAATTCTCATGATTTTTGTCTGAAATGAAATCTTCTATGAGATTAGATTGTCTACGAAAATACAGTCGATCCTCCTTGTTTTCAGCTTTTGTATTTGTGAACTCACCTACTATTTTTTGTAACCCCCAAATCAGTACTCACAGCACTTTCATAGTCATGTGTTTGCAAAGAGTGTCAAAGAATTTGAGTTTGAACAGGGTGATATTCTGCCTTCTTTTTCAGCTCTCATACAATAGTCAGGTATCCTTTTTGTGGTCTATTTAATGCCATGTTTTTCCTATTTTTGTACGGTTTGTTGGTTTTTTTGCCATTTAAATTAACCCCCAAGCATAGTGCTGAAGTGCTGCTTAGCATTCACAAGTCCAAGAAGTCTGTGATGTGCCTTACAGAGAAAGTACATGCATTATATAAACTCCATTCAGGCGTGAGTGCTGTAGTGCCATTGGCTGTGAGTTCAATGTTAATGAATGAACAATGTATATTATTTATTTATTCATTCATTTAATTAATTATTATTATTATTTTTGAGATACAGTCTCACTCTATTGCTCAGGCTGGAGTACAGTGGTGCAGTCTTGGCTCACTGCAACCTCTGCCTCCTGGGTTCAAGCGATTCCCCTGCCTTAGCCTCCCAAGTAGCTAAGACTACAGGCATGCGCCACCATGCCTGGCTAATTTTTTTTTTTTTTTTTTTGTAGTTTTAGTAGAGACGGGGTTTCACCACGTTGGCCAGGCTGGTCTCGAACTCCAGACCTCAAATGATCTGCCCGCCTTGGCTTCCCAAATTTCTGGGATTACAGGCGTTAGCCACTGTGCCTGGCCAACAATATATATTAAATAAGCACACATACAACAAAAGTAGGTGTTGGTAAGCTTACAAAAATATGACCAGTAGCTTGCTGAAACCTAACTTTTTATTTGTTCATGGAACTTTCTAGACCTAGACCGTAACTACACTGAATAATGAGAATCTGCTGTAATCTTTTTAGGTGCTGTAGATGAGCCATTGGATTAAATTATTACAGTATGTTTCAGACTGCTCTATGTTGAACCCTAGTGAAATGCCTCTCAAACCCTCATAAGGATCACAATCTCATGTCCTTTTTTTTGTTATTAAATGCCCAGTATGTGTTAGCGATTTAAACAAAGTTCAAATATAATTTTTTTTTTTTTTTTTGAGACAGAGTCTCACTCTGTCACCTAAGCTGGAGAGTGCAGTGGCATGATCTCGGCTCACTACAACCTCTGCCTCCCGGGTTCAAGCGATTCTCCTGCCTCAGCATCCTGAGTAGCTGGGATTACAGGTGCCCGCCACCATGCTGGGCAAATTTTTGTATTTTTAGTAGAGACGGGGTTTCACCAGGTTGTCCAGGCTGGTCTGGAACTCCTGACCTCATGTGACCTGCCTGCCTTGGCCTCCTAAAGTGCTGGGATTATAGGCATGAGCCACCATGCCTGGCGTTGACTTTTTAATAATAACCATTCTGACTGGTGTGAGATGGTATGCCATTGTGGTTTTGATTTGCATTTCTCTAATGATCAGTGATATTGAGCTTTTTTTCATATGCTGGTTGGCCGCATGTGTGTCTTCTTTTGAAGTGTCTGTTTATGTCCTTTGCCCACTTTCTAATGAGATTTTTTTTTTCTTGTAAATTTGTTTAAGTTCCTTATCAGTGTTGGACTTTAGATCTTTGTCACGTGCATTGTTGCAAAAATTTTCTCCCATTCTGTAGGTTGTCTGTTCACTCTGTTGATAGTTTCTTTTGCTGTGCAGAAGCTTCAAGAAGAAAGGAATCCGATTGGTTCTGTGTCTATCTCTTTTGGTATTTTCAGACTTATGTAGTCATCCATATAGAAAGATGATTAGGAAAATAGGACAAGAATAGCAGAAATCTACATAAAAATGTAGGAAATTAAAATTAGTTACCAGCATACAAAAAACTACTATATGTTCTAATTACATACTATAACTCACCCCTCCTTGCCAAATATTCTCTCTCTTTTGACTTCAAAATCATGGCTTATATGTACTTTCTCTATTTCCCAGATGCAAATATAATTAATTGACTTGTTTATCTAGGAAATGTTACTGATATCTTAATTGTAGTCATTGGCTTGAGTGACGGGTTTTGGTAATTCAACTACTATTACTTGAAAGTAGTAGATTTCATAGGATACTGTTATAAAATCTTTTTAACCTCTTTTCTGATTTCAGGAGTAATTAGTAATTGTGGTTTACTGGAAAATTCAATGAATAGGGTGTTAAAGGAAGCAATTCATTAATAATATATCTAATCTATTGGGAGACTGAGGTGGTTGGATCACCTGAGTTCAGGAGTTCGAGACCAGCCTGGCCAAAATGGCAAAACTCTGTCTCTACTAAAAATACAAAAATTCGCCGGGCATGGTGGTGCATTCCTGTATTCCCAGGTACTCGGAAGGCTGAGGCAGAAGAATCACCTGAACTCCAGAGGTGGAGGTTGCAGTGAGTCAGGATCGCAGCACTACACTCCAGCCTGGGTGACAGGGTGAGACTCCATCTCAAAAAAAAAAAAAAAAAAAATTAAAAAATTAAATTAAAAAAAAGCGGGCCGGGCACATTGGTTCAGGGCTGGGCCCGGTGGCTCAAGCCTGTAATCCCAGCACTTTGGGAGGCTGAGGCAGGCGGATCACAAGGTCAGGAGATCAAGACCATCCTGGCTAATGTGGTGAAACCCCGTCTCTACTAAAAATACAAAAATTAGCTGGATGTGGTGGCAGGTGCCTGTAATCCCAGCTCTTCCAGAGGCTGAGGCAGGAGAATCACTTGAACCTGGGAGGCAGAGGTTTCAGTGAGTCCAGATCATGCCACTGCACTCCAGCCTGGATGACAGAGTGAGATTCTATCTCAAAAAAAAAAAAAAAAAAAAAAAAAAAAGCAACAGAAGCAAATGAGAGTGCCTGGAAGTGGTCATTGTGTGGCACACAAGTGGCATTCCCATTTGTGTGACCCAGGTCATGTCCCTCCCTAAGCCCTGGTCTCTCTTGCCTCCTGCAGGGCTGGTGAATTACCAGATCTCCGTCAAGTGCAGTAACCAGTTCAAGTTGGAAGTGTGTCTTTTGAATGCAGAAAACAAGGTCGTGGACAACCAGGCTGGGACCCAGGGCCAGCTGAAGGTGCTGGGTGCCAACCTCTGGTGGCCGTACCTGATGCACGAACACCCCGCCTACCTGTACTCGTGGGAGGTAATGGTGGTTTGGGACTTGCTTAAGGGAGGTCTTTTGCCCCCATCTGGTAGCCCTGGCTTCAGCAGGATCCCAGGACAGGTGAACGGGCAGGTGTGGTCCTCTGAGCTTTCTGATGTTTCCCACCCTTGGTGGGAGGCCCAGATTTTTTATTTATTTATTTACTTTTATTTATTTATTTATTTATTTATTTATTTATTTATTTATTTATTTTTTGTGATGGTCTCACTCTGTCACCCAGGCTGGAATGCAATGGCCTCATCACAGCTCACTGCAGCTTTGAGCTGCAATCCTCCTACCTTGGCCTCCTGAGTAGCTGGGACTACAGGCACATGCCACCATGCCTGGCTAATTAAAAAAATTTTTTTGTAGGCCGGGCATGGTGGCTCACGCCTGTAATCCCAGCACTTCGGGAGGCTGATGCGGGCGGATCACTTTAGGCCAGGAGTTGGAGACCAGCCTGGCCAACATGGTGAAACCCCATCTCTACTAAAATAGGAAAATTTGCAGGTCATGATGGTGCACATCTGTAATCCCAGCTACTCGGGAGGCTGAGGCAGGGTAATTGCTTGAACCCAGGAGGCAGGGGCTGTGGTGAATTGAGATCATGCCACTGCACTCTATCCTGGGTGACAGAGTGAGACTGTCTCAAAAAAAAAATCCTTTTTATAGAGTTGGGGTCTTACTCTGTTGCCCAGGCTGGTCTTGAACTCCTGAACTCAAGTGATCCTCTTGCCCTAGCCTCCCAAAGTGTAGGGATTCCAGGCATGAGCCATCTCGTCTGGTCAAGGAGAAGGCCCGATTTTGAAGGGCAGGTCCCAGGGTCAGCCAGTGAAGGGCAGAGCCTCTGATTGCTGCTTCTCTGCAGGCCCAGAGGTGACTGCTGGGGTGCATGCACGAGGGGTCTTCCTGTTGTAGGGCAGGCCAGATGGGGATCAGGCTGTCGGGGCGCTGACACCTGGCACTTTGGCTGTCGTAGGTGTGGCTGACTGCACAGAAGTCACTGGGGCCTTTGACTTCTACACACTCCCTGTGGGGCTCCGCACTGTGGCCCTCACCGAGAGCCAGTTCCTCATCAGCGGGAAACCTTTCTATTTCCACGGCGTCAACAAGCATGAGGATGCGGACGTGTGTTGGGGCTCCTGGGTCCTCGTGGGGGCTGCTTCTGGTCACCTTCCACTTTAGCCTTCCCTGTGTCCTGCAGTTGAGGGCAGCTGAAGGCAATGAGGCAAATGGCTCCAAACCACCCCATGGTGGAGCCGGTGCTTGGGCTGGAGAGGGGGCCTCATGGGGTGGTTCTCCAGGGTCCTGGCTCTCAGAGGAAGTGCCGCTTCGACAGGGACAGGGGTCACTCGGCTCTGCTGTCCCCTAGATCCAAGGGAAGGGCTTCGACTGTCCACTGCTGGTGAAGGACTTCAACCTGCTTTGCTGGCTTGGCGCCAACACCTTCTGCACCAGCCACTATCCCTACACGGAGGAGATGCTGCAGATATGTTACCGGTATGGGATTGTGGTCATCGATGAGTGTCCTGCTGTGGGCCTGATGTTGCCATGAGTCCCTGCTGCGCACCCGCTCTGCCTGGCCAGCCCTCGGGCCACACCGTGACCCTCTGTCCCTTCCCTCCTGGCCCGCTGGCAACTCTTCAACAACGTGTCTATGCATCACCATATGTGGGTGGTGGAGGAACCGGTGCTCAGAGACAAGAAGCACCCGCCATCGTGATGTGGTCTGTGGCCAACGAGCCTGCGTCCTTCCTGGAATCTGCCGGCTACTCCTTCAAGTGAGTGCCCGCTGCCTGCCCTGGGCCGGATCAGGCAGGAGACCCTGGCAGATGGCAGACTGTGGTGGACGTGTGCTATCGGAGATCAGCATCCTGTCCTAGCCCAATGGGAGGGCCGTCCATACCCAGACGGTTCAGGGAACTAAATATCTACCCACCCAAATTGTAGTTTTCTTTTTCTATTTTTTTGAGATGGAGTTTCGCTCTGTCGCTCAGGCTGGAGTGCAGTGGCACGATCTCGGCTCATTACAACCTCAGCCTCCTGGGTTCAAGTGATTCTTCTGCCTCAGCCTCCTGAGTAGCTGGGATTACAGGCACAAATGAGCCACTGTGCTTGGCCTGTTTTTGTTTTTGAAACAGGGTCTCACTCTGGTTGCCCACGCTGGAGTACAGTGGCACGATCTCAGTTCACTGCAGCCTCGACTTCCTAGGCTCAGGTCATCTTTCTTCCTCAGCCTCCCAAGTAGCTGGGATTATAGATGTGTGCCACCATGCCCAGCTAACTTTTGTTTTTTGTTTTTTGTTTTTTGTTTTTTTTTTGACGAAGTCTTGCTCTGTTGCCCACACTGGAGTGCAGTGGTGCGATCTCGGCTCACTGCAACCTTCACTTCCCAGGTTCAAGCGATTCTCCTGCCTCAGCCTCCTAAGTAGGTGGGACTACAGGTGTGTCCCACCATGCCTGGCTAATTTTTGTATTTCTAGTAGAGACAGGGTTTCACCATGTTGGCCAGGATGGTCTCCATCTCTTGACCTTGTGAGCCACCCACCTCGATCTCCCAAAGTTCTGGGATTACAGGCGTGAGCCACCGTGCCCGGCCAACTTTTGCATTTTTTATAGAGACAGGGTTTCACCATGTTGGCCAGGCTGGTCTTAGACTCCTGACCTCAGGTGATCCGCCTGTCTCAGCTTCCCAGAGTGCTGAGATGATAGGCGTGAGCCACTCTGCCCGGCTCATTTTTGTATTTTTTAGTAGAGACGGGGTTTTACCATGCTGGCCAGGCTGGCCTTGAACTCCTGGCCTCTGGTGATCTGCCTGCCTCATCCCTCAAAGTGCTGGGATTACAGTTGTGAGCCACCAGTCCTGCCCAACTTTTCTTCCTTACAATTGTGCAGTTCTAACTCGGCATTCAGAGGTGGAGTTTTCATTTGCGGTAGAGGCAGCAGAGGTTGTAGAAATGCTCCTTGAGGCAGATGCCACACCCCAATTTCATGGAGTGCTTTGGGCTGAGCCGAGTCTGCAGCAGGCAGAAGGCTCTGAGATGTTGTCCCAGCCTGGGCAAAGGACAATTCAGAGCTCGGGGGAATAGGGGTGTGCTCAGCACGACTGGGTGGACAGGCCCTTTGTTGTGAATAGTACAGGCTTCCAGGAACGGGTGCCTGAGGCTTCCAGACAGGCTTCTTTGGGAGGTGGCCAGAGGAGATGCCTGTTTCCGGGGCAGGAAATGGAGGGAGCGCCCAGGCTGGAGAGGTTCAGCCAGGCTGTCACAAGGCTCTGAAGCTTCCCATCTGAGAGCCTGGCTGTTGGAGAGTGTGGGTTTGGAACTTGAGGCTAGGAGGTTCTGTTCTGTCCTGTGCCAGCCACAGCCTTCAGATGGGCAGAGCAATGATGGGGGGAAGATGTAAAAGAAAAGAATGAGGAAAGAAGAAGAAAACCAGATTCAACAACAGTCTAGGCCGGATGCGGTGGCTCACGCCTGTAATCCCAGCAGTTTGGGAGGCTGAGGTGGGTGGATCACCTGAGGTTAGGAGTTTGAGACCAGCCTGGTCAACAGGTAGTGAATCCATCTCTACTAAAAATACAAAAATTAGCTGGGCATGGTGGTGGACGTCTGTAATCCCAGCTACTAGATAGGCTGAGGCAGGAGAATCACCTCAGGTGAACCGGGAGGCAGAGATTGCAGTGAGCTGAGATAATGCCACTGCATTCCAGCCTGGGCTACAGAATGAGACTCTGTATCTCAAAAAAACAACAACAAAAAACAAAACAAAACAGTCTGTTCTGTGGAGGCCTTGGGCAGATGCTGGGAGCTCTGAGCACGGACTGGTCCCTCTGTTGGGAGCCTCTTCCCTTCATCCCGCCTGGTTAACTTGACTCAGCGTAAAGGCCATTTCTTCTAAGAGCCTGTCCCTGACTCTCCAATCCGGGATGTGTCTGTTGTCTCATAGAGTGCCCAATTCCTGCCACCACTTGTCATTTCCATTCGCAACATTTCTTTCCTTGTTTGTTTTTCAGAGTCAGGGTCTCACTCTGTTGCCCAGGCTGGAGTGCAGTGGTGCAATCACAGCTCGTTGCCATCTCGACCTCCTGGGCTTAAGCGATCCTCCCCACTCAGCCTCCCAAATAGCTGGGACCACAGACGTGCACTGCCTTGCCAGGGTAAATTTTAATATTTTTTTTCCCCACGAGTCAGAGTCTTGCTCTGTTGCCCAGGCAGGAGAGCAGTGTTGCGATCTTGGCTCACTGCATCCTCTACCTCCTGGGTTCAAACAGTTCTCCTGCCTCACCCTCCCGAGTAGCTGGGATTACAGGCTCACGCCACCATGCCCAGCTAGTTTTCTTCTTTATTTTTTGTTGAGATGGGGTTTCACCATGGCCACGCTGGTCTCGAACTCTTGACGTCGTGATCCACCTGCCTCGGCCTCGCAAAGTGCTCACAGGCTTGAGCCACCATGCCCAGCCCTAATTTTTAAATTTGTTGTAGAAACAAGGTCTTGCTATGTTGCCCAGGCTGGTCTCAAGCGCCTGGTCTCAAGTAAGCCTCCCAAAGTTCTGGGGTTCTAGGCGTGAGCCACCTCACCTGGCACTTGCACCGTTTTTCTGTGCATGCATCTCCACTCCCACTGCCCAGGACCTGTGGACTTAGATTTGAGTCATTACTGAGCACCTAGCACCCAGCCCCGTGCCTACCTCCCACCTTGCACTACCTGTTTGCTTGATGCATTGATAAATATTCCACCTGAATCCACAGCCCATTCACTCCTGTGTTCAAGAGCTATTTCAGGAAGTGAACCTCATTTTTGGCAGTGTTCAGTCCAGTGACCTCAGCTGTGTGTACCTGGCAGGGTGGCTACGCCTCTGGGGGAATTGGATTCAGGGGTGGGGGAGAAAGAGTGATGTTAGAGAGCTCGGTCTAGGACTAGAGGAACGTGCCCTTATGTAAAATACATCTCAAGTTAGGGAAGAGAGCAGCGGCTCTGTGCTTTTTTTTTTTTTTTTCTTTTCTTTCTTTCTTTTTTTCTTTTTTTTTTTTTGTTTGTTTGTTTGTTTGTTTTGAGGCAGGGTCTTGCTCTGTGTCCCAGGCTGGAGTGCAGTAGCCTGATTTCGGCTCACTGCAACCTCCACCTCCCGGGTTCAAGCAATTCTTGTGCCTCAGCCTCCCGAGTAGCTGGAGTTACAGATGCGTGCCACTATGCCTGGCTAATTTTTGTATATTTAGTAGAAATGGGGTTTTGCCATGTTGGCCAGGCTGTTCTTGAACTCCTGACCTCAGTGATCTACCTGCCTCAGCCTCCTGAAGTGCTGGGATTACAGATGTGAGCCATCGTGCCTGACCCCCAGTTGTGTTCTGGCAGGGGAAGATGGGACAGAGAGGATGGGAGGGTGTCTGAGCCTTTCCCAGACTGACGGAACCTGTGTCTTCTCTCTTTTGTGGACAGGATGGTGATTGCTCACACCAAAGCCTTGGACCCCTCCCAGCCTGTGACCTTGTGACCAACTCCACCTATGCAGCAGACAAGGGGGTGAGCCTGGGGGTCCCCACCCCATTTCTCCCTGCCTTTGCCTGGGCTTGTCCTGAAGCCTGCTCATGGGAACAGCTGGAAAGAACCATGTGCTGCCAGTCTGAGCTTTTTATTTTGTTTTACTTAGAAAGATAGAGACAGGGTCTTGCCATGTTGCCCAGGCTGGTCTCGAACTCCTGGGCTCAAGTGATCCTCCTGCCTCGGCCTTCCAAAGGGCTGGGGTTACAGGCGTGTGCCACCGCACTCAGGCGCAGCCAGTCTGTTTTCAAAGATGGTCTTTGGGTTAATGACAATTCTCTCTCTGCTTACTCTCCAGGCAGTGTGGCTTTCTGAATCCAAGGAGGCTGGGCATAGGGAGATGGGATTTGTTTTGCTCAGTTTGGACTCAGCATTTTTTGTACTCGATTTAATAGACTCATAAAATGTCAAAGGTTTAAGTGAGCTTAGAGTTCATCTGGCCCAAACCTGGCTGATCAGAATCTCCAGGGGACGTTTTTTTTGAAATGCCAGATCTCTGCATTCTGAGATCCTGATTTAGTAACTCCAGGGTTGGAACCTGAGATTTTTTTTTTTTTTTTTTTTTTTTTGTGAAGGCAGGGTCTTACTCTGTTGCTCTGGCTGGAGTGCAGTGGTGTGATCACAGCTCACTGCAGCCTTGAATTCCTGGGCCTAAGCAACCCTCTTGCCTCAGCCTTCCAAGTAGCTGGGACTCCAGGTGTACACCACTGTGCCCGGCTAATTTTAAATGTTTTTGTAGAGATGGGATCTCACTATGTTGCCCAGGCCAGTCTCAAACTCTTGAGCTCAAGTGATCCTCCTGCCTTAGCCTCCTAAAGTGCTGGGATTACAGGCATGAGCCACTGTGCCTGGCTGATACTAGCATTCTTTTTTTTTTTTTTTTTTAAAAGATAGAGTCTTGCTGTGTTGCCCAGGCTGGAGTGCAGTGGCACAGTCTCAGCTCACTGCAACCTCCGCCTCCCAGGTTCAAGCAATTGGGGGCATAGGTAGTGACATCCCACTTTTGTTTGACTCTTGCTCAGAACCTTTTGGCCCAGCTCAAATCTACCATCTACCTCTTAATTCTGACCCTTCCCATGGGCTGCCACATCCTATTAGAAATATCCTATCCCACCTGGCGTGGTGGCTCACGCCTGTAATTCCAGCACTTTGGGAGGCTGAGGCAGGTGGATCACCTGAGGTCAGGAGTTCGAGACTAGCCTGACCAACATGGAGAAAGCCTGTCTGTACTAAAAATACAAAATTAGCTGGAAATGGTGGCGCATGCCTGTAATCCCAGCTACTTGGGAGGCTGAGGCGGGAGAATTGCTTGAACCTGGTAAGTGGAGGTTGCGGTGAGCTGGGATCACGCCATTGCACTCCAGCCCGGGCAACAAGAGAGAAACTCTGTCGAAAAAAAAAAAAAAAAAAAAAAAAGAAAGAAAGGGAAAAAAGAAATATCACATCCCGTTTCTCTCCTAAATTGGGAAAACTTACAAGGAACTACAGTAAAGATCTATGAGAATAGTGCAAAAAGGGGAAAACCAAAGAGTTCCTAAAAATTCCTATTCTCTTAAAAGTAGCAAACCAAAATGCTGTTACCCTCTACATGGTCCATTTCCCACATGGTTTTGGAAGTACAAATTGGGTAAACACCAATTTTTAGCTATTACTATTTCCGCTATTTTAAAAATAATCTTGGAAGGGTAGTTTTTTGAAAGGAGAGAGAGGCATGACATGGCAGGAAATTAGAAAGATTTTAGTTTAAAGCAAAATTTGTGACTGTTGATTAAAGTGATAGAAAATATGGAATATCATGCTGCCTCAGGTTATATGAGGGAGGGATAGGAGGATTATTTTTTGGCATTCCTGCCAATAATTCATGGAGTTAACTGACCAGTCACCTATTATATCCATAATTATGATGAGCTGCTGTGAAAATGTCACAGGGTGAACCACAGCTTGCTTTGATGTTGTCTCCATGCCCATAAAAATTGTCTCTGTCACTTCCAATCTTTCTAAACAGGTTCCTGCAATGTCTCTAGGGTTGGTATAATGTTAGCTTCAAAATACATATTATATTTAAAGATGCATTCAGCACATTTTCCTCTACAGGAGTAAGCTTAAAACAAATTATTGTGTATCATAATACAGCTTTGGCGTTTACAGTAATTCTCAGGCAAAGCTCAGGGTATAAGTATGTACTTTGTAAAGTAATAGGGCTTAAATTCATTAAGTAAATCTGTTGCTACCCTTGGTGCTTCTTTCTTATCTTCATTCAAGTTATTTCTTTTGTTTCACATGAAATAGAGAAAAACTCTAAAACTTGAGAAATTTTAAAGTAACATTGTAATATTTATATTTTTAATTATAAACATAGGTTTTCAATTTGAGCTTTAATCTTGAATCTTATAATACATGACCATAACAAATTTGCGTGAGTTTCAATGTTTCTGCTTTCCTACTAATATAACAGTGTTTGTATTTTACTTCACATGCAGGGTTCTGTTAAGTTTTATGTTAGATGCTAATGTTAGTGGACTTTAGTTAAAACATTAGAGAAGTCAGAATTAATGAAATAACTATCCTATGGAAACAATAACATCTTCTTTTCCAGATAAGGTTCAGGGAAGCTAGGCAACTTATGTAGATCACATAGCTAATAATTTGCACCAACATTAACTTTTTCCAGAATTTTCAAACACTTTTAAAACTAGATAGCAGTATAATGAACGTACATGTGCCATTGCCAAGCTTACAATAATTAACTCTTGACCAGTCTTATTTAATGAACACTTCTTCCTACTTTCCCTCTCCTTCTGTTTTATGTTGAAGCAAATATTCATATTACTTACATCTTGTATTAGTCCGTTTTCATACTGCGATGAAGAAATACCCAAGACTGGGTGATTTATAAAGAAAAAGTTTAATGGACTCACAGTTCCACATGGCTGGGGAGGCCTCACAATTATGGCAGAAGGTGAAGGTGGAGCAAAGGCATGTCTTACATGGTGGCAGGTAAAAGAGAGCCTGTGCAGGGGAACTGCCCTTTATAAAACTTTCAGACCTCATGAGACTTACTCACTATCACAAGACCATCACGGGAAAAACCCACCCTCATGATTAAGTTGCCTCCCAGCAGGTCCCTCCCACAACACCTGGGGATTATTGGAGCTACAATTAAAGATGAAATTTGGGCAAGGCCACAGCCAAACCATATCATGTCTAAAAGTAAAAAATTATTATATAAATTACCAGAAGTATGATGATTATACTTAAAAATTATAATTTATTAATATTAAATATAAGGGACTCAAATTTCTCTCTTTTCAAATTACTTGTTTTAGTTAGGATTATGAGATTAATACATTGAAAGTGGTTGATGCACTTGGTATTTTAACCTAAAGCTCCCCTCCCTTCTTTTTATTTTTCTTATAATTCAATTGTTGAACCAACAAGGTTGTTTGATGGAATTTTCCAGTCTAATTGCCATCTTTTTGTAACACGGACTCAACGTAAAGGAATGAAGAAAAATCTATCATGCAAATGGAAAGCAAAAAAGAGGAGTCATCATTTTTGTATCATGAAAAATAGAGTTTAAACTAACAACAGTATAAAAGGACAAAGAAGGGCATTACATAGTGATAAAGTGTTCGATACAACAAGCAGACTTAGTTATCCTAAACATATATGCACCTATTTATGCACTAAACATTGGAACACCTGGATTCATAAAACAAGTACTTCTAGACTTATAAAAAGGCTTAAACAGCCACACAATAATAGTGGGTACTTTGACACCCCACTAACAGTGTTAGATAGATCATGAAGGCAGAAAAGTAACAAAAAAAATACTGGACTTAAATTTGACACTTGACCATTTGGACCTAATAGGCATCTACAGAAAACTGCACTCGTCAATCACAAAATATACATTCTTCTGGTCTCCACAAGGAACATACTCCAAGATTAACCACATGCTGAATCATAAAGCAAGTCTCAATAAATTTTAAAAATTTGAAATCATACCACCAATACACTCAGACCACAGTGGAATGAGAATAAAAATAAATACCAAGAAAATCCCTCCAAACTACAAAATTATATAGAAATTAAACAACTTGCTTCTAAATGACTTTTGGGTAGACAACAAAATTAAGTCAGAAATAAAAGGATTCTTTGAAATTAATAAAAACAGAGACACAATATACCAAAATCTCTCAGGTGGAGCAAAAGTAGTGTAAGGAGGAAAGTTTATAGTGCCAAATACCTACCTCAAAAAGTTGAAAAGTTTTAAATTTGTGATCTAGCATCACATCTAGAGGAACTACAAAAACAAGAACAGTATAGTCCCAAAGCTAATAAAAGAAAAGAAATAACTAGAATCAGGCTGGAACTGTACAAAATTGAGACCCAAAAATCCATACAAAGGATCAATGAAAGAAAATGTTGGTTCTTTGAGAGGATAAAACAACATTCATAGACTGCTGCTAGATTAACAAAGAAAAAAACAGAGAAGATCCAAATAGGCACAATCAGAAATGACAAAGATGACATTATAACTAATCCCACAAAGATACAAAAGATCTTCAGAGACTTTTATGAACACCTGTATGTACAAAAACTAGAAAATTTAGAAGAAATGGATAAATTCCTGCAAACTCCAAACCTCCTAAGGATGAACTGAAAGAAATTGAAATCCTGAACAGATCAATAATAACTTCTGAAATTGAATCAGTAATAAAAAACCTATCAACCAAAAAAAAAAAAAAAAGAGCTCTGTACCAGATAGATTCACAGCCAAATTCTGCCAGATGTACGAAGAGGCTGACATCATCCTGATAGCAAAACCTGATAAAGACACAATGAAAAAGGAAAACTACAGGTCAATATCCCTGATGAACACAGATGCAAAAATCCTCCGCAAAATACTAGCAAACTGAATCTAGCAGCACATCAAAAAGTTTATTCATCATCACCAAGTAGGCTATATTCCTTGCATGCAAGACTGGTTTAACATATGCAAATAAATAAATGTGATTCATCACATAAACCACATTATTAAGAAACAGAATGAAAAACAAAAACCATATAATCATCCTTATAAAATCCAATATGTCTTCATGATAAAAATCCTCAAAAAACTAGGCATTGAAGCAATATCTCAAAGTAATAATAGCCATCTATGACTAACCCATAGCCAATATCATAATGAATGGGAAAAAGCTGGAAACATTCTCTTTCAAAACCATAACCAGACCAGGGTGCACACTCTCACCACTCCTATTCCTCATAGTACTGGAAGTCCTAGTCCTAGCTAGAGCAATCAGACAACAGAAAGAAATAAAAGGCATCCCAATAGGAAAAGAAGGAGTCAAATTATGTCTCTTAATTCACAATACGATTCTAACCTAAACTCCACCAAAAGGCTCCTAGATCTGATATATGCTTTCAGTAAAGTTTCAAGATACAAAATCAATGTACATACTAATGTATAAGTCAGTAGCATTTCTAAACACCAATAACATTCAAATTGAGAGCTAAATCAACAATGTAATCTCATTTATAATAGTCACAAAAAGTATAATGTCTAGGAATGCATCTAACCAACAAGGTAAAAGATCTCTATAAGGAGAACTACAAAACACTGCTGAAAGAAATCATAGATAAAACAATCAAATGGAAAAATATTATATGCTAATGGGTTGGAAGAACCAATATCATTCAAATGTCCATGCTGTCCAAAGCAATCTACAGATTCAACATTATTTTTATCAAACTACCAATGTCATTTTTCACAGAACTAGGAAAAACTAAGTTAAAATTTACATGGAACCAAAAAAGAGCCTAAATAGCCAAAGAAATCCTAAGCAAAAGGAAGCTGGAGGCATGACATTACCTAACTTCAAACTATACTACAAGGCTACAATTACCAAAACAGCATGGCGCCGACAAAAACCAGACACAGAGACTAATGGAACAGAATAGAGAACCCAGAAATAAAACCACACACCTACAACCAACTGATCTTTGACAAAGTCAACAAAAATAAGCAATGAGGAAAGGACTCACTATTCAACAAATAGTGCTGCGATACCTAGCTAACCATATGCAGAAGAAGGAAACTGGACCCCTAACTCTTACAATATACAAAAATTAACTCAACATGAACGAAGGACTTAAATTAAGACCTCAAACTATAAAAATCTTAGAAAAAAACCTAGGAAATATTCTAGACATCAGCCTTGGGGAATTTGACCCAGCAATTCCATTACTGGGTATATACCCAAAGGATTATAAATCATGCTACTATAAAGACACATGCACACGTATGTTTATTGTGGCACTATTCACAATAGCAAAGACTTGGAACCAACCCAAATGTCCATCAATAATAGACTGGATAAAGAAAATGTGGCACATAAACATCATGGAATACTATACAACCATAAAAAAGGATGAGTTCATGTCCTTTGCAGGAACGTGGATGAAGCTGGAAACCATCATTCTTAGCAAAATATCACAAGGACAGAAAACCAAACACCACATGTTCGCACTTTCAAGTGGGAGTTGAACAATGAGAACCCATGGACACAGGGACGGGAGCATCACACACTGGGGCCTGTTGGGGCTTGGGGGGCTGGGGGAGGGATAGCATTAGGAGAAATACCTAATGTAAATGACAAGTTGATGTGTGCAGCAAACCAACATGGCACATGTATACCTATATAACAAACCTGCATGTTGTGCACATGTACCCTAGTAAAGTATAATAATAATAATAATGATAGTAAAAGAATTTATGACTAAGTTCTCAAACGCAATTGCAACAAAACCAAAAATTGACAAGTGAGGCCTAACTAAATGAAATACTTCTGTGCAACAAAAGAAACTATCAACAGAGTAACAAACAATCTACAGAGTGGGAGAAATTATTAGTAACCTCTGCATTTGATGAAGGTCTAATATCCAGAATTAGGAATGTAAACAAATCAACAAGAAAAAATTAAATAAGTTCAGTAAAAAGTAAGCAATGGACATGAACAGACCCTTCTTAAAAGAAGACGACAAGTGGTCAATAAACATGAAAAGAAGCTCACATCAGTAATCATTAGAGACATGCAGACCAAAACCACAATGAGATACGATCTCACACCAGTCAGACTGGCTATTAGAAAAAGTAAAAAATAACAGATGTTGGTGAGGATGAGGAGAAAATGGAATGCTTATTTAGTATTGATGGGAATGTAAGTTAGTTCAGCTACTCTGGAAAGCAATTTGGAGATTTGTCAAAGAACTAAAAATAGAACTATTGCAGGCACGGTGGCCCACACTTGTAATTCCAGCACTTTGGGAAGCCGAGGTAGTTGGATTTTTTTGAGCTCAGGAGTTTGAGACCAGCCTGGGCAACATGGCAAAACCTTGACTCTACAAAAAAAATAGAAACAAAACAAAACAAAACAAAACTAGCTGGGCATGTGGTGTGCACCTATAGTCCCAAGTACCTGGGAGACTGAGGTGGGAGGATTGCTTCTGTGATCAGGTCACTGCACTGTAACTCGGGAACAGAGCGAGACCCTATCTCAAAAAAATAAAAAATAAAAATAGAACTACCATTTAATCCAGCAACCCCATTACTGTTTATACACCCAAATGAAAATAATCACTGTATCAAAAAGACTCATGCACTAGTATGTTTATTGTAGAGCTATTCACAATAGCAAAGAAATGGAATCAAGCCAGTTGTCCAATATTGGAGGACTGGATAAAAAAAAGTGTGGTATGTATATACCATGGAATACTACGCAGCCATGAGCACAATTGAAATCATGTCCTTTGCAGCAATGTGAATGCATCTAGAGGCCATTATCCTAAGTGAATTAACACAGTAACAGAAAACCAAATACCACATATTCTTACTTATAAGTGGGAGCTAAACAGTAGGTACACACAGCTATAAAGATGGGGACAGTAGACAGTGGAGACCATAAGGCGGGAAGTGAAGGAGGAAAGAAAGGGTTGAAAAACTATTTGGTACTATACTCCCTGTGTGGGTGATGGGTTCGATCATACGCCAAACCTTAACACAACACAGTGTACCCTTGTAACAATCCTGCACATGTACCTCCTGAATCTAAAATAAAAATTGAAATTAAAAAAGAGAAAACAAAAAAAGTTGATAAAATCTGAACAATGTGAAGGTAATAATATACAGAACAAAAAAATTGAGGTAAAAAGAGAGAAGGTAAAAGTCCTAGCGGAATAACTTTCTAAATGGGGAGCTAGACAAAACTGGAACAAGTAGCTTGAGATAAAAACATAGTGAACAACACATGATAAATTAGAAAAATAAATAACAAGTTTTAAAAATCAATGAATTAGGCTTCCATTAAAAAGCCAACATTAATAGAACGATAAAAAATAATAGTTTAGATGAGTTGTAGCATATTATACAAACTTTCTCTTTTTTGGTTTCTCCACTTAGAAATATATACTGGAGCTGACTCACTTCACCATATGGCTACTTATTAGTTTTTTTTCTTTTACAAATATGTATACTTCATTGCATACTTATGAAATATTTCACCAAGCTTCCCATTAATGGTTATTTTCAATATTTTGTGATAGTAAATTATAATGGTCTAATTCATTGCCATTTGCGTATTTTTAAAATTTTTTTCCTCATATATTTAGGATAGATTTATAGAAGAGAGATTGCTGGGTCAAAATTAAAGCATTTATGATTTTGCTAGATATGGTGAAATTCTCTTCTACAAGGGCTGTATCATTTTGCATTCCCACTAGCAACATATAAAGGCCCCTTTTACCTCAACTTGATAAAAAATGTAACTTTTGGATTTTTACCAATTGCAGCCTATGATACTTCATCCAAATGAAAAGCAGATATTTTTCTATTATGCTATATTTCCTTCTCTTACACTTAATTTATATTTTTTCTAGTATCATAAATGTAATTCTAATAACTTCTTTATGCTACAAAAACAAATGTATGCCTCTCTATTTATTCCCAGATAGTATTGCATTCTATAATATAGTAAATATTTTTATTCTACTGCTTCTCTTTATGTATTTTAAAACTGTACCTGAATACGTTAATTAAATTCTTCCAAAAGCATTCCCAGGATAATCTCTAATCAGCTCAATCTCTTTCTGTGGTGTGTAAGTAATACAGTTAAATCATGCTTATTTAGTTCCTGTGTAGATGATCTGTTCTGATCAGTATGACAGAGTTTTGATCACATTGCTTTTTGGGGTATTTCATTTTCTGCTAAATTTCCAAACTCTGAAACTTTGTTACAGACAAAGAAAGCTTAGATGAAAGCTTTGATGACTATATCACAGTGTTGAATTTCTCAGCTCTTTGTTGAGTCACTAATATAATTTCTGAACATGATATATACTGCTTTCATTTATTGTCCTGAATTTTATTTTTTGCTTAAAGCTAGTTATTTTTCCTTAAAGTGAAACATTGATTTGCTCTCCCTCAAGCTGAATCTCAGACTCACAACCACCTGCAGTGATATGCTTCTTGTGACTGCAGAATCAGTCAGGAAAATAAAGCTGTTTTGAACTATACATGCAACAATGACTGCTCTTCTCTTTTTCCATTCAAAGAAACCCCAGACTCCCTTTAATAGAAAGCAAACAAAAGCAAAGGTACAGGAAAATGTTTATGAAATGGGGTGTAGAAACCAAACACAGTGGCAGCCATGTAAACCTTTTAAATTTAAGTGGTTTCATTTTTAGAAGAAATAAAAATAAGCCTAGCTTTTCAAAACATCTCAGGTTCTGCCTGAGTTTTGTGAGAAGTTTTTGCAGATGAATATGTTTTTATATTATCAAGGGGTCAGTGAATGACTTTAATTTCTACTATTCAATATGTAACCAAGTATGACACATCAATTCCATGAACTTCAGTTCAACAAATACTGTTTCTACAGTGCATGAGGAACTATGTTAGGTGTTATGAAGAATACAGAGACAAATAAAACATGATTTCTGACTTCAAGAACATTCCCCAACTAGGTTAACTTATACCTCCTTTTTAACTTTCATAATCCTGTTAGGTTATGTCCTTTTGCAATTAGGTCAAATTATTTTGGAGATTGTGTTGGGGTCATTAAGTACTTTTTGTGTATCTCTGAAATGGAGCTACAGTATTTTAACTATTTAAAACACATTTATTTTATTTTAAGTTTGTGCCCAAGCTATTTCTGTTTCTTCATTTAGTATATAGAGAGAAATGAAGACGCTCTTGCTAGCACAACATGAAGAGAGAAAACCAGATTCTTAAATCAGTTTCTGGCTCAAAAAGTCGGGGTAATACCATGACTAGTGCCAGGTGCTAGAATGTCATTGAGGCAATGAGGCAGGCAATCAGGAAGAAAAGGACTCGGATGTAATCTGTGGCATCTCTCTCTCTAAGGTAAACAAAGAGCACCAGAAATTTTCAGTCTTTGGGAAATATCGAGAAGAGAATATTCTAACCAAACTCTCTTGAAATATAAAAGTGATGTAATATGTAGAACATTTTTGTGTTTTCTTTATTAGTAAGCCAGTTTTTCTGCCTGCCGTAAGACTTTTCTATGTAAGAGAAGCTGGAAAAAATGCAATGTAGATGAACTCTCAGGGAAGAAAAAAAAAAGCAAAGTAAATATGTGCTTCTTCTGGCCACAGAGAATTATGTGGACAAAAGAGAGCAGAGGTAAGAGAAACACCTGGCTGACATGTGTGAGTCGAAGCCTCACTCCTTTAAAATAAAACCCTGGCATGGAAAAGTATTTTAGGTAATAGAGGGGATCATTGAAGCCAGAGAGGGTTTGCCTTCTCTTCGATTTTAGGACTCTCAGAGGGACAACTGGTAGTACACCAAGGTCTGGAATCAACCCATGATATTCCTGTAAAGAGCAGAAGACTCTTTACAAAGTTCTGTAGCCAGACAGAGGGTACCTATTTAGCATTATTGAGTTACTTTTGCTTCTCTTTGGTTTTAAGACACCCAGAGTTTCCTACTTGTCCCATATCAGGGGCATTACAGCAGGTAGCTGAGAGTTTGTGGACATTCCATGGATGAGAGCCAAGATGATTCAGAGAGAAATATAGCAAAGGCTGTATGATAGATAGAATGTCTAAGTCTAAGAACCTGTGGTGGAAAGGGAAGAGAAGCATCAGACTATATATGTAATGCCAGCTAGAGTACTGAGGTGGGGCCCAGTCAGACAGAAAGTCTATCTGACCTCAGACCAAGTAGAGACAAAAGCCGCACATTATTCCAGGCAGTAGTTGAGAAGCAGGAAGCAACATATTCCACAAGAATGGGAACCTTGGTACCAATGCCTCAAAACCCCAGCCAGCACAGACACAAGAATCAGTAGAGGGCAAGGGAGTTTTCTTTGTTCTAATGCTGCGAAGTCAAGTAAACTACCTTTAGTAAAAGTGGATGTCTTCTTGGAGTGGAACGCTTGTTAAACTGAAGCATTATTTAGATAGATAAGAGACGAAGTTTTAAAGGAGAGTAAGGTATAAGATAAACATTTTACTATGATGGGAAAATTTAATATTTATGTTTACTATTCAGAAGCATATGAGCTACTCAGAAAGTAAGATCAGTTATAGACAAAAGGACATCTATGATCTGTTCACATTAAGTGCAATGTGAATAAATTTGTGACCCCCATTAGAATTATATCATAGCTTTTTTTGTCATCAATTCTATATATACTAATGGGACATGAATGACTTGAGGGCAGAAAGAAGTCTTATTCTTCTTCAGTATCTGTTATGATTAGCATAATGCTTGACATATACAAAGTATTGAAACAATGTTTGTTAGATTGAAATGAATTTATTGCCACTAAGAACATTTGCTTTGAAATCAAGGTTTCCTTGTATTTGGACTCAATAACCCTAGGCTAAAATTTTAGTATTTTTCCAAAGGTTCTTAATTTTGAAGGATTTGTTCAAAGGCAATCTAAGCTGAGGTATAGGCATGAGCAAAGACAGAGAAAGAGGAAACATGGAGTATGTTTGCAAAATGTGAGTTCTACAGTTTGACTTACTAGTGCTTGTCATTGTCAGGATTAAATTTCATTAATAATATTAACATCGACAATTTACTAAGCACTTTTACGGTATACATGCTACCGTGCTTATAACTTAAACCCTCTATTCAATGGACCATCCTATGACAATGGTTAATACTTTTGTATAAATCAGGTTCCAATTAGGAGACAGAAATCACACAGTAAATTAGACAGGGAAAGTTAAATATAAGAATTACTAACTATAATATGGGACTGGCTGGTGAGGGGAAAAGAAAATTCTAAAGAATTTAAATAGAGCAGATAGAGGTAGAAGGGTTCTACCCCTATTTCTGGGTGCCCAGCACACAAGAAAGAGGCAAATCTGCACGAAGTTTCTCTCACAGGACTGAGATGCAGAACTTGCTGGAAATGGTGCAACTGTGTCTCACTTGATGGTGGATAAGTTGGCTGAAGTGTTGCAATGGCAGGACTCACTGGGGTATTTATCTTCCAGGGTAATGGCGGAAGTTGCTCGTGGGGAAGTCCTGAGAATTAGAACTACAGTAGTTGCCCATTATCCATGGGGGGATATACTCCAAGACCCCCCAGTGGATGCCTGAAACCATGGATAGTGCTGAACCCTATATATTCTATGTTTGTTCCTATACACACATACTTATGATAAAGTTTAATTTATAAATTAGACACAGTAAGGTATTAACAATAACTAATAATAAAATAGAATAATTATCATGTTATGCTGTAATACGTGAATGTGTTCTCTCTCTCTCAGTCTATCTCACTGTACTCACCCTTCTTCTTGTAATGACATGAGATGATAAAACGCCTACATGATGATATGAAGTGAAGTAAATGACATAGGCATTGTGGTGTCGCCTTAGGCTCCTATTGACCTTCTGACAATACATCAGAAGGAGGATCATCTGCTTTGGGTGATTCTGGATCATTGAACCATAACAATGATGACGGTTGGATGTCAGGAGCCAACGATGTCGATGACTAGTGGGAAGCTAGTATATGTATACAGTTTGGATCCCAGGGGGAAGGAGCATGATTTCATCACCCTACTCAGAACAGCGTGCAATTTAAAACATGAATTATTTCTAGATTATTCTATTTAATATTTTCAGACTATGGTTGACCATGGGTATCTGGAAAAGCAGGTAACTGAAACCAGGAAAAATGAACCCCTGGGAAAGGGGGTGGGGACTAATTCATGTGCAAAGCTGTGGAAAGGGTTACAGGGGAATGCTATTCACAAAGATGGATGGAGACATTGGCACCACTTGCAAAGCTGCTCTAGTGCCACAGGAAGCTGCCTGTGCAGATGTGCTGCAAGCTGCTGGCCATCAGGTACTACTTACTGGCTGCCACATGCTGCAGGAGTTGGGTACCATGGGATCCATGTGTGTTGCAGGAACCTGGGATAGAACCACATCAGAATGAGGAAGAGAAACCCCTATCACCTCCAGTGTCCCTCTAGCATCCTCTACTGATAAAGCTTAATATCACGCTAGCTGGCCGAGTCCAGGAGTAGGAGCCAACAAAGAAAGGTAAATTTGGAGCTAAAGGACAATAAGTTAATAACTGACAGAAGCATCTTGTTTGCATTTTGAAAATTAGGAAATTGAGTGTCAGAGTGATTCTTTTGTGACATTCCTAGTCACACAAGGAATCAGAAGAGCTTGGAATTCAAATCCTTGTGTATTTAGTTTCCAATATATGTAGCTACTTTAGAAGATTCACCTGAAAACAGTGTATATGATAGATTGTAGTAGGAATGAGGCTGAAGTGGGAATATCTGGTAAGAAATCATTACAGTGGTCCAGGTAGAAGAAAATGGGGACTTCTAAGGTAGTTAATTACATGGACATTTCTTGCATGACCTCTGAATTTTCACATCCAAGTTAAATTGGTTAGTATAAAAATTCACAGGCTCATGCTGTGAAATTCAGTGACTCACGCCTGTAATCCCAGCGCTTTGGGAGGCTGAGGTGGGCGGATCACCTGAGTTCAGGAGCTCGATAACAGCTTGGCCAACATGGTGAAACCCCATCTCTACTAAAAAATACGAAAAAAATTCGCCGGATATGCTGGTGTGCGCCTGTAATCCCAGCTACTCAGGAGGCTGAGGCAGAAGAATCACTTGAATCCGGGAGGCGGAGGTTGCAGTGAGCTGAGATCATGCCCTTATACTCCAGCCTGGGCAACAATAGCAAAACTCCATCTCAAAAAAAAAAAAAAAAGTCAACAGTTGTTGGAGTGTAACATGGTGAAAATAATTGACAGAAACATGCCAATGGACTCATTTTAAAGATATATTTTTATATGCATGTAAATAATATAACTTACTATGCTTAGGTAACTGTGCAATTGAAAAGACTTGAGAAAAATCTCCTTCTTAAGAGAAATAAGCCCCCTTGCTTTCAAAGCCCCCAAGGCCTCCTGGTGCAGATGTATCATCTGATGGGGTGGAGGTCCCAAAAGGTTCTTCAACACCCATTGCTATTCCTTCCAGGGGAATTTTTAGATTCTTCTTACGTTTCCCAACTGCCTTGGAGTCTGTGGCTATGTGTATATTATTATTATTATTATTATTATTTATTTTTTTCTTGAGACAGAGGCTCACTCTCTCCACCAGGCCGGAGTGCAATGACACAATCTTGGCTCACTGCAAGCTCCATCTCCCAGACTCAAGAAATTCTCCTGCCTCAGCCTCCCAAGTAGCTGGGATTACAGGCGTGTGCTACCTACCGTGCCCGTCTAATTTTTGTACTTTTAGTAGAGACTGGGTTTCACCATGTTGGCCGGGCTGGTCTTGAACTCCTGACCTCAGGTAATCCACCCACTTCGACCTCCCAAAGTGCTGGGATTACAGGCATGAGCCACCGCGCTTGGCCATGTGCCTAACTTCTTACTAGATGCAAGTAAATGTGGACATTCCCAGCACATTCCTGAGTGCTTAATGGTCAGTTTTCTCAGGTATGTCAAACTCTTGCAGGCTCATGTTTAGATCTGAGATATATCCAAACTGTATATTACCTTTCACCCATAACGTATTTGGACTTATAAAGAGGAATTATTTAAAATTCTAATTCTCACTTGGAGAAATGTGCAAGGATTTCTGGAATCTGTGTTATACTGGATTCACTACTGCATCTTGCCCACTTTTACTAAACTTGGTCTTAGAACTTAGTGTCAGGACTGGTCTCTCTGGTTTATCTTTGTCCTTTCACCCTACTTTAGACTTGTGGACAATATAATGTAGTGCTTAAGAATGTGTTGACAGTCCCGAGAATGTGCCATATGGAACTTGAGAGATAGGGAGCATAATGGACCATGGGCCACAGATGCTGTGTTCAAGAACTCATGGCTTCACTTGCACTGACACACACCTCCCACTGGCTGCTCCTGGTTACTGACTAAGCACAGTAGGGAGCTAAAGGGAAGCCCTGTCCTGGGAGACAGGGAACTCCTCTAATGGCAACTTTGGCCTGAGGACTGTCTGACGGTCTTGCCAAACCTTCCTTAGATTGCCTTGCTGTCCAGATCACTGGCATCCACCCTTTCCTTTCCTTTTTAAAAATTCTGTAATGACTTATATAGTAGTTTGACATCTCTCCAATTCTTTTCTGACTTCTTTCTCATTTTACCATAGACAATTTCTGAAATAAAATACTTATGTTTTTTATTCTGTCTTGGTGTCTGCTTCTTGGATGTCTTGAATGCACCCAGCTTTGGTATTAGATAAATGGGTTTAAATATGGGTTCTTCAATATACTGGTTATGTACACAGCCTGTGTCTGCAGTTACTTGACACTCTGTGTTCTGTAGTTTAGTCACTCATAATATGAGAATAATAATGGTTATGTACTACACAAGGTTTTAAGGAATAAATACATTCATACATGAAATACAAGTCCAGCTATTATCAGCACTGAACATGATAAGAGAAAATCCCATATGAAATATTAAATGTGTTTTTTGACCTATCTCATTAAGTAACTCTTGAATTCATACTTGCAAATAAAGAGGAAGTCATTATATCTGAGAAACTTGAAGAGTAAAAGCAGAAATAGAGAACAATATTCATGCTTTCCATACATGGGTAGCACAATAATTAACATAGCAACAATCTCCACATGCATAATTTAAAAGGCCTCGTTTTGCTATATCGATCAACCTGGCATGAATAACAAGAGACAATAAATTAGAGGAGTCAGTGGGATCTTATTGAAGGCTGGGATACCCTACATATAAGTGAGACGTGTGAAGGATAAGAGGAAATAGTAAGCAGACATCTACTGAACCATAGGCAGCTTCTTGTGTGTAATCACTTCGTAAGTGATATTTTCCAAACATATTTACAAAAACTTAATTGTTTTAATTAATATTTTCTCAATGAAATTTTAATATGGACATGTCTTGAAACAACTATCCCAGAATATTATAATGTGATCTCTTCCCATTTTACACTTCATGTTTTTGAAACATTTTTATAAGTTATTTTAAATAATTTTCACAACCACGTGAGAGGTAACATGACAAATATTAACAATTTTATTTTCTATCAAGGTAAACAGATGAGTTATTTTAAATACATTTTATTATATTTTATATCAAGGTAAACAGATGAATTAACCAAAAATGAATTGTTTTATTTTAAATAAATTTTATTTTATTTTATATCAAGGTAAACCGATGAATTAACCAATAATGACCCTGTAGAGAGCATTTTGCTTATTCTCCCTTTATAGTTTAGTGAAATTCTAGATCTAATTGTTACCAGAAAAGGGGTCTTGTCCCAAGAGCGGTTCTTGGATCTCACGCAGCTAAAAATTCAGGGCGTGTTACAGAATACAGTAAATTTAGCATAGTTTATTAGAGACTATTACAGAGTAGGGTGACCTCAGTAAGCAAGATGAGAAACATCACTTCCAAAAATATAATGCTTACTTATATAGGATATTAGAGTTAAGAATAATGCGCTTTATTACAAAGGCTTGTGATCAGCCTGTGACAGGCTATTAGTATTTTTATTCTCTTGTGTAACTATTGATTTCAACAAGAATTTATGGTTATTCTATTATCTTAAAGTGAAACCTGTTCTTAAATTAAGAATTCTTGTCCGGGCGCGGTGGCTTACGCCTGTAATCCCAGCACTCTGGGAAGCTGAGGTGGGCGGATCAAAAGGTCAGGAGATGGAGACCATCCTGGCTAACACGGTGAAAACTCGTCTCTACTAAAAATATAAAAAATTAGCCAGGTGTGGTGGCGGGTGCCTGTAGTTCCAGCTACTCAGGAGGCTGAGGCAGGAGAATGGCGTGAACCTGGGAGGCAGAGTTTGTAATGAGCTGAGATCGTGCCACTGCACTCCAGCCTGGGTGACACAGCGAGACATCTCCTCAAAAAAAAAAAAAAAAAAAAAACAACAACAACAAACAAAAAAAAGAATTCTTTTTGTCCTAAGGGGTCTTATTTAGTTAGTTAGCATCATTAACTCATTCCCTCAACCATAAACATCTTGTCACCAAGAGTACCTAACTTCCTGGGAATGTCCCCCAGCAAGTCTCACTTTATTGGGTCTCTATTCAAGATGGAGTCATTCTGGTATGGACGCCTCTGACATAATCAAGAAATGGATAAGTTTGGTCACATTCAGAACTTTTAGATCCATTAATATATTTTCAATACTACGTTAGTTGGGTCTTACATGAAACCTCTGAAACTTTCCAAGGTGTTATGGAACAGAAATTACTCTGGGCTTTGTCCAACTAACTGAACTCTGCAAGTGGAGTCATTTCTTGGCATTTGTTAAAAGATATTTGATGCAATGATAAACACTGTTTCCAAACAATCAGTCAGATCTTATTCAAGTAGCCTGTCTGAAATCTATAGCTGTTTGGTCTCTTACACTGTTCTCATCAGGATTCTGTCCAAGGACAAGTAGTAAGTAAACCATATGGATTTTAATCTCCCCTGGTGAGTGAAAATGTGTTTGATTGCACAGTTGAGAGCTTCTACAGAGGAAGGCCAGCACACATGAAACAGATGCAAACCCCTGCTGGATCCTGCTATACATCTGCTTTGAAAATGGGTTGTGACAGGGCTTTTATTTATATAAGGGAGGCATACTTTCCTGGCCTCTGTGACTCTAAAGAAAAATTTCTGTAAGACTTTTGAAATAAACTTTGTCTTCTCCTTTTAATCTGTGGTAATTCATAGGAAAGCCTACTATTCCATTGGAAACATATTTAAGTTTTTTGAATTCCCCCTGCTTATACATAATAGGTGAAATGAGGATAATGGCTTATGTTGTAGCAAAAGTTTAAAACCACTTGTCCTTTTTAAAAAATAAATTATAGTATAACAGTGTGTTAAAATGGGACTTTCTGCCTCAGTTTAGGCTAATCTCCAAGAAAATGGGTGGTTAAGAGTTTTCACATTTCAAAGTGAGGTTCTGGCTCACTTAATCAGAACTTGTAAAAAAGATGTTTAAGAAAAGTTTTTGTGAACCCTAGCAGAGCCATTACATCTGGCCAAATAAATGTAGACACTGAAGAATGAGCTGAGAGTTCTAACATCCCCCCATGTTAGGGTGAGGGGAGGATGAGTCATGTTTTCTCCTACTTCAAGTCAGGGGCAGGAGCCTCCTAGGACCACTCAAAAATCTTGATGGGTTTTGCCATGGGTCAAAGATGAATATTTCCAGTGGACCAAATTGTAGGTTAACTGCTGAAGAAAGACATTCTTCAATCCAAGAGGGACTTTTCTCAAGATGTCCACTAGAACATAAAGGACCCCAAACAGATGTAGCAGTGGATCCAAGAGTAGTCAACGGGGTTAACCGAAAGTGCCATTTGGATGAGAGGAGTGGTGAGGGGCCCCAGGACGTGAGGATGTGTAAAAAAGCCCATAAAGCACCTGACAAAAAAAACAGCTCTCATTAAAGATCATTCATGTTCTGTCTACATCAACACTGGATCAACTCGTATCTTTTTCCTCTCCATTTAATTCCCATCTAGGGGATGAGTTAGAACAAAAAGGGAAATGCCCACTATGTCT
Organism: Pan paniscus; assembly: GCF_029289425.2. Lineage (NCBI taxonomy): Eukaryota > Metazoa > Chordata > Mammalia > Primates > Hominidae > Pan > Pan paniscus. The sequence goes on along the minus strand of NC_073253.2, from coordinate 95,611,876 downwards.
CCAATTTTCACTTCAGACTTTCAACCTTCAGATATCCTGAGGTAGACATACAAACAAATTCTTGTAATTCCAGCACTTTGGGAGGCCTAGGTGGGAGGATCACAAGGTCGGAGTTTGAGACCAGTCTGACCAACATGGTGAAACCCCGTCTCTACTAAAAATACAAAAATTAGCCAGGCATGGTGGTGCGTGCCTGTAATACCAGCCACTCAGGAGGCTGAGGGAGGAGAATCGCTTGAACCCGGGAGGCAGAGGATGCAGTGAGCCAAGATCGTGACACTGCACTCCAGCCTGGGCAACAGAGCAAGATTCTGTCTCAAAAAAAAAAAAAAAGACCAAAATAAAATTCTACTTTTATTTATTTAATTTTATTTATTTATTTAATTTTATTTATTTACTTTTTTGAGACAGGGTTTAACTCTGTCACCCAGGTCAGAATGCAGTGGCACAATCACAGCTCATTGCATCTTCAAACTCTTGGGTTTAAGTGATCCTCCCACCTCAGTCTCCTTAGTAGCTGGGACTACAGACACACTCTGCCAAACTCTGCTAGGATTTTAATTTATATTTTGCAGACACAGTGTCTTACTATGTTGCCCAGACTGGTCTTGAACTCCTGGCCCCAAACAGTCCTTCCACCTCGGCCTTCCAAAGTGCTGGGATTACACTGTGAGCCAACACACGTGGCCTTAACTTTTCTTTTTAAAACAGTTTTATTGAGGTGACAGGTTTATTTATACTTTCCTACATATTTTAACAGTTTTATTTACTATCATAAAATTTAACTATTTTAAGTAAATATTTCAGTTATTTTTAGGAGGCTCATACACTTACACAACCATAACTAAACATTTAAAACATTTCCACCAGCTCAAAAAATTTTTTTTGTTTCTTTCTGTCAACCTCAGCCCTAAGGCAACCACTCAATGCCCAGCCTTAAGGCAAACACTCATGTGTTTTCAGTCTCTATGCATGGGCCTTTTCTAGAAACTTCATATCAATTGAGTGATACAATATGTAATCTTTTATGTCTGGCTTATTTCATTAGCATATCTTTGAAGTTCTTCCACATTGTAACATGTATCACTACTATCATGTATCACTACTAACTTGTATCACTGTGTCCTGAATTGGTGGGTTCTTGTCTCCCTGACTTCAAGAATGAAGCCAGGGACCCTGGTGGTGAGTGTGAGTGTTACAATTCTTAAAGATGGTGTGTCCAGAGTTTGTTCCTTCAGGTGTTCAGATGTGCCCGGAGTTTCTTCCTTCTGGTGGGTTCGTGGTCTCCCTGGCTTTAGGAGTGAAGCTGCAGACCTTCGCGGTGAGTGTTACAGCTCTTAAAGGTGGCGCATCAGGAGTTGCTCCTTCCTTCTGGTGGGTTCGTGGTTTCTCTGGCTTCAGGAGTGAAGCTGCAGACCTTCTCGGTGCTACAGCTCATAAAGGCAGCCCAGACCCAAAGTGTAAACAGCAGAAAGATTTATTGCAAAGAGCGAAAAGAACAAAGCTTCCACAGCATGGTGGCCTGCTTTTATTCCGTTATCTGGCCCCACCCACATCCTGCTTATTGGTCCATTTTACAGAGAGCTGATTGGTCTATTTTACAGAGAGCTGATTGGTCCGTTTTGGCAGGGTGCTGATGGGTGCCGTTTCAAACCTTTAGCTAGACACCGAGTGCTGATTGGTGCTTACAGTCCTTTAGCCAGACAGAAAGTTCTCCAAGTCCCCACTGCACCCAGAAGCCCAGCCGGTTTCACCTCTCACCGGGGCTCTGCGGCACCCAGCCCCGGCGCTCAGGCAGCCCAGAGGGAGCTAGTCCCTGATCAAGTCCAGCAGGCGCCGGCTGGCCGAACCGAGTGCGGGACCCACTGAGCCTGCGCCAACCCAGAACCCGCGCCTGCCCGGGAAAGCGGCGCGCAGTTCGGGCTCCCGCCGGCACCTCTCCCTTCACACCTTCCGGTGAGCAGAGGGAGCTGGCTCCAGCATCGGCCAGCCCCACAGAGGGGCCCTCATAGCGCAGCGGCAGGCTGAAGGGCTCCTGGCGTGTGGCCAGAGCGGAGGCCCAGGAGGCGCTGAAAGCGAGCCAGGGCTGCTAGCACGTTTTCACCTCTCATCACTACTATCATGATCACTACTATCGTATTTGTGAGTATTATTTCATACTGTGTATATATCTCAATTTGTTGTTCTAGTCACCAGTTAGTGGACACTTAGAATGGTTATAATTTTGGGCTATCATGAATACTGTTTGCTATGAACACTCCATGTATAAGTCTTTGTGTGAACATATGGGTCATGTGTCTTGGGTAGATACCTAGAAGTGGAATTGGTGGATCATATGGTAAGCACTGTTTTCCAAGGTGATTATACCAGTTTACATTCTCATCAGCGTTGTATAAGTGTTCTAGTTGCTTCACATCCTGGCCAACTTGATATTGTCAGTTGTTTTGATTGTAGCCATTCTAGTCGGTGGTAATGGTATCGCATTGTGGATTTAGCTTACATTTCCCTAAGGGCGAATGGTGTTGAACATCTTATTTTTTTTAATTTTATTTTTATCAACATAAAAGAAGGAACTTTGTTTTGTTTTTATTAAGTTGTTTGCTTTACTCTAAGTTCTTTGCATTCTCATATACATTTTAGAATTAGCTTGTTAATTTCTGTAAAAAAGCCTAAAAGGATTTATTTTGTTTTGTTTTGTTTTTTGAGACAGAGTCTCACTTTGTCACCCAGGCTGGAGTGCAGTGGCACAAATATTGCTTACTGCAGCCTTGACCTTACCAGCTCAAGCGATCCTCCTCCCTCAGCCTCCCGAGTAGCTGTAACTACAGGCATGCGCCACCATGTCCAGCTAATTTTTGTATTCTTTGTGTAGACGGGGTTTTCCCTTGTTTCCTGGGCTGGTACTGAACTCCTGAGCTCAAGTGATCCGCCCATCTTGGCCTCCTATAGTGCTGGGATTACAGACCTGAGCCACTGCGTCTGGCCAGCCTGATTGGATTTTAATAGGAATTACATTGAATCTATAGATCAATTTGGAAATAATTGCCACAAAATTTTAAATTGAAGGAAGTTTGGAATTTTAAAAATTGTTACACAAGAATGAACATTTAATTAATAAACTGAAAGTGTTCTTGTATACAGATGTGACTAGAGAACATTCAGTCTCTGAGTCACCAAAGTCATGGGATTGCCATTGACTTTCATTCAGGTGCAGAACAGAGCCTGCCTGCCCCTCAGGGTGGATTTTAAGAGGCCAGTCATGAAGAAAGATAATGTTGTGGACTGTTTGTACCTATTAGACCTATTCTTTTAGCTTATTAATTGAAGTTTTAGTCAAAGTCATTTGATATAATCAGAAATTCTGCCTTTTACTTTTTCTCAATTTTATTAAAGCTTTTGACTAATATACCTGTAAAATTATAGAAATTGTAGTAACATAAACACCTCATGTTTGTTTGTATTTTCATCAAACCATTCTTTCATTTATGTGTTTATTTTTCAAATGAACAATATGCAGAGAGAACAAAAACCACATCTAATCCCCCACGTTCCCTGCCAAATCTTTGTAATACCTTAAGGTTTGTAAAAATCAATCAATCTTTTACAGCCCTTAAGGAATTGCAAATATATATATTTTTTAAAGCCAAAGAGAAGGGAGTATAAAGGTTCTTTTGTCTACCATTTTATATTCTTCGGCATGCTCTCTGGATCCTTCACTTCCTTTAGCTGTTTTTATGTAGTATACACAAAGAAAATGTTACTTTCAGGGAAAATTGCATGCATTATTTACCTACGGGTTATTACAAAAATGCAAGGAAAACATTATTTGACCTGATAAACTCTCTTAGTGATGACATAAATGATCTAAGAATCTAAGTCTCTGAGTAAAATAGAATGGAGAGACATTGAAAACAAAACAATAAGACAAAAAAAAAAAATCCCCAAACAGGGCTAAAGACACACAGTCTGATCTCCCTGGGGAAATGAGGACTCAGTCACAGCAACTATTGATAACATAATGAGGGACATTGCTCCTATTTTTATCTTTTCCCATGATTAGTTAAATAAGGAAATTAAATAAGACAAAGAATGAATACTTGAGAAAGAAACAAACATCACATAATTACAGCCATTTGTCCACTTCCTGACTTTATTGCTGAATTTTCCTTTAACCTTAAAGATGCCCATATTTTATTTGGTCAACCTGGTGCAGAAGGAAGTTAATGAAGACCTAGCAATTCAGAGAAGAATAGTGTTTCTTTGAAATCACCTTACTGATGACCAGGACTAGCAGATGACCGTTTTGTTCTTTTTCCTTTTGAAAGGTACCAGACCCAATAGCTGATAGCAGTAAGCACTTTAGATGATTAACTTGATCTGAATCTTGGCTTTATTTCTTCTAACAGAAGACACTTTGGTGTATATAAGAAGCACTTAAGATTCTTGTTAAAAATGCAGTTTCCTGGGCCCCATTTTCAGAAATTCTGATTTAGTGTCTCCTGGCAACACCCAGGATAATCTGCATTTTAATAAGGATCATAGGTGTCTTTATTGCTAAAGCACTGGGCCACACTTTGAGAAAACTGCTCTGATGAGTGTGTTTTCTGACACAATTTTGCAACGGAATCATCTCTCCCAAAGGACTGCTTTGGCTGTGCATTTATAGCCAGTTGAAGGTTTGATAAGAACAGCTGAGGAGTTGTGAATAGTGCTTAATTGTAGGAAAGCTAATTAGCCTCTCAAAGGACAGAGGTAATAAATTATGGATTGTAACTTATTTTAATAGTCACAGCTTAAGTGGACGGCACAATGAGGCATAAGCAGTTTAACTTGATTAACACACTTCAGAACTCATTAAATCTATCATTTTTCTTTTCCATCCCATTCCTTCCTCCTTGATCTTTATTTTCTCTTTTCATATATCTTTTTTTCTGTTTTCTCTTTCAATAGATGATCTCAATCTATATGTCTCCTCCTCATGATTTCTCTCATTTTATGTTGAACCTCCTATATCTTTTTATTTCTTTCACTTTCCATCAAGCTGTTATTTTTATACTCCACTCATATTTATTTCTTTTTCTTATTTTTCTTCCCTCTCTCCAATGGATATCTTTCTGTCATATATGCAGACCGTTCAATACAACCACTTCTTCCTGATAGCATCCCAATTGAGTTATACTATTCAGAACATTATTGATGATCAAGTGAGATAATTTATAGGAAAGTGCTTTGAAAATAAGTAAAGATTTATTAAGCTAAAACATAAAGATTTATTTTGACTTTAAGACTTAGCAAGAATCGTTGCGGGAATCTATTTCAAGATTGTTTTCACAAACAGAGGGAAGAAGACACAAGTGACAAGGACACAACACAGTCAGGCTCTCCATGTTACTCCTGGAGGAAACTGACATTTTAGAGTCAGTACACTCACATGGAGGAAGGAAGCAGCCCAATAGGGTAGGTCAGAGCTGAGGTTCCTGCTCTTCTATCATTGGGAGGGGTGGATGGAAGAACACATCCACACTGAAGGGAAATTAAGAACATTTAGGAAATTTTGATCTTAAAAGAAACTAAGAAAATTCTGCCCAAAGATTTCAAGAAAATTCCTAATCTTACATTTTTACACACTACTCTGTTCTATTTATTGCAACAACATTGGTTTACAGAAGTCTGACCATAGCCTACTTATAGATTTTTCTATTTTGCATTACTTGCTTACTCTAAATATAATACGTGAGATGAAAGCAAGATAAGTGCTTAATTATTTTTTCTATTTACTAATTTTCATAACAATGAGTGGGTATTCTAGTAATTTCCAAAGATAATTCTTAAGGTTTTTTTTTTAATTTTTAAGTTCAGGGGCACATGTGCAGTTTTGTTACATAGGCAAAGTTGTGTCATGGGGGTTTATTGTACAGGTTATTTCATTACCCAGGTATTAAGCCTAGTACTCATTAGTTATTTTTCCTGATCCTCTCCCTCCTCCCACCCTCCACCCTCTAATAGGGCCCAGTGTATGGTTTTTCCCCTCTGTGTGTCCCTGTGTTCTCATCATTTAGCTCCCACTTATAAGTGAGAACATGTGGTATTTGGTTTTCTGTTCCTGTGTTAGTTTACTAAAGATAATGGTCTCCTGCTCCATCCATGTCCCTGCAAAGGATATGATCTTCTTCTTTTTTATGGCTGCAAAGTGATAATATTCCATGACATATATGTACCACATTTTCTTTATCCAGTCTATGATTCCTGGACATTTAGGTTGATTCCATGTCTTTACTATTGTGAATAGTGTTGCAGTGATCATAGGTGTACATATGTCTTTATAATAGAATGATTTATATTCCTTTGGGTATATATCCAGTAATGGGATTGCTGGGTTGAATGGTATTTCTGTCTTTAGGTCTTTGAAGAATCGCCACATTGTCTTCCACAGTGGTTGAACTAGTTTACATTCCCACCAGCAGTAGATAAGCATTCCTCTTTCTCTACAACCTCACCATCATCTATTATTTTTTGGACGTTTTCTTTTAATTTGTCATTATATACTCAGTAAACATTATTTGACAATTCTGTATGTTGTAGTTGTTATTTGTTATTATTGTTATTCAAACAGTTCTATCTTTGAAAAGTGGGAGCTTGTCTTCAAGATGGCACTATGTCTTTTGAACACAGTGGTCTTTGTTTTCTGTCAAAATAGGATATCTCAGATATCTCTTATACATCACTTGATCCAGCCTGAAGTCAGCTAAGTCCCCAAGGAGCCTTGGTTTCTTTCAGTAAGGAAAGTATAATTAGAATTCCACAATTTGGAAATTGCCTGGTGTCTTACTCTCTTGATTAGAAGACAAAAGAACATTGAGAGGAAATGGCAGCATGATCAGAGGACAGTAGTTTGTGTAAATACTTTAGGAAAACAAGAATGCTGGTGATTTTAATAATTAAAATATATCTTTGCAAGCTATCTTTCATTTTTATTCTAGCATAACTTGCTTCCTTATGTTTTGGTTTAACATTTTTTTCTGATTTTGTAGATACATATTTATTATCCTTTTTTTGTTTTGTGTCTCCTCGGTATTAACTTTATTAACTGTGAAAAACAAAATTGCTGCTATGAATGACTTGAGCAAACAGTCTCAACCAATGTTTTTCTCTTAGCTGGTTTATTAGTGTGCTGAGTAATGTGTGAATATATATTTAGGCTTAATATCTGGTTCATTAATTATCTAGTACTATTTTCCCCCCTTCCAAATTGTAAAGCTCCTATTAATGAAACTGATGGGTAGCAAAATAACAGCTAATGAATCCTCTAATTTTGTATTAGTGTGTTACACAGCTAAGAGGAATATAGAGAATTACAGTGTTTTAGAGGTATGCAATCTGGAAAAAATTGCTATTTTCTATCTTACAGATGAATAAATAGGGACCAAAAAAGATTAGATAATTTCCTCGATGACACATATAAGGAAATATTGTTAAAAATATGACTTTCAGCATTTTACCCTTGTATACCAATGCTCATTTTGTTTAGGGGAAATTAGGTGAATATTCAACTTTGTTTTAAATATGCTTAAGTGGAAGGAAAATAAACTAGCAAGTATTTATTTGAAATATGTATGTAATTACATGTACGTGAGAAAAATATAGGCATTAAATTAATTATATGGCATTCTCATCATGAAATTCCTTTTAAAGGAATGTTTAAGAAAGGACAATATGGTTGAGAAGATGTTTATGTAATAATAGAAAATGTATCCATGCTCAAATGATAGTGTATAAGCCAGTTTCTCACTTTTTTGAAGGTTTATTTTAAATTAAATATCTTGAATGAAGGTGATTTGTAGATTTTCTTATACTGCAGTTTCATTTGGTGGACAAACCCCAAATTAGGAAAGGAAACAATGCATTTAAATGATATAATGTTTTAAAATAAGTTTAGATGTATCTGTTTTTAAGGACACAGATTCCACATTTCTATGAGCAGAAAGCAGACAGAGCACATTGGAATGGCTTGTAATTAACTTTCACAATGACTGTTTAGCTACCAGTAGTAGTTTCTCAAATTTTTTTTTTTTTTTTTTTTTGAGACAGAGTCTTGCTTTGTCGCCCAGGCTAGAGTGCAGTATCGCAATCTGGGCTCACCACAACCTCCACCTCCTGGGTTCAAGCAATTCTCCTGTCTCAGCCTCCTGAGTAGCTGGGACTACAGGTACGCACCACCATGCCCAGCTAATTTTTGTATTTTTAGTAGAGACAGGGTTTCACCATGCTGGCCAGGCTGGTTTCAAACTCCTGACCTTGTGATCCGCCTGCCTCGGGCTCCCAACCTCCCAAAGTGCTGTGATGACAGGAGTGAGCCACTGCACTGGAGAAGTTTCTCCAATTTTTTTCTTTTTTTTTTTTTTGAGACAGGGTCTCACTGTGTCGTCAAGGCTGGAGTACAGTGGCGTGATCTCGGCTCACTGCAACCTCCACCTCCCGGATTCAAGCAATTCTTCTGCCTCAGCCTTTTGAGTAGCTGGGACTACAGGCCTGTGCCACCATGCCCGGCTACTTTTTGTATGTTTAGTAGAGATGGGATTTCATCTTATTGGCCAGGCTGGTCTGGAACTCCTGACCTCATTATCCGCCTGCCTCAGCCTCCCAAAGTGCTGGGATTACAGGCGTGAGCCGCTGCACCCGGCCCTCTCCAATTTTTAAGAACATGCTTCTGTCTTGAATATTTGCCTAGACTTGTCTTTGTTATCTATTTATTTATAGATAGTACCATGACAACCCTTACATTCTATGAAATAAATATTTATTAAGTAAAAGATACACATCACTGTGCCAGACAATGTAGGAGATACTGTGGTAACAGAGTTCCTGACCTACAGGACCTGTAAGAATAAAAGCACAACCAAAATATGAAATGTGTAATACAGTAAAAGTGGCCTTACATCCTTAGCATCAAGAAGTGAAATTCATTCTTCAATCCTTAAATGAAAACTGGCTCTCTCTATTTCTTTTATCAATGGAATGAGATAGTCTAGCCAATAGGTGAATGGAAGAACAGGTTGAAAAAAAAAGAAACAGGGCACACCAGCCAGCAGCTGGTGCAAACTGCCCGACATGAGTAAGACCGTCTGGAGCCTTCCTGCTGAGCTGAGCTCCCAGCTGAATGCAGACACATACATGACCATAGGCAAACTCAGCAGAGAAACCTCCTAGCCAATCCTCAAAATACATGAAAAATAATATTGGCTATTTGTTATCCACTAAGGACTTGGGGGTGGTCATCATAAAGTGGTATTTAACCAGAAACAAAACACAATGTTCTATAAAAGAGCAAAAAATATATTTCATATAAGGAACGACAACATTTAGTTCAGGAGAAATGTGAAAATGTTCGTGAAGAATGTGGTGTTTGAAATTTGTACCAAACATTGTGTAGGAAACATGCATTGCGGACATGTTGGAGAAGTACTTTAAAGCCAGGACGAGGCATTCATATCCATCCCAGAAGTCAATGAGACTTCTAACCTTGTTTGTTTAGGGAAGTGGCATAAACCCACTGCAATGCCGGTAACCAGGAGAAGAATGAGAACGGTGAGGCACCTCATCAACGATTGTTGAATGAATGACCAGAATTTTTCTTATCTATAAGATGTAATAATCCAGCGAAATCTGACTTAATGTCAGCTTACTCTACTGTGAGAAAGTGTCAGAAAATGTCAGGAAATGTCACTTCATCAAAGGGCCTGAGAACAGGAGTGAATAAAATGTCTTAATGTTAAGTAAAATGTAGAATATATTGGCATGCTGCAAATCTGCATGGATATGTTTTGAATTGATAAATAAAATGACCTTTCTGGCAAAGTGTGCTATTATTTTATGCACAGTCACAGAGTACGTTATGACACACAGTGTACATGTGGAAAACATTTGCCCTTCTTGGTCATTTGGATTAATTTGTACCATAAATGCATCTTTTACCACCCTGTTCTCAGATTCATGGGTTTGATGTATGGCACTGTTTAGGTCTTTATTTTTCCTTTTAACTTTCCTGGAGGGAGTCTTCCAGTGTGACCACAGTGATTGATGTCCACTCTCACAGTGACTAACCTCAGAGGGTGTGTACATGGACAGCTGTATGGCTCATGGAACTCTGGGAACATTTCCAACCACTTTTATTTTGTTTCCTCTTGTTTTTTTGCTGTCTCTCAAAGAGAGAAGTTTGAGCTTACTTTCTTAATTTATTTAACATAGGAGTGTCTTGATTTCAGATACTACATCCTTGCCTGAGGGTATCACTATGCCAATCAGTAGGCCCTTTGCATGAGCTCATTTGTGATGGTATCTATTATTAGTTGTATCTTCTGGCTCTAGCTTTGGGTCGTTGTCTTAATTTCTTCAGCACAGAGTGTTGTATATTGGAAACGCTCAATAGATCTTTGTTTTTGTTGATAATATGCTGTTATATTGATGTGTTAATTCATTATATTGTCTCTGTATTGTAATTTGCTGCACTTTAGCATGTACTATATGGATTTGTTGGCTTTGCTGAATTGTCAGTGGTGATTTTTACCATTTATATTATTCATTTTCTTGTGCTTGAATCTGTCTTCTAAGCTGCTGTAGCTAAAACTGCCATTCTTATTGTCATATTCCCTACTAATTAAAGATATAATAGGTGCTTCTCCAGTCATTAGGCTGACAAATTTGACACATCAGTTATGAGTAACCTGGAACAAGTAGCAAAAGCTTTTGACTTGAGCTACATCCCAGCAGTGTAACTACTAAAATCCTCCCTCCTTTTTCCTTTCCTTTCCTTTCCTTTCCTTTCCCTTTCCTTTCCCTTTCCTTTCCTTTCCTTCCCTTTTCCCTTCCTTTCCTTTCCTTCCTTTTTCCTTTTCCCCTTCCTTCCTCCCTTCCTTCCTTACTTCTTTCCTTACTGTCCTACTTCCCTTTCCCTCCTTAAAATAATGTTGTTTGTTTTCCGACGGTGTAAGTTATATAGGTCCATCAAAAGAAATTTTGGGAATTATGGGAAAAAACATCTACACCATTTTTCTTCACCAAGGGACCACCAAACTCTGTTTTCTAAAGTTTCTCTGTGCCTGAAATCAGATATCAATAAATATTCTCTCTTGTACAGTTAATTTTGCCCAAAAGTTATTTCTACCCTGTAAAGATAATAAATAATACTAGTACAAATCTTTGCTATACTCTTATTGTGGATAATCAAATTTAACATTTTCATTGATGCTGAATAATTGCATCATCACCACCTCTTTCTAAGGTCTCCTCACAAGGCAGAGAAGCCAGAGCCTTTGTGTTTAAGAATCCCCCTCCCTGTATGGTTTCAGACTGACCTATGCCAAGAAGTAGCATTTCTGCTTGATTAGGAAGGCAGAAGACTGCGAGGCCATTTTTTTTCTGAAGGCAGTTTCCATCATATGCTGTGCAGATGAGAGATTCACATTGGCTTTCCAGCCAGCTACTGAAAACCATTGCTTTTACTGATGCAGACAGAGAAGATCAATGGGAGCTTTCATATACTCATATATTTCAAAGGCATTGCAGCAACTTCCCTATAAGCTCATGAGAAACCCCATACCAGTGCTTTGGGCTGTGATCATGGGCATGGGGCTTCCCTGACCACCCTCAACTCTTGTTCACTCCCCAACTCATCATTTACTTCCCAACTCTTCTAATGGTTGAATTCTTTACTTTTTCATATTAAACCCTTCATAATTAGAACACATTAAGTGGTTCTGTTTTCCTAGCCAAATATGTATAAAATTATTTAAATTTGGTGTTGATAGTCTTATTCTTCAGTTAAATAAACAAGTTCAGTGGGTCATGTAACTTGAACAAGCACACAGAGCTAGGAGGTGAAGGAGGGAAGTTAGTACAGGAATCTGTCTTAGGGTTTATCCAAATCACTGTTCTGCTGTTGCTTCTGCCATCTTAAAAGGCTTCCGGTGCTCACTTCCAGCAATGCTGCCTCATTTATCCCCTAGTGTCCTGTAGCTTTAGCCTCTCCCAAGACTCAAGCCAGCTATCTCTACTCTGAAATATGCGTCTCATTTGGCTCTCAGGGCCCTGCCCAGGGTTCTGAATTTGGGGGGTTAGGGACATCTCTACTGTATTCCAAAGATGAAGAAACATCTTTCTCCTTTTCTGTCCCCTAAAGGTTTTACAAAATTGTGAAGCCTCTCCTTGTCTATTTGTATTCTGGGGTATCTATCTTTCATTTCAAACCTTATGATTGATGGTGGGGAGCATGGTGTTTAGCTTTATTATTTCCATCAGCCAGATTATTTTCTGTCTGAGAAATTCCTTGCCTTTGCATTGAGTATGTAGATTTTATCCTTATTTCTTTTTGTGTTTTTTTTTCCTTTATCCTTATTTCTTTTTGTGTTTTTTTCCCTTTAAAGAATCAAAATCTGAAATCAGAAATACATGTGTTTTTAATTTTAGCGTCTCTTATGACTTCCATGTTCTTCCTATCTCTTTACTAAAACTCAATAATCTTCTGAATTGATGAGATATTTACAGAGATTTTTCTCATGTCTATGTTTGGAGTAACAACCTCAAAATCTAAAGATGCTGCTTTTGAGTTTCATCTTGTGACTCTCTGTGTAACTAATTGTTCAGGGTAAGTGTCTATATGTACTGTGAACATTTTAAATATGGCTTAAATCTGCTATCCTTTGTTAATATTAAAATTAAAACATCAAAGTTATTAATTTTTTTGTCAAAGGTTTAAATTCTGCATCAGTTAGCTGAAAATTAACTGTTAAATACATCAGTAACTCAATTTTTCTTTAAAGATAAGTGATTCATGAAAAAAATATGGAATAGTGTTTCAGTATGTCTTGCTTTATTTCATGGAGATTTTCAATTAGATGAATGCTTTTGTTATCAATTATCATGGAAAGATAAGTTAAATACACTCAATTAAATAGTCACTTTTGAAGTTTCTAGGTCTAACTTTGACCCATCCTAATTTACTTTAGCTTCCTTTTAAAGGAAGCCAATAATTTACCTAAGGATTTCTTTTTATTAGGTAAATTAGCGAACCCATTTGACTGTGTCAAGAAAAAGTAAGAGATATTTTGGAATGAAAAAGCAGTACCTTTTGAGGGACTATAATAATGATTAACATCTCTGTATTCACTTTCTACTGTCATGAAAGATACAGATGCTTTTGTCTATTGCTCTCTTTTGAATTCTTTTACAGCTGCCAGTACAGAAAACTATACATGGACTATAAGGAAACACTGCATTTGATTTTATGACATGGACTTACTATTAGTCATCAGATTTCAAACAAATTTAGATTTACTCATTTGTTCACTTACTCCAGAATCATACTGAGTCTTTGTTTTAGGTGCTCAGTGTATCCAGTCCCCCTCACTACCCCTCAAACAGTTAAATGTGGCCCTTGACATCAAGGACTCAGAATAAAGAGAGGGAGAAGCATGTAATCAATTACAATACAAACCAGAAAATACTGTAATCATGGAACACGAATTGACAAAATGTATATAGATTGTACGGGAAGACCACATCCAAGACGTACTGTGGAGACCCAAGCTGTATTAGCAGGAGATCTTCTGGTAGATGTGAGTTGGAAATTGAGTTGAAGATGAGATAAACAGTTCCAAAAAGGAACAGGATAGATATTTTCTCTTGGTTAAGAATAATAACATGAATAATAACATGAATAATAACAAGAATAATAATATGATACTACTTTTAGTCATCATTTTTATATTTAATCTTTGTAGCCAGATTAATTTAAAACTTTTTTCCATTTTGTATCTCATCTCTTGAGACTCATAGCAGCAGCTCATGTACTCAATGACACAGCTTTAGCATTTTCTTAGTTATATTACATAATTCCAAATTCTGTAACTTAAGGTAAAGTGAGTAAAGAATACATTAATAACTTAGATACTATGAGTTATATTTGGGAATAATAGCCCTTCCAAAGAGAGCTTATGAATGCTGCTCTCCAAAAGTTAGCAAGATCATAAAAATTATGTGAGGGTTATTTTAGAAACTTTTACTCCTAAAAATGAACAATATCTTCAAAGACTGGACAAGAAATTGATTTTATTTGGGGAATGTATTAGTTTAGAAGAGAATGCATGTTAGTGAACTATTTGAGTGCCTTGCTCCACTCTGGCCCCAGTCTTTGGCATGTGGGACCTCTGTGGGATAATGAGCTGAGATAACTTTCTTACCTAACACTAAACACATGAGAACTTAGAAGATGTACTGATTCTGGCAGTTCCCAGTAATGTGGCATCAGACATTTACTTACACTTCCTAGAGGAGTAGCAGTTTTCCTACCTGTAAAATCAGGGTTATGTTATCCTGTGGAGATGTGAAAATAAATTAATGTACACAGCAAAGGGCTCTATATGCTACAGAGCACTTTGTCAAACTCCTGAACATTGAAGAGAATGTACAATGTGTAAGGAACCACTTTAGGATAGAGGAAGAAGCCACATGACACATAGTCACACAATGCCAGAGCAGTACCACAGATGCCATCTGATGTCTCTCGACTCAGGATTCATTCTACTACAGCATGTTGGCTTTCCTGTGAGTCTGTGTTGAAGAAATGGACCCAGAAATGTTGCTGTGTTAGCAGTTTGCTACTAAAAATGACCACTTAGGAAAAGCATATTTGTGGCCCGTCTGCTTTCATTGTGGGAGCTGTAAATGTAGAAGGAGATAAATTACTCCCCATTAATCTGTGCCTAACAGTGCACTTATTTTAAAATTCTTAGAAGTACCTGTCATTTCATACTTAATACTATACCAATTCATGCTAATGACTTGAGAATTCCTAAGAGATGACTGAATTGTGCAAATGAGTAGCGATGCACATTAGAAAACAACATTATAAAATCAGGTATGTGAAATCCTGAGATGTCCTTGCTTTATTTATTTTGACAAGGGCAGTTTACTTTCTGTAACTCATAATAAAGTACTACTGTGGAATAGAAAATGTACTAAAGTTGTTTTATTAAAGTAATAAAGCCTGAATAGGAGGCATCACTAAAGCCCACCACCATTAAATTGTTACGAATATTGAGTTAAAGATGCCAGGTTATTGTATCTTTAATTTTCTGTATAAAATTCTATTGAAAATTTTGCATGTTTCAGAGAACATAAGGAATTTATGACTACTCTTCTTTGCCTTACTTGTCTTTGGAATGAAAATATTTTTTGCAAATATCTGAAAAATTCCAAGCTGACATTTCTTTTCATTTGGCTAAGACGCTTGAGTAATACAACTGAGATCATGACCAAATTTACAGAGGAGCTCTCTGCTGAGAATATATGCTTGACTCTCACTAATTGCCCTTTTGCAAGCAGAAACCCGAGGCACGAGCAACATGAGGTCAATGGATGGTTTCAAGGAGGAACATCTATACTGTGTATATATACTCTAGCCACTGAGCTCTTCCTGGTTGGTTCTGCCTACTCTTGGAGTTCATGTCCATCCACTCAGCTTTAGCATGGTTACAAGGTTTTGAAAATCAGAGCACATACCCTTTGCCTCCCCTGGGTTATCTCAGGGCTTATGATACATAGAAATGCGTAATACATGCTGTTGACCATATGAAGCTTGACTAATTTTATTAATCATGGCTAAAGAGGAGGGGAACCATATTTTTCTTTCTTTCGTACATTTTCTTTATCCTGTAAGTTTTGGTGTAATATAAAGCTAGTGGATTACAGTGAGAAAGGAAAGAAGAATCAATACTATTAGCACCTGAGAAAAATACATAGAATCAACATTCTTGCTTACAATTTTAGTAAGGCACCACATGAGCATCACCACTTGTGGAAAAGTAACTTAAAGTGCAACTGACTGGCCATTGTGTTCTTTATTCCACATGATCAATAACTCTTCGTTAACAGTATGGAAGTTGAAGCTATACATAAATGATTTCTGTACTTTGTTTATACACCTTTGCCCTCCTTAAAATCATATTAAGCTGAATCGTACTACACTATTTTTCATTGAGTGAAAACCCAGTTTGTATGAAGAAGGTTATTGTTAGCTCTTCAGAACTTCTCATAGGCTATAACCCATATAAAATAAATAAATAAAAACAGCAAGTACATAACATATTTGGAGGCCAAATTTTCTTTTATTTATTCTTATTGGCATGGTATACAAGGAAATAGTTGGAATAAAGTAATATATGGCTCACATGTGTGCACTTGTTTTCATATTACATTTTATTTAACCTCTTTTTATTAAATGGATTGTGTTTTATCAATTGCTAGTGTTAGCTCACCTGTTACAAATTTAGAAATTTATAACACAAAAATATAGCAAGAAAGCATGAAACAGCATGAAATTATATTGTTATTATATATTTTCCCCATCTTCTCCTTCCTCTTTGCCCCTCCAATCTCTTATCTGGACTGCTCTGGCTCATTATATATTATGAATTCAAAAGTGGAAGTTGGCAGTTTGTGAATTTTGAACAGAGAGAGAAAACTTAAAACTTGTTTATGCCATGTGAAGTAATACAGTATGGCCAAGATTAGAATGACAAAATTTACATGAAAGCAACGTTCCAAGCTCAGCTCTGGTCTAAAATATACAAGATAAGAGTTATTAGGTCTGGAATGTTCTTCTTGATGGTTTTTGGTAGCTCAGAGGCTGAAATTTGTCTGAAAATTCCCAATCTGAGTCAGGCTTTTTCCTTTGCCAACATCCTTATTTCAGGTTATCTACCCCTACTAACATAGGTTATGCAATGCAAGGTATCTTCATTCAAATTTCATCTTCACTATTTACTATTTGTATAATCTTGGATATATTAATGATTTTAAGCCTTGGCTTCCACATTAGTTACGTGGAATTAATAATTTTTCTTTTTTTCTAGGAAATGTGTGGGAGAATACATGGTATATGGTAAATAAAGTCTTAAATTTGGGTGCTGGCATATTTTAATATTCAAAAAGTAATGCTTTCATTTCTTTCCATACGTTGAGGAAGAAAAATGCTGGGTATTCATCCATTCCCTCACTCAACCAATCAGTTTAAAGTCTGTATTGTAGTCCAGTAGTGTATTAGATATAAGGAATAGAAATCTGGGGGGATCCAATCACTTTCCTAATGAAGCTTGCTGATTAATAGGGGACACAGATGTACAGACAACCTATTATAATGTAATGACACAGATGCTGAAAAACATATATATTCATATATTTAATATATATGAATATATATGTGTGTGTGTGTGCGTGTGTGTGTATATATATGTATACATATATACACACACACACACACACACACACATATATATGACTATGGCCAGAGGAAGAAAAATGTCAGCTGATGTATAAACAAACAACACAGAAAGACTTCTTGGAAGGATGATGCTTAATCTCTGTCTAGAATGTTGATGAAGAATGAATCAGGTGAAGAAGGGGTTGTGATGTCTTGAACATTCCTGGAAAATAATACAATGTCAAAAGCCACTGATACCTAAAATTGCCTAGAGCTTGGAAAATGCCAAACACTTCCCACATGGCCAAAAGAAATCATTTTAGGACAGACATAGCTTTAAAAGTGGACTATTTCATGATATTTCCATTGTTTAACAATATTTGAGTAAATAACAAAGAAATCAGCTTCTCTCAAAGATATAAGCCGGGCCAGCTCTTAGCTTGTGTGAAGTTATTTATTTCCTGTGTCTTTGAGGAATTGCACTAAGGTGGACACAAACAGCTAAAATTATTTTATCTTGTTTCATGTACATAAAAATGTGTAATACTTGTCAAGATAGGTAGAAACTATGTTCTATGAAGCCCATATATGGTGAATACAATTTCTCTTTACCATGACAATAAAAGCTATGTTGGCAAAAGGTATGGTTTCTATCTCTAATCATAGCTTTTACAAAATAAACCATTTTAATTAGCTTATGATGGAATTTTGACAAGAATTTAAATACAACTTGTTTTTTTATTTAAAAAAATTTATGTTGTATTTCACACTGATGGGTCCCAGTAAGTCTATTAATTGCTGTGAAAAGTGGTAGATATTTTATAGGTAGTTATAATTTTACTATGGCTGTGATTCAATAAACAAGAAACAAAAACATGTTGACTCTGTTGTCATTGCTGTGAATTTTCTGTGGAGTTAACACTTTCATTGTGTGTTCCATTTTTACTTGGTGGAGTTTCTCTGACTTCTTTATGTTATATTTAAGATAAGTAACTTAGAACTGCCAGTGGGGTTTCTAAAATGGTAGTATTATGGTTTGGGACACTGGAAAAAATCATAGTTCCTATTTTGTCGCATCAATTTTCTCATAATATCTAGCATTTTGATAAGTATTTTGATAAAGATTTCTCCATTTGACATTTAATTTTAAAATATTTTCCTTTCACAAGGACATGTGTAAGCAAATTTGCTTTGAGTCTCTGTGGGGATTAGTTCTGTATTTCCAGAAGTCACATAAATAGAGGGTGGTAGAGGGGTCAAAGTGGTCTCCTTCATAGAACTGATTAGATAAATATTTAACTTACTTAGGAGTAAAAGCTGATTAAAACAGTATTGTTGAAAACCAGATATATGTGCTCTGAAGTTTCTGTAGTTATTTTTATGTTTCTATAATGTAATCACATATTTTCATGAAATTTTTTGAGGTAAATTTTATTTCAGCATTTCTTTGCTAACTTTGTCAATATGTTGAAGCAAATGTTACTCTTAAAAGACATTTGAAAAGGTATATTTTTGTTTTATTTTGATTTTCACAATCCATTTCACTTATTTTTGACTTTGCAAAATTAAAATATTCCAAATGATTTCAAAGTGTTTAAAGAAAATTTATTCATCTCCTTTGATCCATTAAAAATACATGTATGTGTTTGTGTATGAATATGTATGACAGAATGCATTTTCTCTCACTAATCTATTGTTACATAAGAATTAAAATTCTCTTGCTAATCTATTTTTACATAAGAAAGAATTAAAACACTTTCTCTTAAAAATATACAACTAAAAGTTTCTCTTAAAAGTATGCAACCAGTGTTCCAGTCTATCTGTTATTAAGAATTTAGAATTGAATAGAGTGCAATATTGAGGGCCACTATCTAACATTGTAGATAACTGTTGTACTGCTTCTGATTCTCTAAGTAAATCAAGTGCAAATTATTCAAATTAATGTTCTAAGTATTCTTTGAAATGCATACATCAAAATAGATTACATATGACAATTATATGGACTCTGTTATAAAAGAGGTACTCTAAACCAAACTCAAATTATGGTTTCTAAAGTAGTAACTGAACTTTATGAACTAGAAGGTAGAGGCAGTTATACCAGTATTTGTGACAGCAACTCTGAGATTATCATTTTGCATAATATGCTGCATGTCATCAGCAGCATCATGCTTGAGCCTCAGGGTCTCTCATTTGTGCAAGACCCTTTGGAGGCCTGTACCTTAGTACAGGTACTGGCTTCTGCAACAGTATCTCCTGAGAGTGTGTTAGAAATGCAATGCCACAGGTATCACCCCTAAACTAATCAAATTCTGCCTTTTCACAAGATCTCCATGTGATTCATGTGCACATTAATGTTTAAGAAGGACTGTTCTAACTGCACTATTATTGATAAAAAAATGCATAGCAGATAGTTGAAATTCTTAATGAAATGTAAACATCTTTTGCCAAAACACAAAAGTTTCAAATAACTCTTAGGGAAATCCTTTGGTCCATAAACCAATTTATAAAATCTATGATGGAAGAATAATATTTTGAGACATTAAGCAATATTTAATGTTTTCGTCTATACTTCCTGTATTTCCTCTTTTTCCATCACTCTCCTTCAAACAGTAGGTAGATATTATTAATATGTGCATTGCCTTAAGGGTGAAATGTGATATTCTACAAAGCTGAAATTTTATGATCATAGTGTTCCAAAGGCTAAGCCCTCAGGTCAGAGGTCTCAAAATTATGATCTGCAAGCTAAATGCATCCCACAGACGTGTTTTGTCAGTAAAGTGTTTGTCCAGTTTATTTTTAAATTTGGACATATGTAGGCAAATGGAGTCCACTATACCTGGCTCCAGTGGCATGGAAAGAGGATTGGGGATCCCTTAAAAGGCCAAGGTTAAACTTTCTCATCAAATTAACAGTGTGGAAGCCAAAATAAAAATTTAAAGAAATTATAAAGATATCAATAGCTAACACATAGCACTTCAAATGTGCTAAGCATTGTTCTAAGCACTTACTAAATTATTTAATCTCCACAACAACCCCATAAGATAGATGCTATGATTATGACCATCCCAATATGAGGAAACTGAGGTATAGAAAGATGCTTATTTGCCAAAAGTTCCGCAGCTAGTGCAGAGTTGAATTTTGAACATAAGTAATATTATGGTGTCAGTCCTTGAAAAACTATGTTAGACCTACAGTTATATTTCCTGCACATAAGAAGTTCTGGGCTCATGTTTTTGAATCTGACATGTGCTTCTTCTCCTTTATAGTGCAGTGTCTATAGTAGACGAATCCAGCACTATTGCAGTCCTAGTGATTCAATAGAAATGACACACAGAACACTGGGCTGCAGTAGAAGTTACTTTCTACATAGTTGGTAGATCCTTGATGCTGTTGTGTCTTCCCCAGTCTAAAGATACAAAAGGAAGTGAGCTTATAGCCGTGAACTGCTCAGCTTGCTGGAAGTTTGCTTTGTACACAGAGCAAGGCCCTGGAGAGATCCTGGAGAGCTGGGCCCGCTCACTCAGGTACTTACAGAATATTTATCTTCTACAGTACATATTTTCTGGTTCATTAGTAAGCACAGTGAGAGTAACCTTGAACCAAGCCCAAGTTGTCATGTTTTCCAATCTTGCACCATGCACAGGCCTTTTGCGGTCTGGACTAGCTTAGCACTCCTTTTGTGCATCTGTACAGTTTGCTTCCTATTTCTCATCTAATTTATTTTTTAGATTTTAAATTATTTTGTCTCAATTGCTATGCTTCTAATTTGGTGTTTCTGTTTCTAAAGTTTTTGGGTTTTTAAAGTATTTTTATTGCTGTATCATGGTTGTAGTTGTACATACCTTTGGAGTACACGTGGTATTTTGATACATGTATACATTGTGCAATGATCAAATCAGTATAATTGGGATATCCCTTGTCATAAACATTTATCTTTTTTTTGCATTGGGAACATTACAATTCTTCTAGTTATTTTGAAGTATACAGTAAATTATTGTTAACTATAATTTTCTTACTGTACAATCAAATACTATAACTTATTCCTTCTATCTAACTGTATTTTTACACACATTAAACAACTTCTCTTCATCCGTTCTCCTGCTGAATTCCCTTTCCAGCTTTTGGTAACCACTATTCTATCTCTGCTTCCATGCAATCAACTCTTTTTTAAACGTTTTTCTTACATTTAGGGTACATGTGCAGGATTGTTACATAAGTAAACTGTGTGTTGTTGGGGTTTGGTGTACAGATTACTTCATCACCCAGGTAATGAGCATAGTACCTGATAGGTATTTTTCTTTGATCCTCTCCCTCTTCCCATCCTCCACCCTCAAATAGACCCCAGTGTTCTCCTGTTTGGGTCCACGTGTTCTCGCTGTTTACCTCACACTTATAATTTAGAATATATAGTATTTGGTTTTCTGTTCTGCGTCAGTTTGATTAGGATAATGGTCTCTAGCTCCATCCATGTTGCTGCAAAGAACATTATCTCACTTTTTATGGTTGTTTAGTATCCCATGGTGTATATGTACCATAATTTCTTTATCCTGTCTACTGTTGATGGGCATTGAGGTTGATTCCGTCTTTGCTATCATGAAGAGTGCCGCAATAAACATATGTGTGTATGTGTCTTTACAGTAGAATAAATTATATTCCTTTGGGTATATACCCAGTAATAAGACTGCCAGGTTGAGTGGCAATTCTGTTAGGGCACATATGCAGGATTGTTATATAGGTAAACTGCATGTTATGTTTGGTTGGTGTACAGATTTGGGACTGCAGATATCTCTTTGATATATACTGATTTCCTTTCTTTTTCCCCATGCATTTTAGCATGTGAAATTTAGTGAAAGAACGTTATACTATAAAACAAGTTATACAGTAAGACTACAGCAAATTTATTGTATCAGAAGGAAAGGCAGAGAAGACTGGTGTAAGGGCAGGTCAGTTTGAGATTTGGTGGTGTCCTGATGAAGTGGCCTTGGACTTTACTGTTACAGTGAACTCCTTCCCACTTCCAGCTGCTGGTGCCGGCATCTCCTTGCCTGAGGGCTTTCTCCAGCTGCTCAAAGATGTTCTGCTTGAATGTGAGGGGCCAGAACTACCTGGGAATTAGGACTCTACAGGAGCAGCCCTTGATTTCTCGTTTTATTTGGAGGAAACTGTCTACAAGGACATCTTTACTCCCATTCCATGGGAAGGAGGATGACTTATCTGACTGGTGATTTTGGATTCAGTCCTGTCCTTTCTTTCTCTTCGGAAGCCATTTGGTCAACAGGAAGTACATAGGCTGGTTTCCTCTGTGGCTTTTGGTCAGGCCCTCGGGAAGAGATCTGGTCATGCCAGTGTCTTCATTGAAAGAAATATCTAATTCAAGGATGAAGTTTGTATCTGTATATCTTGCTTTCTGACTTTTGCCTCTGTCTCTCATTTTGTTCTGAACTCATGAAGGAAGAGGGAGGTCATTAACTATTATGATAAAGCTGTAACATTTGGCATTTCAGAAGATAAGGGGAAGAAGAATAATAAGAAGAGGGTAAAGAAAAGGGTAAAAAATCAGAAAATTGTCAAACTCGCTAAAGTTAAATCCAGTTGACACTTAGAATAAAATAAAATGAAATAGAAATTATTTGCCATAGCCTAAAAGGCATATGTACTTCTGCACTTCATCTCCCTTTTCTCTTCATGTTCATACTATGAGAGTCATAGTGTTTTTTGAACATGCTGAGCTTGTTTCTAACTCATGGTCTTTCTACTTGCTGTTTTCTCTGCTTAAAACTCTTCATTTATTTAACAAATGATTATTGAATACCTATAGCATACCAGTGCTGTTCTAGTTATTGGTCATCTCTCAATAAACAGAACAAAGATTTCTGCTAAATTCACAAGTTAGCCGAGGGCCTGAGGCAAGAAAAGGTAAGAAATTAAAAACATAAATAAATAAATGAATAAGTCATCTGATAGAAAAGCATGCTTTAGAAAAAGAAAAAATGTGTAGCAGGTTAAGAGGATCAGGAACACCTGGGTTTTGGGAAGCATGTTGAGATTTTAAGTAGTGGGAGTTGAGCAAGTCGGGGTAGGCCTCATGGAAATGGTAAGATTTGAAGGAAATGAGAGAGCCATAAAGCTATCGAGGGAAGAGTTCTAGATAGAGAGGACAGTCATTTCAAAGCCAATACAAAGGCTAGTGGCACTTGCCTGCTGTGTGCTAGCCAAGTAGGCCTATGTGACTGGAACAGAGTGAACCAAGGGGAGAGTAAAAGGAGTTGTGGCTACAGAAATGGCAGAGCCCTTTCTTGCTGGAGGACATTCTAACAGCCATGATGAGTTGTGGCTTTTACTCTGAGTGAATTGAGAGATATTTTAGGGCTCCTTTCCTAGATATTCACAGTTCCTATCATTCCATTCTTAGCCCTGATTTCATCTCTTCTGAAAGCTCTCCCCTGACCACCTTATGTAGTTGCCTTTTCATCCTATTTTTTATTCACTTCCCTTGATTTTTCTTTCATATATATTTGTTACTAAAATTATTTTATGTATTCATTGACTTTTGTCTGTCTATTTTGTTTATAGATTTTCTTCACTAGGAGGCAAAGTCCAGGAGGATATTAATTATGTCTTGTTATTTCTATATCCCCAGATCTTAGAACATATGCCTGACATATAGTAGGCTCTCAGTAAATATTTGCTGAATGTCAGGCATATAGTGTATGTCAGGCATATAGTAGGCTCTCAGTAAATATTTGCTAAATGAATAGTTGTATTGAAATGGCAATAATCACCTTATATATGTGTTTTATCCAGGAACATTCAACTGTTCAGAACTAGCCTTAGAAAAGTAAGAAGATAATTAGGCCCACACAAGTTTGGATTTGTGTGTGGAAGAAGACACATGCATATGAGTAAAGGATGTTTTTAAAAGGATGATTTTAATAGTTAACTATGGAATTTAAACTAGTCATGATGGCAAGTGAAGATGAACATAGTGATGGATAATGAAAGCTTATGAAAGTCAAGGGACTTGCAGTCTTGAGGAGTCAAAGCATTGATGTAAGATTGCTAGAGATGGAAGCTGGAGAGCCTGGTGGTGTTGTTTATAGTGGGCTTTCTGAAATTAAAAGATCTTGTTAATTTTCTCTTGTTAACTGTGAAGACACTCCAAGTGGTCTCTCTGCCTTTAGTATTTTCTCCCTTTAATCTGCCCATTCTACCCCAGTGTGTTTACTTCTCTAAAATGCAACTCAGATATACCATCAACTCCTTATAAAGTTCCCTTAACAAGTCCTCAAATCTCTGAAACTGATTCTCTTGACTTGCAAACACCTTCTTGATGTGGACTTTGCCTAATTTTTTCTTCAACGTTTTCTCATGGAGTTTCACCTGAGTCACTTAGGTGCAGATAAAAATGACCCGATGTTACATATTGTGCAACGTGACTTTGCACATACATTTCTTCTGCATTTAAAGCATTCTTTCCCTATTTTTTTTTTTACCCAATAAACCCTAAGTATCCTAAGACTTAAGTGGTTTCTTCTTCCGTGAAGCTGTCTTTACCATCTGCAGAGTTAATGTCTCTATTCCCTGATCTACTTTTGCATCTCATCTATTTTTTCTAATTTTTTTATTATGCATATTGTCATAATATGCCTTCTCTGTAAAGCAGCAATGCTAAGGAAATGGAAAGACTGAATTTTGTTTTAATATCGATGAATCATATTCCCTCAATAAATATTTCTTTGAATGAATGCATGCATAAATGGAAGACTCAACTAATAAACTTGTTAGGTTAGTTAACAGTGACTTCCAAAGATGCTTTTTGTTTATTTCAGTACAGGCCAGAGACAGATATTCAATTGTTTGCTGCCAATGGTAGCTTTATTGCTTCTTGCTATTCTGGAATAATTGAATTTTAACATTTCCTTGGAAAATATTGTAGTGTTATGTAAATATGGGCCATTGCCACACAATATCTTTTATTTCCCTGTCTTTGCTTGTTTCTTTTAGCCAGAATTATCCAACAAAATCTGGCCTTAAAATTGTTTTGTTCAAACACACTAGTTTCACAGAACAGAAACTAGTTTAATTAAGGACAAGGCATAATATTAACAACAAATGATTTGGTACTGTTTTGTTATTAGCAAAAAAGTTGCTCAATAACCTAGGCAAAAAATGACAATGAAATGAAAGTAGACCTTTTAAAAGCAATTTAAAATAATTAAATTGTCCATAATAAAGTGGAAATTAATTATGATGATTATTAATGAAAAGATTATTCTGTTTTGTGGAGAAGCTGCTTAAGAAGTGATTAGTATATATTTCATTAATATCTTTTTTTGGTGTTGGATAGAATTAACAGATGGAAAATATACTTTCAGAATGCCTGCTAAGTTGTGACTATGGGTTTCCTAAATATGTCAGAAAAAGACTGACTGCTGGCAGATGTGCATAAAAACAAAGAAAACCTTTATATAACAAGAAAAGTCCATATGTTTTAAATGATGTCAAAATACACAGGAAAATAAGGCATGTGTGAATATGGTAGCTGGTGGCATTGTCAATAAAATCACCTTGCTTGGCATACTTAAGACATATTTCTCATGGATAAAATCCTATAAGTTTGTGAAAATGTGCAACGCTAATGACACATACAACAATTTAAGTTGAATTCCTCAGAATTTCAAGATTTTTCTCAATCAAATGCAAATGACATTATCTCTTGAAACATGGCTACTTCTTGTTTTATTCAAATAGTTTTTCAGGCTTTCTGTTAGGCACCATGGCCTGAAACATCTAAGAAGAAACACAGATTTTTTTTTTTAATGTGTGTCTAACTGAAGATAAAAGAGATTTACTCTTTTTCTAGCTGCAACTATTCGATTTTACTTTTCTTTTTATGGGAAAGTTGTTGCTCAGCTTTCTTTGGAAAAATTGCTTTTGAATTGGGATACTGAGACTTGGTACAAAAGGTAGTGTAACATTTTCTTCAAGCTTATCTCTCTGCAATTAAGTAATCAGAAAGCACAGACATTCATAATTTGCTAAAAATAATTTTGTTTACATAATTTTTAAATTATGAGAATGACTAACAACAGTGAAAAAAAGATTCACCCACAAGCATAATCCATTTCTTATTCATCAAGATGGATCATTTGAAAGCTCAATTTACTTTGTAAAAGTGAATAAAAATTTAATGAATAAGGAGGACATTAAAGAATGTACAATACTCACAGCTGTGGATATAAAAGTACAAGAAGAATAGGGAAATATAGAGAAATAGAACTTTAACAACATGGAAAGTACTGTTTTTCTCCCAAATTTAATAGTTCAATAGATGATTGAAAAGTTAGTGTTTAGTTTCTTACAGTCCACTGTATAATTTTACATTAAATGTAATGTTTTCTTTTCTTTTCTTTTCTTTTCTTTTTTTTTTTTTTTTTTGAGACAGGGTCTCACTTTGTCACTCAGGCTGGAGTTCAGTGGTTTGCCCTTGGCTCACTGCAACCTCGACCTCCCAAAGTTCAAGCGGTCTTCCTGTCTCAGCTCCCCCAAGTAACTGGGGCTACAGGCACAGACAACCAGCGAATTTTTGTATTTTTTTGTAAAAATGGGGTTTAGCTATGTTGCCCAGGCTGATCTTGAACTCTTGGGCTCAAGCAATCTGCCCGCCTTGGCCTCCCAAAGTCATGGGATTACAGGCATGAGCCACCACACCCAGCCCAAACGTAATATTTTTATATAACAATTCATTTTATTGTATCTTATAGTGACGATTAACTAATAATTAAAATAATTACAATTAATACTATTGATGCTTGGGAAAAAGGGATATCAGGCTGACCGATGAAAGCATGTCCAAATTTCCATGGCCTGGTCTGCAAGAAGCTTGGGCCCACTAAATTGCATTCTAATACAAACATATTTTTGCGGAGAAGCCTGGAAAATTTATTTGACCTAGCCCAAACCCTCTAAAAGGCCTAGAGAAAGATAGCTTATAACTCTTTATATGCCTCTTAGGCTCTTGGCGTGTGATAGGTACTATCTTGTACCATAAATCTTGGAAAACTGATTATTTAAAACAAAATGAATGCACTTTATATTGTTAAATAACATGTCATTTGATTGCATATTTAGGAATATATTATGCTTCTTCATAAATGATACCATAGTGTTGCTAGAATACTAGAAGTAAATTTTTTTTTTTTTTTTTTGAGACTGAGTCTCGCTCTGTAGTGCAGTGGTGCTATCTCGGCTCACTGCAATTTCTGCCTCCTGGGTTCAAATGATTCTCCTGCCTCAGCCTCCCGAGTAGCTGGGACTATAGGCATGCACCACCACACCCAGCTAATTTTTGTATTTTTAGTAGAGATGGGGTTTCGCCATGTTGGCCAGGCTGGTCTTGAACTCCTGACCTCAGGTGATCCGCCCACCTCAGCCTCCCAAAGTGCTAGGATTACAAGCATGAGCCACCGCGCCTGGCCAGAAGTAAAATTTTAAATAACAGAATACTACAGGTATTATAGTAATACTTGCATTTACTTTGAGTTACTTGGAGATCTATTTTGGGGGAGGGATTTTGCTTCTACAGAATGGAGTTACAGGTATCAAATTGAGCAAGTGTGGGATAAATGTTGGTCCATTTTAAGAAAATCTTTAAAAAATACTACTTGCATCGTAGAGCAGTGGAGTAGACATTGCTAGTGTTTGCCACACAAGCATATCTGCCATTCGAAACGCCTCTTTCTTTCCTATTCCAGTGTGATTTTTCAGTCCATTAATCACAGTTCTCTCATCCTTGTGAAAGAAAAGATAGCATTTAGTCCTAGCTAAGCCGTCCAAAGGCAGGAATCTAAAACAGACAATGTATGAATTTCTGCCACTTCATTTTCTCTGGCCCTGTTTCCTGTGGCCTGGTGTTTCACCTCTTCTGTGATTCCATGGATTAGTCTGTGTTCGTAAACGAATCTTCTTTCAGTACTTCCAGGTTTTCAAATGTTCCTACCCCTGGAAAATTAATGAGAGCCAGGACACCCAGAGGACGTTTCTGCTCATAAAGCAGGAAGCCAGGGCTGAGGAAAGGGTGAGAAGTTGCCTGTGATACAGAGGCTCACATATAACTTTGCTGAAGCCTCTTCCAAGCTACTTTGGGACTTGCTGTCTGGGTTGCTGGTGCCCAATTTATGGAGCCATTATGACATCTTGGCTTACATGCTTCTGAGAAGGGTACACAGGAATATGCTTTTCTTTACAAAGACTTAGGCTTTCTATATTAAAGCAGGTGGTCTTTTATGCTGAGGTGACATTTTAACCTAAATATGTACAATTTGCTATCATGAGCTTTATGTAAATGTTGAATAAACCAACCTATTCTGAGATATAAACTTTACAGTTGCCAGATACCATAAAAATCCTTGCTGGCTTACCTCCAATATGTTGTAAGTGAGTATTTAGAAATCAAACATCTTGATGAAGAAGAGTAGGTTTAATATCTCACAACTCCACCATGGACACTGTTTCTTCTTACATAAAAGTCAGTAAAGTATAAACTTTCTTTCTGTGACTTTTCATTAGCTTTTCATCTCAAAGGCAGGAATTGTTTATGGGCCAGGCTCTATTATCTCAATATTGATCCCCACCTTTTAAGGCTTCTTCAGAGATTTATCAAAACACTTGCACAAGAATCAGAGCGGTCAGAAATTGCTTTCTGAGAGCAAATGTCTATTTTGAGTGCAAAGTTAAAAAAAGAGGGGGGTTGTGACCTAACCACCTTCCTTTTCACTTTTACTGGCACCATTAATTACAGCTCTTAGATGTTTTCCTGCCTTAGTAAATAATAAAGTAAGCATCTTTTTCTGTGTTTACCCTGTGGTCATCGGGAGCGAGTTAGAGGGCAAAGGGAAGCTAGGTATAACCTGCTGTTGAGGACGGTAATCTCAGGCTTGACTTGTGTAGACATAACTTGCTTTCTATCAGTTGGTGTATTGACTCAGGAAACTGCAATAAAGCAGCTACAGGCCATGATTCTTAAATTTGACATACCTTCGCTAAGATAAGTAAACTCATATAGCGTCTATCGCTTCATCTTATCTTTAACATCTGGTGGTCCAAGAGAATTATGAACTTATCTATTGTATTTGCTTAAACTCCCCTTCTAAAGAAATTGGGTTCCAGACCCTGGACTCAGCAAGGCAGACATCTACAAGCCACACAAGTCATGAGGGCTGTGAGACTGGTGGATGAGATACAGGATAGGGAGTCTAGGGAAATTAAAAACGCACCATCAAAGGCTGAACTAAGATTGCATGCTAAGTGAATAGTGCAGTATCAGGGCCTTTCTGAAGAGGAATGTCAGGGACACTGAAATACATCTCAAGATAAGGGACTGGAATCTGGATATACAATAATAGAGCAAACTGGTGTTCAGTCACCCAGACCTAGACTCCAATGCATCACCCAGACCTAGACTCCAATGCATCACCCAGACCTAGACTCTAATGCATCAGAGATCTTGCCAGTCTCTACAGATCTGGCTATCCTCTGCAGGGAGACCGGTCAGATGCCCTGAAGCATTGGATCCTAGATGTGGGTAATTTTCACAAGGAACTGTGCAACTTTTGGTTGGAGATACAGCTGATCAGGGCTGATTTACAAATATTCTCCAGACCTTGCCTATGGGTGAATTAAGTGTGGGACTTCACCAGTCCAACCATTAGATTATAATATATTCAGGAGCATTGTAGAGCTGGCAGTTAGACTCCTATGACCATTAACTTCTCCAAGACAAATCCTTTGTGAACCAGATACTGAATATGACCCTGACAATTGTATGACTTCTGAACATTCCTTAGAACCTTCCGTTTCCAATATAAAACAGTAGGGCAGGTCCCTGAGGTCCAGGTCAGAAGATACATTTTCAGTGGCCTAAACATACTAGAGAGGAATAAAGTATAAAAGCCCAGGTGGATTCACATGAATGGTAGTAATTACCAACAAAAAGTCACCAGACCAGCCAGGCACGGTGGCTCATGCCTGTAATCCTAGCATTTTGGAAAGCTGAGGCAGGTGGATTGCTTGAGCTCAGTTCGAGACCCGCCTGGGAAACATGGTGAAACCCTGTCTCTACTAAAATACAAAAAATTAGTCAGGCATGGTGGCACGTGCCTATAATCACCACTACATGGGAGCCTGAGGCAGGAGAATTGCTTGAACCCAGGAGGTGGAAGTTGCAGTGAGCCGAGATCATGCCACTGTACTCCAGCCTGGGCGACAGAACCAGACTCTGCCTCAAGAAAAACAAAACAAAACAAAAGAAAAAAACAAAAAACGAAAAAACAAACACCAAAAACAAACAAACAAAAAAAAAATAAAGTCACCAGACTGATGTCTTCTACAACTTTTAAGAGCTTTAAATATTTGTCTTCAAGCTCTTAGCATGAGTTGATGATGCTTATATATTATAAGGGGTATCATATTTTTTGTGGTCTGTGTTTGATTTTTAGAATAGTGGGTAAAATGCATAGGGCAAAGAAGTAGTGAGAATGGGGAGTATAGTTTCTCTAAAAAGTGAGTGAAGATATGCAATGCTGATTCTGTCACGACATTGAAGCCAAAATAGTCGTACTGTCAATCAAACACAGATATAGCCCATCTAAAAAGAATTATTGGCCAGGCGCAGTGGCTTACACCTGTAATCCCAGCACTTTGGGAGGTCGAGGTGGGTGGATCATCTGGGGCCAGGAGTTCGAGACCAGCCTGGACAACATAGCAAAACTCCATCTCTACTAAAAGTCAGGCATGATGGCAGGTGCCAGTAATCCCAGCAACTTGGGAGGCTGAGAGAATCGCTTGAACCCAGGATGCGAAGGTTGCATTGAGCTGAGCTTGCACCATTACACTCCAGCCTGGGCAACAAGGGCAAAACTTCGTCTCAAAAAAAAAAACAAAAAAAAGCATTATTTGAGCAAGTAATATTTTGCAAAGTGTGCCATTAATCTCATTTTTCTCTCTTTGGGAAAGAGAAACTTGACTATAATATTTAGTATAGGATACAAGATTTACCAATTTTAGGCATTTTTATGGAAGTACTTGGATAAATTCTTTAACTGCATGCTTTATAGCAACCAAAATATTTTTTAGACCAAAAGAATCTTTATTACAAAATGACAATTTAAATATGGATATTGACATCCATGTATCTTAATAAATGTAGTTAAAAATATATTTAGTTATCAACTCCAAAGGTTATACCATGAATTTATGACATGTACCTTCTGTTTTATAATTTAAAATTTTTAATTATGGGTAAATAATTGTGTATAACTATGGGGTACATGTGATGTTTTGATACAGGTATACAATGTGTAATGATCAAATTAGGGTAACTGGAGTATTCATCATATTGAGCATTTATACTTTGGGTTAGAAATTTACCATTTCTATTCTTTTAGTTATTTAAAAATATGTCATAAGTTATGTGGGAAGCTTTAGCCCTTATGACTAAGGTTTTGAATCATTTTTTTCCTGAGGTTTTAATGACTTTCTGTGTGTCTCATGGTTGCATTCCACTGGATTTGGTAGGAAAGGATCACTTTCAATAGATGACACATACTGGTTTTGTGTCTAGTAGGTGTTAGCATTGTGATAAGCATTGGGAGCATAAGTGAAGAAAAGTAAGAGTCAGGTCCTGCAGTCATGGAGATTAAAATTTAATTTGAAAAGAACACATTATTCGGATAATCTTTTAAACATCTCTGAAATTGACACTGTAAATAATGCTGTGGAAGGGAGTAACGAGATACTGTCAAGGGGTGACTTGGCCTAGGTAAGGAAATTAGGGGCAGGCCTGCATGAGAGGTGAAGGATCATTTAGGGAAGTGAATATTTCGGGCAGTAGGAACAGAGCATGCAAAGCGTCATGGCTAAATTGTTTTAAAGGTGTTTCGGCTTCAGTCCTCTCTGCAAAGCGTAATTTTAACTATTTATTAGAGAGGAATGCTCTGTTTTGTGTGATGCTGTGGCTTTCCAATCTTAGCATTCCTGGCTACATCTTTGTTGTCTGTTGTAGTCAGCATTTTGTGCTCTGTACATAAATTATGTCAAATATTACAGTCAAAACCAAATACAACAGAAATATGTCCTGCTTCTCCTTGAGGGGTTATAACACAAACCATAAAATAAGTGTTGTTAAGGAAAGCATCCAAGAACCACTCCCCTGACACTTGGACAAATCTCTGACCCAGTTGTTTAAACCAGATACTGCCAATTCTGCTTTATAACCATGTTGTGTTTTGAAAGATAATTTGTAAACCTGTTCCTTAAAACCTGGAACTGATTTTTCCGTAGAAACAAGCTTTTCAAAGTTTAATAACAGTTTTCCTACCAATTTTGCCCACAAAATTTAAGGCAAAGAGAGAAAAGGAGGAACAAAGTGTTCGTGAATGTTATATCATTGTTACCATGTATTTGACAGAAAAGCTATTTTATCATTTAACCCTCATAATCAAGTGAGAAGGTATTAGAATCCCTATGCTATAGGTTTTTATAGACTAATACTTTTCCAGTTTACATCTTAAAATGTAGGAGTGCATCTTCCTTTCTTTAGCTGTATCAGTGAGGTTAGGCAGGAACATTTTTTCTTTTGAATAGAGGGGCTGGCGTGTTTGCTTACTCCTAGTTACAGTTGGTGGCATAACTAGGAAGAAGTGGTGAGATAGGAGTAAACTGACAGGGAGAGTTCTTCAGGACATCAGATCAATCACCATTATCCTCACAACCACCATCTCCCAAGAACACCTCCCAAGCCAACCCTATAAATACCTTCACCATTGCAATTACAACCACTTACTATTGCTAACCACACCACAGCTATCAGGAAAATACCAATACTGCTTCCTCTACCTTACTATTATCTCAACCATCCTCCCAATATTACTACTGCTTTCTCTACTGTTTACAGTCACCATCATCTTCCTGATGACCCTTTATTTAGCTAGGCAGCTCCTCACTCCTCTTTGTAAATGGGCCTGGATTTAAAGGCAAATAATTCTGATCATAGTTTTAAAGTTCTCTGCAGTCCACCCATAGCCCCTTGAATTAGAGAAGAAAATCATGAATACGTAGGTGAAAAACTATACACGTGTTCCCCAGAGAAAAACATTTCACCAGGGGAGTAAAGAGGTAGACGAAGGTAATATTAACTGAATGAGAAAAAGCTACCACAGAAGAGATTAAAGATCAAATCAGTCAACAACGTCAAAGGAGGCTGGTTATAACTAGAGAAATTGAAGGAGAAATAAATGAGAGAGCTTGGAGATACTTTAAAAGGGAGAAAAGATGAAAAATATCACTCTAATAAAAGCTCTTTCTTACCACTAGTGGTAAATTATTATTTATCAAAATTTGGGGGGGGGGAGAAATTAGCAAAATTTGCCATTTTGTTTTAATGTGACTAGTAGAAATACATGAGATAATCTAGATAATAATCATTCAGAACAAGAATAATCATTCAGGACTAAATGGGGATAGAAATAAGAAAAACTACAGTGGTTGTGGGTAATCCCCTATCATGTTCTCCTCCCTCACTGTTAATGTATAGCGATATTGGTCAAACCCCATAATTTCTGATAATTTATTGTTTCTCCTCTGGCTGGTAGGGAGAAGGGAAAAGCTTCTGGGTAGTCCTCTGATACTGCTTGTCCCTGCCCATATCTCATGTTTAATTGTAATCTCCAGTGTTGGAGGTAGGGCCTAGTCGGGGGTCAGCGGATCATGGGGGTGGATTTCTCATGAATGGCTTAGTACCACCCCCTTGATGCCATCCTCACCATAGTGAGTGACTTTTCGTAACATCTGGCTGTTTAAAACTGTATGGCCTCCCTCTCTCTCTGTCTCTCTCTGTCTCCCCTGCTTTTGCCCATGTGATGTGCAAGGTCCTGCTTTGCCTTTCACCATGATTGTGTTTCCAGAGGACTCCCCAGAAGCAGATGCTGGCACTATGTTTCCTGTACAGCCTGCACATCTGTGATTCATCTAACCACCCCGCCTCCTTTTTAAATAATTACCCAGTCTCAGGTATTTCTTTATATAAATGCAAGAACGGCCAAACACACTCTCAAATAAGTTTCTTGAATTGATCATTTCTATTTGAAATGAAGCCTCAGAAACTTGCCCTTTTGAGAAACCAGGTAAAACTTGAAGGCATTTACCAAAAGAACAAGTTGAACTACTGTTAGGCAGAGTGCATTCTGGCCCAGTTTCTTTAACAAATTATAGGGAAAACACAAACAAACTTCAGGTCAAATGCACAATTGTGAGTGCTTAAACGTAAGCCTCTGTTGACTAAAGAAAAAAAAACAAAACACAGAGTCTCACTCTATTGTACCAGCTGGAGTGCAGTGGTGTAATCCTGGCTCATTGTAACCTTCTCTCCCTCCTTTGCTCAAGTGATCCTCCCACCTCAGCCTTCTGAGTAGCAGGAACTATAGGTGAGAGCCACCAGGCTTAGCTCATTTTTATTTTTATTTTTTGTAGAGAGAAAGTCTCACTATATTGCCCCAGCTAATCTCAAACTCCTGGGATCAAGTGATCCTCCTGCCTTGGCCTCCCAAACTTCTGGGATTACAGGCATGAGCCACTGCTACCAGCCAAAATCAACCTTTTAAAAGAATTAAAGTTGATTTTATTCAGAAATCTTTCACCAAGGACTATAGCCTGAGGTCTACTGTCCAGAAGTAGCCCTTTGGAAAGAGCCTACCAGACTGCTCTGGCACAGCATTTCAGTGTATTGTTAGTGTATTGATTCTTTGAGCATTAGAAATAATTTTTAATATTAATATATGTATATTGAATGTATATGCATGAATATTTATAGAAACATAGTTGCAGTGCGTATAAAATTCAGCCTAATTAAGGGTAAAGGGAGATTGGATACTTTTACAGATTGTAACCAATTTAATTTCCTTACATTTCTTATCCCTTTGCCATTCCTGTCATTTGAAAATGTGTGGGCCCAATACGAAGCAGTGAGCCAAATAAGCAGTGTAAGTATGCAGAAAACCTGCTTTTTGTTAAAGAAAGTCTACTTGAATTTTGATTGAAAAAGGTATTTTCTTCCAATATAGATGGTTGATCAAATATGTAAGTCAGGGAAGCAGAAAAAATTGTTTAAAATGAACCATCACAAGGAAAGAAAAAGAAAGTAAAAAAAAAAAAAAGGAATTAAAATGGAGCGAGAAAGAAGAAAACTTTATATTCAGAAAAATTGTCTTGCCATTTCAAGTAATATTCTTATTCTACTTTGCTGGTGAATATATTAAGGTAGGAAGGATTTTTTTAGTCTTATCAGAATATTATAAATGTGTATACTATTTTAAATAAATAGTACTTTGTTGTACATATTCTTTTATAACCTATCTACTTTAGCAGCTTCCATTCATACTTCTCTCTCCCTTTGACTCTCTGATCTAGCCACAGTGGATTTCTAATGGTACCTTATTTGTACATATTATCTTACACAGATCTTTCTACCTGGGATGTTTTTCCCTCCTTTCTATATTAGTGGAAGGTACACTTAATGTTTAACTTTCTATTTGTTTATTTTATCAGGCCTTAGCCACAAAAGATAAGGAGTTGTAACTAGGACTTTTCAATTAAATGGATTTACTGAGAATGCATATGGTTCTTTTTAAGCTTAATTTTTATTAATAATTTAGATTTATGAAAACTAGTTAATTTGTTCACACTAATAAAGTATCTTTCAAGATGTATTTTAATATATTCTATGTAAATAAAAATTATTAAAAAATAAACTGGTCATAAATAATAGCTATATTTGGTATCCTATTTGACTGATATTTTCCTTCCTTGTGATGTTAGAAAAAAATTATCCCTGAGTTCTATATAGTCCTAATGACATTTCTAAATCTTCAAGAGAGTAACATAAAAGTTTCAAACTTGAAGATTAATATATAATTGAACAGATCCTGGTTCACCCTAACTTTGAGTGATTTTGGAGGCAGAATAATGTATCCATTGGGAGAAGAATATAACAAATTAAAAATGTCACTCTCTTTAAATTTAAAATAGTTATAATAAAGTGAAAGCCATGAAACATTATCTTTGTATTAAAAATCATTTGTTATATTTAAAAAAGTGTCTCAGTATGTACAGAAATGAAAACAAAA
Organism: Pan paniscus; assembly: GCF_029289425.2. Lineage (NCBI taxonomy): Eukaryota > Metazoa > Chordata > Mammalia > Primates > Hominidae > Pan > Pan paniscus. Next base: position 95,575,444 of record NC_073253.2, on the reverse strand, counting down.
ATGACAGGCATTTGAACTAAACAAAGAAATGATTAATTTCCAGTTGATTAATCAAAATGAAGTTAAGGTTTCCTGGAAGATTTATTTTGACTTACATTTTTTCTCTAGTAAAAAATAACATTTTTATATTATGTGTTCTTGCCAAACAATATAAACAGTTAAGGCCTTTAGTTAAATATTTTAATGAAAGAGCCTGTTTTTGTACATCTAAAGTTTTATATTTGAGTAGAAGTCCATGTAGTTTGTTTGAAATAATCAAGAAAATTGAAAAATGATTTTGGTAGGATATAAACTTATGTTTAAAGTAATTATTATGTGAACATTCTGAATTTTTAAATATTATTGTTTCACTCTGTATTGAAAAGCTGGTTTAGCTTATAGTTTGTGGGATAGATATTAAAATTTGATGTCTCTAGTCTGAAGAAATTTACAACAAACTTGCATTAACAAGTTATTAGACAATATCTAAACCTAAACGCATCAAGGATCTTAGTTTATGCATCATTTCAGTATCTGGTTCATGACTTAAGAAGCAGGTATTTCCTTTGTAGTTGTGAAGTCTTATTATAACTTTTTTAACTGTTGAATTTTTAAAAAACGTAAGTTTTAAAAAACGTATTCTCTTCTGCAAGAAAAACTTATTTCTCTTCTACAAGATTATGTGCCAGATAAAAGGAAAGGGGAAAAAATTAAAATACGTTGTCTACAAAGATCCTTTGTAGATCCTTTTAGTGGGCAACTAAAAGAAAAAAAGAAAAAAAAAGGGAGAATAGGGTGAAGAAAATATACAACAAAATTAGATTTAAAATTTTCTGTTTTTTTATTATACTTTAAGTTTTAGGGTACATGTGCACAACGTGCAGGTTAGTTACATATGTATACATTTGCCATGTTGGTGTCCTGCACCCATTAACTTGTCATTTAACGTTAGGTATATCTCCTAATGCTACCCTCCCCCTCCCCCTCCCCCGACCCTACAACAGGCCCCGGTGTGTGATGCTCCCCTTCTTGTGTCCATGTGTTCTCATTGTTCAATTCCCAAAATTTTCTAATGTTTTCCTAAAATTATACTAATCACTGAGCAGGAACAAGGTAGACACACACAAATACAGACCCTGGCAATTTTTAACTTTTTTATTTTGAAATACTTATAGATTCATAGAAGGTTGGAAAGATAGGGACAGACAGCTTCTGTGTATCAATTTCTTATTTATCTCCCAATGGGTACATATTAAATAATTATAGTGTAATATCTAAACAAGGAAACTGACATTGATAAAATGTTATTTTACTGATGTGTCATTGTTCTATGTCATTTATCACAAGTGTAGATTTTTGTAACCACCCCTGCAATCAGGATACAGACCTACTTCATGAATATAAAAATCTGCCTCCTGTTAACCTTTAATAATCATACCCACCATTCCCTCACCTATCCCTGAACACTGGCAACTATTACTTTGAACTTTAAAGTGTAAATGCAAACTTCAAATCCTTCTAACAATGAATAAAAAACAAAAGAACAGGCCACTTACAAGGATGTGACAGGCAGGCTGATAAAAAGCTTCTTATTAGTAATCTGGACCTCATCTCTGAAAATCAGACAAATTTTTCTTGAACAAAATACAGTTGAAATATTTATTTGAAGTAAAGTAAGTGAGAAGATTATGTGTTTAGTGCTTCTTCTCTGAAGAGAAGTGCCAGACTTTTTTGGTTAACTTATATCTTCTGAAAAATTTAGTGTTCAACCAAACAATAAATAGAAGAGGTAAGGTTTTTTAAAAGAATATAAAGAAAGTTTATGAAAGAGGTGCATCTAACATGTGACTTTTCTCTTTCCATTAAACTATTATGGAATTTTCACTGATAAAAAGTTTCTTCAGACCGGGCACGGTGGCTCACGCCTGTAATCCAGCACTTTGGGAGGCCGAGGTGGGTGGATCACCTGAGGTCAGGAGTTCGAGACCAGCCTGACCAACATGGAGAAACTCTGTCTCTACTAAAAAACACAAAATTAGCTGGGTGTGGTGGTGCATGCCTGCAATCCCAGTTATTTGGGAGGCTGAGGCAGGAGAATCACTTGAACCTGGGAGGCGGAGGTTGCAGTGAGCCAAGATCGAGCCATTGCACTCCAGCCTGGGCAACAAGAGCGAAACGCCATCTCAAAAAAAAAGTTTATTCAATGTCTCTTAGAGTTTAGATTAATATGCAGATAACTGTCTATATAATTATTTTTATTTCCATAGGTTTATGGGAAACAGGTGGTGTTTGGTTACATGAGTAAGTTCTTTAGTGGTGATTTGTGAGATTTTGGTGCACCCATCACCCAAGCAGCATACACTGTACCCAATTTGTAGTCTTTTATCCCTCACTTTCCTCCCACCCTTTTGTGCAAGTCCCCAAAGTCCAATGTATAAATATCTATACAATTTACTGATGCAGAGTAAGAATCCTTTATATATATATATAATATATATAGTGTATACATATACATGTAATGTGTTATATATAATAATGTATTCTCTTATTGAGAATTATATACATACTAAAATATACACACACAGTTGAGATATATATATATATATATATATATATATATATATATATATATATATAGCCAGGCATGGTGGCTCATGCCTGTAATCCCAGCACTTTGGGAGGCTGAGATGGGAGGATCACATGAGGGCAGGAGTTCAAGACCAGCCTGACTAGCTGAAACTCCATCTCTACTACAAATACAAAAATTAGCTGGATTTGGTGGCACATGCTTGTAATCCCAGCTACTCAGGAGGCTGAGGCAGGAGAATCGCTGAAACCTGGGAGGTGGAGGTTGCAGTGAGCCGGGATCACGTCACTGCCCTCCAGCCTGGTTGACAGAGTGAGACTCCATTTCTATATATATATTTATATATAAATATATAAATTGTATAGTATGTCTGCATTGTCTTAATTGAATACACACCTTAAGATATTTTTCTCTCTCTCTTATGGAGGTAAAATTAATCTAACACAAAATTAACTATTTTAAGGTATACAATTACTGGCATTTAGTACATTCATCCAGCTCCAAAAGTTTTAGGACATTTGCTTGAGCTGCTTGAAAGCCCCACTGCAGAGCTTTCTGCTGGCCTCATATGGTACCCACACTTTGGTATAGTCTCCTTCCATATTGACTCTGGGCTTGTCGTTGTGACCTGCTTTGGCCAAAAGGACAACAAAAACAATTCTAACAAAAACTTGGTAAATGCTGGCATGTTGAGGCTTGCCCTCTCGAAATTCAGCCTCCATGTTAAGAAGTCTTGGCTATTCTCCTGGAAAAGTTATGCAGAAAACAGAAGCACCCTGGTCAAGAGTCTTCGTTGAGGTCATAAACAAGGGAAGCCATCTGTGACTTGCCAACCACAAAACAACTTGCCAATTGACTATTAATGCATGAGTAGCACTCACTTATTCCCACATGGAACTTAGTTTAGTTCCCCAGCTAAGCCCTGGCTAAACACCAACACATAGTATTGTGGGCAAAGAAATAGTGGTTATTTGAAGCAAATAAATTTTGAATCATTAATTTTGTAACAAACAGGTAATTAAAATACTGCCTTTCAAATATTTTCTGCAGCTCTGCTGTCTACCCATCTAAATGCTACCTGTAATCACAGACTTCTAATATTGAAAAAATCCTGTGCTTGTTTTATGACAGAGTAAAACACAAAAGGAGAGAGTAGAAAACAAAGGAGTGCTTGGACCATAATAGCTCTCAAAACATTAACTCAAAGAGCCCCTTATATAAAACTACCTTTGAAATCCTGTGGATCCAACTTTGTGCTACGGTTCTTTTAAACAGGGATCAGAACAGTCTGGATTCTTTCTGGGTAAATTCTGACTTACTTTTTTCCTCCTAAGTCCCTCCTCCATCATTTGGGGAAGATACGAAGGGATTCTAATTATTAAGTTATGTGTACATATCTACCTGTGTTTCTTGTTTTCTCACATGTTATTAGTGGGGTAATAGCAAGTCATTATGGCACATACTGGCCCTCTCACTTGCTCCATCAATCTCTGCAAATACTAATGATGTTCTGTCTTCACAAGTAGACTTAAAGAACAACAAAAAATTAACCTGAAGCTTCTTTCACAAGATAGTTTGTCATTTTTATAAAGTAACTGGTTTTTAAGGAATTCAATTTATCTTTTGTTGTCATTAGTTCGTTTTCTGTGCCTCTCGTTTCAGTTTCACCCTAATATTGAGAAATTCAATTTTTATGATGGAGGAGTATTGGACTCATGTTTCAATACGTTTTGGGGGTTATAATTATATTAAAATAATGGGCTAGGCACTGTGAGAGATTAAAGAAAAGTATAACATTATCCCTAACTGATATAAAATTAGAGTCCAGTTAATAGAATGCTTTATGTATTCCATTTCGTCTGAGATGTGGGTGAGAAGATATATTATTGTTGGTATTTTAAGCCTCTTAACAATGAAACAATCATATTTTCCCTAAACATAAAACAAAATAGCTTCTATATTTTTATTATTATAAAAGTAATATGTGTTATTTCAAAAAACGTGGAAAACAATGAAAAACAAATAAAAATGTTTAAAAGTTACCTGTATTTTAGACAACTTACTTGTATCTTTTATATGTATAAATAAATCAGTAGGTAGAATGCATGCAAGAGAGAGAGCCCAAGAGAGTCATCAGAATGATCGGAGTGAGAGTGAAAGCAAAGACAAGGAGATTATCCAGACTAGAGTATAAAGCTGGTCTTATTTCTTACTATGTACTTAAATTTATATTGTAAGCATTTACCTATGAATTTAATAGGCTTTAAAAATTTAATTTTTATAACTGCATAGCATTTTATTTTGTGGATATAACATAAAATACTTACCATTCCTCTACTGCTACATCTCCCTCTCTCATTTTATCACATAGGCAATGTTTTAGTATATTAAAATATTTCTGTTTCTTAAATGGAAAAAGTTCTTTAACAATTTCAGCCTATTATTTATGCTATTTTTAATGTCTTATATACTTCCCCGCCTCCTTGTGCTACCCCCTCTACTAGTTTACCAATTTAACTCCTGCCCAGATATCTAACAATTATGTAAGCAAAAGCATTGTTACAATTGGAAGCCCACTTATATCTAAATATTTAAAAGATGCATATCAAACTAACAGACTTTACATAAAATATGTTCTGCTTACTGACTCATACAAATATAATTTCATAAATACAAACTTGAAAAAGTATGATTTTTATATTACTAAACACTGGCAAAAAATCACGATGAAAATGACTCAATTTAATTAATATTGCCCATGTCTGGCCTTCTTTGATGTGCTGAAGATACTTGGATTAAACTTGTCATTTACAAATTATTGATTTATAAAATTTATTTCCTTCGTTTTGGCAAAATCAGTAGTCATGTTGTTATAATAAATATTCTGTCATAATTTGTATTCCAAACTTCTCTTTAATCTTTATAGTCTTATATATCATTTTCTGAATTTAAATTTGAGGGTATTTATCTTTGCCAACATAATAGCAGATGGAATTGTCAATAAATTTCTTAAAACAATATCTAAATTGGAAAAAGAAATATACATTTCAATATATAATTTTCAAATATCATGTGGTTGCATATTATGGATTATCATTATATAAATAGTGCAACATATTTTAACATTATCATATAAATCATTATTATTTATAATCATATTATTCATAATATAGTAAAATGTAGACCCATACATTTTTTCTCAAGCCCTTCTTTCAAATATTTTAATGCTGGAATGTTAGGAAATACAGTATCATCTTTTAAAAAGCAGTATTATGTTTCTCAATATGTCATCTCTGTTTAATTAAGACTATCTTAGTCTATAGTGACTAGGAAATAGACCATATGAAGTAGTTCATTACTTTTTGTAAGTGGATCTTTTCCTGTAGACAAACATTTTTGCTTCTGAGTTGTATTTTACTGGATTGCCACCTTTTTGTTTTTTTGCTAATTTCACATGAAGTTTCTTTTAATAGAAAAATACCAAACTTCTTCATCCTTTAAAAAGTGAAACAGCCAAACTTAGATTTATCTAGTTTTTTAAAGGGTGTGTTAACATTAGTATTAGCAGAAAAATTTCTTATACGATGTAGCTATTGATATACTCAAATTTAAGTTTTTTTGTTAGACCATGCTTTGCTCATTATGTGGGATTTTTTTTCATAACTCTTCTGATACATTGTATCTTGGCTAAATGAAATCTAATTGGTTTAGCAACATGTAGTTATATTTTCATTATGCGTTTGAGAGAGGTTGTTGAGTCAAAATTTGATATGTGTCTTATCAAGATATCTCTGGTGATCTACTGCACAGCATGTTGATTATAGTTACAATAATGTATTATATATTTCAAAATTGCTGAAAGCATGTATTTTAAATGTTCTTACCACAAAGAAATGATAAATATATGGGATGATGGATGTGTTAATTAGCCTGATTTGATCATTCCACAATAGATACACATACCAAGACATCACATTCTGCCTTATAAATATATAAAATCATTATATGTCAATTAAAAATAAAATAAAAATTTTAAAATTTTATCTTGGCAAGAGCTGGAAAATGTGAAATATTATACCTAATTGCTCCATATAATGTCATCAATCTCAGTGTATTGGAGGCTATTTCTCCCAGTTACATGTATCATTAGTTAAGGAACTTACATCATTAGTTAAGGAATTCCTTAACATCCATTAGTTAAGGAATTCCTTAACATCCATTAGTTAAGGAATAACTTACATCATTAGTTAAGGAACACTGATAGATTTTTCAGCCAGACTTTTGTCTTACATACTTCTCCTTCACCATCAATGTTAGCAGTGTAATCATAGACTTGTTCTCAGTATCAGAAATCAGTTCACAATTGAAAGATTTTTTTTTGTTTGTTTGTTACTTCTTAAGTAAAAACTTAAGTTTAACTTTTACAGCTGGTCTAAAACAAGTAATTTTTTTTCTAATTGTCCAACAATACTAGTAATAAATATTAGTATTCAGCATAGTTTTTGTCTTTTATTATTATCATTTTAAATTTTTAAACATTATGGGTACTTTATTAAACACATTATGGATGTTTTATTCTCTTTGTTTTTTATTCCGTTAATCTCATTTTGAAGTTACTATTTTAGTTGTCATTTAATTATTTTTAAAATTTATTTTCATGTTTCATTATTCTACCATTAGATTTTGAAGTCATTTCTCTTACATCTGGAAAATAACCATTATCGTAGATAAAAATTATGAAATTAGTGTTACAGAAAATATCTTTTTTTTTCTTTTATCTTTTTTTAATTTATTATTATTATACTTTAAGTTTTAGGGTACATGTGCACAATGTGCAGGTTAGTTACATATGTATACATGTGCCATGCTGGTGCGCTGCACCCACTAACTCGTCATCTAGCATTAGGTATATTTCCCAATGCTATCCCTCCCCCCTCCCCCAACCCCACAACAGTCCCCAGAGTGTGATGTTCCCCTTCCTCTGTCCATGTGTTCTCATTGTTCAATTCCCACCTATGAGTGAGAATATGCGGTGTTTGGTTTTTTGTTCTTGCCATAGTTTACTGAGAATGATGATTTCCAATTTCATCCATGTCCCTACAAAGGACGTGAACTCATCATTTTTTATGGCTGCATAGTATTCCATGGTGTATATGTGCCACATTTTCTTAATCCAGTCTATCATTGTTGGACATTTGGGTTGGTTCCAAGTCTTTGCTATTGTGAATAATGCCGCAATAAACATACGTTTGCATGTGTCTTTATAGCAGCATGATGTATAGTCCTTTGGGTATATACCCAGTAATGGGATGGCTGGGTCAAATGGTATTTCTAGTTCTACATCCCTGAGGAATTGCCACACTGACTTCCACAATGGTTGAACTAGTTTACAGTCCCACCAACAGTGTAAAAGTGTTCCTATTTCTCCACATCCTCTCCAGCACCTGTTGTTTCCTGACTTTTGAATGATTGCCATTCTAACTGGTGTGAGATGATATCTCATGTGGTTTTGATTTGCATTTCTCTGATGGCCAGTGATGGTGAACATTTTTTCATGTGTTTTTTGGCTGCATAAATGTCTTCTTTTGAGAAGTGTCTGTTCATGTCCTTCACCCACTTTTTGTTGGGGTTGTTTGTTTTTTTCTTGTAAATTTGTTTGAGTTCATTGTAGATTGTGGATATTAGCCCCTTGTCAGATGAGTAGGTTGCGAAAATTTTCTCCCATTTTTTAGGTTGCCTGTTCACTCTGATGGTAGTTTGTTTTGCTGTGCAGAAGCTCTTGAGTTTAATTAGATCCCATTTGTCAATTTTGGCTTTTGTTGCCATTGCTTTTGGTGTTTTAGACATGAAGTCCTTGCCCATGCCTATGTCCTGAATGGTAATGCCTAGGTTTTCTTCTAGGGTTTTTATGGTTTTAGGTCTAACGTTTAAGTCTTTAATCCATCTTGAATTGATTTTTGTATAAGGTATAAGGAAGGGATCCAGTTTCAGCTTTCTACATATGGCTAGCCAGTTTTCCCAGCACCATTTATTAAATAGGGAATCCTTTCCCCATTTCTTGTTTTTCTCAGGTTTGTCAAAGATCAGATAGTTGTAGATATGTGGCGTTATTTCTGCAGGCTCTGTTCTGTTCCACTGATCTATATCTCTCTTTTGGTACCAGTACCATGCTGTTTTGGTTACTGTAGCCTTGTAGTATAGTTTGAAGTCAGGTAGTGGGATGCCTCCAGCTTTGTTCTTTTGGCTTAGGATTGACTTGGCGATGTGGGCTCTTTTTTGGTTCCATATGAACTTTAAAGTAGTTTTTTCCAATTCTGTGAAGAAAGTCATTGGTAGCTTGATGGGGATGGCATTGAATCTGTAAATTACCTTGGACAGTATGGCCATTTTCACGATATTGATTCTTCCTACCCATGAGCATGGAGTGTTCTTCCATTTGTTTGTATCCTCTTTTATTTCATTGAGCAGTGGTTTGTAGTTCTCCTTGAAGAGGTCCTTCACATCCCTTGTAAGTTGGATTCCTAGGTATTTTATTCTCTTTGAAGCAATTGTGAATGGGAGTTCACTCATGATTTGGCTCTCTGTTTGTCTGTTGTTGGTGTATAAGAATGCTTGTGATTTTTGTACATTGATTTTGTATCCTGAGACTTTGCTGAAGTTGCTTATCAGCTTAAGGAGGTTTTGGGCTGAGACAATGTAGTTTTCTAGATATACAATCACGTCATCTGTAAACAGGGACAATTTGACTTCCTCTTTTCCTAATTGAATACCCTTTATTTCCTTCTTCTGCCTAATTGCCCTGGCCAGAACTTCCATCACTATAACACCAAAAGCAATGGCAATAAAAGCCAAAATTGACAAATGGGATCTAATTAAACTCAAGAGCTTCTGCACAGCAAAACAAACTACCATCAGAGTGAACAGGCAACCTACAAAATGGGAGAAAATTTTCACAACCTACTCATCTGACAAAGGGCTAATATCCACAATCTACAATGAACTCAAACAAATTTACAAGAAAAAAACAAACAACCCCATCAAAATTGGGCAAAGGACATGAACAGACACTTCTCAAAAGAATACATTTATGCAGCCAAAAAACACATGAAAAAATGCTCACCATCACTGGCCATCAGAGAAATGCAAATCAAAACCACAATGATATACCATCTCACATGAGTTAGAATGGCAATCATTCAAAAGTCAGGAAACAACAGGTGCTGGAGAGGATGTGGAGAAATAGGAACACTTTTACATGGTTGGTGGGACTGTAAACTAGTTCAACCATTGTGGAAGTCAGTGTGGCAATTCCTCAGGGATCTAGAACTAGAAATACCATTTGACCCAGCCATCCCATTACTGGGTATATACCCAAAGGACTATACATCATGCTGCTATAAAGACACATGCACACGTATGTTTATTGCGGCATTATTCACAATAGCAAAGACTTGGAACCAACCCAAATGTCCAACAATGATAGACTGGATTAAGAAAATGTGGCACATATACACCATGGAATACTATGCAGCCATAAAAAGTGATGAGTTCATGTCCTTTGTAGGGACATGGATGAAATTGGAAATCATCATTCTTAGTAAACTATGGCAAGAACAAAAAACCAAACACCGCATATTCTCACTCATAGGTGGGAATTGAACAATGAGAACACATGGACAGAGGAAGGGGAACATCACACTCTGGGGACTGTTGTGGGGTTGGGGGAGGGGGGAGGGATAGCATTGGGAAATATACCTAATGCTAGATGACGAGTTAGTGGGTGCAGCGCACCAGCATGGCACATGTATACATATGTAACTAACCTGCACATTGTGCACATGTACCCTAAAACTTAAAGTATAATAATAATAAATAAATAAATAGAAAGAAATATGTTTATTTTGTCTCAGTACTATGCAATATATTCATTGTCTCCCTCTTCCAAATTATATCACATGCTTAATGTTAGAATGTTATTTATTCAAGCTGCAGTTGATTGCGTATGCTAGATTTTATTTTTAACCTCTTGACATTGTTTCAGAAGAATATATTGTTTTTGCATTTATTTGCAAGTAACTTACTATGCTGTAAAGTTGGGAATATAATAGAAAGGCTATTTATATTTATTTTCTGTATTCAAGTTTCATATATCTCACTTTCAAGGTATTTCAAAAGTCTTTACATGAGATTTGAAAAACACACATACAACATCATTTGTGATTTGGATGGTTAATAAACATGAAAGAAACAAAAAAGGAATCAAGAAATTACAACTACACATTTTATTCAAATGTTATCATAGCAAAAACTTTGGAAGGGCTATACTTGTTGAACTTTAGATGGAAGGATATGCTTATGCTTATGCTGCTATTCCTGCTCTAGTCCCTGCCTAATTCTGGGGTCATTAAACAGGACTGTCCCTTTGTCTCCCATTTATGCAACCCAGGAACATGAACCATTTTAAGTCTCATAAATACACGTTCCTTCTTACTTCAGGATCTCTCTCCGTGTTTTATTCTCTTCTTGTAAGCATCTTCTGCTCACTTTTTCCTGACCGATTCTTTCTTAGGCTTATAGATTCCTCTCGATCATTTCCACAAAAGACTCTTGTCCCCTTTTCTCTTTGGTCTCAAGATATTTCCCTTGATAACAATCTCAATATTATCTTGGATATCTTTCTTTATGATAAACTGAAGAGTTAAGGAATTAAATATTTAATAGCTGTATTTTTCTGCTGAACATAAGCTTTAAAGGGGCAGGGACTCTCTTGTTTTCTCTCAGTTTTCAATACCTAATACAGTATCAACATCTAATACTGAAGAGGCATGAAATAAATATTTACTGAATGAATAAATGCAATGGAATTTTAACTTCCTACCATATTAAAAAAAATCATGATCCCATGTATTTAAACCTGCAGATTTAAGTAGGTAACTCTCATTTCAGGGGGAAAAGCCCACTATTGTTTTAATGTTTCTATGTGTATGTTTTATTTAAATACAAGTTTTCTTTTTTGGCAGGGCCTTATCAATTCATTTCCAATATATAGGTATATTTAAACATTTTATTTTTTAATCTCAAATCAGATATATTGTAATTCTTTCAACTGAATTTTTCATTTTCTGAATATCATACTAATATAGGTATAGGCAATAAATAATTTATTCCAGTTATCTAATTCATACTTTTCATTGAATTAAATAATTTCTATGTCATTTTAATGGTTAAACTTAGTGGCCCGTTAGCTAAGTTAGGGGCTCTATTAAAGTTAGGGGCCCAGTCAGGCATGGTGGTGGTGGCTGAAGTCTATAATCACAGCACTCTGGGAGGCATCGGCGGGAGGGTTGCTTGAGTCCAGGAGTTCAAGACCAGCCAGGGCATCATATCTACAAAAATAAAAATAAAAAGGTTAGCCAATCATGAAAGTGCTCACCTGTAATCCTAGCTATTCAGGAGGCCAAGGTGGAGGATCACTTGAGCTAGGAGTTTGAGGTTACAGTGAGGCTAGAGCTGCATTGTCTCCATACAGCAAGACCCTGTCTGTAAAATAATAATAATGATGATGATGATAAAAAATAAAGTTAGAGGCCCATTTGCCCCCATTTTTTATATTTTTGTTTCATTATACCTTTACTTCTAAGAACTTATTAACGCCAACACATGCTTTAAACTCTAAATAAAAACATCACTAAGAGATAACTTTTCTAAAAAGAATGCTCAACTTCAAACATAATGAATTAGCACCTACTCTGAGCCACTCATGTTTTCTAAAGATATGTACAGAATTTTTCAAATTTATTAGTTAAATTGCTATAGCCAGAAGAGTTAAAATAAAAGGTGCACAAGAGGAACATAACAGCTTATTAGCCTATTAGCAGTAGAATTAAACATGATTTTGTAATATCCATGCCTATGAGATGGGCTATGAAGGGAAGATAGTATCTCAAAGCCAGAGGTCTGCTTAGAGGCCATCTAATCCCAACATGATGAAGGGTGCTTTCTTCACAATTATCTCTCATCTCATAAGTACTGGAACAATTATAAGGATAAGTTTTTCACTATCTTTTCAGCATCTCTTTACATTTTTGAACATCCAATATTATTAGAAAGTTTTCTTTTACATTGACATAGAATATGTGATAACTTCCACACATCCTTACCTGTTTGTTTTGAATTCAAACAAAACACATTTAGTCCACATTTATATTAAACATCTTGAAAGCACATTTTTACTATTGTACCAATATTGATGTTGGTAGTTCTGAGATCTCTGAAGTTTGACTTACTACTCCAGAATGTAGTTAATTTAGACTAAGAGGCCTAGTCTCATCGGTAAAGCTTAGGTTTATGCTTTAGTTTATCTTTACCATCTTGTTCTTTAATTTGTTCTCATCTAAGTTTAGCATATTCTTTCATATCTGAAGAGTATTCCCTCTCTCTCTCTCTTTTTTTTTTCTTTGAGACAGGGTGGAATGCAGTGGTGCAATATCGGCTCACTGTAACCTCCGCCTTCCGAGTTCAAGCTATTCTCCTGCCTCAGCTTCCCAAGTAGCTAGGATTACAGGCACCCACCACAGTGCCTGGCTAATTTTTGTATTTTTATTAGAGATGGGATTTCACCATATTGTCCAGGCTGGTCTCAAATTCCTGACCTCATGTGATCCACCGCCTTGGCCTCCCAAAGGACTGGGATTACAGAAGTGAGCCACCAGCCCTGGCTCATCTGAAGAGTATTCTCTTCGATAAAGACAGAAGAAAAATAGGAGAGGAGCGATACCACAATGTCATTCATTCTTATTGTGATAGTCATTGCTGGTCGATGCTCTGGAATGAAGAAATATATGGACAAGTCCAGTCTTCTTCCATGCTCAAAGTAAACTAAAAAAAATCCTTTATGTGACCTTTTTATTAAACATAAATCTAAGTTTATTGAGAAATCATCTTTGATACTAGTGATATACTTACAAACCCAGGCCAAATTTTATGTTTCTTCTTGATTGTATGTTATACTGAAAACTGACAGACAATTTGGACATGCACAACTCTTAGACTCTCCTTGGGTAAATATGACTAGTTTCCAATAATTACAGTTGGGGAAGGCGACTGTTGTCACCCTGACGAAACTCTGACACATGTTCTGCTGCTAACTGGCAAGTAAACGTGAACAATTATATAACTTTTGTGATCTGGATGACTTCTGATACTTTGTCCTTTTGGTGCTTCAATAGCATGTGTCATGCAGATCTAAAGGAAATGTAACATTGTTTTAGCAATAGGATTTGGCTGTGCAGACTCAGATAGCAAACAATCCTCGGAATCAGTGTGTGGGTATCAGTGCACTTAAAAATCAAGGATAAAATATATGTAAGTAAGGGAAACTATGTTTCTCACTGTCGGAGTGGGAAATTTCAAATTAGCCATAGGGAGGGCTAGGAATGACCCATGTGGTATTGAGCTAGCATTAGCGACATCAGTAGGTGCTAATGTTTTAACCTAATATAGACAATGATGATAGATACATAGATAATTATAGACATGTCTATTTACAGAGATTATGTTCATTTATTTCTTGGTTCTGTCTGCTCATAAGACCTGGAAGCAATGGCGCTTTAATAGCAATGAGAACAGTTCATAATCACATCTTGTTTTTTAATGTATTATCTAATAAAAGGAACCAGTGTTCCTTGGAGAAATGACTAATTCTAGTACTGGGGCAGGAAATACACAAGGTGAGCCTGGAGCATTTTTTAGAGCCATAAAAAAGGAAGTGCTCATAAAACAAAACAATGGGGTACGTCAAGGAGATGCGGGTGACAAGTGAAAGAGCTCCCAATGGCCAAAGTCTGAACAATTTGGGCAACAAAATAATAATATAGTAATGTATTATAACCCAAATTATAAAATGACTATATATGAGTCCATGGCAATATATAACCGATTAAATTAGATAACTAAATAGGAAAGCAAATACACATATTTATGTGTATACACTTACCAGATTTTATACATTATTTGTTTAAGGTAAGAAAAATATCAACCACTTCCTTTTTTAGAACCATTTCTCCTTTTTTATTCTGGTCAATCAACAAATTTTGAAAGACAAATTTTACCAATAAAATTTTTATTAATTATCATAATGCTAGTTTCATAACTTGTTAAAGCTATCTCTAGAGAAGTATATGCCCTTTGAGTATATTTCCAATTATGTTTACTAAATGTCCCTTAAGTATGAATTAAGGCTGTGGACACACACACACACACACACACACACACACACACTCAGAGAGAGAGAGACAGAGAGAGAGAGAGTCTATGTTGAAGTATTTTAGAGCAAATTATTGATATCATAATACTCTTTTTTCCACTTTTTTTAACTTGTCTTTTTCATATATGACTTTTCCATAGAGCTTTCCGTTCAGCCCTATTTCCTTAGGCACATACCTCTTGTTTTATTAGATGCAGTTATCATGATTTTCAGTCACGACTTCATTGTGGAGACTTTCCTAACTGGTTTTCTGTCTTTCTACTTCTGAATGCTGACTTTTGCCCACATTGGTCACTTTGCTGTCATTAACTATAAGAGAACAAGGTGTCTCTGACTGAAGTTTCCTGTAATTACTTCTTTTCCAACTGGAACTTGCTGTCACATTCATGTTATGCCCAGAGAAGCAGCTGTGTCTGTTACTTTTCAACATTTTTTTCAGATATAATTTTCAGCCTGTCAGGTTTTTCAGATGTTTAATATTTATCCAAATAAAGTATTCTTCTAGGAATTCTTTCATCAGAATTTTAGAGATACATATATATGGCAAGCAGAAAGAAGATACATTCTCTGCTACCAAAAGATTGCTGTTTAGTTAATGTGCGGGATGCAACAGATAAACAGATAGTAATTATACTGTGTAAAAAGCCTTTAGGATAAAGGTGGGCACAGGTGTTTATTAAAAGCCATTGAAGGAGTTTCCAAAACAGGCTTTTTGGGAGTGTTTGGTTAGAGAAGGCTTCCTAGAGGAGGTGTCTTCTGAAATGAATCCTACAACACAAAGGATGACGTATAGAGATGCAGAAATGAAAGAAGACAGGGTGAGCTGAAGCTCAGTTTGGAGAAAGAGAAGTTCACATTCTTGGGATGCAAGTAGCTCAGGAGATGAAGGTGGAGATAATTGAGGAGTAGCAAAAGATGAGTCTACAACAGTAAGCAGAGAATATATCACAATGGGTCTTCTATGTCATGCTACAGAGTTTGAATATGTTAGAGACTTGACATAATCACGTTTGTGTATTACAAAGATCATTCCAGGAATAATAAAGAGACAAGATTGAAAAGGCCATAATTAGAATCAGGCAGAACACAGCTGCTACTGCTAAGATTTAGCTGAAAAATTATGAGGTAATGAATTAAAACAATGGAAATGTGAATGGAGAGGACATAAATCTCCAGCACCACTCATAGTACCTATCAAAATCAACATTTCATAAATATATTTGAATAAATGAAGCAATAGATAAAATTAAGAAATTTACACTAGGATTTGAAGGGGTGTCTAGCTTGAGCAGCAGAATTGAAAACTATAATAATGAGAGGTAGCATGAGGAAAACTTTGACTCAAAGACAGGCAGAGGCCGGGTGCGGTGGCTCGTGCCTGTAATCCCAGCACTTTGGGAGGCCGAGGCGGGCAGATCACAAGGTCAGGAGATTGAGACCATCCTGGCGAACACTGTGAAATCCCATCTCTACTAAAAATACAAAAAAATTAGCCGGGCGTGGTGGCGGGCGCCTGTAGTCCCAGCTACTCAGGAGGCTGAGGCAGGAGAATGGCATGAACCTGGGGGGTGGAGCTTGCAGTGAGTGGAGATCGCACCACTGCACTCCAACCTGGGCAACAGAGCAAGACTCCATCTCAAAAAAAAAAAAAATGCAGAAATTGGAAATCCAGATGGCAAGAGACTTAAAACAGGCAGATTTCAAGTGAATAAGTATCTTACCATTATTATACTGTTAGTATTCCAGAAATAATTTTTAATACAAAAATCTTACATTTTTGACATCTGATTGGATCATTCATAATATACTACCAAAACAATATAAATTTTATGTTCTCTGTGTTATCTCCACCAAAATGTGTATATCTTCTGGTTTATGAACTTCAATGTAAACATTGTATTACTGCTTAACTACAGTGCCCCTCTGCTGTCTGTCTAGTCTTTCTCTAGCTCTTTTCCTTTCTTACTTAAACCCATGCACACTTACATTGTGTTCTATGGTCTATCTTGAACATAACTTGCAGTATTTTAATCTGTGCCTATATCTTCTAACCTGTCAGGATTATTGGTAAAGAAGAACCAGATCATTTTTTCAACTCTGTTTTCATTTTCTGAGCTGCCAAGCCAGTTATAGCATTTTACAATATTTGATGATGTGGGTCAACACAGGCTGGAAACACCTGTGCTCAGTAAGTACTACCCCATACCTATGTTCCTAAGCATGTCTCACAAAAAGGCAAATTCACCCAGAAAAATCCTCAAAGAACCCTAGTCTCACCCCTGGTTCGAAGGAGGATCCAATTGTGGATTTGTAAGCAATTCATCATGTTAAGCCTCTGCAAACTCAGCAGACATATTCAAAAGGAACATTAGGAAGATAAGTTCTTAGACTTCCCATAGTGTTCATGTACTTCCTATTTTTACAAAATGTGCTTCAGGCTCTCTGGATTTACATCTGCTCTTCTGTTTTTGTTTTTTTGTTTGTTTGTTGGTTTTGTTTTGTTTTTTGTACCTTACTGATTTGACTCACTCCAAGATTTTGTTTTCTGGTTTAAGGCTGGTCTTCTCCATCATCCTTAGTTATGACCTGAACAGTCAGTTCATCTCTCTTAGGCCAGCTTACATTTCTGCAGCTGCCTGCTGGAGGACAATGTAGGACAGAGGCATCATGGAGTGATGAAGGGAGAGGTCCTTTACTTACAGGGACTGTTAACAAATTCCATCCAGATGCCAATGATTGTCTGAAAAGGAATGAAAGCTGATGAAATAAAAATACCTATTCTTATAGGCATCAGACAACTCACATTTCATTTGAATTAGCCAAATTTAAATAATATATTTGATGTTAATATAAGGATCTAGAGCTAGAAATATCATTTGATGCAGCAATCCCATCACTAAGTATGCTAGTGATTATAAATCATTCTACTATAAAGAAACATGCACACATACGCTTATTGCGGCATTGTTCACAATAGCGAAGACTTGGAACAAACCCAAATGCCCATCAATGATAGACTGGATAAAGAAAATGTGACACATATACACCATAGAATACTATGCAGCCATAAAAAAGGATGAGATCATGTCCTTTGCAGGGACATGGATGAAGTTGGAAACCATCATTCTCAGCAAACTAACACAAGAACAGAAAACCAAACACCGCATGTTCTCACTCATAAATGGGAGTTGAACAATGAGAACACATGGACACAGGGAGGGGAACATCAGACACTGGGGCCTTTCTGGGGGCTGGGGGGCTAGGGGAGGGTTAGCATCAGGAGAAATACCTAATGTAGATGATGGGTTGATGGGTGTAGCAAACCACCATGGCACGTGTATACCTATGTAACAAACCTGCATGTTCCGCACATGTACCCCAGAATTTAAAGTATAATATAAAATAGATATTAGCCCAATTCAGATTAATTGGAAAAAATATTTTCAATCATATAATTATTGTCTCATTGACATAGCCTGATCTGTATAGCTTATATTTTTTAACATCCCCATTTATAGATAAGAAAATGATTCCTATGGTGATACCAATTTGATTAAGTTTGTTCAATATTTATGTGGTTTAGACTTCCCTAAATTGGGAATATATTGATATGAATCCAAGTTTCCAAGTCACATACAATATTTTATCATGCTACTTAGGACTGCTTGGAAATATAATGTTAACTATAAAATATATTTTAATATTTATAAATAATTTCTTAATTTTAAACTGATAATATATTTTAAACAAGTGAGTTATCTTGTGGAAATATGTTTGATTAAATTTATTTCAAAACCTTAAAATCATAAGTGGATTAGAAATTTACTTTTAGCATTGCAAAGCCTGAAGCATAATGATTAAAAACAGCCTGGAACTGAATTGCCTGGGTCAGTTCTCAAGATTGCTACCTGCTAGCTGTTTGTCTGTGGGAAAGTCACCTGAACTCTGTGTGTCTAATTTTCTTCATCTATAAATTAGGAATAATTGTAGTATCTTTCTTACAGGGTTGTGTAAATATAAAATGAGTTACAACTAGCAAAAATCAAAGAACTGGCACAGACGATTATATCTATAATGTGTTTGTTAAATGTTTTAAATGTTCTGTCAGTACAGTGTTGCATAAAATTAAGAATTATAGATGTTATATCATAGAATTTACTTAAACTTGGAATAATACCTTAGTCAGAGGCACAAAAACAAGGCATTTCAATAGAATAAGAATTCTAATGTTATTTTCTTTCTACAGATATCAAATTTATGTCTCGATTAAAATGAGTCTTTCTAATATTTTGTCTGTCTAAAAATGTATTGTGAATTTTTCAAAACAAAATGTTGATTATATGGTCAGCAAAATCAATAAGTCTGGCATTTCATATTCATAAAGTTTGAGTTATTGTGATTATTACTGGTATTGTTCAATTTCCTATGTGCTGTCTTACCAACAAATAGTATGATTCCTGAAGGTCAAAAATGAAATAAAAAATATTTTGTGCATCTGCTAGTTCAGTCTATTTTGAATGGCAAAATGGTTGGCAATTGCCTCATTGAAAATTTAGTTTTTCTTTCATATCTTTCATCCTCTGTGGTTATATAAATGACTATATTTGCAATCATGTTTTTCCACATATAAAAGCCCTGTGGGTTCAGTCATTGGTTAAACTTTAAAAATAAATACTGATAAAAGAATTCTTTATATCATATTTTCCTCACTTACTTATTCTAGTTAAGACCAAATTCTTTATGCTGTTTTAAACTTTATTTTCTCTATTAAGTTCTCTTATATTGCTGCTATTCAAATTTTTTTCCCTACTTCATTGTGCTTCATATTTATGACAGCACAATTCACAATTCCAAAGATATGGAATCAACCTAAGTGCCTATCAATTGAAGTGAATAAAGAAAATGTGATATATATATGTGTGTGTGTGTGTGTATTATATATGTGTGTATATATATGTGTTTGTGTGTATACATATATATACCACAAAACACTAAACCATATAAAAGAGTGAAATAATGTGTTCTTGCTACAACTTGAGTGGAATTGGAGGCCATTATCTTAGGTGAAGTAACTCAGGAATAAAAAAACAAATACCACATACTCTTACTTATAAGTGGGAGCTAAGTTGTGGGTACACAGAGACATACAGAGTGGTAAAATGGACATTGAAAACTCAGAAAGGAGAAGGATGCAATGGAGGTGAGGGATGAAATATTAGCTATTGGGTACAATGTACACTATTTGCTTGACAGGTACAATAAAAGCCCAGACTTCACCGTTATACAATTCGTTCATGTAATCAGAAACCATTTTTTTTTTCTTGAGACAGGGTCTTACTCTCCCGCACAGGCTGGCATGCAGTGGTGTGACCACAGCTCTGCTGCAGCTTCAACCTCCCAGGCTCAAGCAATCCTCCCACCTTAGCCTCCCAAGTAGCTGGGGCTACAGGCACATGCCACCATGCCCACCTAATTTTTAAATTTTTTGTACAGACGGGGTCTCACTATGTTGCCAGGGATGGTCTCAAACTCCTGGGCTAAATTGATCCTCCCATGGATGCCTCCCAAAGTGTTGGCATACAGTGCCCAGCCTCAAAGAATGCTTGGGCCCCTAAAACTATTGAAATAAAAAAAAATTAAAGGAAAAAATAAAATATATTCAAATACAAACCTAATAAGCATTTATGTTAAAATAACATAAAATGACATTTTCAGGTTTCATTTTTTGTTGTTAGCAATAATATTTATATATGTTTAAAAACATCTTCTCTGTTGTTGAAAAGTGAAATTTTTTTTGTCTGACGTCCTGTTTTTTTTCACTATGATTACTCAAAATTCACTTGGATGATTTTTATTTTCATTTAAATCATACTGTGCCATATAATTCACTCAAACAGAAAAAGGATTCATCCAGGAATCCTTCCATAGTTGATGCTGTTATCTGGTTTGTACACTCCTAGACAAAAAATTTCATGGTCATTTTAATATTAGTTGATATGCCCATTTGTGGCCAAGTCCCTTAGGCAAAACCAGAGGGTCTAACTCAATATTTTTTAAAAAGTGACTGAACACATACTATAGAAACATCCACTGTCAGTTTATTAAATTGAAAAATACATGACAAACACACTGAGATCAATCTACATTTCATATGTAGATCTTTGTACAGTAAGATTCTGGCCTTATTTTAATTTCTTTTTCCTAAAGACCTTTGTAAGAGAAGTGTCCCTGTTCTCATTCTGTATGGGTAGTGTGGAGACTCTCCTTTTTTTTTTCTTTTTTTAATTATTATTACACTTTAAGTTTTAGGGTACATGTGCACAATGTGCAGGTTAGTTACATATGTATACATGTGCTTGCTGGTGTGCTGCACCCATTAACTTGTCCTTTAGCATTAGGTATATCTCCTAATGCTATCCCTCCCCCCCTGTCCCCACCCCACAACAGTCCCCAGAGTGTGATGTTCCCCTTCCTGTGTCCATGTGTTCTCATTGTTCAATTCCCATCTATGACTGAGAACATGCGGTGTTTGGTTTTTTGTCCTTGCGATAGTTTACTGAGAATGATGATTTCCAGTTTCATCCATGTCCCCACAAAGGACATGAACTCATCATTTTTTATGGCTGCATAGTATTCCATGCTGTATATGTGCCACATTTTCTTAATCCAGTCTATCATTGTTGGACATTTGGGTTGGTTCCAAGTCTTTGCTATTGTGAATAGTGCTGCAATAAACATACGTGTGCATGTGTCTTTATAGCAGCATGATTTATAGTCCTTTGGGTGTATACCCAGTAATGGGATGGCTGGGTCAAATGGTATTTCTAGTTCTAGATCCCTGAGGAAATGCCACACTGACTTCCACAATGGTTGAACTAGTTTACAGTCCCACCAACAGTGTAAAAATGTTCCTATTTCTCCACATCCTCTCCAGCACCTGTTGTTTCCTGACTTTTTAATGATCACCATCCTAACTGGTGTGAGATGGTATCTCATTGTGGTTTTTATTTGCATTTCTCTGATGGCCAGTGATGATGAGCATTTTTTCATGTGTCTGTTGGCTGCATAAATGTCTTCTTTTAAGAAGTGTTTGTTCATGTCCTTTGCCCACTTTTTGTTGGGGTTGTTTGTTTTTTTCTTGTAAATTTGTTTGAGTTCATTGTAGATTCTGGATATTAGCCCTTTGTCAGATGAGTAGATTGCGAAAATTTTCTCCCATTTTGTAGGTTGCCTGTTCACTCTGATGGTAGTTTCTTTTGCTGTGCAGAAGCTCTTGAGTTTAATTAGATCCCATTAGTCAGTTTTGGCTTTTGTTGCCATTGCTTTTGGTGTTTCAGACATGAAGTCCTTGCCCATGCCTATGTCCTGAATGGTAATGCCTAGGTTTTCTTCTAGGGTTTTTATGGTTTTAGGTCTAACGTTTAAGTCTTTAATCCATCTTGAATTAATTTTTGTATAAGGTGTAAGGAAGGGATCCAGTTTCAGCTTTCTACTTATGGCTAGCCAGTTTTCCCAGCACCATTTATTAAATAGGGAATCCTTTCCCCATTGCTTGTTTTTCTCAGGTTTGTCAAAGATCAGATAGTTGTAGATATGCGGTGTTATTTCTGAGGGCTCTGTTCTGTTCCATTGATCTATATCTCTGTTTTGGTACCAGTACCATGCTGTTTTGGTTACTGTAGCCTTGTAGTATAGTTTGAAGTCAGGTAGCATGATGCCTCCAGCTTTGTTCTTTTGGGTTAGGATTGACTTGGTGATGCGGGCTCTTTTTTGGTTCCATATGAACTTTAAAGTAGTTTTTTCCAATTCTGTGAAGAAAGTCATTGGTAGCTTGATGGGGATGGCATTGAATCATCATCCTGATGATAAAGCCGGGCAGAGAGACAACCAAAAAAGAGAATTTTAGACCAATATCCTTGATGAACATTGATGCAAAAATCCTCAATAAAATACTGGCAAACCGAATCCAGCAGCACATCAAAAAGCTTATCCACCATGATCAAGTCGGCTTCATCCCTGGGATGCAAGGCTGGTTCAATATATGCAAATCAATAAATGTAATCCAGCATATAAACAGAACCAAAGACAAAAACCACATGATTATCTCAATAGATGCAGAAAAGGCCTTTGAGAAAATTCAACAATGCTTCATGCTAAAAACTCTCAATAAATTAGGTATTGATGGGACGTATCTCAAAATAATAAGAGCTATCTATGACAAACCCACAGCCAATATCATACTGAATGGGCAAAAACTGGAAGCATTCCGTTTGAAAACTGACACAAGACAGGTATGCCCTCTCTCACCACTCCTATTCAACATAGTGCTGGAAGTTCTGGCCAGGGCAGTTAGGCAGGAGAAGGAAATAAAGGGTATTCAATTAGGAAAAGAGGAAGTCAAATTGTCCCTGTTTGCAGATGACATGATTGTATTTCTAGAAAACCCCATTGTCGCAGCCCAAAATCTCCTTAAGCTGATAAGCAACTTCAGCAAAATCTCAAGATACAAAATCAATGTGCAAAAATCACAAGCATTCTTATACACCAATAACAGACAAACAGAGAGCCAAATCATGAGTGAACTCCCATTCACAATTGCTTCAAAGAGAATAAAATACCTAGGAATCCAACTTACAAGGGACGTGAAGGACCTCTTCAAGGAGAACTACAAACCACTGCTCGAGGAAATAAAAGAGGATACAAACAAATGGAAGAACATTCCATGCTCATGGGTAGGAAGACGCAATATCGTGAAAATGGCCATACTGCCCAAGGTAATTTATAGAGACTCTCCTTTTATTATCTCATTCTGAAGCACTTCTCTTTTAAGTATTCATGTATCCCAATATGGTTCATTTTGAAATACAAACTTTATTTTACTTTAAGGCTCACATGGTAATTACATAGAGTTCTGAATCTCTGCAATTCCCCAAACTTTCATCTTCAAAGTACAGACAAACATTTTCCAAACTTTGTTCAATAAAACATCAGAATCCGTCTGTTAAATTTGGAAACAATGCGATAGTTTGTCTTACTTTAGGATACCAATAATGGATTAAACCATCTTAAGGACTATAAAAATATCCTACTGTAAATAAACCAGCATAATTTTATGTAAAACAGTGTTTACGCATTTTAAAGGCTATAATCTCTTTATTTTTTCTTAAAATTATTAGTTATGGTTATAAGTAAGTGCTGTAAAAAGTATAATTTGAAAATGTTGTGATTTCTTTAGTTCTACTAATGCTGCTATTAATACTCCCAAGATACTTGCAACACCACAACCAAATGAGTTCAAGTTCTCTCCATACCTACTTTGCAAAAAATGCCTGTTGCAGCTGCCTGGAAATGAATGTCATTCCTTTCTTTTCAGCAATGGTGGGTAGTTATGTAAACCACCTTGACTTTAGAACAGAATGAATTTTAGAGTAAGTAATACTTCACTGAATCTTCTTTGCTTAATCAAAAGAATTATTTTGGTTACTTTAGTTCATACTTAATTTGTATTACTTTATGGATACTACAGGCAGGGCATTGTCATTTAATTATGACATGCTAAGCTTTACTATTTGAAATTACTGAATTGACTGGTTGATTAAAATTATATGTCAATATTTACATCTATACATTTATGTCTACATGCATGCAAACATGTAATAATAGTGATTATAAAATATCTACTAAGTGCCAGGCAAGACAGGCAAACCAGGTCATTGTCTTCAAGGGTTTTAGAATGTATGTATTCAGTATGTGCCTACTTGTCTCTAGATTGTGTTTTCACACAAACTTCCACACTTTTTTTTAAACTAGGATAGAAGTGGATGCTCACCTAGATATTGAAGGAAAGTCCTAGGACTAACATTTTAGCATAGAGAATAGCCCAGTAGAAACCCACTCATAAAAGCAATTGGTCAAAAAAGACTCAAACTTCTTTTTTGCTGCCAGCAGCTAGAGTGAGACAAGTGATAGTCATGTGGCTGTGCCATCCTCTCATTTTACCTAACTAAGAAGTTGAAAGACCTCTACAAGGAAAACTACAAAACACTGCTGAAAGAAATCATAGTTGATACACAAAAATGGAAACACATCCCTTGCTCATGGATGGGTAGAATCAATATTGTGAAAATGATCATAATGCCAAAAGCAATCTATAAATTTAACGCAATTTCCCTCAAAATACCACCATCATTCACAGAACTAGAAAAAACAATCCTAAAATTCATATGGAACCAAAAAAGGGCCCAGGTAGCCAAAACAAGACTAAGCAAAAAGAACAAATCTAGAGGCATCACATTACCGAACTTCAAACTATACTATAAGGCTGCAGTCACCAAAAAAACATGGTACTGGTATAAAAATAGGCATATAGACCAATGGAACAGAACAGAGAACCCAGAAATGAAGCCAAATACTTATATCCAACTAATCTTCAACAAAGCAAACAAAAACATAAAGTAGGGAAAGGACACCCTACTCAACAAATGGTGCTGGGATAATTGGCAAGCCACATGTAGAAGAATGAAACTGGATCCTCATTTCTTACCAATTACAAAATCAACTCAAGATGGATCAAAGACTTTAATCTAAGACCTGAAACCATAAAAATTCAAAAGATAACTTCTGAAAATCCCTTCTAGACATTGGTTTAGGCAAAGACTTCATGACCAAGAACCCCAAAGCAAATGCAACAAAAAAGTAAATAGATGGGATCGAATTAAGGTAAAAAGCATCTGCAAAAGAAATAATGAGCAGAGTTAACAGACAACCCACAAAGTTGTAAAAAAATCTTCAAAATCTATACGTCGAGAAAGGACTAATATCCAGAATCTACAAGGACCTCAAATTAACAAAAAACCCCAAAAATCCCGTCAAGAAGTGAGCTAAGGACATGAATAGGCAATTCTCAAAAGAAGATATACAAATGGCTAACAAGCATATGGAAAAATGTTCAGTGTCACTAATTATCAGGGAAACACAAATCAAAACCACAATGGGGTACCATCTCACTCTTGCAAGAATGGCCATAATAGAAAAATAAAAAAATAATAGATGTTGGCATGGTTGTGGTGAAAAGGGAACACTTTTACACTTGGTGGGAATGTAAACTGGTACAACCACTGTGGGAAACAGTGTGGAGATTCCTTAATGAACCAGAAGTAGATCTACCATTTGATCCAGCAATCCCACTCCTGGCTATCTACCCAGAAGTAAAGAAGTCGTTATATGAAAAATATACTTGCACACACATATTTATAGCAGCACAATTTGCAATTGCAAAAATATGGGACCAGCCCAAGTGCCCATCCATCAACCAGTGGATAAAGAAAATGTAGTATGTATATACCAGGAAATACTACTCAGCCATAAAAAGGGACCAAATAATGGCATTTGCAGCAACCTGCATGGTATTGGAGACTATTATTCTAAGTAACTCAGGAATGGAAACACCAAATATTGTGTGTTCTCACTCATAATTGGGAGCTAAGTTATGAGGACAGAATGGTATAAGAATGATACAATGGACTTTGGGCCTCAAAGGAAAGGGTCAGAGTGGGGAGGGATAAAAGACTACATAGTGGGTACAGTATACACTTCTTGGGTGATGGATACGCCAAAATCTCAGAAATCACCACTAAATAACTTATTCATGTAATCAAATACCACCTGTTCCCCAAAAACGTATTGAAATAAATTTTAAAAAAGAATTTAAGATCATGGTGTAGTATGCAGAGCAGTAGAGGAGTTCAGTGGTGATGCCCAATGCAGGATCCTAGACTGACTCTTAGTAAGAATTGGGGGTGTACTTTCTGCTGCCTAGTTACTACCCTCCCATCACCACCTTTGTTCCCACCCATTTCCTGGACCAGTTCACTGACTATTCAATTCTGTCACATACCTTGTATCCTTAACATGATTCTTAAACTAGAATTGTTTGTGTATCTTCCAATAAAGAAGGCTGATTGATAAACCTATTGTGAAAAGCCTGGAGTAGAGGGAAAAAAGAGGAAAACAAATGTGCCCAGAAAGGAACATCTCACTAGCTATAAGAATTAAAACCTCAAAAGCATATCCCCAGCTACCAAGGGGGATTTGAATTACAGTATTTGAAATGAAGTAAAATATTTAGTTTCTGTAGTTTATCCTCTAAGAGGGATTGAAAACCATATATACATACAAAATACACATACTCACTACACTGATTCTCTTGGAATTCTCTGACATTGATAAGAACAAGGATAGTGGTAAAATTTCATATTTATAATACCTAGGTAAGGTTAATTTTATTTTCATAGCTCTATATAATCAAATTCAATTAAATAAAACTATAATAAAATTATTCTATTACTGTACCTTATGCTTCTTAAAAGGAGAAATTTTAATTTTATGTTTTATTTTCTCTATGCTTAACAATATTTTGTACAATCTCTGTGTGTAGAGACAACTCTGTTAGATTGCATCAGCTTCCCTTTTCTTGAATGTTTTGGTTGAGTAAATAGGCCAAAGGTGTATTGTAGAAGGTGAATTGTAATTTTGGAATGCATTCTGTCCCTTCTCTCTTCCCTTACCAATCCCAGTATCCCCTCCCCATTATGTTTGTGTTATTACTTAAAGTGTCTTCATTCTCATAGTAATGTTAGCTGTGAAACTTCAAGTCTCTTCTGAATCTCCCAACTCCTTGGCCCCTATTTTTAGTTAGTTGCAAAATGATATAGATGCAAGCCTTCACTGGAGCTTGACTGGTCCTCTCTTATTCTAACTGGCCTTTATAACTTTCTTACTAGGCACCTACAATAAGTACATGGCTTTTCCTCCTTATTTTATCTAACAGCTTACATTTGTGGTTTGTCACTTCAATTCCTTGAAAACATGCTCCCTATTTTAGCATCTATGGTCTTTCACCATATGACTTAAACTGCATTTCTAAGTTGACAATCCTTAGTAATTTCTCTATGATTTTCATGTCCAATATTGAAAGTAGACCATGAATTTAAGCACATTTAAAAGTTACCACTTCTGTGATTTTTTTTCTCATGCTGCTACTCTTGCCAGAGTTCAGAATGACCAATACGTATAAATTGCTTACTATGTTCCAGGCTCTCCATGAGCTTTTGGCATGTTTTATCTCAATCTTCATAAAAATCCTATGATATAGAAATGGAAGTTATGCTTATTTTACAACTAAAGGAACTGAGACGCAAATCACATAAGTCACATGCTCACAGCTGTACAGCTAATAAGTGAAAAAGATCCAGAATCTGACCATAGAGAGTCTAAACCAGCAACAATACCTAATTAATGAACATATGTTAAGTAGATAAAGGTATTTAAGAGATCACGTTCTTTGATTTGTCATGGTTACCATTCAAAATGAATAGTAAGATATCATATTATTGTTGACAATGATAATAAAGAAAAGGAAAAAAAAGGCCTTCTCTTTTATTTACACAAGTTTTACTTGTTCCCTAAAGTCTATGCCAAGTGATTCTCCTTCACAATTTCCTGTCCTTTTTCTCTCTGGATGAAATCCATCCCCTTTTTGAGCTCTTATAACTCCTTTCTCATGTTTCTCTGATCCACTGTGGTTTATTCTTGCATGGATTGGAGCTCTTCTAGAGGTTCATATCCTTGTGTTATGTTTCTGCTAGGCTGTCAGCTTCTCAAGCATGACTTCTCATTCTGTGGTTCTCTTCAAAAGAGTAGGTGTCCCCAAAATATTTATTATTAGCATCAAGCTCTTATGAACACAGAATTACAAACAAAAATGGCTAAACTTAAATTATCTGTGATATCTTTGATGTCTAAAATTGAAGCATTGTTATTTTTAAAGAAATTCTCACACTACAAATGTATATTTTATTTTTTATTTACATGTTGAAAAAATATTCTGCATGTTCTTTTCTTATGTTCATGGTTAAAATACGGAGTTGCTATTTCAGTTTTCAAAAAGGTTATTGCTTTTATGTATCCAGCTATAATTTTTATCTCAGGTTGCAGTTATAATCTGCAGGAAGACATTAAGACCAGTTTTCATATGATCAAATAATCAGGAAGAGTGCAAAATTATCCATGTGCAGGGGGCTGAAAAAACCCATGAAAATACGGGGGTCCTGACTTGATGGTTTCAGATAGTGCCTGTTTTTCAAGGCACTTGCTGAAAGTGCCTTGAAATTTAAGCAACATTTCAATAAAAAATAGCAACACAGTCAAATAGGCATTAATCAATGGGGGACTAGAAACAGGAAAGCAGCTATAACTCTATTTAGACAATAGGTATGCTGAAATGAGGATCAGGTAGCTGGGTGAATGCTTTTTTAAAAATTTTTTTTCTGTTTATGATCAATTGGTGCAGAGCAAGGGTACCATGGAGTATAGCTGTGAAGCTAATTTCCACTCTTTCTGATAATGTGTGGTTTCTCAAATTGATCTGACAAATGTGGATAAATAAAAAATGTGTATTTATTTGTCCTTGCAATAGTTTACTGAGAATGATGATTTCCAATTTCATCCATGTCCCTACAAAGGACATGAACTCATCATTTTTAATGGCTGCATAGTATTCCATGGTGTATATGTGCCACATTTTCTTAATCCAGTCTATCATTGTTGGACATTTGGGTTGGTTCCAAGTCTTTGCTATCGCAAGGACAAAAAACCAAACACCGCATGTTCTCACTGATAGGTGGGAATTGAACAATGAGAACACATGGACACAGGAAGGGGAACATCACACTCTGGGAACTGCTGTGGGGTGGGGGGAGGGGGGAGGGATAGCATTAGGAGATATACCTAATGCTAAATGACGAGTTAATGGGTGCAGCACACCAGCATGGCACATGTATACATATGTAACTAACCTGCACATTGTGCACATGTACCCTAAAACTTAAAGTATAATAATAATAAAAAAGGTGTATTTATTTTACGGTGTTATAGTAGGAAAAGTGTTATCCACAGGATAATGGATAAATACACATTATTTCTACTATTTAGTTTCATTTTGTTCCTGGCATCTGCTAGAGGGTAAGAATACTCTGGGCCATTTCTTTCTTTGATGTTATACTATATTGAAAAAAAGAAAGAAAAGTAAATGCTAACATGGGTTACTACGGTGGAGTTATACTTTAAGTTGTATGACATTTGCTTTTGTGAAGCCCTTATGTTATCCTGTTTCTTCCCCAAGCCTTCTCCTTAGTACTCCCAGGATTAGGAACTTCCCAATGGCAGGAATATTTTGCTTTTTAAAATAAGATATTTAACAACATATTTTATTTCCTTCTTACATGTCACATGTCTTTGCAAAGTTATTTAAACATCAAGGTTTTGTAGAAATAAAAGGAGAGAATTAAGATAAGTGAAAGCAAGGAAAGAGGAAGATCAAAAAGAGTTCCCTGATAGAAGAAAAATCACCTTGACATTTCCAAAGTGTTGAGAACTGGGCTCAACAAATAGGACACATTCTGGAAATGGGTCTATCCAGCCACATCTTAGAGAGAACTATGGAGCCCTCTCATTATTGGGCAATTTATGGTGACCTTGAAGAGCTATACTCCCTTGGAAAGTTCCTCCTGTTGTCAGACCTTGAGGAGCAGAGGTGCAGTGGTAAATCACAGCAGCACTATTGTGGGATACTGGGCTGTTTGGCACCAGGGACAGGTTTGGTGGAAGACAATTTTTCCATGGACTGCAGCAGGGAGAGATGTTTTGGGGATGATTCAAGCACATTGCATTTATTGTGCACTTTATTTTTTATTAATATTACATTGTAAAATATAATACAATGAAATAATTATGCAACTCACCATAATGTAGAATCAGTGGGAACCCTGAGTTTGTTTTCCTGCAACTAGATGGTCCCATCTGGGGGAGATGAGAGAGACAGTGACAGATCACCAGGCATTAGATTCTCATAAGGAGTGTACTACTCAGATCCCTTACAAGCATAATTTACATAGGGTTCGTGCTCCCATGAGAATCTAATACCACCACTGATCTGACAGGAGGCAGAGCTCAGGCGGTAAAGTGAGTGATGGGGAGTGGCTGTAAATACAGATGACGCTTTGCTCACTAGCCTGTAGCTCACTTCCTGCTGTGTGGCCCAGTTACTAATAGGACACAAACCAGTACTGGTCCATGGCCTGGGGATTGGGGATCCATGCTGTAGATTGATGTGAGCATCTTATACTAGGCAGACCAGAGGTGGGCTGGGAGGTTGAGGTATTAGTGATCATCAGATGGCAGAATTTGGACTGAAATGTTATTGCAGTTTCACTTGTTCAGCTGATATCTCCAAAGCATTGGTCTTGGGAAACAAGAATTAAGCTCATTCTTATGCTTTAAATGGTTTGTCCTATACATTTCTCTAAAACATGCCATTACTTTGATGCATTCAGTGATTCAAAGCTTGAGTTAGAATACTAAAAAGTGAGGTTGCCAGTGCAATATTAAAAAATAGAAACTATTTAAGAGACAACTCCTACAGATAGGTGACCAACTGTCCTGCTTTCCTGGGAACTGTCCTAGTTTTTGCACTGCAAATCCCACATCCCAAGAAACAGCACAGTCTCTGGCAAACTAGGACTAAACAGATGCTTGAAGATTAAAATGCCTGTAGTTTCAGAGGTAGTTTTTTTTTTTTTTCCCCCTCAAGAAGCCTTTTATCTTAAGCATCCTCTAACATAGGTAGTGTTTTCTCAATTTCAAGACACTACTGCAGGTCCATTTGTTTAGACAGGTTTTCCTCCACTGATAGGGGAGATAAACTACTGTTATTCCTCCTTTGCATTTATGAGGCTCTTTTCTCTGTATGCATAAAATGCTTTCTAAATATCTCATTAATCCTCACAACATTCCTGTTGGTAGGGGAGCAAGCATTATAACTTCAGGTAGTGAAGATTCTTGTCACTCTAATAATGGCATTTTATTACTTAGCTTAATATGATTTTATTACGGATGCCTGGAAGTTTGAAATAGAGTAGTTTTTGCAAATGGAAATAGTAAATAAACAAAAAACAATCATCTTGGACATAAATGCCTTAGGTTAAATGTTAAAGTTTGACATTGAAGTTTGAGATATGAGAACACATAGTGCCTTCTTTTCCATTTTTGATTTACATTCAGCTTTTCTATTTTGTTAGTTTAGTTAGATAGCTTAACATTGCTTGTTTTCTATGGAAATGCTTAAGACTTCTCACATCTTTAGTATGCTTTAATGTGGAAACATGCAATTTTAGAGCTGGAAGGGATTCTAGAGTTCATCCAATAGTCTATATTAATAATTCAAATTGTCAATTCCTTTTTTAAGTTAGGAGGGGCAGTATGTTACAGTGGCAAGATTTCTGGAGTGAGTTTCCACATTGTTTTTGCCCCTGCCAGGCTGTGGGACTGTCAGAAAGTCCCTTACTCACTCTCAGACTAGGATTTTACATCTTGAAGATGAAGGGGTTGAACAAAGTAATTGCTGAGGTTGTCTCCAGTTCTGAAATGGTAAAGACCAGATGCTTTGGTAGTTTGTAACTCACCTGGGGTCACAGAGTCAAGACCCTTATCCATGTCTCTGAATCCCTGTTCCAATCCACCTCCCACAAACAATCTATTCTCGTGATTTTAAAAATTATTTACATAATAATCCTTCTATTTCACCTCCCCTGAAATAAAACCATATTGAATATTTTCCCTGTGTTTTTTTGCTGGTATCTCCTGAGATTGGAAACACAATCAAACTTGCTTAGTAGGCCACCTGTGTTCATAGACCACCTGCCTAAACAAATTTGCCAAGCACCGATTATATTTCCTAGAGGTGCACTGCATCTTGTGGCCACCTGCTTTATGGGTCTGTGAGCAGCTCATCAAGTGCATTAGGTGGGAAAGTCAGAATTTTTGGGAGGAGAGTAATAAAAACCACAATCCCCCAAATTTGTAGAAAATTAGACCTTTAAAATGACAAATATTTGTTGATTGCAAAAAATTCACTTAGCATAACTTGTGGCTTCAGAAGTTCACAAATCAAATTGCAAATAGTAATTCTGACCTCCTTATACTGAGTTTTTTCCTTTTATTTGTATTGGAATAAACTTTTCCTTCCAACTGGCAAAAATTGCTATACATTTTGATTGTTTTATTTGCATGTTATTTCACAGAGATTGAAAACATAATTATTTCCATTTTACAGCTGAAGGAGTGTTGGTTGTGTGAGGAAATAATGAAGATACATTAAATAGAAATAGTTTCTGGAGTCCCACCTTAATGTTTTATCCATTAACATGGTTCTCACTTCAGTATTTCATCATCTTCTCTGGCAGGTTTTACAGCAAGCATTCTATCTTGGGCAGTGGTACCATTTCATTCTGCTATATAATTAAGATAGAATGGTCACACAAGTGATTTGCAGTGGTTCTAGAAATAGTAATTAAGGTTTCTACCATCACACTGTCAGGCATTTATTTTTTTTTCCCTCAAACATTAAATGAAACAAACTGTTTAATTTCTTGAGCAGCTATACCTGTCTCTTGGGAATTAAAGTGCATCCAAGTAGAGGTGAAAAGAGCCATTTTAAACATTACTGGGCAAGCACATAGCTCACTGAGGAATGACTGCACCACTGATCATGTGGCTGACAATCCTGTATAATAACTTCATGATTCTCATCAGAATTTATTCATTTTTTTTACTCTGTATTAAAATTCTTCTTTGGGTCACACATTCCAAGATATGTTGGGGATTTATTGCTAGATATTATCAGTCTTACTGTATTTCCTCAAATCTATGACAGACTGTATTTGGTGAACAACGAACAAGGCAAAAACACTTGCATTCATGAATTCAGAGATTTCAAAGTGTGAAAAAGTGCATGCTAGAATGGATGCAATGTGATTGTTTTTAAAATTTTATTATCTGTTGACCTAGGTCTGTGCCAGGACTGTGAGGGCTTATAAATAGTAAATAAAGCTATGACCTTTTAGTTTTGACAAGATCCAATATAAAGTACCATTTAAAAGGACTGTTGTTTCAGAGAGAAAAGTGGGAGATACAATACTAGAGATAGTAATTTTTATTTTCTAATACTGTAAGACTAGAAAGTAATTTTCTACAACCAGTTCAAACAGCTTCCAAGGGATTTACTTTCTTTTGAATAACTCATTTTAGACCTGAAAATACTTTATAATATTCCAAGGGAGACAACATCACTATTATAAACAGACCTTAAACAGTGCCTGAAACTAATGCAAAAAAAATATTTCATTCCTATTTTTTTTCCTGGTTCACAGAAGTTGTGGGTAGAGAACATACAAAGCATTGCTGTATTATTTGGTGCTGGCATTTGTATGTGAATAACAGCAACATTTATTATTTTCTTCAAATATCAACCAAATGCTTTCTGACATTGTACTCTAATTTTGCAGGATACAGAATCAGGTGTCATAATGACAGTGGAGGTGAGCTGCAAGACTCAGTTTAGTGTCTCATTTTTCTCATGTTTCAGAGGTTGAGATAGAAGCATTCTGAAAAAGTCACTTCAATAATATGAATCTTCATAAATGCAAATGCTATTGACTTTAACATTCAATTTGGTAGCAAGCTCAAAGGGTTTGAAATTGTACTTAAAAATGTTTTCTTTTTGGTAGTCAACAACAAATATTTCTGAGCAGTCGATGACATTAAGATTAAGTTGCAGGAAAACCACAATTCAATGCATAAACATTAAAATGTAGATTTCTATTTTCAGTTGGCAATGTCATCATCTTTCTTATGTGGCAAATAAGGAAATTTTGACATCATATTTACTGCCTGTCTCTAGCACAAAACTCAATTCCTAATTCATTGTGTGCACTATATATTCGTTGAACTAAACGTATTGTCATGCAATAAATTACTAATTAGTCCATTCAGTAAATATCTTTTGATCAACTTATTTTTGCCAGTTCCCTGAGGAAACATTACAGCTGCTTTCTACTTTTTAGTCCCTGTTCTTTCACTTTCCTCTGTGTTTTCTTCTTACTATAAAATCGACTCAATTATCTTTAGCTTGGCTGCTAGTACTTCATTTTCACTTGATTTTCCATTTTCAGGATAGAGTACATTTCATCTCTCTAGCTATTATTGTCAAAGCTGCATTCTTCATCTGTCACACTGACCCATCTTTCCCTACCCGAAGTCCTTTATCAATTTTCCATTGCATTGAACACCAAGTCTGCGATATTCTCATTATTTCCTAAAGCCTATCACCAGGAAGATCAAAATACTTTTCCTTTTGCCAGTCACCACCTCTCCCAATTTCTTTTGTTTGCCTCGAATTTGTCTCCTTGGGTGTGGCTCATTTAAACTGTCAACATTTTTAAAATTGTTGCATATTAATTGTACATATTTATGAAGTACAAAGTGATGTTTTAATGCCTACATTTTATAGTGCTTAAATCAGTGTAATTAGCATATCCATCACCTCAAACTTTTATCATTTCTTGTATTAGGAACATTCAAAATTCTCTCTTCTAGCTATTTGAAAATAGATAATAAATTATTGTTAACTATAGTCAGGCTAAAGTGCTATAGAACACCAGAACTTTTGCCTCCTGTCTAGCTGTAATTTTGTATTTTTTCTTTTTTTTATACTTTAAGTTTTACGGCACGTGTGCACAATGTGCAGGTTTGTTACATATGTATACATGTGCCATGTTGGTGTGCTGTACCCGTTAACTCGTCATTTAACATTAGGTATACCTCCTAATGCTATCCCTCCTCCCTTACCCCACCCCACAACAGTCCCCAAAGTGTGATGTTCCCCTTCCTGTGTCCATGTGTTCTCATTGTTCAATTCCCACCTATGAGTGAGAACATGTGGTGTTTGGTTTTGTGTCCTTGCGATAATTTGCTGATAATGATGGTTTCCAGTTTCATCCATGTCCCTACAAAGGACATGAATTCATCATTTTTTATGGCTGCATAGTATTCCATGGTGTATTTGTGCCCCATTTTCTTGATCGAGTCTATCATTGTTGGACATTTGGGTTGGTTCCAAGTCTTTGCTATTGTGAATAGTGCCGCAATAAACATACGTGTGCATGTGTCTTTATAGCAGCATGATTTATAATCCTTTGGGTATATACCCAGTAATGCGATGGCTGGGTCAAATGGTATTTCTAGTTCGAGATCCCTGAGGAAACGCCACACTGACTTCCACAATGGTTGAACTAGTTTACAGCCCCACTAACAGTGTAAAAGGGTTCCTATTTCTCCACATCCTCTCCAGCACCTGGTGTTTCCTGACTTTTTAATGAATGCCATTCTAACTGGTGTGAGATGGTCTCTCATTGTGGTTTTGATTTGCATTTCTCTGATGGCCAGTGATGAGCATTTTTTCATGTGTCTGTTGGCTGCATAAATGTCTTCTTTTGAGAAGTGTCTGTTCATATCCTTAGCCCACTTTTTGATGGGGTTGTTTGTTTTTTTCTTGTAAATTTGTTTGAGTTCATTGTAGATTCTGGATATTAGCCTTTTGTCAGATGAGTAGATTGCAAAACTTTTCTCCCATTCTGTAGGTTACCTGTTCACTCTGATGGTAGTTTCTTTCGCTGTGCAGAAGCTCTTGAGTTTAATTAGATCCCATTAGTCAATTTTGGCTTTTGTTGCCATTGCTTTTGGTGTTTTAGAAATGAAGTCCTTGCCCATGCCTATGTCCTGAATGGTATTGCCTATGTTTTTTTCTAGGGTTTTTATGGTTTTAGGTCTAACATTTAAGTCTTTAATCCATCTTGAATTAATTTTTGTATAAGGTGTAAGGAAGGGATCCAGTTTCAGCTTTCTACATATGGCTAGCCAGTTTTCCCTGCACCATTTATTAAATAGGGAATCCTTTCCCCATTTCTTGTTTTTGTCAGGTTTGTCAAAGATCAGATAGTTGTATATATGCAGCATTATTTCTGAGGGCTCTGTTCTGTTCCATAGGTCTATATCTCTGTTTTGGTACCAGTACCATGCTGTTTGGGTTACTGTAGCCTTGTAGTATAGTTTGAAGTCAGGTAGCATGATGCCTCCAGCTTTGTTCTTTTGGCTTAGGATTGACTTGGCAATGCAGGCTCTCTCAATGAAATACAGGAGGATACAAACAAATGGAAGAACATTCCATTGTCATGGGTAGGAGGAATCAATATTGTGAAAATGGCCATACTGCCCAAGATAATTTATAGATTCACTGCCATCCCCATCAAGCTACCAATGACTTTCTTCACAGAATTGAAATTTTGTATTCTTTAGCCAAGGTTATATCTATCGTATTCCTATTACTCACACTCTTCCCAGCCTTTAGTAACTACTGCTTTACTCTCTACTTCTGTGAGATCAACTTTTTTAGCTTCCACACATGAATGAGAGCGAGCAGTATTTTTCTTTCTGTTCCTGGCTTATTTCACTTAACATAATGTCCTCCAGGTCAGGCTTATTCATGATGCTGCAAATGACAGGATTCCATTCTTTCTTATGGCTGAATAGTATTCCATACTGTATGTGTATGTGTGTGTGTGTGTGTATAATGTGTGTATATATACACACATTATGTATGTATGTGATATATATGTACCTATACGTGTGTGTGTGTGTGTATATATATATATATATATATATATATATATATATATATATACACACAAAACTTTTCTTTATACATTAATCCATTGATGGACACTGAGATTGATTCCAAATCATGGCTATTGCGAATAGTGCTGCAATAAACATGGGAGTGCAAATATCTCTTGGATATTCTGATTTCCTTGCCTTTGGATATATACCCACTAGTTGGATTTTTGACTCATATGATAGTTCTATTTTTAGAGTTTTTTTCTAACTTTTATTTTAGGTTCAATGGGTACATGTGCAGTTTGTTACATGGGTAAATTGTATGTCATAGAGGTTTGGTATACAGATAATTTTGTCAACTAGGTAGTCAGCATACTGCCCAATAAGTAGTTTTTCAATTCTCATCCTTCTTTCACCCTCCAACCTCAAGTAGACCACAGTGTCTGTTGTTCTCTTTTTTGTGTCCTTATGTATTCATTGTTTAGCTTCCACTTAAAAGTGAGAACATATGATATTTGGTTTTCTTTTCCTGGTTAGTTTGCTTGGGAGAATGACCTCTGGCTCCATCCATGTTGCTGCAAGGGACATGATCTCATTCTTCTTTAGGGTTGTGTAGTATTCCATGGTGTGTATGTACTACATTTTCTATACCCAGTCCACCATTGATGAGCATTTAGGTTGATTCCATGTCTTTACTATTGTGAATAGTGCTGTGATAAACATACACGTGCATGTGTCTTTAGAATGGTAGAATGATTTGTATACCTTTGGATATTATACACAGTAATGGGGTTGTTGGTTTGAATGATAGTTCTATTTTAAGTTCTTTGAGAAATCTTCAGACTGTTTTCACAGTTGCTGAATTAATTTACATTCCCACCAACAGCACATAAGCCTTCCCTTTTCTCCCTAACCTTTCTAGTATCTCTTATGTTTTAATTTTTTTAGTAATAACCGTTCTGACTGTGTGAGATGGTATCTCGTTGTGGTTTTGATTTGCATTTCCCTAATGATTACCAATATTAAAGCATTTTTATATGCTTTTTGGCTGTGTATATATCTTCTTTTGAGAAGTGTCTGTTCTTGCTCTTTTCCCATTTTTTAATGAGGTTGTGTGTTTATTTGTTGGCTGTTTAAGTTCCTTCTACATTCTGGATATTAGAACTTTGTTGTTTGAAAATATTTTCTCACATTCTGTAGGTTGTCTGTTAATAGTTTCTTTTACTGTGTAGAAGCTCTTTAGTTTAATTAGGTCCCAATTATCAATTTTTGTTTTTGTTGCAATTGCTTTTGGAGTCTTTGTCATGAAATCTTTGCCAGAGGTTATGGCAAGAATGATATTTCCTAGGTTATCTTCCAGGGTTTTTATAGTTTTAGGTTTCACATTTACGTCTTTAATCCATCTTGAGTTGATTTTTGTATATGGTTAATAAAAAGGGGTCCAGTTTTAATCTTCTGTATATGGCTAGCCAGTTATCCCAGGACCATTTATTGAATAGAAAGTCCTTTTCCCATTGCTTTTTTTTGTCTGCTTAGTCAAAGATGGGGTGATTGTAGGTATGTGGCTTTATTTCTGGAGTCTCTAACCAATTCCATTGGTCTATGTGTCTATTTTTGTACGAGTACCATGCTGTTTTGATTACTGTAGCCTTGTAGTACAGTCTGAAATCAGGTAGTGTAATGATTTCAACTTTGTTCATTTTGCTTAGAATTGCCTTGGCTATCTGGGCTCTTTTTTTTTGGCTTCATATGAATTCTAAGGTACTTTTTTTCTAATTCTGTGGAAAATGTCATTGGTAGTTTGATAGGAATGGCATACAATCTGTAAATTGCTTTGGGCAATATGGACATTTTAACAATATTGATTTTTCCTATTCATGAGCATGAAATGTTCTTTTATTTCTTTGTGTCATTTCTGATTCCTTTCAGCAGTGTAATTCTCATTTTAGATATCTTTCATTTCTTTAGTCAGTCATATTCCTAAGCATTTCATTCACTTTATGGTGATTGTGAATGAAATTGTGTTCTTGATTTGGGTCAGCTTGGATGTTATTGGTATATAGAAATGGTACTGACTGTTTTTAGATTGATTTTGTATGCTGAAACTTTGCTGAAGTTATCAGATCCAGGAGTCTTTGTGCAGAGACTATGGGGTTTTCTAGGTATAGAATCATATCATCTTCAAGAGAGGAAGTAGTTTGACTTCCTCTCTTTCTATGTGGATGGCTTTTATTTGTTTCTCTTTTTATATTGTTCTGGCTAGGACTTCTCTATTTTCAGTTTTTTGAGTAACCTTCATACTGTTCTCCACAACGGCTGTGCTAGTTTACATTACCACCAACAATGTATAAGAGTTTCTTTTTCTTGCATCCTCACCAGCAGTTATTTTTTGTCCTTTAGGTGATAGTCATTGTAACTGGGGTGAGATGATAGCTCATTTGGTTTTGATTTTCAAGTTATTGACAATTAGTGATGGTGAGCATTTTTTTCATATACTGTTGGCCATTTATATGTCATCTTTCAAGAAATATCTATATAGATCATTTGCCGATTTTAAAATGGGATCATTTAGTTTTTGCTGTTGAGTTGTTTGAGTTCCATATATATTCTGGATATTAATACCCTATTGGATGAATCGTTTGCAAATATTTTCTTCAGTTCTCCCATTTTGCCTTTGTTGCCTGGGCTTTTAAGGTCTTATTCACGAAATTATTTTTCCAAACCAATGTCTTGAAGCATTTCCTCCGTTTTCTTCTAGTAGTTTTATAGTTCCAGGTCTTACAGTTAAGTTATTTTGAATTTATTTTTGTATATGGCAAGAGATATGGGTCTAGTTTAATTCTTCTGCATATGAATATCAATTTAATTTTAATTTTAATGATGTTGTACCCCATAAAAAATTGTCAACATTTTCATTCTTTTGCAGACCACAATTTATTTTGGTATACTCTCCTATTCTAACATGCAAAACATTATTTAAGTAATTAAAACAGCTTCTGAAATGTCATTCTGTCCACTAAATCTTCCTAGACTATTCAAATTAATACAAGCTTACAGTCATCCTAACTAATCAAGATAATGAGATTTCCTTTTATTATACCCATATCTCTCCTGTAGTAATGGAGAGTAATGTTTGTCTTTGAAACACTTCTTAAATTTATTCACCCAAAATCATGTACATAGAATATCTTACATTTTATTCAGTTCTTGATGTATGAATTTGTTCCATTGTTGGTATATCTTATAAATGTTTTCCCATGTCTGTGCTACCTCTTTGATGTCAGGAACTGTTTAAATAATTTTATCTGAAAATATAAAAAATATATCCAATTAAGCGCTTAATTTTTGGCTGCTTCTGTTCTTTATTAGTTATTCTTAGAACAAAGAATATGATATTCAGATACACAAAATGTACGGAAAAGAAATATAAACTAGTGTGATGAGAATTTATTAAAAAAAGAAATGGTCTTTTTTTGGTGGTGAGGAAAGCCTATATTTTATACATAAACA
Source organism: Pan paniscus (assembly GCF_029289425.2). Classification (NCBI taxonomy): domain Eukaryota; kingdom Metazoa; phylum Chordata; class Mammalia; order Primates; family Hominidae; genus Pan; species Pan paniscus. Next base: position 95,534,537 of record NC_073253.2, on the reverse strand, counting down.
GTAAAATTAATTTTATTACACTTGAGAGTTTTTATTTTTACCCTGGGAAGTTATGGTTCTTGTACTTCAATATGCATGAGAAAAATCTAGATAGTTATTAAAATTATAAACTATAAGATCCTAGCAGTAGCAATTTAAATGTATCCTAGAATGGGTTCCAGGAGTCCACAATTTCAGATTTTAAAATGTAGCTTCTTACTATGCTTCTTGATAATTTTATGTTTTCATTGTATTAGGCCATATCAGCAGGTTGATTTATCCCATTATATGCCTGAAAAAAGATTCCTTGAAATTAGAATTATTATACCTCTTTCTTATTACCTTACATTACTGTTGCCATTTGAATAGCAAATTCATATAATATCATTTTACATTTTTATTGGAATTTTTGTCAAAAATGTAAGGCATTCAAATTTTCTGCTTCATATACTCTGTGGGAGACATCAGTCACCTGTAATAGAGTGCATTGCTATGACCTTTTTGCAATTTTGCAATGCAATTTACTGTGAATACTACTGTATCATTTTATAGATTCCAAATAGTCTTTGAAAAGGAGTTATCAGGGCCACTTGTGACAAGAATGTGATGTGCAACAAATAAAAACTTCAGAAGTAGCTAGTTTTTCTTGATACTGGACAGTAGACAGGGGTGTGAAGCTATGTAGAAAATAAACATTGTTTCAGTAGGAATATAACACCAGAGGAGGGAGAGTTCTTTAAAAAAATTGAACATAGTTTATGGAAACGTTCTCTCCTCCTCCTCTGACTCATTTTCCCTTTCATACCTAACATATGAGCCAGTTGTCTTGTTCAGTTTCCTATAAGGTAATATCCCTTTCTTAACAATAACACTGTACCATTTTCAATAACTTGTACACTACCCCTTTCTCTTTCAATTCCCATAATTTTATACATTTCCTAGGACTAGAAGATTGTAGTATAAACACGTAGTTATCAGAATTAAGTCTTGCTTTCTACTTAGAACTTTTTTCTTTTTTATAAATGTCTAATACTTTTATATATTCAATACTTTTTTATTACACTTTAAGTTCTGGGATACATGTGCAGAACGTGCAGGTTTGTTACATAGATATACACGTGCCATGGTGGTTTGCTGCACCCATCAACCCATCATCTACATTAGGTATTTCTCCTAATGCTATCCCTCCCCTATTCCCCCCGCCCCCTGACAGACACCGGTGTGTGATGTTCCCCTCCCTGTGTCCATGTGTTCTCATTGTTCAACTCTCACTTATGAGTGAGAAAATGTGGTATTTGTTTTTCCATTCCTGTGTTAGTTTGCTGGCAGTGATGGTTTCCAGCTTCATCCGTGTCCCTGGAAAGGACATGAACTTACGCTTTTTATGGCTGCATAGTATTCCATGGTGTATATATGTGCCACATTTTCTTTATCCAGAATATCATTGATGGGCATTTGGGTTGGTTCTAAGTCTTTGCTATTGTGAACAGTGCTGCTGCAATAAACATACATGTTCACGTATCTTTATAGTAGAATGATTTATAATCCTTTGGGTATATACCCAGTAATGGGATTGCTGGGTCAAATGGTGTTTCTGAGTCTAGATCCTTGATCAATCACCACATTGTCATCACCACATTGTCTTCCACAATGGTTGAACCAATTTACACTGCCACCAACAGTGTAAAAGCGTTCCTATTTCTCCACATCCTCTCCACATCTGTTAAAACCTGACTTTTTTTTTTTTTTGAGATGGAGCCTTGCTCTGTCACCAGGCTGGAGTGCAGTGGCACCATCTTGGCTCACTGCCACCTCTGTCTACAGGGTTCAAGCAATTCTACTGCCTCAGTTTCCAGAGTAGCTGGAACTACAGGCACGCACTGCCACGCCCAGCTATTTTAAAAATTTATTTATTTTTGTATTTTCATAGAGACAGGGTTTCACCATGTTGCCCATACTGGTCTCCAACTCCTGAACTCAGGCAATCTGCCTGCCTTGGCCTCCCAAAGTACTAGGATTATAGGCGTGAGCCACCGTGCCCGGCCATTTCTCACTTTTTAATGATCATCATTCTAATTGGCATGAGATGGTATCTCATCATGGTTTTTTGATTTGGATTTCTCTAATGACCAGTGATGATGAGCTTTTTTTCATATGTTTGTTGGCCGCATAAATATCTTCTTTTGAGAAGTGTCTGTTCACATCCTTTGCCCACTTTTTGCTTGGGTTGTTTGTTTTTTTTCTTGTAAATTTGTTTAAGTTTTTTGTAGGTTCTGGATATTAGTCTTTTGTCAGATGGATAGATTGCAAAAACTTTCTCCCATTCTGTAGGTTGCCTGTTCACTTTGATGATAGTTTCTTTTTCTGTACAGAAGCTCTTTAATTTAATTGGATCCCATTTGTCAATTTTGGCTTTTGTTGCCATTACTTTTGGTGTTTTAGTGATGAAGTCTTTGCCCATGTCTGTGTCTTGAATGGTATTACCTATGTTTTCTTCTAGGGTTTTTATGGTTTTGGGTCTTACATTTAAGTCTTTAATCCATCTTGAGTTAATTTTTATATAAAATGTAAGGAAGGGGTCCAGTTTCAGCTTTCTACATATGGCTAGCCAGTTTTCCCAACACCATTTATTAAATAGGAAATCCTTTCCCCATTGATTGTTTTGTTAGGTTTGTCAAAGATCAGGTGGTTGTAGATGTGTGTGGCATTATTTCTGAGGCTTTTCTTCTGTTGCATTGGTCTGTATCTCTGTTTTGGTACCAGTACCATGCTGTTTGGTTACTCTAGCCTTGTAGTATATTTTGAAGTCAGGTAGCTTGATGCCTCCAGCTTTGTTCTTTTTGCTTAAGATTGTCTTGGCTATAAGGGCTCTTTTTTGTTTCCATATGAAATTTAAAGTAGTTTTTTTCTAACTCTGTGAAGAAAGTCAATGGTAGCTTTCTGAGGATAGCATTGACTCTGTAAATTACTTTGGGCAGTATGGCCATTTTCATGTTATTGTTTCTTCCTATCCATGAGCATGGAATATTTTTCCATTTGTTTGTGTCCTCTTTTATTTCCTTGAGCAGCGGTTTGTAGTTCTCCTTGAAGACAGAACTTTTTTCTTTATACTGGATTTATACATGTGTTCATATAAACTTATATTTATATGGGTATATTTTTAGAAGGAAAATGTAATAAATTTGTATTTGGCTCTAAACAGTATTTCTTTATAAAAATATTTAGTGAGAACAAAAATGACTATTTTATTTTGTTTATAATGTTATCTTTGCTTAAATACCACCTTACCTGCTTTGGTTTTTTGTAGCGCACTTAAGAAGGCAGAAGCCTTATTAAGTCACACATCTTGCTTAATAAGGAACTAAGAGAGAGCTAGTTTGTGTAGGTAGAACTGAGGTTTCAGAAATTTTGTCACCAGTAGTCATCTGGAGACACTAGCCATATGTCTATTATAACTTGAAAGTATTGAAGGGGTTTTATACATGACTTGAGAAAGAAAACATAAATATAGAAAACAAATGAATGGACATTGCTGTGGTTTTGCTGTGTGTCCCCACCCAAATCTCATCTTGAATTTTACTCCTGTAATTCCCACGTGTTATGGGAAAGTCCTGGTGGGAGATAATTTGAATCACCGTGGGGTAGGGGGGTTCCCCCATACTGTTCTCATGGTATTGAATAAGTCTCATGATATCTGATGGTTTTATCACGAGTTTCTCCTTCTGTATCTTCCCCATTTTCTCTTGCTGTAGATATGTAAGAAGTGCCTTTTGCCTCCTGCCATAATTCTGAGGCCTCCCCAGCCATGTGGAAATGTAAGTCCAATTGAACCTCTTTTTCTTCCCGGTCTTGGGTATGTCTTTATCAGCAGCATGAAAACAGACATAATACAGCATGAATACAGACATAAAAATTACATGTAGTTTTCATAAAGTTAAACTATACTTAATTATATGAAACAAACTGAACATTTCAGTGGAATTCTGATAGATGTTGTCAATTCCACCTTCTTGTACACTGGTGAAAACTCATAGCCAGCTAGTTCTTGGAAAGTACATTAGTGTGATTTGGTTCCAGAATAACTTTATCTGCATTTGTATAGAAAGATTCTGCAGAACTTTTATAGGTAAGTACTACACTAAATGAAAAGACTAGCAAGTTTGGCAGCAGGGAAACCTGGTCTTCTCTGTATTCTCCTTTACAGTATTCGTCCCCTTCTGACCCATCATTTCTTTGTATGTTTAATGCTACTAAAGCTAATTTATAGCTAGATGAGGTTTACATAAAATGGTATGTCATGTAAAGTAATTATTGAAATGCCTGATGCATAGCTGGTTCTTAGCAAATGATAGCTGGTACTATAATGAAATTAGTGATGATCACCTATAATTACAAAAATGTTTGTTTCTTTAAATCAAGTCTTAACCTCATAAAAATTATTTTATCTCAAATTGGAGGGCTTATTTTTAATCTTTATCAACTGTTTTAAGAGATTTTTACCCTCTAATGTTCTCTGCTAAATAACTATTACACAGTCTTGTTACTAAAGGTATCATTTCTTTGCTCCTGATACCTTTGCGACCCAACTTTTGGCTTAATAATTGGGGAAGGTGGATTACCCTGCTCTGATTTTTATGAAAAACGTCTTCCTCTGGTTGGGGTTGAAATGAAAAATATGCTGTATATATACACACATGCCTCCCATGACATTTCCTAAGTTTCTTGATTTAATATACTGTGGGTACAGCCACCACTATTGATGGCAGACTGTAGAAGAGGCAACAAAGGAAAGATCGACTTGCTCTGGAGGGATATCATTAAATTTCAACTCTTTAGTAATGTTTGTTGTTGTTGTTGTCGTCGTCTTTTAATCAGGCATTCAGAGGGTCTGAGCTGATTTTGGTGGGGCAATTTCAGAGACAGAACTCTGGCCTGTGAATAACTTACATTAAAATGGGTCATATATATTCCTTCTTTACAAAGAATGGAAAAACCACAAAATATTATTCAGATGAAATGAGCTAACCTTCCTTTAGTTAGGATATTGGTTTTAAAATAATATTCTGTGATTCAAAATTTCATTCCTCTTTAGAAATATCTACTACTTGTTACCAAAAGTCTAAGTGCCTGTTAAAACTTCCATTGCAATTTATAAACCAAGTTTCTAAGCAATGCAAGTCATTTTATATATTTATCTCTCTTTGGCAGTTCTAACAGCTGAAGACTTAGCATTAGCTATGAATTTCATTACTGTAATTTTACTCCCATTCCAAATCATTAATATTGATGCTAAATAAGTGATAGTGTTAGCCAAACTCAATAATATTACTTTAAACTGCTTAGAAAAGGAAGTACACTCTCAGAATTTTTCTCATTGCCTTTGCAAATTGAGGATGAACTTAAATATGACAGCAGAGCTTTACCCAGAGGTTGTCATGTTGCCATTCTGGTTCCCCACATCCCTAATACATGTCACATTTATAAAAACTAGAAAACTATTGTCTTATCACTAAAGGCTCATTTTATTCAAAAATAGTTAAGCCAGAATAGCATTGATCTTTATGCTTTTCTGGCCACTTAAAGTAAATTTTATATATTGGGAGAAATTTGATCTGATGATGCTATTAGACAATGTAGTATATACATTTGATTTTTAAAAATGTATCCATTATCAAACCAAAGACTCGAATTAAAACATCTTACCTGCATCTTTCCCTGACACCATTTACCCTACATCATACATAATTTTTATCTATGTTCTAAACATTTTCTTAGATGTGTTTACTTTGACCCACAGGGAAAATAAATGAAAAGATTCAGTTTGGTAGGAGAATGACTTACCATGAAGAGTAATGTTACGATTCTCTCTCTCTGTGTGTGTCTCTCTGTCTCTCTATATATGTACATATACTGCTTCTTGGTTTTTTATGATGTACATATGTTTCTTCTTTGCTTCTTGGCCCTCAGAATCTTTACTGATTGACTTCTTGTTTTAACATTCTTATTAATTTCTTTTGAGCAAGGTAATTTAGAAGGAATTTGGACTTTGTGACTGTTATACTTACATTCTCATTCTAGTTCTGTGACATGCTAGGTAAGAGAGTTTGAACAATTTGAAGATTATTTGCTTTCTTTGGATTTTATTCATTTTATACAATAGAAAGAGATAATAATTATTGTACTGTGGAGAATTTTTGGCAAATAATAGGTTTGCTACAATATTAGTTCATCACCTTGCTTTCATATTTTCTTTTTGCTGGAATGTGAGTCATTTGTCTTATTTATTTGTGTATATTTATGGCCTAGTCCAGTATCTGAGACATTATTGCTGCCTACTAAATGTCTGTTAAATATAAATGGTACCCTACTCTACTTTGAGTCATTTTTATACCCCAAATTCCAAGAGTTTCCTCAGGCAAGTTCCTGTTAACTGCTGTTGGGTCACTGTTAAACAATCACAGGCCTATGCAGGCATCTTTCCTGGGAATGTTAGATGTGACTCACACTTACTTCATTAGGCTTGCAGAGACAAATATTAAAGTGATGAAGTTTCTAAGATAAAAAAATCTAGAATGAAATTATGGCAAATTATATATGTAGTTTTATAGGCAAAAAGAGAACATTTTACAATGAAAATAACAATTATTATAGTGTCTAAATGCAAAGGACTGAGAAAATATCATGAAGAAAAAAGAGTGGTCAATAATATCCTATATTGGAAGGATGACATGTGAACTAAAATAATGCCGTTAAATTTATTAATTTGGAGTTGATTAATTATAATAAGGGAATACTAATTATCATACCCATAAAAATAATTATGGTATAAATAAAAACATACTGCTTTGTGTAGATAGTAAGAAATGTATAGAACTTTTTAGGAAGTGATACAGAATATCAGTATGGATCTAAGTATTTAAAGTATTGCATGATATATTCATATGGAATATTTTAACATGTGACCCTACTGTGAAAACATTTTTTAAATAATTCAATTTTTATAAATAAATTATTTTTTAATATTGAGAAAAGAAAAACCCTCTCAGCCTTCCTTAATGCCCAAAAGGAAAAGAAAAGGAAAATCCTCTTTAGAAAATTCAAATTTAAAACACAAATTATTTGGGCTGTTTGAATCTTCAAACTTTTTTTAATCTTCAAATTTTTAATCCTTTTTTGAAAATTAATCTTACAATTTATTATTAAAATCTTCAAATTTTTTATTAAAATTACTTTATTTTAAAGGATTATTTAAGAGTCAGAGACTATGTGTTTAAACTTTCCCACTAACAGATTTCTCTGTAACTAAGCATTATAGTTACATGATTTATTTCTTAATTAACTCATTTCTTTGTTTTTCCCAATTGAACTTTACACTCTATTTAAAGCAAATTTGTTTGAGGTTTCTTGACACATCATTTTTTTCTGCCCCCACTGCCTTGCTGTATATTCTTTTCATTCTCTGAACATTAGTTTTCTTCTAGACTCATCTTCAAGATTCATTCTACAGTAATCCAGGATAATTAGGTTATATCTAACTCTGTCTACAAACTATGCAGACATAGAGATGCATGGGATAGAAACCCATGGTTGTCAATTATACTTTACATTTAAGTAGAGACAGATAGAATTTGCAATTTGTGACTCAAATCTGTAACTGCTCATCTTCATTCGCATTATTGCAGTTGATAACTTTTCAGTCTTTCAAAAATATGGAACTCTTCTGTCATCCAGTTTCTGTTGAACCCATATGTTGTCAAAGAAAAAATGCACTAGACAGAATTAAACAGGCAGGAAAGAATTCATTCAAGACTATTTTGATAGGAGAGATTCAACTCAACTCCAGTGAAACAAAAATGGAAGAGTTTCCACTTGATGGGGTAGCTAGTGAAAAAGTGCTGGAGGAAGTTAGGCAATGTAATTAGGCCATCTATATTTACTAATTGGTGCTTTTAGAAGTTAGAAGTTAGGCTCCTACCCTCTCACGCAGCCTGAAAGATAGGACGCTATCTCCTTAAATGATCACATTTCGAAGAGATGGCACCCAAGTCCTTGAGGAAGGGTTGTAAAACTAATTAGAGGCTTGGAGAAGATTTCTGTACATTTCAGAGGGGCAGAGAAAGAATTTGCAGTTACAGATTCTCTAAAGTAAATAAAATGGAAGTCAAGAGCTTATAGTTGGGAATAAGCCAGTCTAAAATTTAGTCAAACAGAAGGAAATATTAAGGTCATTAGGCCATCTTTGTTAAGGCCGTGACAGTCCTCCATTGTAAAACTCCTTTAGTATAGTGACAATAACATACTTCTGATAGTATGTTGCACTATATCTCACAAAGGAGAGGAGGAGTAAATATTCATCAAGTAAAATTGTTCATTATTTCTTTTTCTGTTGTATGCACAGATTGATTATAAGTAGCTCTTCCCCACCTCCCCAAAGAATCATAAATTCTGGGACAGGTTTTTGAAAGTTGTTATTATGCATTATGTAATATGATTTGGGATATTATTATTTTTCTGAAAGATTTAAAGCTGATAGGCATTAGGCTTATTTTCCCTTATGACCAGGCTGAAGCACAGTGTCTACAGGTCAAAGGTTTAGACTATACAGGACCCAGTGTTTAATTATGCTCTGCTCTTACCTCGGGTTTTTTTTTGCTTTGGTTTACTCTCACCTGGTACAATCTGCTCAACTGCTTAGAATCTCACTTTTCATAGCTCTCGGCAGATTAACAGCTTCTTCTGTTTTCCTGAAAGTGGCATGTTGGGAATTAGTCATGGTTATAGAAAGCCTCAGGCTTTTAGGAGAAAGATGCCACATTAATGCTACATTACCAAAGGAAATCTATAGAAATCTTTGTTTTTAGGCTATATTGACCCATCTGTATATAAATCATTTTTACACACTTCTGAAATTTAATATAATTTGTTACTACTACTTTTATATTTCTGCTTTTAATATTATTTGTAAAGGTTGACATTCCCATGACTCCTGCCCAGGAATACTATTTGATATCCCCCCTGAATTATATGGAGTGTGGGAATGGAGGGATGAGAGAAAAACCAACAGAAAACAATTAAACTTTGTGTTATTGTTGCTGGATAAAATCTATGTATTTGAGAAAAATATATTTCAAAGCCTTTTCATCTTTAAATGTTATTCAGTAGTTGAAGGCTAGCCATGAAACTCTACAATTTCAGTAGCAACTGAAAAATTCATCTCAGACCTTTGCTTTTTTTTCATGCAAAAAAACAGCTGCAGGCACATAAAGCAATCCCAAGGATGCAATTACACTCAATTGCTTTCTAATGTATTCACTCTTTACAACTATTACATTTCCACAGTAATATATTACTTAAAGTAACAATTATCCTGTGATTTGGATTGTTTTACACAAAATTTTACGATGGCAAGAATACTATTTATATATAAACTATAAGATATGAGTGTTCAGTTGAAAAGTTTAGAAAAAAATAAATTTAAGTTTGGCTTTGCTTTAGCTACAATTTTAGAAGGTAAACTTAACTTTCAGTTTTTAGACTGGGAAAAATGTGCCAATTCTTTCCAAGGACATCGTATTAAGTGAAACAGAAAATACAGGAAAGCATTCTGCTACTAGGACAGGTTATGGACAGCTCTGTGTTGTGTGTGATGGAGAATGTTCTGGAGCTTTTATCTTTACAGCTCTATAGCAAGTAACTGGAGACATTTTTCCTTGTTGATAAATGAGTGAAGGGCCAGGGGAAGGAAGTTAGAACAAAAATTACTCTTAGAATTCTTCTACTTTAAGAACAATAATACCTAACACGTAGGTCTTGCCATGTACTTGGTTTTACAAACATTTGATTCTCAGCACAACCTTGTTATTTAGGAATATCCATATCCTATTTACAGTTGTGGAAATCTAGGCTCTAAGAGGTGAGCATTCAGCCCAAGATCATGTAGTTGATAATTTATAGCTGGAAGTCAAATGCAGACCTTTATGTTTCCAAAACCTATGTTCAAATTTGTTGGCCTCTACTCTGTTTGTTTAAAATCCAGAGTACTGTTTCATGTAGATGCATTCTGTAAGATTTTTGTGTGTGCCTGTTTTTGTTGCTATTGGTATCATAGGTCAGCAAGTTTTTGTTTGTTTAAAAATTCAGTTAATATAAAATTTAAAAATTACATATGAATGTAATTGTAATAGTATATGAATGTAATTGTAATAGTAACAAAATTAATATGGGGTACCCCTCAATAGTACATATTTTGAAAAACGTATATGAAAAAATCCTATGGCTTTGAAGTTCCTGGATTGATTTTATAAGTTTAAAAAGAAAAACAATAAGAAAACTAACTACTAATAGATTTTTTTGGGTTTTCTGGGTTTTCACAGTGAAAACCCAGAAAACTCTTCTAGTGCCATACTTTACTCAAAGACAGTTTTGTTCAAATGAAACCTTACCTGCAGTAGGGTTTGTTTAGAGGTGGCAAATTTAACTTCTAGTGAGAATTATCTTGAGGAGGTGAATCTCATCGGTGGAATCTTGCCATTTGTGATGCAAAGGAAAACATTAAAATCAAGGGAGCTCAGAAGGGTTGAGTCCAGCTCCAGAAATACAGCATCTCCGGTCCCATTTCAAACCTGCTGAAATATAATCCACATTTTAGGAAGATCTCAGCCATTCTTATTCATATTAAAAGTTGAGAACCACTGTCGTAAAACAAGAGATGCAGGGGAACTTTTAATTTATTCTTATAAAATAACGTTTTGGTCCTCAATATATGTTGTTTATTAAAATCAACTATGGGACTTAAAAAGAATGAAGTAGCTGTTGGGTTTATTGCAGACCTGTTGAATCATAAAATACATGGTGTGGGACATTGGCACATGGCATAGATAATTTGAGAAAAATTAATACACCACCCCCAAGACATATACATAAACACATATACACTTAATATGCTCTCTCCCCCCCCCCCAACATGACTACATTAAAATGTATGTGGGTGATTCTAACATGACCACAGTTTGAGAAAACTGAGTGAAGTCTCTTTGATGCAGAACAAGCCATCTTCAAATCATCTTTCTGGAAAAAGCAGCATTTTGTCCTAACATTTACCCTATTCCCGTTGATTCTAAATGTATTGGATCTTTAAAATTTGGTAAAATGCTACATTATCCTTAAAGTATATTTTCAATGCCCATTTCATCCAAAGGAGTTTTTCTTTTGTAAATCCCAATTCCTCTTTATCTGTATCTCTCAAAAGAAAAACCTCAGATCTATTTTGTACTATTTACTTGTGTGCAGTGTTGCTAATAGTATACATTTTTATTATCATTATATTTCCCACATTACCTAAAAAGTTACTTCGAATATCACACTGTTGGCATTCATTTTGTTGAAAAAACAAATGAATGAATAAATGGATGATCACGCAAAGGATAATAATGATGTAAAACCAGTGTAATGTATTAGAATACTAACTGAACCAGGAGTTAAGATATTTAGCTCAAGCCTCTTTTCTGCTGTTAAGTCAAGTATGACCTCGAATTAATTTCTCCTTTATACCAACTATTTTGGTATGATTATTGGGTGAGATATTTTAAGACTTTTTCTATACAGATAAAGTTTGAAAAAAAATAATTAGCTATTTTTTGACTAAATTATCTTATAGCTTCGAACAGTATTTTTCTGTGTCTTAGGATCTATTTCTACCTAATTAATCAAGTCTTGATGTTGTAGATAGTTCTCATCAATAACTGTTGGTATCTTAATACAAAGATATCACAGGGCATTTAGTATCTGCATTCTCTATATGTGGCTGAATTTTATTACATGACTATACTTGCTATCTATGCTACATCAAAATTTTCAAAAAAATTTACTGACTTAAAATACTGACAGATTTATTATCTCACAGTTACTATAGGATAGAAGTCTGGGTACAGTTTAGCTAGGTTCTCTGCTTTAGGGTGCAAGCCCCAATTCAGATATTGGCTTGTGCTTCAGTCACATCAGGGTTTTGATTGGGAAAAGATCTGCTTCCAAGTGTCCTCAGATTGTTGGGGCAGAGTGTTGGCAGAGTCCATCTTTTGTTGTTGTAGAATAGAGGTTCGTGTTACCTAGTGTAAGTTGGATTCCTAGGTATTTTATTCTCTTTGAAGCAATTGTGAATGGGAGTTCACTCATGATTTGGCTCTCTGTTTGTCTGTTATTGGTGTATAGGAATGCTTGTGATTTTTGCACATTGATTTTGTATCCTGAGACTTTGCTGAAGCTGCTTATCAGCTTAAGGAGATTTTGGGCTGAGATGATGGGGTTTTCTAAATATACAATCATGTCATTTGCAAACAGGGACAATTTGACTTCCTCTTTTCCTAATTGAATACCCTTTATTTATTTCTCCTGCCTGATTGCCCTGGCCAGAACTTCCAAGACTATGTTGAATAGGAGTGGTGAGAGAAGGTATCCCTGTCTTGTGCCAGTTTTCAAAGGGAATGCTCCCAGTTTTTGCCCATTCAGTATGATATTGGCTGTGGGTTTGTCATAAATAGCTCTTAGTATTTTGAGATACGTCCCATCAATACCTAGTTTTTTGACAGTTTTTAGCATGAAGCGTTGTTGAATTTTGTTGAAGGCCTTTTCTGCATCTATTGAGATAATCATGTGGTTTTTGTCTTTGGTTCTGTTTATATGATGGATTACATTTATTGATTTGTGTATGTTGTACCAGCCTTGCATCCCAGGGATGAAGCCAACTTGATCATGGTGGATGAGCTTTTTGATGTGCTGCTGGATTTTGTTTGCCAGTATTTTATTGAGTATTTTTGCATCTATGTTCATCAGGGATATTGGTCTAAAATTCTCTTTTTTTTGTTGTGTCTCTGCCAGGCTTTGGTATCAGGATGATGCTGGCCTCATAGAATGAGTTAGGGAGGATTTCCTCTTTTTCTGTTGAATGGAACAGTTTCAGAAGGAATGGTACCAGCTCGTCTTTATTATACCTCTGGTAGAATTTGACTGTGAATCCGTCTGGTCCTGGACTTTTTTTGGTTGGTAGGCTATTAATTACTGTCTCAATTTCAGAGGCTGTTATTGGTCTATTCAGGGATTCAAAGTCTTCCTGGATTAGTCTTGGGAGGGTATATGTGTCCAGGAATTTATCCATTTCTTCTAGATTTTCTAGTTCATTTGCGTAGAGGTGTTTATAGTATTCTCTGATGGTAGTTTGTATTTCTGTGGGATTGGTGATGATATCCCCTTTATAATTTTTTATTGTGTCTGTTTGATTCTTCTCTCTTTTCTTATTTATTAGTCTTGCTAGCGATCTATCAATTTTGTTGATCTTTTCAAAAAACCAGCTCCTGGATTCATTGATTTGTTAAAGGGTTTTTTGTGTCTCTATTTCCTTCAGTTCTGCTCTGATCTTAGTTATTTCTTGCCTTCTGCTAGCTTGTGAATGTGTTTGCTCTTGCTTCTCTAGTTCTTTTAATTGTGATGTTAGGGTGTCAATTTTAGATCTTTCCTACTTTCTCTTGTGGGCATTTAGTGCTATAAATTTCCCTCTACACATGCTTTAAAAGTGTCCCAGAGATTCTGGTATGTTGTGTCTTTGTTCTCATTGGTTTCAAAGAACATCTTTATTTCTGCCTTCATTTTGTTATGTAGCCAGTAGTCATTCAGGAGCAGGTTGTTCAGTTTCCACATAGTTGAGCGGTTTTGAGTGAGTTTCTTAATCCTGAGTTCTAGTTTGATTGCACTGTGGTCTGAGAGACAGTTTGTTATAATTTCTGTTCTTTTACATTTACTGAGGAGTGCTTTACTTTGAACTATGTGGTCAATTTTGGAATAAGTGTGATGTGGTGCTGAGAAGAATGTATATTCTGTTGATTTGGGATGGAGAGTTCTGTAGATGTCTATTAGGTCCGCCTGGTACAGAGCTGAGTTCAATTCCTGGATATCCTTGTTAACTTTCTGTCTCGTGGATCTGTCTGATGTTGCCAGTGGGGTGTTAAAGTCTCCTATTGTTATTGTGTGGGAGTCTAAGTCTCTTTGTAGGTCACTCAGGAATTGCTTTATGAATCTGGGTGCTCCTGTATTAGGTGCATATATATTTAGGATAGTTAGCTCTTCTTGTTGAATTGATCCCTTTACCATTATGTAATGGCCTTATTTGTCTCTTTTGATCTTTGTTGGTTTAAAGTCTGTTTTATCAGAGACTAGGATTGCAACCCCTGCCTTTTTTTTTGTTTTCCATTTGCTTGGTAGATCTTCCTCCATCCCTGTATTTTGAGCCTAAGTGTGTCTCTGCACGTGTGATGGGTCTCCTGAATACAGCACACTGATGGGTGTTGACTCTTTATCCAATTTGCCAGTTTGTGTGTTTTAATTGGAGCATTTAGCCCATTTCCATTTAAAGTTAATATTGTTATGTGTGAATTTGATCCTGTACAAGAAGATTATAGAACACCAAGCAGTATGAGCCAAAGGAAGACAACCTCAAGACATTTAATAATCAAACTTTCAAAGGTCAAGGATAAATAAATGTTCCTAAAAGCAGCAAGAGAAAAGAAACCAATAACATATAATGGAGCTCCAAAACATCTGGCAGAAGATTTATCAGTCAACACCTTACAGGCCAGGCCAGGAGAGTGTTGCATTATATATTTAATGTGTTGAAGAAAAAAACAAAACAATACAAAACAAAACAAAACTCTTGTACCCTAGAATAGTATATCCATCAAAAATATTCTTCAAACATGAAAGTGAAATGAAGACTTCCAGATTTCATCAACATGACCTGTCCTGTAAGAACTGCTAAAGGGAATACTTCAATCAGAAAGAAAACAACATTAATGAGCAACAAATAATCACCTCAAGGTACAAAACTCACTGGTAATTATAAGTACACAGTAAAACATAGAATATTAGGCCAGGCTCAGTGACTGATGCCTGTAATCCCAGCACTCTGGGAGGCCAAGTTGTCTGGATCACTTGAGTCCAGGAGTTTGAGACCTGCCTGGGCAACATGGCAAAACCCCATCTCTAGAAAAAATACAGAAATTATCCAGGCATGGTGGTGTGTGTTTGGGGTCCCAGCTACTTGGGGGGCTGAGTTGGGAGGATTGTTTGAGCCTAGGAGGTAGAGGCTCCAGTGAGTTGTGATTGTGCCACTGCCCTTCAGCCTATGTGACAGAGTGAGGCCATGTCTCAAAAAAATGAAAATAAAACAAAAATAAGATTAAAAAGAAAGAAAGAAAGAAAAGAAAAGTGAACTAATCAAAAATATTAGTTACAATGTCTTTCCAGGACATAGTTCATACGGTAAGATATAAATAGAAAAATAACAAAAAGTTAAAAAGCAGGGTGATGAAGTATAGAGTTTTTATTAGTTTTATTTTTGCTTGTTTATGAAATAGCATTGAGTTGTTTTCAGGTTAAAACAATGGGTTATTAAATTGTTATCTTGCTAAAATAATGGATTATAAGATAACATTTGCTAGCCTCATGGTAATCTCAAACTAAACAACATAAAATCAATACACAAAAAATAGAAAGCAAGCAACTAAATCATATTACCAGAGAAAGTCACCTTCACTAGAGGAACAGAAATAAAAGAAAGAAAGAAGAGAAGACCTCAAAACAACCAGAAAAGAAATAACAGCATGGAAGGAGTAAGTCCTTTCTTATCAGTAATAACATTGTATGTAAGTGGACTAAACTCTCCAATCAAAAGACATAGATTGGTAAAATGGATGAAAAACCAAGACCCAATAATCTGTTGCCTACAAGAAACACACTTCACCTATAGAGACACTCACAGACTGAAAATAAAGTGATGGAAAAAGATATTCCCACCAATAGAGAAAAGAAAAAGAGCAGGAGTTGCTATTCTTATATCAGACAAAACAGTTTTAAGACCAAAACTATAAGAAGATGCAAAGAAAGTCACTATATAATGATAAAGGGGTCAATTCAGGAAGTGGATGTAATAATTTTAATATATATGCACCCAACACTGGAGCACTCAGATATACAGAGGAAATATAATAAGAGCTCAAGAGGCCCCAGTACAATATTAACACCCCACTTTCAGCATTGAACAGAACTTCCAGGCAGAAAACCAACAAAGAAACATCAGACAGTCTGCATCATAGACCAAATGAATCTAATACATATGTATAGAACATTTCATCCAAGAGCTGCAGAATACACATTCTTTTCTCAGCACATGAATTATTCTCAAGGATGGACCATACGTTAGGTCACGAAAAAAGTCTTAAAACATTTAAAAAATAAAATAAGCATCTTCTCTGACCACAATGAAATAAAACTAGAAATTAATAACAAGAGGAATTTTGGAAACTATGCAAATATATTGAAATTAAACATTATGCTTCTGAATGACCAGTGGGGTAGTGAAGAAATTAAGAAATAAATTGAAAAAAATTCTTGAAACAAATCATAATGGAAACATAACACCAAAACTGTGGGGTACAGCTAAAGCAGTAGTAAGAGTCAAGTTTATAGCAGTAAGTGCATACATCAAAAAAGAGAAAACACTTCAAAGGAACAATCTAATGATACATCTTAAAGAACTAGAAAAGCAAGAGGAAACCTAATCCAAGATTAGTAGAAGAAAAGAAATAAAGATTAGAGCAGAAATAAATGGAATTGAAATGAAGAAAACAATAGAAATGACCAATGAAACAAAAAGTTCTTTTTTGAAAAGTTAAAGTTGACAAAACTTTAACCAGACTAGGAAAAAAAAGAGAAGGTCCAAATAAATAAAATCAGAAATGAAAAAGGAGACATTACACCTGATACTGCAGAAATTTGAAGGATCATTAATGGCTACTATGAGCAACCATATGCTACTAAATTGGAATCTGTGGAAGAAATGAACAAATTTCTAGAGACATACAACCTATCAAGATTGAACCAGGAAGAAATCCAATATCTGAGCAGTCCAGTAAAAAATAATGAGATCAAAGCCATAATAATAAGAGCTTCTGCACAGCAAAAGAAACTACCATCTGAGTGAACAGGCAACCTACAAAATGGGAGAAAATTTTCACAACCTACTCATCTGACAAAGGGCTAATATCCAGAATCTACAATGAACTCAAACAAATTTACAAGGAAAAAAACAAACAACCCCATCAAAAAGTGGGCAAAGGACATGAACAGACACTTCTCAAAAGAAGACATTTATGCAGCCAAAAAACACATGAAAAAATGCTCATCATCACTGGCCATCAGAGAAATGCAAATCAAAACCACAATGAGATACCGTCTCACACCAGTTAGAATGGCAAACATTAAAAAGTCAGGAAACAACAGGTGCTAGAGAGGATGTGGAGAAATAGGAACACTTTTACACTGTTGTTGGGACTGTAAACTAGTTCAACCATTGTGGAAGTCAGTGTGGCGATTCCTCAGGGATGTAGAACTAGAAATACCATTTGACCCAGCCATCCCATTACTGGGTATATACCCAAAGGACTATAAATCATGCTGCTATAAAGACACATGCACACGTATGTTTATTGCAGCACTATTCACGATAGCAAAGACTTGGAACCAACCCAAATGTCCAACAATGATAGACTGGATTAAGAAAATGTGGCACATATACACCATGGAATACTATGCAGCCATAAAAAATGATGAGTTCATGTCCTTTGTAGGGACATGGATGAAATTGGAAATCATCATTCTCGGTAAACTATCGCAAGGACAAAAAACCAAACACCGCATGTCCTAACTCATAGGTGGTAATTGAACAATGAGAACACATGGACAGAGGAAGGGGAACATCACACTCTGGGAACTGTTGTGGGGTGGGGGGAGGGGGGAGGGATAGCATTAGGAGATATACCTAATGCTAAATGACGAGTTAATGGGTGCAGCACACCAGCATGGCACATGTATACATATGTAACTAACCTGCACATTGTGCACATGTACCCTAAAACTTAAAGTATAATAATAATAAAATAAAATAAAATAATTCTCCCACTAATGAAAAGCCCCAAGGACCTCAACAGATTAAAGGATAAAAACCCTATGATTTCGGTTGATGATGAAAAAGCTTTTGATAAAATTCAACATTCTTTCATGATAAAAACCCTCAAAAAATTGAGGATAGAAGGAACATACCTCAACATAATTAAAGGAATATATGTCAGACCCACAGCTACTATCATACTGAGTAATGAAAAACTAAAAACCCTTTCTCTAAGATCTGGAACATAACAAGAATGCCCACTGTCACCACTGTTATTCAACATAGTACTGGAAGTTCTGTCAAGAATAATCAGACAAAGGAAAGATATTAAAGACATCCAAATTAGAAAGAAGTGAAATTATTCTTGTTTGCAGAAGATATTATCTTATATTTGAAAAGACCGAAAGACTCCACAAAAAACTATTAAACAATAAATATATTCAGTAAAATTGCAGAACACAAAGTCAACATACCAAAATCAGTAGCATTTCTATATGACAACAGTGAACACTGTGAAAAAGAAATTTAAAAAGTAATCTTAGTTACAAAAGCTACACATAATATAAAATATCTAGGAATAAGCTTAACCAAAGAAGTGAAATATAATGAAAACTATGAAATACTCATGAAAGAAATTGAAAAGAACACACACACACACACAATATTCCATGTTCATGGTTTGAAAGAATCAGTATTGTTAAACTGTCTATACCCAAAACAATCTACAGATACAGTGCAACTCTGATCAAAATACTGATTACACTCTTCACAGAAATAGAAAAAAAAAAACCTAAAATTTATATGGAACCACAAAAGACCAAGAATAGTAAAAGATATCCTAAGTAAAAAGAATAATACTGGAGGAATCATATTACCTGACTCAAATTATACTACAGAGCTATAGCAACCAAAACAGCATGGTGCTGGAGTTAAAACAGACACATAGGCTGGGTGCGGTGGCTTATGTCTGTAATCCCAGCACTTTGGGAGGGCAAAGTGGGCAGATCACCTGAGGTCAGGAGTTTGAGACTATCCTGGCTGACGTGTTGAAACCTCATCTCTACTAAAAATACTAAAATTAGGCAGGCATGGTGATGCACACTTGTGATCCCAGGTACACGGGAGGTTGAGGCAGGAGAATTGCTTCAACCCAGAAGGTAAAACTTGCAGTGGGCCGAGATCACGCCATTGCACTCCAGCTTGGGTGACAAGAGCAAAACTGCATCTCAAAAACAAACAAACAAAATACAGATACGTAGATTAATGGAACAGAATGGAGAACCCAGAAACAAATTCACACACCTATAGTGAACTCATTTTTGGCAAAGGTATCAATAACTTACACTGGGGAAAAGACAGTATCTTCAATAAATGTTTCTGGGAAAACTGGATGTCCATATGCAGAAGAATGAAACTAGATGGCTATCATTCACCATACACAAAAATCAAATAAAAATGGATTAAATACTTAAATCTAAGACCTTAAACCATGAAACTAATACAAGAAAACCTCCAGGAATATTTCCAGGATATTATTCTGGGCAAAGATTTCTTGAGCAATACCCTATAAGCACAGACAACCAAAACAAACATAGACAAATGGAATCACATCAAGAACTAGAAATACCATTTGACCTAGCCATCCCATTACTGGGTATATACCCAAAGGACTATAAATCATGCTGCTATAAAGACACATGCACACGTATGTTTATTGCAGCTCTATTCACAATAGCAAAGACTTGGAACCAACCCAAATGTCCAACAACGAGAGACTGGATTAAGAAAATGTGGCACATATACACCATGGAATACTATGCAGCCATAAAAAATGATGAGTTCATGTCCTTTGTAGGGACATGGATGAAATTGGAAATCATCATTCTCAGTAAACTATCACAAGAACAAAAAACCAAACACTGTGTATTCTCACTCATAGATGGGAATTGAACAATGAGAACACATGGACACAGGAAGGGGAACATCACACTCTGGGGACTGTTGTGGGGTGGGGGTAGGGGGGAGGGATAGCATTAGGAGATATACCTAATGCTAAATGATGAGTTAATGGGTGCAGCACACCAGCATGGCACATGTATACATATGTAACTAACCTGCACATTGTGCACATGTACCCTAAAACTTAAAGTATAATAATAATAAAATAAAAAAAATACAATCAACAAAATAAAGAGACAGTTTGCAGTATGGGTGAAAATATTTGCAAACTACTTCTCTGATAGGGGTTTAATGAGAATATATGAGGAGCTCAAACACCTCTACAGGAAAAAAATCTAAAAATCTAATCAAAAAATGGGCAAAAGATCTGAATAGGCATTTCTCAAAAGAAGACATAGAAATGGCAAACAGGCATATGAAAAGGTGCTCAATATCACTCATCATCAGAAAAATGCAAATCAAACTACAGTGAGATATCATCTCACCCCAGTTAAAATGTCTTATATCCAATGAGCAAGCAATAACAAATGCTGGTGAGGATGTGGAGAAAAGGAAATCCTTGTACGCTGTTGGTAGGAACCTAAATCAGTGCAACCACTATGAAAAACAGTTTCATGTTTTCTCAAAAAAGTGAAAGTTTAGCTATGAAATGATCCAGTAATCCCAATACCGGGTAATACCCCTAAAAAAGGAAATTGGTATATTGAAGAACTATCTGCATTCCTATGTTTGCTGCAGCACTATTTACAATAGCTAACATTTGGAAACAATCTGTGTCTATCAACAGATACATGCATAAAGAAAATGTGGTACATATACACAATGGAGTACTATTCAGCCATTAAAAAAGAATGAGATCCAGTCATTTGCAACAACATGGATGGAACTGGGGATCATTATGTTAAGTGGAATAAGCCAGGCACAGAAAGAAAAAAAAATTACATGTTCTGAGTTATTTGTGGGACCTAAAAATGAAAACAATTAAACTCATGGACATAGAGAGTAGAGGGATGGTTACCAGAGGCTGGGAATGGTTGTAGGGGGTGGATGCAGGTTTGTTATTGGATAAAAAATATATAAAAAATAAATCAGGCCTATTATTTAACAGTATAATAGCATGACTATAGTCAACAGTAACTTAATTGCACATTTTAAAATAACTTAAAAACTGTAATTGGATTATTTGTAACTCAAAGGATAAATGCTTGAGGGGATGGATACCCCATTCTCCAGGATGCACTCATTTCACAATGCATGCCTGTACCAAAAGATTTCATGTACTCCATAAATACATACACTTATTGTGTAGCCACAAAAATTTAAATAGTAAAAAAATTAAAAAAGAATTCCTATATATTTAAGTAACAATTACAGTTTATGAATGACCCTCTAAACATACAACTTAAATCCCAATAGGATTGTTATTTCAGTCAGTATGTCTCTTATCTCTGCAGATGTGGCTTTGTGTGGAAAAAATAGAATCATTTCATATTCTTCCTGCTAAAATTTTTTAACAATGAAGAAAATTAGTACATTTATTAATACCCCCCATATTTGTAAATAAAAGATATGCATGTACATAATCATAGAAAAATTGTAAAGGGATAAGCCATAAATAAAGATGTGAATAATCTTGGAACAGTGAGATTAACAGTGAATTTCATATTATCTTCTTGCTTACTTAAAGTTTTAATCTTTTCTATACTATAAAAACAATGATTTTGCTTTTGATTTTAGTCTGATTTTCTCCTTAATTTGTGGGAATTTTGGGTATACAAATTGAGAATGCTTCCCTTTGGAAAGAATTTGCATTTGCTTCTTCTTACATGAAAATGCAGCTACTAAACTAGTAGCTCTTTAGCCTCTTTATAAGTCCTGGCTTTGAAAAGAAGTCTTAAATTGAGTATCCTCATCTACTGCTGGCTAAAGTCTTTGCTTCATTTTCTGACTTGCTTGTTAATGAAGTAGAAACACAGGGATTTTTCCCCATGGATCATAACACCTGTGAGAACAATTTAATGACTCAACAAATGATGGAAGTCTCCTAACACTCTGTTACAAACTTTCCCTGGATCAAGGATGGTGGCTGACCATAGTCTCCACTCACTGTGATCTGAATCCATTAAACCCTCTCTGTGGCAGAGTTCCATTAGACAAGAAATAATCTATAAATATCCTTCTAAATAGATTAGGGAGGCCGAGCAATTGAAAAAAATTTCAGAAGAATTTCCAAAAAAGTAACTTTAATCATGAGCATTGCTTACCTTTTATGTATATTTTTCCAATTGTAGTATGTGGCCAACCTTAAAAGAAAATGGTGGCATTGACTTTGGCTTCCTTTGGTTAAAAGCAAGAATCATAATCTATAAATCTCACATGTTCTGACAAAAAAAAAATAAATAGCTATTGCAGCGTCAGGGGACTTTCAGGTCCCATTTATACATTTTTCAAATTTCCTTACCAGATTTGTAGACCTGAACGTACACATCTCTCTCAATATTTCATTTGGAAAATTACACATGTAATACATGAAAAAATTTTTCATGTAAAACATTAAAAATATGGTCGGGCGTGGTGGTTCACTACTGTAATCCCAGCTCTTTGGGAGGCTGAGATGGGCAGATCACCTGAGGTCAGGAGTTCGAGACCAGTCTGACCAACATGGTGAAACCCCGTCTCTACTAAAAATACAAAATTAGCCAGGCATGGTGGCACATACCTGTGATGCCAGTTGCTTGGGAGCCTGAGGCAGGAGAATTGCTTGAACCTGGGAGGCGGATGTTGCAGTGAGCTGAGATCGTGTTATTGCACTTCAACCTGAGTGACAGAGAAACTCCGTTTTAAAGAAAAAAAACATGAATACCTCTGACTTTACCATTATCCAATCTCATGCCTCTCATGAGGAGGGCCACTGTTTTGAATTTAGAAGGTAAACCTCAGCCATTGCTTTTTTCTTTCCCTTTATATTTGCTATAATTTCCTTGAGTTATATTTACCTTGTCATTCACCACAGTTTCCCTGTAGATGCTTAATTTTTAATATAAATAATAGCATATTGAAAAACCACATTTTTGCTCAAGTTCCCTCTGGCTCTCTCTTCTTGTTCACCAATTTATTCTTTAATAACAACTGTTCTGCTTTATCATTTGGCTCTTCTTTAGATTACTTATTTTAAAAATTTTTCTTAACTTTCTGTTCTTCATAGATAAATATCCTTTTGCTTTTGTATAAAAATTTTGAATACATACAGGCTTGCCTTGACTAGCAACACATTCTTAGTCATTATAAAGTCTGTGATGGATATGGACCGATCAGGGGGCCATCTCCTTTTGACATATATTTTGTTCCATATTGTATATTGGTGTACAAATGAGACACATTTAAAAATCTACTATTAATGAAGGGGAAATAGCTTCTGAAATCCTTGCAAACACATAAATAAACAGTAAAATCAAATATTTTCATTCAAAATTTATTCATTAAGTACCTATTAACGTTAGTAACTGTGTTAGGCATGAGTGTACTAAAAAATTATAGTAAATGCCATTAATTCTCCAATTCATTAATTTATTCATTTAACGAATATTTACTGAAAGCTACTACATGCCATACATGATCTATGTGTCAAGATTAGATCTTGATGTTGATCACAAGATCAGCAGGGCCACTATGGATAATTTTCCCATGAATGATTTTGTAACTTATCAGGCATTGTGAAGCAATTTAAGTAATGTGTGTAAAGTGATTGAACAATACTGAATCATTGAGCTAGTTGGTGAAATCTGATAACTTTCTGGAAAGGTAACAATTGAGGTAAACCTTAATAACGTAAAGGAGCCAACCAATGAAAGACCTGGGGAAATAGCATTTCATTCAGAGGAAAATTTAGGGAAAGTCTTCATGGGAAAAATGAGTTTAGGGTGCTTAGTGAGTAGGAATAGGACATTGTGATTAAAGTACAATGAGCAAGTGGGAGATGTATGTAATGACTCCTCGATCATGTGCATGTGGTAGACTACAGTAAGGAGTTTGTCTTCTTTTTCATTTCTTTTTTTAAAGTTCAGTAGGAAGCTATTAGAGGGTGATGTGGAGCAAAACGTATGGTCTGAACTCATATTTTAAAGCTTACTCTCTGCTTATATGGAGAATGGGCTATAGAACTGCAAAGAGGGGAAATAGAAAGTCTGTTGAAGTAGTGCTGGTGGTACTTGATAGTGGCTTGGAGTAAGGAGATGGAAAAATGGATGCATATATTTAAAAGTTAGGATTAAAAGCACTATAGATATTTTAGATATAAAAGAAAGGGAGGAAATAGATGACTCGAAGATGAATTCACCATAGCAGGGGATAGTAATACATTTCGAAATTCTCATAGGAAGAGCTATTTTAGCTGGAGTACTAAAGGATGAGTTAGAGCTAGCCCAGTGTTAGCAGAAGGTAGGAGAACATCAACAGCCAGCCATGTAAAATGCTTTATCTTTATTCTGAGAATAAAGGGGAATAAATGAAAACTTTAACTGAGAGGTAACATCATCATATTTTTCAGATCAGAATGATGGATTATAAAAATCACCTGGCTCCCATCTCTGTAATTTCAGACATTTTGTGGGACAGTTGCAACTTTGATATTTAGCTTATTCCAAATTTGGATGAAACAATATAAATTTTCAATTTCTTGAAATTCTGGTAGTATATGACACTGAGGAAGGGTTTTATGCCCAGATTGGAGACTCTCTAAGATCTCAGAAATTTGGCAGGAAGAAAATTTGGATGTCTATATTCTCCATCCTGAACCATCTTGAAGATTTTGCAAGGAATTTTGCAGAGGCTGTTAGAAAAGCTGTAAAAGGAATAGATACTTGTGATAATGCAAAGTGAGAAATAAATCTTCCAATCTGTACATAGATTATTTAAATACCCTGTGAATCACTGTAACTCATTTTATAAAGTAACAAAATCCTCTTCTTTCCAATTGGATGTTTGATATGTGAAGAAATCTGAAACAATACTAAAAGTGCTACATTATTTTAAAACAATATTTTTTATATTGCTTGCTTTTCAATATTTTTATTGTTAAGTTTTCCAAAAGCTGGCAGTGGAGATTTAAAAAAATCCATTAAGAAACTGCTTTTCTCAGAATGAAGCCATGATCTTTGTGTGTAGTGAACAGATCTAATTTTTTACACTATTTGGCAGCACAGATGGTTCAAAAAATACTACAACCACTGACACTCTTCAGCTTTTTATTCCTAGTCATGTTATGGCAAGTGCAGAATTAGCAAGTGCCTTGCAATCTAATTATGGTGATGGGATATGTTCTTTGTTGTATATCGGGAAAGGAGAGTTTTGCAAAGTTGGATACTGATTTTGGGGAATTATCAAACATTGTTCTTTTTAGATTGTAAAATAATTTCAGGATTTGCATCTTTGATTACATTTTCTTTTCCTCCTTCTATTGCCAACCAGTTTCCTAGAAATGCAACAAAAATAAATTTGGCAAAGCAGATGATAAGAGCAAGTTTTGATTGGTACCATTGTTACTCTGTTGTGTCAGACATCATGTTAAACAATTTGCTCAACTACCACAAAGAGATAAACTATACTTTTGGGGTACACTCTAATGTATGCAATTCTTAACTGCTGATCTACACTCACATTTTACATTTGTAGTAAGATCCCTATAATATCAAACTTTAAACCTACATAATTAAATCATGACATTGAATCATGAAAGCCAAACATATTCTATCATGGGGATCAAGGAGTTGAGGAAATTTTTACCGGTAAGCCTTGGGTTGCTTTTCTCCTTATTTCCTAGTGTTTCTGTTATCTTTGAACTGATGCCTCTTATATTGGAATTTTATTTTCTAACATGGATTAGGAGTGCTTATAAATGTTATCTTAG
Source organism: Pan paniscus (assembly GCF_029289425.2). NCBI lineage: Eukaryota > Metazoa > Chordata > Mammalia > Primates > Hominidae > Pan > Pan paniscus. The sequence continues at coordinate 95,508,702 of NC_073253.2, read as the reverse complement.
TAACTCACATCTTTACTGGTGGTAATCTTACCTCACTTATATTTTTTCATGCTGATTGGCACTTCCCTGTGTGTTCAGATGCTCCTTCCTGGAATTTCTTACCTGTCTCTTTCTATCACTATGCAAAGATAAAATTAGAGAAACAACAGAAATGTAAAGAAAAACAACAAAAGCAAGATCATAAGAGAAGATCATGGACTGTTGTAGATTGTTCTTGGACACAAAGATTTACTTTCTAGGTAAATATTGTCTTATGTAAGTCTCAGCCAAAGACAACAAATGAATGTACCTCAAGTAAGTTTTTGTCTAAGCAATTATTATTTAAAAAAATCTCCAAAGTTTTTTTAATGTCAGACTGCACCAGAATGTTATCTTAGAAATATAAAATCATTGGTTATGCTTAGCAATTATCAGTGGTATTTTGGTTTGAGTTCTCCCAAAGTTAGAGTCTGATACAATGATTTTGATCTGAGTAATTTATTTGGGATGTGCTCTCAGGAAGTGCTGTAGGAGAGTGGCAGCAAAATGAATGAAGAGTGTGTTATTGAATGAGCAGCTGACAGTCAATCTTTCATACATAAAATATATGAAAAGTACCTCCAAACTGTCTCAACTGGGGATGAACAACTGACATGCAAGGCTTACATCCCTCACTGTGTGAGGGTCGTTTTGTGGCATAGCTTTTTGGTATGTCTGACCTGTTTCACTAATGAGATTGCTTTTGAATCCAGAGAACAGGCTATTGTCTCTGTTTGATATTTGAGAGTATGCAAGGAGATATGAGCAGGGTACCAGCACCATCTGTTTCACAAGGTACAGGCCTGTGTTTCAGACCATTGCAATAAGGTGAATATTGAAATAAAACAAGTCACAATTGTTGCGGCTTCTTAGTGCAGATAAAAGTTATGTTTATACTATACTATAGCCTATTAAGTGTACAGTAGCATTATGTCTAAAAAATCATACATCACTTAATTAAAGAGCTTATAGCTAAAAAATGCTAATGATTATCTGAACCTGCTGTGAGTCATAATCTTTTTGCTGGTGGAGGCTCCTGCCTCAAGGTTGATGGCTGCTGACTAATCATGGTGGTAGTTGCTGAAGGTTGGGGTGCCTGTGGCAATTTCTTAAAATTAGACAAAATGAAGCATTCACATTTTTTGACTCTTTCACAAAAGGTTTCTCTGTAGCAAAAAAATACTGTTGGATACCATTTTACCCACAATAGTACTTTCAAAATAGGGGTCAGTCCTTCCAACCCCTGAAGTTGCTTTATCAGCTAAGTTTATGTATTATTTTAAATACTTTGTTGTCATGTCAACAGTGTTCACTGCATCTTCACCAGGAGTGGATTCCACCTTGACAAACCACTTTCTTTGCTCATCCATAAAAAGCAGCTCTTTAATTATTGAAGTTTTATCATGAGATTGCATTGATTCAGTCACATCTTAAGGTTCCACTTCTAATTCCACATCTCTTGCTATTTCCAACCCATATACAGTTCCTTTCTCCACTGAAGTCTTGAGTCCCCGAAGGGCATTTATGAGAGCTGGAATCAACTTCTAAACTGCTATTCATGTTATTTTGACCTCCTACCGTGAATCTTGAATGTTCTTAATGACATCTAGAATGATGAATCCTTTTTAGAAGGTTTTCAATTTACTTTGCCCAAATCCATCAGAGGAATAGTGATCTGTGGCAGCCATGGACACGCAAAATATATTTTTAAATAATAAGACATAAAAGTTGACATTACTCCTTGACACTTGGGCTGCAGAATGGATGTGAGGTTAGCAGGCATGAAAACAACATTAATGACATCTCCATCAGACTTCTTGTCTTGGGTTACTAGGTGCATTGCCAATGAGCAGTAATATTTTGAAAGAAATCTTTTTTTCTAAGCAGTAGGTTTCAACAATGAGCTCAAAATATTCACTAAACCATGCTGTAAACAAATAAACTGTTTTCCAGGCTTTGTTGTTTCACTTATCAGGCACAAGCAGAGCAGATTTATTATAATTCTTAAGGCTCTTAGGATTTTTGGAATGATAAATGAGAATTGGCTTCAACCTATACTGATTAGCTGCATTAGCCCCTAGGAAGCTAGCCAGTCTGACATTTGAAGCTTTGAAGCCAAACACTGACTTCTCCCTACTTATGAAATTCCTAGATTACATCGTTTTATCATAGAAGACTTCCTCCGTTGAAAATCCATTGTTTAGTGGAGCCAACTTTATCACTGTTCTTAGCTACATCTTCTTGATAATGTGCTATAGAAGCTACATCAGCACTTGCTGCTTTACCTTGCACTTTCATGTTATGGAGACAGCTTCTTTCCTTAAACCTTATGAAGTAACCTTTGCTAGCTTCTAACTTTTCTTCTGCATCTTCTACACTCTCTCAGCCTTCATAAAATTGAAGAAGTTAGGGTCTTGCTTCGGATGAGACTTCGGTTTCAGAGAACGTTGTAGTCGATTTGATCTATCCAGACTAAACTTTTCCATATCAGCAATAAGGTTGTTTCATTTGTCATTCGTGTGTTCACTGGAGTAACACTGAATTTTCTTCAGAAACTTGTCCTTTGCATTCACAACTTGGTTATCTGACACAAGAGGTCTAACTTTCAAGTGAGTTTTGCTTTTGACAGGCCTTCCTGATTAGTCTTAATCATTTTTAGCTTTCTATTTAAAGTTGGAGATGTGCAACTCTTTCTTTCAGGTGAATGCCTAGAGTCCATTGAAATGCTATTAAGTGACATAATTTTACTGTTGTTCTGTCTCTGGAATTAGAAAGGCCTGAGACGGACAGAAATGAGGGAATAGCTGGTTGGTGGAGCTGTCAGAACACATACAACATTTATCAATTCAGTTTGCTGTCTTATACGGACACAGCTCGTGGCATCTCAAACCTTTGCAATAGTAATGTCAAAGATCACCGAACACAGATCACTGTAAGAGATATCATAATAGTGAAAAAGTCTAACATATTGTGAGAATTGCCAAAATGCGACTCAGAGACACAAAGTGAACACATGTTGATGAAAAACATGGTGCAGATAGATTTGCTCTAGGCAGCTTTGCCACAAACCTTCTATTTGTAAAAAAAATGCAGTGTCTACAAAGTGCAATAAAACAAAGTACAATAAAATGAGGTATGCTTGTGTATGCAAGAAATATTATGCATCTAAGTGCTCCCTTTCCTCCCATGGAAAACAAAAACTTGTAATCTTTTAAAATTAGTAGGCAAAGTTAAACTTATTTTTTTTCAATAAATGCCCATTCTTAAATCAGTTTAGCTGCCATATCGAGGTATTATCTGTCTGTAATATTATTTCACAGCCTTGTTTCAGTCTCTTTTTTCCAGGAGAAAAAAATCTCTAGGATGGTGGCTCTTTTAGTGTGATACCCCTTATGGAAAGTGCTTTGAGACATCCCTACAGAAATATGCAAGCAATGATAAGTCCTAAGTGACCAGACATAAAAGGCTTTATTGAAATATTGTCAAGAAAGAAAAGAGCGTCTATACAGTCCACTGTTACTATTTCTTTTTATTATTTTATTTTATTATTATCATACTTTAAGTTTTAGGGTATATGTGCACAACGTGCAGGTTTGTTACATATGTATACATGTGCCATGTTGGTGTGCTGCACCCATTAACTCATCATTTAGCATTAGGTATATCTCCTAATGCTATCCCTCCCCCCTCCCCCCACCCCACAACAGTCCCCGGTTTGTGGTGTTCCCCTTCCTGTGTCCATGTGTTCTCATTGTTCAATTCCCACCTATGAGTGAGAACATGCGGTGTTTGGTTTTTTTGTCCTTGCACTGTTACTATTTCTAACTCTAGATGAATGCTTATGCAGCTTTGGAATACCTAAAAACAAATTGACTCTCTTTTTCCAAGTTTTGTGTAATTCTGTGGCTATAGTGAAAAAACGGAAAGACTTGGACTTAGCTGGGGGAATATCGTCTTTGAAGATACAGTACACCTGCTAAGTTGGTTGATTCTTGCTACATCAAAACATTTCTGAAACTCTCCTTAATTTTTCAACCTCTTTTAGACAGGGAAAGGAAACAGCCTCTCTAACTAATTCCTCTGGGTTATGGACAGTGGCCAGGTTTGATTAAAAAAAAAAAAAGAAAAAAGAAAAATCCCTCAGCAAGCATTTGTGAATCATTGGTAAATGATTTAAATAGCACAGGATTTTCTGACTCGGCTCAGTACTTCATTATTTACAAAAACGAGATGGTTGTGCTTAAAAGTAGAACAAAAACCACAGTTGCCTCTTCTGCCTTTGCTCTCAGACTGATTTCTGGGAAAAAATCCAAACTTCTACCATCTGTGGTTTCTTAGCAATATGTAAAAGAAAAGAGTTTGATTATTAATTGAGCTGAGTTAGCTATCCCCCAGAGATTTACACTTTGATAAGTCCCTACTTGACCAGTTGGCTTGCTTCTTTTATCTCTGATGAAGCAGGAGCCTGAATCGTTCAACCATTTCAAAACATCCACGTTTCTCCTCCAGCAATAATAGTAGCTATAAACTCAGAGTGTAGCATAGGATCTTACTATTATCGGATTACAAAGTTATGAGCATTCTCCCCCACACACAACATACAGTCAGCTTAGAGTTGAACAGACAAGAAAATAAGAACATAAATTTTACTCAGACAGCTGCATTAATAATGTGTTATGTTCATCTGTTTGCCAGCCATTAAGAAAGAATAATGTGTAGATAAAAATAAAACGATCCATTCTCAGGAAGCATCTGACCTAAATTGACTCTCATCTCCACAGTATTCAGTGAATGTAAAGACATTTTCAAATCCTTCTTTTGAATAGTCTATTTGAAATTTTGAGGTACCTTAAATAACTATTTCTTTATTTTTCAAATTATTCATAAGACTTTTACCTAATACATTTTCTATCAATGTAAAGGTTAGAATAAGAAAGATAAGCCTAGGCGTGAAGGATAACTTTATTATTGAGGTTGTGAAAATAGAAGATATTACCAAAACCTTCTCAATATTTATGTATTATCTATCGTTTATACCATGTAATGTCTATTAATTTTATGTCTTATCATCTGAACCTGCAAATGTTTTTTATGTTTTCTGATGTGTTATATTCTCATAAGTAAATTTCTTTTTGAAGAAATTCTCTTCTTTTTTAAATACTGCAAAGCTACTCTCTCATCTTTTGGTGTCTTCCATTTGTTCAAAGACCTTCATGATCCTGTTTTGGCATCATCTACAGACTTGCCCTTCCCTTCTTACCCTGCTTCTGGGACTTCTTGCAAGCTTTGAATACAACTTGCTCCTTTTTGCTGCTGGGTTCTGTATTCTGTCTGAAATGCTCTTTCTCTAGTTAAATATTAATTTGTCTAGTTAAATATTATGAATTCTATAAGTCTTCTCTTCAACATATTCTTCCTTGAGGCATGCATGACTCTCCAAAGTAAGGTCAATTGCACTTACTATACATTCCCATAGAACCAACCACTCTCCTTCGCTAGTTTTTAATGCTTATCTTGCTGGTAATGCCTTTTTTGTTGTTTGTCTTTCACCACTAGATGGTGAGTTTCACAGGGCAGAAATCATGTTTTTCTTATTTTCTGATACATTACTAGTGTCTAGCAAATATTCTACATAGTAGGTGCTGAATAAAAATTTATTGAATATTTATTTTATGTTTGTTACTGACAGTAGGAAGCATTTTATCCTGGGAGAAAAATATGGACAGTTCAAGAAATGAGAAGAAGATAACTCTCCTACATTTGTAGTAAAATGTAGTGCAAGCATGCACACACTATTAGTAGTTTGTAGATATACACATATAAACAAATAGACTAACACATATCAATGTCTAGTTGTTAAGTTATATTTAATCAGTCTTTGGACTATCCAGTAAATGTGGAAGTGGGTTGAACAAGTATGGTTTTTGTTAGTAGAAAAGAGGCTAAAAATAATCTACTTTCAAATAATTATAATTAAACTACATACAAGGTGTAGCTCAAATTCAAGTCATTTTAATATGCAATACAATTTGAATGCTTTATATATGTATACATTTCCATGTTTAGAGATGCCTCTGCTTTGCATTCTTAAAAATATTTCCATCATTTTTAATGACCTCTAAAATTTCAAGGTCCCGTCTCTTATCAAACATTTCATTCAGATATTACAGAATTCTCTGAATGTTTAAAAGCTTAATGAAGTAAATGGGCTTTTCATTTTCTTCCAAATATGGTCACTACCATTCAATATATCATTTGTTGCTTAAAAATGTATGTTTGTTATACCGCCAAAGGAGAGCATGTGAAAGAAAGTAAGGGTTGGGTGCAAATAAAGGAAGGTAGGTGACTTTTATACATTTTTAGAATATTAAATCATGGCAGATACATTTACTTATTATTTAAAAAGGCATAACTATGGGTAATTTGATGTAACATTCTCAAAAATATGTTGGCAAATTATTTAAACAAGTCTAATTGCTCTAGTATATAAATTACTCCCAGAGAGCAAATTAGATGCTTCTGCAACTATGCTAATTCTTTAAAATAAGACAGAATGCACCAGAGCAGTTATTCATCAATGTTCTTCTAATATTAAAAAATGACTTTTAAGGATTCCCTCAAAAATGTTTCAGAAGTAGAGCACAGTAACAACATGTTTGATTATCTGTAAGTTTTTCTTAGACACTCAGTAACAGGTGAAACTTCTTAAAGATTTTTAAGTGATAACATACTAAAACTTATTGCTATTTACTTATTTCTCTGGACAAATTGTTCTTATTGCATGGCCATATTACATCAACTTATTTTATCCTTTTGTTGTTTCAATATTTAATATGAGTGGTAGTGTTCATCGGTGCCCTAGCTCAGAGGTCTATTTCTCACCATTTGGAGAGCAAGCCTGCCATTTATTGAAACAATTCCATGCACAAGCTGTTTAACCTATCTCTGTTTTGGGGTCTTATGAGTGCTCAGATTCCTAAGCAAAATCTAAATTTAATCATTTAGTTTGACTACTTTTAGTAAAAAGTAAGCATGGGCTAAATTTGGGGGTTTATGTAGCACTGAAGAGTTTGTGAAAGAGTAAGGAATGGAACCCATTCTCTTAGATGTAGTCTATTTTACTTCCATTGCAGTATGCTGGATTTGGAATATGCATTCATTCTCTTTACAAATATTTCTTCCATATCTATGGTGTAAAGGCCCTTGGGAATACAGTGGTAAACGGTCGGAAAATAGTGTGCACCCTCATAGATAATAAATCCTAGTCGGAAATTATGATGTTCGATGTATTTTACATTTTCTACCTTCTGTCTCTATATATTACGTAGTTTTTATTTTATATTATTTGGTTATGCAAAAATGGTACATTCTTTGTGAATAATTCAATCTTTATAGAACAGTTTATGCTAGTATCTCTTGCATAATTACTATGATGAACATCCTCCCAGATATCTTCTGTATCTGTGGGCACAGCTTTCCATAAATACAATCAAACTATTTGTCAACATTTTTCTCTTCATGAAATTACTTTTTAAAGACATTGCTTATGATATATTTACCCTGGATATTTTACATCAAAATCTCCCTGCACCATTGTTTCCTAATAATTCTATATCCTGATCCCCCAAAATTTCATTAGAATTTGATGAATGGCAGGTTAAAATGGAAATATTAAAAACATAAATGTGAAATATTTATATTTTATATGAACTTACAATATAAAATATTAAAAACACATAAAACTTATGGTGCCTTCTTTATGGAAGGGTGGAGATAAATCATATAGTGATCTCAGATAAGTGGACCAGGCAGGTAACAGCAAAGAAATTAATGAAGACAGCTGGATACAAATGTATTAGTGTGCTTGTCTGCCACAACAAAATAGTGGGTGGCTTAAACAAAAGACATTTTAAACAACAGGCATAGTTGGGTCACTTAAACAATAGGCATATTTGGGTAGCTTAAACAATAGACATTTATTTTCTCATAGTTCTGGAGGCTAGAAGCTCAAGATCAAAGTGTTGGCAGAGTTGGTTTCTGGTGAGGCCTCTCTTGGCTTGCAGACATCCAGCCACCTTCTTGCTAAGTCCCTACAAGGCCTTTCCTCTATGTTTTGCAGAGAAAGAGAGATGTCTGGTATCTCTCACTCTTCTTATAAGGACACCAGTGCAATAAGATTAGGACCCCACTTTCATGACCTCATTTTATCTTTACCTTCTTAAAGACTCCATCTATAAACATAATTATATTGGGGGTTAGGTATTCAACATATGAATTTGAAGACACAATTCAGTCCATAACAATAAGTAAGAACAGACCTGCAAGCATATCTCTTCCAACATCAGTGAAAGGGTTGTAGAAGGAATTGGGGAAACTGTTTTGAAGCCTTGCCCTAAGTAAGGGACATAACCACTGTTAAGCTCCATTTGGCTGTTGACAAGCAGAAGTGCCAACTTTTTCATTTTTATGTAAAATTACTGGCTTTTTACAAGTTTGGCAAATAATTCTAAATTGTTGCAAATAATTATGTAGGCCAAAGAAAGCTGTCTGTGGATCATACTTGGCCCTCAGGCTGTCAAATTATGATTGCTGGTGGTGTCAAAAGAGCATATTTTTAGCACCATATAGAGCTGGATTCAAATATTGGTCCAGCCACTTGTTCATCATATAGTGTAGCAAATGTTCACTCCCAAACCCCACCCCTTATACCTTAGATTCTCAATCTCCAAAATGAGAATAATAAAAAATCTAATGACCAATATAATATTTAAATTACATTAAATTATTAAAGTACTTGGGACATGGTGTTACATATCCCCAAACACTGAGGTGCCTTGAATTCACTGAAAGGAATTTTCTAATACACTGAACAATTTAGGGGTTAATAGGAAGAGAGTTGCTTCTCTTCCCTTTTCTGAAACATATAGCTATGTAAATATATGAAAAGAAGTCATCCTCTCTTACTGTCTGTTGTTATCTTGTGTAGTTTTACACCTCTGCCCTTGGAAGTTAAGCAGGAAATAGCATTTCTTTTCCCTAATACTGCATTAGCTTTGCTGTCTTGTACTCAAAAGACATAACAAACCAGTAATGGCAGTTGCCGATTGTTTTTTGTCTCCAGGAAAGTAATTCCTTTCTCAAGTAGGCCAAGCAGAAAAGGATAATGTTGTAAAGGACTTTCCCTATAAATCAAGCTGCTTCTAGTCTTCAGAGCTAAAGGAGGAGATTCAAGCTCTGCAGGAATCCAAGGACCTTGACATTTGCTTTCCCCATCATCTTTCAGGGACATTTGAGTTTTGGTGAAGACTATGAATTTATTCTGTAAATGAACAACTAAGAAGCTGCTCCTTGAGCATAGATCTTTAATTTGGTGAAAGTTCAATAACATTTGGATGAAAGCATCTATAATATTTTAATTCTCATGTGAAATTTGACATGCATATACTTGTAATAATTCAATAAGCTCTACTACTCACACTTACTGTAAATTTGAATTTCTTTTCCAAAATTATTGGGTACTAAGGAGTTAGCATAGTTGATGTCATGGTTCTAGTGACCTTCTGTTTACAGTAAAACTAAGCCAGTTAGTTGTGAGAAAATAATTCAGAAACAATGTTTCAAAAGCAGAAAAATTCTGTACACATTTTTTTATCAGTAATACATTTCGTTTAGTTAATGTAGTGTTAGTATAATTGTTGCTATTATATTCAAAGTAGAAATAATTTACATGAAAAAATGTGTTTATATTTTTGAAATATTGAAAAGTAAAAACTCATTAGATTAATGGAGGACTGCACACCCTTTTGAAATGGTAAATATTCTGATTTCAAAGTGTAGGTTTAGAGACAGCAGTATAGTATTGGAAAAATATTTAATATAATTCAAAATAGGCTTGAATATTTATAAAATAAAACACACCAGGTATATATTTAAAAAATAATACATTTACTTACAGGTGGTGTTATGCAGTTGATAATATGTTAAGTTGTGTTTCTACATTATAGATAAATAAAATGTTTCTTTAATAGGTAAATATTTATTGATAACCTTACTTAACCTCTCCTCCTCAGGAAGTTAACTCATGAAATGGAAATATAAATTTTAAATAATTATACCATATATTTATAATATTTTCTATGACCAGGGAAAGGGGGCAGAAGGCTTAATTTTGTGTTTATTTTCTTTAAAGCTTCTTAGAGCTCAATCATTAGCTTGTAGTAGACTCTATGGTGTGGCATTCAGCCATTATTCCAGAGCTAAGTCACCCATTCCTTTATCTTCCAGCAATGTTAAAGGCTAAAGGCTCACAGCCGAGTCTCTCTTCAGGAATTGTCCTCAGCAGGAGGAAGCTGTCTCACACAAGATTATGCTTCCTTTAGAGTGGGAATGTCCAATCTTTTGGCTTTCCTGGGCCACATGGAAAGAATAATTGTCTTGGGCCACACATAAAATACACTGACACTAAGGATAGCTGATGAGCCAAAGAAAAATTGCAAAAAAAAAATCTCATAATGTTTTAAGAAACTTTACAAATTTGTGTTGGGCTGCATTCAAAGCCATCCTGGGCCACATGCAGCCCGCAGGCTATGGGTTGGACAGACAAGTTTGCTTTAGAGGATCAGCCTGTATCTAGTGATTGGTCCATTTTACTTTAATCAGGAGCATCTCTGAAAACCTCAGCTTCTGATCTTGCTGTGGAATGAGCTGAGGCCTCTATGGCAATCAATCCATTTCAGTTCAAGTTCGTCCTCTACACAATTCTACTTTTCTCACACTCTCACAAGTGTTATTTTAACAGCACTTTCCAACAAACTCTCTGAACACAAATCTTCATCTCAGACTTTCCAGACTTGCTAGACTTCCATCCTAGTACAACAACTTGGAGAATTTCAAAGGCATTATTATGTCGAGCTAAAAACACCAATCTCAAATGGTTATATATGGCAATATTCCATTTTTATAACATACTGAAAATTACAGTTACAGAGATGGAGAATGGTTGGGTGGTTGATGAGGGTTAGGGATGGTGGGGAAAAGGTGGTTAGTGTGACAGTCCAGAAGCAACTCAAGGGAGATCTTTGTGCTGAAAGGATAGTTTTGTATCTTGTTTCCAGTATTGATTAGTCTATACATATGAAAAATAATGACATAGAACTATTCACAAGTATTGTACTAATGTCACTTTCCTGATTTTGAAATTGTTACTATAATTATGTAGGGTGTTGTTATTGGAGGAAATTGAGTGAAACTTATATACTTAGAACCTCTCTAGACTATATTTTTATTTACATTTATTTAAGAATAAAAGTTTAAAAAACCTCCAAACAATTGAATGTAGTGAGTGGATTAAAAAGTAGGAGAGTAAGAGAACAACTACAGGACCAAGTCTAGAAAAAATGAAGTCTAAGGGAATAGTAAAACACATGAAGCTTGTTTTATTTATTGCTTGCTGTTTTTATAGGTTGAAGGATACCAGTAGTCATCTTTCTCTTTACTAAAGATATAACTAAGGAAATGGAGTTTAAATTACAATTAAGAAGGTTTAGGCAAACAATTGGGAGACTTTCAGGGATAAAAGTTAATAATAGACTAAGAGTTTCAGTCAATATTAAAAGATTGTAATTTTTGTACCTAGTGATCTTATAAAATTAAAATTTCCAGGGGAGTTTGGAGACAGAAGACAGCATAATTGGATAATATATAATACTCTAATAGATCATGTATAATTATATTTTGTGGTCCTCTAAGATTATCCAATCCAAGGGCATGCTATTTTCTGAAATGTAGCTGGTAAATCAACTGATAATTTTTCTACTACTTTTTTCCTTTCTCTTTTTTTCTCATTATACCCTGTGGCTATACCTCCAGACTACCTTTTTTTTTTCTTTTTCATTCATACCACAACATTTTTTAATTAAAAAAACCAAATGCGGAATTTTTTATTGCAATGAATATTAATAACAATGGTGAAGAAAAAGATTTCATTCATTGGTCACTCAGTTAATGTGATTATCAATATGCTATTAGAAACTTGTGCTAATTCATTGTTTAAGAACTAGTAGTCTACCAGAGATGTGACAGATGAGAATTATTTTTAATATTTGAGAAGTTCACAATGGTGACCCTAGTATCCAATAGGAAAAAAAATCGCAAAGAACATTAGCAACTCACAGCAGAGGAGCAACAAGTCAATTCTAAACATTCAAAAATGCAGACTTTCATTAGTAACAAAATAAATGCAAGCTAAAACATTGATGTGATAACATTTCTGTCTTGTCATATTAGCAAAGAGTCAAAGACCTTTTGTCTGTTTTAGCTGAGCCACTACCTCATAATTATGCAGAGTTCTGGAAAGGTCCACACATCCAGAGCTCTTCTGCGAGTACAGGATTTATTCACCCGTCTGCCCACTCTCCAATAACTTCTTGGGGAGATTCAGATTTAAGAATCATGATAAGTTAGTGTTTTTGTCTATTTTATATTGCTATAAAATAATACCTAAGGTTGGGTAATTTGTAAAGAAAAGGGGTTTATTTGGATCACAGTTTTCCAGGCATGGTACTGGTATTTGCTTGGCTTCTGGCGAAGGTTTCGTCTGCATCAAAACATAGTGGAGAAAGTCAAAGGGAAGTGGGCATATGTAAAGAGGGGCCAAATCTGCGGGGTGTCCTGGCTTTATAACAGTCCACTTTGTGGGGAACCAACCCATTGCCCTGAGAACCAGTCTATTCTTGGAAGAGCAAGAACTCACTACTATGATAATAGCAACAAGCCATTAATGAAAAATCCATCCCCACGAGTCACATACTTCCCACTAGGATCCACTTCCCAAAACCATCACACTAGGGTTTAAATTTCAACATAAGAAGTTTAATATTGGTGGGGACAAACAAGAAAAATCCAAATCATAGCAGTAAAGAAGGCTCTAATCAAGGTCAGTGCCAGGGAAAGGTAGAAGGGTAGAAAGAAAGAGAATAAAGAAATAAAGAGAGAGAAAAAAAGAAGAAGAAAGGAAGGAAGGAAGGGAAGAAAGGAAGGAAGGAAGGAAGGAACCAAGGAACCAAGGAACAAAGGAAAGGAAGAACATGGGAGCAGTGGGTTTGCCCCTACCCTTGAGACAGGAGGGAGGGAAAGAGAGAGAAAAGTATGTGGAGGCCTATGTGACAGCTGATTGTGAAAATGGTTCTGATTTAGCCTTCTGCTCCTGGCATCTTTGTTTTTCTACCACTGCCATTCAAACATAACCTTGTCTTACAAGAAGAGATTTATTTAAGCATGAAGGAAGGGTGGCTTATCTATTTCAGTTTATATTTCTTCCTCATCACTTGCCTTGTGAGTCTTTTGATCTCATCTTGAGAGTGTCACTTTTAAGGAAGCTGACAATGATGTAGAAATGACTAGAATATAGAAATCAAAGAATTTTTACCCAAAGGCTCTTTAACAATTTGACAAGGACTTTCTTTTCTAAGCAAATGCTTGGAACTGGAATATCTTAGCTTAAAACATTGCTACAAAATAGATAAGATTTTAACTAAGCATCCACAGTAGCTACTGAAGCATGTGATTTATGCCAAACACTGTGTTTCAAATGTTGCATATAGTGACCAGTTCTCTATTATACTTGTGCAGACTCAGCAATAAACTGTTCATAAGATAGACTCAGACACAATTGAACACCTTTTCTTCCTGGACCCAAGTAACCACAAGAGAATCGGTAGACCAGCAGGGATAAGCCTTGAAGCCTTGACTGAAAAGAGCATTAGTGATATGGCCAATAATTTGCCATTTGTTCCCTAATCTATTTACAGAAAGAGACATCCCAGTTACATTTCCTACACAGAGTTTTACAATGATCAGTGAATTATACCGGGCTTCAGTCTCGAATTAACCTAAGCTTTCAGTTTCAGTACTTCGCATTATTTTCTCTGATTAAGAAGGTCACACACAAAAAGGTGTCCACATTACCTGAAAGCAGGAGATTAAATACAAAAAATATGATTTTCTATTATATAGGCCATGCAAGTGAAGTATTACAATTCAGTATATTGGAGGAAAAGCCAATTGAGTGGGTGGCCTATAATCAGTCTTTGAGCAGTAACTGTGAGAGACAAATTATTTTTGTGAGTGAAGAAATAGAAATCCTTTCACAAAAAATTATATAACTAATAAATGAATTTAGAAATGTTACAGGATATAAAATCAACACACAAAAATAGTTGCTTTGTTATATACAATGAACAATCTGAAAGGGAAATTAAGAAAGAATCTTATTTACAATAGCATCAAAAACAATGAAATAAGAAACTTAATAATAAACTTAATCAAGGAGGTGAAAGACTTGAACATTGAAAACTATAAAATATCTACCCTCCCCCAACCCTCCCCTTACCAAAAAAAGAAAGAAAGAAAGAAACTATAAAATATTGCCGAATGAAATTAAAGACACAAATAAGTGACAAGGCATCCCACATTTATGGATTGGGAGGCAATATTATTTAAATTTCCATATTACTCAAAGCAAATCCAGTGTAATCCCTATCAAAATTCCAGTAGCATTGCTTGCAGAAATAGAAAAATAGCACTATAATTAATATGGAATCTCAAAAGATACATAATATTCAAAACAATCTTGAAAAAGAAGAATAAACTTGAGGGCCATACACATATTCCAGATTTCAAAACATATTACAAAGCTATAATAAACAAGTATTGTATATACTGTCATAGCATACTGATATAGTAAGGTAGTGGCATAAAGATAGACATATAGACCACTGGAATATAAGAGATTCCAGAAATAAACCATTGCATAAATGGTCAAATAATCTCCAATAAGAATGCCAAGATCACACAATGGAAAAGGAAAATCTCTTAAACAAATATTTCTGAGAAAATTGGATATCCATATGCAAAAGAAAAAGATTGGATTCTCTTAAATAATTTTAAGAAAATTGGATATCCATATGCAGAAGAAAACGATTGGATTCTTACTTTACAACATACACAAAAATTACCACAAAATAGATTAAGATCATATTTAAGACCTAAAGCTATAAAACATCTGGAATAAAATAGGGGAAAAGATTTATGACATTGAATTTGGCAATTATTTCTTTGATACTACATTCAAAGCACAGGCAATAAAAATGGACAAACAGGATTAAATCAAACTTAGAAAATATACTAATAGCAAAGGAGACAATCAACAGAGTGAAAACCTACAGAATGGGAGAGAATATTTGCAAATCATGTATCTGATAAGGGTCACTATGCAGAATATATAAAGAACTCCTACAACTCAACAACAAAGGAATATAATCATACAAAATATGCAAAGAACTCTTAAAACTCAATAATAAGAAAACAAATAATCCAATTTAAAAATGAGCCGGAGACCTCAACAGACCCCTCACAAAAAAGATATACAGATGACAGATGAGCATGTGATAAGTAGTTGCACATCACATGCTATCAGGGAAATGAAAATTAAAACAAGATACCACTACATATATATTAGATGACCAAAATCCAGAACACTGACCAAAGCAGGCAGGAGAATATGAAAAAGCAGACTTGCTGAGTCCTCTGGCCATCATCTTTCTCCTGTGCTGGATGCTTCCTTCCCTCAAACATCAGACTCCAAGTTGTTCATACGGGAATTTCTGTACCTTCTGCTCAACTTTTTTGTGAACCTAAATGTGCAATTGTGTGTATATACATTTAATATAATATTTATTCAGCTCTACAAAAGAAAATCCTGACACATAATACAACACGAATGAACCTTGAGGACATTATGCTAAATGAAATAAACCAGTCATAGGATGTTAAATACTGTATGCTTCTACTTTTATAAGATATTTAAAGTAACCCAAGTAATAGATAGAGAAAGTAGAAGGGTGGTTGCCAGAGGCCAGGGAGAGAGAAAAATGTAGGTTTATTGTTCAATGAATAGAGTTTCAATTTGATAAGATGAAAAAATTCTAGATATTTGTTGCGTAAGATAGTGAATGTAGTTAATGCCACTGGACTGTACACTTATAAATGTCTAAGAGAGTTTTATATTATTTTTCTTTAACCATAATTAAATGATAACTATCTGAGTAAGAGCAAGAGACAAGTGGACACAAATTTAATTAGCTGATATTTTGCTTTTTAAATTTCAAGGTTATGCTTGAATATTAGTTTTACTGAGAATGTTTCAAAGTTATTCTGGAAGAAAGAAAAGGAATTAAAGAAGAATGGAGAGAAGAATGGAGGGAAGGGAAATTTAAATAGGGTCTTCTTTTAAAGTATGTTCCAATTCAGTTCATGAGTCAAGAAAAATATTTGGATTAAAAATTTGGAAATTATTCACTTTGATGTATTATATTTTATAATAAGCAATTTATTGAAACAAAGAACAGTAACCATAATTAATGAGATTTGAGAAGAAAAAAAACATGGCAAAATATCTCGTACCAAGCATGTACATATAGACCTTGAAGAATAAGTATAAATTTAAGGCTTATGTTCAGATGTTCTTTCCCATTTTAAGTCCAGAAAGGAATTTTCATGGCTAGTTCAAAGCTATCTCTAGCAGAAGGTTTTAATCAACCAACTGTAAAAATAAATAGCCAGCATAAAAATAGTTACAATTGCTCTGAGTTGTGCTATTTACAGTACAGACCTTAAAATGTTCAGTTAATTAAAGTGATTGCAAACCCATTTATGTAAAGTACTTTGTACACATTATGTGCCTCTGAGTTTTTCCTTGGCATCCACTAAGAAATGGCTACTATGTGGTAGGCATAGCTGGAAAGGGAGAATTGTAACGTGAGGGCAAATTCACTGGCAGCCTCATGCACTTTTCCAAAGGTGAACACCTTTCCTGCTTGGTCAAGGGATCAAAATAAAAATGTTGATCTAATATATTAAATTTATATTTATAGCTTATCTGTCTATTTTAAATATTGTTATGGTTTTGTAAGTAAAGAGCATGATGTAAATTTGGTTCAAACCTCTAGAAAAGTTAGGTTGCCTTCACTGAATTTCAACATCAGAAGGTAGTGTAATAAATTACTCATGTAACACTCATCACACTAATTATTTATCATAATACTAATTATTTCATCTTAGGGTTTTACCATGTTTGCTAGTTGAAACAACTGTTCCTTGTGTTGCTTTTTTCAAGAAAATTGTCTATTCACCTAAATTAACAAAGGTATTGAAAAACTGTTGCTAATAGTATCTTTAAAGTCTTTGCCATTTGTCTACCTGTGTTCTCCTTTTCTCTGCCTTATTGGTTTATTTTCTCCGTTTTCTTTTATTGGTTTTGCTAAAAGTTCGTCTTTCTTTTTAAGTTTTCCAAAATAATTAGTTTTGGTTGTAATTGTTAAAAGTAATTTCTAAATTTTCTAATAAATTTTAAACCTTTTCATTCGTCTTCATTATTGTCTTTCTTATATTTTTCTTATTATATAATTATTAATTGCATTTTGCTGCCTAGAAATTCATTTGTGGATGTCCTATCCCCAGTACTTCAAAATGTAACTAACTATACTTGGAGACAGGGTCCTTAAAGAGGTCACAAAGATAAAGAGTAGAAGGGTGGTTACCAACCAAAGACTGGGAAGGTGGGAAGGGTAGTGGCAGGGGGAGTGAGCAGAGGTGGGGATGGTTCATGGGTACAAAAAAATAAAAAGAATGAACACCACCTAGTATTTGCTAGCACAGCAGAGTGACTATAGTAAAAAATAACTTAATTGTACATTTTAAAATAACTAAAAGAGTATAACTGGATTATTTATAACACAAAGTATAAATGCTCGAGGTGATGGATACCCCAATTACCCTGATGTGACTACTACTCATTGCATATCTGTATCAAGATATCTCATGTAATCCATAAATATATACACCTACTATGTGTCTATATAATTTAAAAATTAAAATAAAATAATGGAATTAACAAAAGTTAAATGAGCTCATTAGGTTGGACCCTAATCCAATAAGACTGTTTCCTTGTGAGAAGAGATTAGAACACAGACATACATGGAAGAAAGACCATGTGAAGAAACAGGGAGAAGACTGCTATTCACAATCCCAGGAATCCGGCCTCAGAAGAAATCAACCCTGTGGACATCTTGATCTCACACGGCTAGCCTCCATAACTGTCAGAAAATAAATTTCTGTTGTTTAAGCTACCTATTTTTGATACTTTGTTAAGAAAGCCCTAGCAAACAAATACATTAATGCTTAACTGGGGAGGGGGTGGGTGGGTGGTTGGTGGGGAAAACATTCTGAGCAATGTGTTGTCAGGTAATTTTGTCATTGTGTGTTTACTTAGACACACCTAGATAGTATAGCCTACTATAAACCTAGGCTATAATTACTCTTAGGCTATAAGCCTGTATAGAATGTGACTGTACTAAATACTGTAGGAAATTGCAACACAACAGTAAGTATTTATGTATCTAAACATATCTAAACATAGAAAAGGAAATATATTACATTATAACATTACCACCACTATAAAATCTCTTGCCAAGAGAAATTTTTCAGCTCAATTATAATCTTAAGAGCTCACCATTCTATATGTGTTCCATCGTTGACCAAAATGTCATTGTGCAGTGTATGACTACATATTTTAACTTGTTGATTAATGTTTATTGTACAACATCATGGGTTATAAGTAAATATATGATGAATTTTCATAAACAGAACACAATCATGTAACCAAATATGCTGACCAAGTAATTGATCAGTACCAGCATCCCAGACGCTTGTCTTGTGTCCTATTCTAGGCTTAATGCTCTCTCCTCACCAGTCCTGACCAAGGATAAAGTTCAACCTAATTTTAACAACATAACCTAGTTTTGTCTATTTTTGGCCTACTACCAATGAAAAAAATACATTATACCTTCTTTTGTGTGTTTTTCATTTGAGATTATGTTTGTTAGACTCATTTCATGTTGTTCCATGCAGTCATAGATTGCTCATTCTCATTTCTGTATAGTATACCATTGGGCAAATACATCATAAACTGTCTCTTCTATTGTATTTAAGTTTTGTCTATTATGGATATATTTATAATATGTACTCTAGTAGATGTCTTTTGATAAACATATGCACATGTTTCTCTTGAGTATAACTTAGAGTTGAATATTTGGGCCACAATGTATACATATATTCAGTTTTAGTAGATTTTGCTAGACCATTTTTCAAATGGGTTCACCAATTTACATCCTACCAGCAGTGCATGACTTGGTCAATATTCTCACCAACTCAGTATTTTTCATCCTTTCATGACTCTTTTCTGGAGCATTGTATTTGCATTTCCCTGATAATTAGTGAAATTGAGGCCATTGTTGTGTGCTATTGGGCACTTGAATATTCTCTTTTTTGAAGTGCCTGTTGACGTCTTTTGCACACTTTTCAACTGAGTTTTCAGCCTTTTTCTTGGCCCATTTCTATTCTTTTTCTGGTCCTTAAAGGTCAGTTATGGTTGTTTATTTATTTTTAGTCTATCATTATGCACTGTATTTCTCTTTCAAAATGTTATATATTATACATTTTGTCTGGTAGTTTTGCTATAACATGTTCCATCTGTATCTGGAAGTATTTTTTAAAATTTATTTCTGCCTCAAAGATAAGCAATCATATCTCTGTACTTAGAAAATATAGGATCTAAATTCATAAGAATGGGATAATTATTTCCAAAAGTTTTATAATATGTATCTATTTATCTTAAGCCAATTTCATTTTATCAGGAATTTAAATGGAGAGTATGATGATAATATTTTTAGTATTTACCTGAAAAGATTAAATTATGAATATGTTTTCTGTGTACTAAAAATGATTTTATAGATTTTTATACACTTTTTATGTTAAAAAACACACAGTAAAATAATCAATCATTACAAAATGGGTCACTATGTATTTGTCTATTATTCAAAACTAATATCTAATATGCTGTCAACAAAAAATCTGTGTTAATGTAAACTAAATAGCATTGGTTTATATAGTTAACCCACTCATCCCATGGAATGAATGCTACTAAGGCAATGTGAATAAATAAGTTAACTCAGTCATCTAGAAAATGTAGGAGATAAGGAAAATAGAGTTGAATACCAATTTTATAAGATAATGAGTATATTTAGGAAATTTAGTAAATAGTAAAGCCAAAACATATTGTTAGATCTCCTGAGGAAGATATTTGGAAATGGATTTAGCCTATGCTTTGTAGATTGCCTATTCCAGTAATCCCTAACCTTCCTGCACATTTTAATAAATTATGTATTTTCAATAATGCAACCTTAAAAACAAAAATTGCCTTCATTATTCAATGTCGAAATTAAAAAGTAAAAACACAAATGATACTTGTTATCTGGTTTTCTTCTTAACAGTTCTTCACTCTGGGCCTTAGAATAAAAAATTATTATAGTCCAGGACAAAATTCTCTTATAAAGACTGTTCCCCATATGCACACATTTCTCTTGAGTATAACTTAGAGTTGAATATTTGGGTTTATGGCTTAGTTGTATGGATCCCAGTCTTTCTCAGCATGGAAAAATGTTGAGTTATGCAATAATCCATAATCAAAATAGTAATCTCCTAATAAGATGTTATAGGGGATCCTCAAGTCTTTTTTTGGAAAGGCAAATTAATATTTTAAAACAAATTTCTGGCTAGGTAATGCTGATTGCTAGAAAATTAACTTTGATAGTCAAGCTAAAACAAACTCACTATGTGAACTCTGAATATTAATATTCCTTATTTTCCAAATGAAATAAAAATATAGAATGTATGCCAGAGACTTAACCCAGAGACTTAACTCCAGGATACTTCAAACCTCTACTTTCATACAATTAATTTTGCTTCTATTTGCTAAATCACACTTGTTTTTTCCTTTCCTTACATTTTTCAATTAATGCTATATTTGGAGAGTTGGCTCGATTTATTATTTCACTTTCTTTCCAGATCTTTCCCTCACTCACACTCTGTGATAAACCCTGCTCATAAGACATTCAGGGCTCTGCCAAATCTCCCAGACTATTATTCCAGTCTAGGCCCAGCATGCCAGTCTTCATTTTTCCTGTATGGGAAAATTTATCAGGAAATTAGAAAAACATGACATGGATGAGATTAGCCCCTGAGGTGGGAAGAAATTATTATGAGGCTAAAAAGTGTGAAAAATTTATATAATTAAGGAGATTAGACTATACATTTTGGGAAACCAGGACTTAGAAGTACTTGTTTTTGATCAGTGAGTTGAAAGGTCTCAACTGTGTTGTAGCTTAGCAGAGAGAGGATTTATTAAGAGAAGGGAGATAGCCTGTGGAATCTTTAATGAAAAAGAGGAGGACTTAAAATTAGAAATTCAACAAACTTTGAGGAAAGAGATCTTAGCTCTCAGGGGCATATATATATTAATAGTTAGAGATTTGTATAATACTTTAAGCAGAAAAGTTTATAAATCTTTTACATAGTTTGAACAATTCTGATTCTTTAACCTATAGTCTGTCTCCTTTTAGCTGCTCCTAGACAAGAAAGGCAGGTTAGTGCTTGCTGGTAGGAGAAAGTTTCTAAAATGTCAGGGACAAGTGTGGAGGTGGTGGGTGGGTGGTGGGGATTAATTTCAGGCAAACTGCTGTGTGTGGCACCGTCAGGACTTCTGAAGGACACTGCATGACTACCTCAGAGAAGCATCATGATCATAGAGCCAGGCTGAGAGAGATGATTTCAGGACAGAGGAAAGCAAAAGACAAAGTATGAAGTAGAGAGTGGGAGACAGAAGCACAACTTAATTTTCATAGCTAGGAGAATGTGGCTTCAGAGTTTGTTATTTGTTTACTTTTGGTTGGTATCTTCTGTCTGCTGTAGAGGTCAGAAAGGAACCTACCAAGAAAACCTGTGACTTCTAACTGACCATTCCAGGCACATGGCTCAGGAAGGCAATGTCCTGAGAAGAAGGAAAGAGAACTCAAAGTACTAGAAAATGTATTCAGCAATAAATTTACATTTTTATTTATACACTGTTCTTTGGTAATTTTGATTGCCCTGATTCAACACCTGAGAACTTAGTAGAAATGGATATAATTATAAAACTGAAATGCTGGACTATAAAAGCTGAGGGTAAGGTTATAGAACATGACAATTATTTTAATCACAGACCATTCTATAAGTCTTCACTTGGGTGAGTAGGGGAGTAGGGGGCGTCTTTTATTTTCTTTTTATAATACATTTTAGGCCATTGCTCTTTAACTGCACAACCATATGAATTGAGAAATTGTAAGAGACAGCAGCAATTTGCAGCAGAACTGCTTTAATCTAACCACATCCTATATCTAGAAAAGAAAATTAATGTAGATATTGGTATTCAAATTGTGTGTAAAGGTGTTTATGTGCATGCAAATGCTTAATTTAATGTTACGTTGTGGGTTAATAATAGCCAGTTTCCTTAGTATGGATGTTTTCAACATTTTTTTCCAATGTGAATTAATATAATCACGTTGTAACTATTTACGAACAGCTGCCTCATTACAAAAGTGCTGACATACCATTTACTGTATTGCCGTTGATTAGTGGGTAGAAACCAGCTCACTACATTCCAGAGTATGGAAGGTTTATGCTTCTTAGAAGTATTTTTATACCCCATGGAAACTTGATTTTTTTTAATGAGGGGTAAAACTACTAACATATCATCTTTATCAGACTTTGTAATTTTTCTTCTCAAGCCTTCAAATTTTAAAAGAATACACTTTGAATTTGTTCATAAGAATGAATTTCACATTGAAAAACTGCTGTTAATTTCAACCCCATTTATGGAAATGCATTAATCATTTCTATATCCTATATATAAACCAATTCTTATGCATGATTCTGTTCCAGGCACTCTGTTATGGGCTGAAGACATAATGATGAAATATATAGTATTTTCCCTCAATACTTGTAGCAAACACACTTGTAAACAGATTGTTAAAAATAAGTATTAGGATATCCAATGATATAGATATACAAGATGTAGAATTAGTAATGAGAAGAGGGTAATCATTATATTGTGTATTTAGAGAGAAATGAAAGACCTTCTAGAAGAGGTGCCATGTGAACAAAGTTTCAAAGAATGAATAAACATATGCCAAATAGGGAAGGAAAAACATTTCCACCAGTACATACTGTCCCTGTGTTCCATTCTTACAGCGGCTCTACAGGCATGGATAACTCAGAAATAATTCAATATTGTTGGATTAAGAATCTAGAAGGAAAAAACTGTGGGAGGTGAGACTGAAGTTATAAGAACTTACCAGCTTATAAAGGGTGTTTTCTGTCTTGCTGAGGAAGTTTGACTTCATCCTATAATTAATGGGAAACCACTAATTGGTGTGAAGCAGAGTAATGATGTCTTTATATTTATGTTGTGGCAAAATCACTTTAATGGCAAATCTAGGGGTGAGTCGGGGAGAGAAAGCTTGGAATCAGGAAGCAATACTCCATGCATATGAAGACAAGGATATATATTTAGACAGAAGCAGTGGGGAAGAAGATAATTTAAAATTGAAAGTTATTCCAGAGCAAAATTATGCAGTAGGCATGAATAAAACTGCCAAGGTCAAATGTACAGTGTATTGTGAAAGAAAAAAGTGCTACAAACAATTTCACAAAAGATCCACATGTAGGCTGTGGAGAAAAAGAAATAACCAGCATAAGAGATTGAAACAAGAGTAAAGCAGGAAGAGAACCTTGAGAAGTATAAGGTGATTGTATTAGTCCATTCTTGAACAGCTATAAAGAACTACCTGAGACTGGATAATTCATAAGAAAGAGGTTTAATCAGCTCACAGTTCTGTGGGCTGTACAGGAAGCATGGCTGGTAAGGTCTTAGGAAACTTACAATCATGGTGGAAGGCAAAAGAAAAGCAAGCATGTCTACATGGCGGGAGCAGGAGGAAGAGAGAGGAGTGGGAAGTGATACACACTTTTAAACAAGCAAGTCTCAGGAGAACTCTATCACAAGACAGCACCAGGGGGATGGTGCTAAACCATTAGAAACTGCCCTCATTATCCAATCACCTCCTACCAGGCCCCTTCTCTAACAATGGGGATTATAATTTGACATGAGATTTGGGTGGGGACACAGAGCCAAACCATATCATTCTACTCCTGGCCCCTCCCAAATCTCTTGTCTTTCTCACATTGCAAAATACAATCATCCCTTCTAAATAGTTCTTGAAAGTCTTAACTCATTTCAGCGTTAACTCAAAAGTCCACAGTCAAAAGTCTCACCTGAGACAAGGCAAGTCTTTTCCACATTTTAGCCTGTAAAATATAAAGCAAGTTAGTTACTTCCAGATACAATGCGGGGACAGGCATTGGATAAATGCTCCCATTTCAAAGGAAGAACTTGGCCAAAACAAAGGAGCTACAGGCCCCATGCATATCCAAAATCCAGCAGAGCAGTTATTAAATCTTAAAGCTCCACAATCATCTCACTTGACTCCATGTCTTACATCCAGGCCACACACTCATGCAAAGGATGAGCTCCCATGGACTTGGGCAGCTCCAACCTTGTGGCTCTGCAGGGTACAGCTCTCATGGCTGCTTTCACAGACTGGCATTGAATGCCTGTGGCTCTTCCAGTGCACAGTGCAAGCTGCTGGTGGATCTACCTTTCTGGGGTCTGGACGGTGGCCTTCTTCTCACAGCCGCACGAGGCCATTCCCCAGGGGCACTCTGTGTGAAGGTTCCAATCCCACATTTCCCCTCCATGCTGCCCTAGTAGAGCTTCTCCATGAGGGCTCTGACCCTGCAGCAGACTTCTGCCTGGAAATCCCAGGTGTTTCCATGCATCCTCTGAAATCTAGGTGCAGTCTCCCAAGCTTCAACTGTTGCCCTCTGTGCATCCACAGACTTAACAATATGTGGAAGCTGCCAAGACTTGGCTTGGGGTTTGCACCCTCTGAAGCAACAGCTTAAGCTGTGCATTGGCCCATTTTAGCCAGTGGCTAGAGCTGAAGTGGCCACAATGCAGGCATCAAGTCCCGAGGCTGCACAGAGCAGCAGGGCCCTGGGCATTGCTCATAACACCATTCTTCCCTCCTAGGCCACCAGGTCTGTAATGAGAAGGGCTGCTGTAAAGGTTTCTGAAATGTCTTGGAGGCATTTTTCCCATTGTCTTGGCTATTAACATTGGGCTCCTTTTTACTTATGCAAATTTCTGCAGCCAGGTTGAATTGTTCCACAGAAAATAGGTTTTTCTTTTGTACCACATGGTCAGGCTGCAAAGTTTCCAAACTTTTGTGCTCTGCTTCCCTTCTAAATGTAAGATTCAGTTTCAGATAATCTCTTTGTGCATGCATATGAGTGTCTGTTGTTAGAAGCTGCCAGACAACATCTCGAATATTTTGGTGCTTAGCATTCAATTTGAAATTTAAAAAATTTGTGGAAATTTATTCCACGAAATATACTAAATCATCTCTCTCAAGTCCAAAAGTTCCACAGATCCCTAGAGAAGGGGCACAATGCTGCCAGTCTCTTTGTTAAAGCATAGCAAGAGTGACCTTACTCCAGTTTCCAAGAAGTTACTCGTCTTCATCTCAGACCACCTCAGCCTGGAGTTGATTGTTTATATCAGTATCAGCATTTTGGTCACAACTATTTAACAAATATCTAGAAAGTTTTAAACTTTCCCTCATCGGCCTATCTTCTTCTGAGCCCTCCAAACTGCCCCACCCTCTGCCTGTTACCCAATTCGAAGGTTGCTTCCACATTTTCACGTATCTTTATAGCAATGCCCCGCTTCTCTGGCACCAATTTTTTGTATTAATTTGTTCTTGCACTGCTATAAAGAACTACCTGAGACTGGGTAATTTATAAGAAAAGAGTTTTAATTCGCTTATGGTTCTGTGGGCTGTACAGGAATCATGGCTGGGGAGGTCTTATGAAATTTACAATCATGGTGGAAGGCAAAGGGGAAGCAAGCTTGTCTACATGGCAGGAGCAGGAGGAAGAGAGAGGAGTGGGCGGTGCCACACACTTTTAAACAAGCAGGCATCAGGAGAACTCTATCATAAGACAGCACCAGGGGGATGTTGTCAAACCATTTTTGTTTGTTTGTTTGTTTGTTTTGTATTTTAAGAAGGATTTAATGAAAAGACAACCAGCAGAGTTATGGGCAGGTTTTTTTTTAATTATAATTTAAGTTATGGGATACATGTGCAGAAAGTGCAGGTTTGTTACACAGGTATACATGTGCCATGGTGGTTTGCTGCACCCATCAACCTGTCATCTACATTAAACCATGATCCAATCACCTCCCTCCAGACCCCTCCTCCAACACTGGAGTTTGCAATTCAACATGAGTATGGAAAAATTCAGTTCTGTTCTGCTGAGAGGGTTGACAAAGGGGCTTAATTTTCCTTAATGTATTAAAATTTTTCTCACTATAGGATTCCTTAACTTCATTTGTTGCTCCTTTGTCAATGTCCTTATAGCATGGAAGTCCTGGTGAATTATCACGCACTCCTAATGTGCTGAGAAATACCACTTTCAAGACACTGAGATATAAAACCACTTAAAAGTAAGTACTCATTTTTTCAAATAAGCCAGGAGCTTTTTAAACCAATGATAATAGAACTAGTATTCTTAAGAGTAGTCCCTTATAGCATTGACATGTTTTATTTACCGACAATTTTAGAAGAAGTGCTTCATAAATGTTGGAGACTGCTGTTATCTCAAATGTATATCAAACATGGTTGGAAGGGATTTTTTTACATAAGCGTATATAGTCTCTGTCATTTTTTTTTAAGGATATAATCTGAACGTACATCATTTTGGCACTCATACTTTAAGGTGGCCCTGTAAACCCTGCCTCATGGTGTTGAGGCTTTTGTGGGATCTGTTACTTGATTCTGACCAACGAAACATCAAATGAAAGGGATAGGTAGATAGGTTTGTTGTGATTACAAGTACTTGAATAAATAAGAGTGTAGAGTTGATCCTGGTGCAATCTTCTTCTCAGTTACAGGCTTTGAAGAAGGAAGGATTCATGAATTTTATAACTGTAAGAGAATGAGTTCTGCCAAAAATCTAAGGGAGCTTGAAAGCATATCTTTCCTTAGTTCAGCCTCTGCATGAGAACCCAGCTTTGCCTGACACCTTGATTGCAGCCTTGGTAAGACCGTAAGAAAGACCATAAGAAAACCCAAGCAGATGTGCCTATAGACTCCTCACCCACAACTGCAATATCACAGATGCGTCCAGACTCCTTACCCACAACTGCGATATCACAGATGTGTCGAGACTCCCTACCCACAACTGCGATATCACAGATGTGTCGAGACTCCCCACCCACAACTGCGATATCACACATGTGTCGAGACTCCCCACCCACAACTGCGATATCACAGATGTGTCGAGACTCCCCACCCACAACTACGATATCACACATGTGTCGAGACTCCCCACCCACAACTGCGATATCACAGATGTGTCGAGACTCCCCACCCACAACTGCGATATCACAGATGTGTCGAGACTCCCCACCCACAACTGCGATATCACAGATGTTTCGAGACTCCCCACCCACAACTGCGATATCACAGATGTGTCGAGACTCCCCACCCACAACTGCGATATCACAGATGTGTCGAGACTCCCCACCCACAACTACGATATCACAGATGTGTCGAGACTCCCTACCCACAACTGCGATATCACAGATGTGTCGAGACTCCCTACCCACAACTATGATATCACAGATGTGTCGAGACTCCCTACCCACAACTGCGATATCACAGATGTGTCGAGACTCCCTACCCACAACTGCGATATCACAGATGTGTCGAGACTCCTCACCCACAACTGTGATATCACAAACGTGTCTTGCTTTAAGGGAGTAAATTTGTGGTATTTTTTTCCATAGCAATAGAAAATCACTATAGTACTATTCACTCATGTGGACAGTGAAGTTGTTTTACTTTGTTTAAAATTAAGAAATAACAGTAAAATCCACATATCTTAAGTATTAATCTCAATGGATTTTTATATATACATTCCCTTGATAAAGAAACAAATAATTTTGTTAAACAGTTTTTAATATTGCTATTGTTTTCTCCCTAAAATTTTCATAATAATTTAACATTAAAGTCCTATGCAACTAGAGTGTTCTTTGTGGGAAAGTTTTGAATTATGTGTTCATTTTAATAAATATAGGACTATTTAGATTTCTACTTCTTGTTTTGTCCATTACAGTACATTGTGTTTTTCAACCATTTTTAAATATAGATTTAAAAATGTATTGGTATAAAGTAATTCATAATATTCTGTCATTAAAAGAATGTCTTGTGATCTGTAGTTATCTCCCTTGTTCTTTTTAGGCATTTATAATTTGTGTTTCCTCCATTTTATTTCTTGCTCTGTATTGCTAAGTATTTATTGATTCTAATAGTCTTTATGAAAAACATATTTTTGGCTTTGTGGAATTTTTCTATTATATATGTTTTAAATTTCATTAATTTATTGCCCTATATTATTTCTTTCTTGATGGTATTTTCTATAGCTTTTAGCAATGGAAGCTTAGAAAATTGACCTTCAAACTTTTATCTAGCATATGTGCTTAAAGTTAAATTTCCTTCTAATTACTCTGTGGTGTCTATGTTAGGGTGAGTCTTCAGATTTGCTCCTTGAATGTAGCCTTAATTTCTTACTTTTGGGCATGGTTTTGGGGGGTATCGCCTAACCCTGAAATGCTTATCTATGTCTAACCTCTCTGACTACCAATGAAATCAAATGTTTATTCAGAACTGACAAGGCCTCTGAAATCTCTACTCAGTATGTGTCTAAGTAGTTATCCTCTCCTAGTCCTTCTGGAGGACCCACAGACCGGCAGCTTAAGCATTGAACTAAGAGAAATCTTACACAATTTCTTCTTAGCAGCTTCTCCTTAGCATTAGTACCCTGGTACCAAACCCTGGCAGCTTTGGCAACCCTAAACTTTGATCTCTGTTTCTTTCACCCAGTATGATTTCCAAACTCTGTGTGGCCTCTGTTTCCTCACACTGTATTTTCAGTATAATTTACTGTGATATCCACTTTTAGTATGAGAATTATATCAGCTACCCCTTTAAGTCAAGTATCACATGCTTGTTTTGGTTGCTGTCCAATGCCCAGAGAGAGTTGTTTTATATTTGTTGTCAGATTTTTATAGTTATTTATGGTAAGAGAGCAGTCTGATTCAAGTTACTTTGCCATAACTGTAAATGGAAGTCTTCATATCGTTTTGAATTCGAATAAGGTATACTTGTATTGATTCTTCATTTTTTTTTAAGATCCAATTTTTACTGCATAGCAAGCTACCCCACATTTAGTGGATTAAAACAATAATATGTTGTTATTTTTCATGTTTCTATGAGTTAAGTGGACTCAGGTGGATGGTTCTTGCCAGGAATCTCTCAGGCAGTTGGAGTAACATGTTGGTTTGGACTGCTAGGATCTGAAGGCTCAAATGGATAGGACATCAAAGATGGCTCATTTTCATGGCTGGCAGGTCATGTTAGCTGTTAGCTGGGAGTCCAGCTGGGGCCGTAGACCTAAATGCCATCTCCATGTGGCTTGATATTTTCACCACATGACATCTAGATTTGGAAAGGAAACATTGCTACTGTGAACAATTTAAGAGGTACAGGCAGAAGCTACATGGCTTTTTTTAAATGTTTTTGCCTTGGAAGTCCAGAATATCACTTGTGCCATATTCTATTCATGAAGCAGGTCAAAAAGGCCAGCAGAGAATGAAGGGGAGGTGAATTCAGCCTATGACATAATGGGAGGACAGTCAAAGATTATGTAGTCATCTTTGATTCTCTTCCCTCTGGCCATTTATTATTTACATAATTCTCACATGCAAAAGACACTCTTCCCTTTCAAGACCCTGGAAATATTTATCCCTTTAAAATGTTACACTGAGAAATGAGGTCCAGGATCTTGTTATTTAAATAAGGTATAGATAGATATAAGGGAGGTTCCTTAGGTACAGTTGCTTGAGCAAGTGAAGCTGAAGACTAACGACCTAAAAATAAATGTTCTCTAAAATTCAACATACATGGCAAAAAGAGAGAGAATACTCACAGCACTTACTCCTAATCATAAAGGGAGGAAAAGAAGGGAAAGTATGGAACTGTCCCTGGTCCAGAGCAATTTTAAATCCAGATAGGCATATCAGCTCCTTGATTAAATCGTAGTTCTACTGTCTGAAAATTATTCCTTGTGATTTAATTTTTTTCCTTTTATTTTAAGTTGACAGGTAATAATTAAATGTATTTAAGGGATACAGAGAGATATTTTCATAGATGTATACAATGTGTAATGATCAAATCAGAGAAAAAAATAGCATATTCATCACCTCAAACATGTATCATTTTTTTGTGTTGTGAACACTCAAAATCCTCTCTTCTAGCTTTTTCAAAATACACAATCACCTATGGTTAACCACTGTAGGGTGCTGTAGAACCAGAACTCATCCCTCCTATCTAGCTGTAATTTCATGCCCGTTAACCAACCTGTTCCCATACTCCCCTTCTCCCACCTTTTCCAGCCTCTAGTAACCACAGTTCTACTCTCTACTTCCAACAGCTTAAACTTTTTCTTAGCTCTTATATATGAATAAGAACATGTGATATTTATCTTTATGTGCTTGACGTATTTTGCTTAACATACCGTTCTCCACGCTCATCCATGTTGCTGCAAATTACAGGATGTCATTCTTTTTGATGACTGAGTAGTATTTTCTTTATCCATTTGCTGATGGATATTTAGGTGGATACCATATTTTAGGTGTTGTGAATAGTGCTGCAATAAACATGGGAAACGAGTATCCTATCGACATGTTAATGCCATATCCTTTGAATTAATACCCAGTAGTGGGATTGCTGGATCATATGGTAGTTCTATGGGTAGTTTTTGGGAAACCACCATACTGTTTACCAAAATGGCTATACTAGTTTACATTCCCAACAACAGTATACGAGTTCCCTTTTCTCTGTACCTTGGCCAGCATTTGAAATTTTTTGTCTTTTTCATAATAGCCATTCTAGATGGAGTGACATGATATCTCATTATGGTTTCGATTTGCATCTCCCTGATGATTAGTGATGTTGAGCATTTTTTCATATATTGTAGTCCATTTGTATGCCTTCTTTTGAGAAATATCTGTTCAGGACCTTTGCCCACTTTTTAATTGAGTAATTTGTGGGTTATTCATCTTTTTCTATTAAAAAGGGAAGGTCAAGGCTTGCAACTGAGAAACTTCTTAGCCTATTGTCTGACCACCGAAGGTTGCAGCCTTCAGGCATTTTAAAATTTTGTACCACTTTGTCTCTTTAAATCTGCACTGTTATTATTTCATTAAAACGATTGTGAGCTTCAGTGTATCAACTATATTTGACAAAAGCCATACCCACATTTCCTTGTTAAACAGTGTGCTAAGAAACAGTGTCACTCAGAATTCTGAAAATATTTTGTTTAAGGAAAGTTTATATGGGGCATACATTTGAGATTCTTAGAAAGCCTTTTTTTTCAGACTAAGCAGGTTTCATATCATTGACATTCTTTGAAAACTATTAATTATGCTGTTAAATCTTAATAAGGACATACAAAAGATCTTATAATTACACCATTGTGATGTATACCCTGGAGCTCTAATTTCCTGGTATCACGTGACCCTATATTTGCTCTGAGGCCATTTTTTTTTCTTTAAGTCTTTTGCAGGAAAAGAGTGTGGAGAAGAAGCTGTTTTATTTTTAAACCTAGCAATTTCTGTCTCATTTCCATTTCCTCCAAATGCTGCCCAAAACTAAGTAATTATCTCTTTAGTATTTTTCTGCCTTTTCGTAAGCCAACTGGCACTTTTAATATCTGCCTGGAGATCTCTATAACCAGATCATGGAGATCATTATGTACTCATTCTGTGTTCCTTATTATATAAATCAACAGTTTTACTAACTCTTCTGTCATTATATAACTTGGGTGACTTTTTTTCTAGTCACAGATAATCTTTTCCTTACTAGCAATTTCCTCAAGCAATAATCTTCAAGTCCTTACTAGCAATTTCCTCAAGGCCCTTCTAGCTTCTGCCCCTCATGTGGTCTCAAAGCCAATATCATATATTTAAAATTTTTGTCATGTTAACATCACATTTCCAGGTCACCCATTTTGACTTGGTTACCTATACCCATGTAACAAAACACATCAAAGTCCCATGATTCTGTGGGTTGATTAGGCTCTGTAGAGTAATTTTTATTTGGAATTTCTCATACAGTTGAAGTCAGTTGTTGGCTGCACCTGGAGTTACTAAAAGGCTTGCCTGACCTAAATGAGTGTTCAAGATGACTCATTGCATGACTGTTGATTAAGGCTGGCTGTTGTCTTGGAGTTCAGCGAGGGCTGTCTAACAAAGTGCCTGTACTTGGTTTATTCTCATGAGTTGAGTTTCTTACAGCATAGTTTCTAGTCTCTGATAGGAATCATTCCCAAAGATTCAGGTAGAAGTTGCAAGGATTTTTATGACATAGCCTCGGAAATGTCTTCTGACATATTCTATTAGCAAAGCAATTCACAAAAGACAGTCTATGTCCAAAGAGAGAGAAATTAAACTCCTCTCTCCTTGACATGTATGTCAAAGAATCTGTGGCCATCTTTACTGTGCTAATTCAGTGAAAGACCAGACTTTCAGAAGTTCATGTGACTGTTTTAAAAACTCTTTTATACAAATTCTTATTTATATCTAAAATTCATATGTAATTTATACCAAAATCATGTTTGTATCACCAAGTAGTCAGTTCGCAATAAGCTTTAAAGAACAATTCTAACCAGGAATGAAGAATGACAAATAATACATTTAGAATATTTCCCTTATATATAATAAGTAAATAAGTAAAATACTTCAAGTCAGGATTGAAATCACTGTTGAATCAAATTATTTGATAAAATTATCCAGGACTTATTAAAATAACTTTTCCTCTTACTGTTGCCTAACTTAGCAATTTTCATTTGAATTTCAAATACTAAATACACATCACCTTCCTTGTTTCCATGTTCAGAAGGCTGTTCACACTCTATGAATCCTATATTAATAACACATCATTTAATGTTACAGTTATAAAACTGAATTTATTGCAAAAAAGGAGATTAAAAATGCCTTAAACTTTAGACAATATACCAATTCAATGCCTTTAATTGAATTAATGAAAAAAGTTTGTTAAAATGCAGAAAAAAATATATAAGCATGTTGCTAACCCACATAACAGAAAAAAATTGGTGGAACCCATAATGGAGTGAACCATGTATATCAGTTCATTCTTCTGCTGCTATAAAGAACTGCCCGAGACTAGACAATTTATAAAGAAAATAATTTAATTGACTCATGGTCAAGGGCTGTACAAGAAGAATGGCTGCGGAGGCCTCAGGAAACTTACAATCATGGTGTAAGAAAAAGGGAAGCAGGCACATCTTACATGGCCAGAGAAGGGGGAAGAGAGTGAAGGGGCAGGGAGGTGCTACACATTTTCAAACAACCAGGTTTCATGAGAAATCACTCACTATCATGAGAAAAGCAAGGGAAAAATCTGACCCCACCTCCCACCAGGCCCCTCCTCCAACATTGAGGATTATAATTTTACATGAGATTTGAGTGGGAACACAGAGCCAAACTGTATCTTCTGCCCCAGCCCCTCCCAAATATTGTGTCATTCTCACATTGCAAAAACAAATCATCCCTTCTCAATAGTCTCCCAAGCTTTGCTACTTAGAAATTTCTTCCACCATATACCCTAAATAATCACTCTCAAGTTCAAAAAGTTCCACAGATCCCTAAAGCAGGGGCACAATGTTGCCAGTCTCTTTGCTAAAGCATAGCAAGAGTGAACTTTCCTCCAGCTCCCAATAAGTTCCTTATCTCCATCAGAGACCTCCTCAGCCTAGACTTTATTGTCCATATCACTATCAGCATTTTGGTCACAACAATTTAGAAAGTCTCCAGGAAGTTCCAAACTTTCCCACATCTTCCTGTCTTCTTCTGAGCCATCCAAACTGTTCCCACCTCTGCTCATTACCCACTTCCAAGGTCTCTTCCACATTTTCAGATATCTTTATAGCAATGCCCCACTCCTGGTACCAATTTTCTGTGTTAGTCCACTCTGGCATTGCTATAAAGAACTACCTGAAACTGAGTAATTTATAAAGAAAAGAGGTTTAATTGACTCATACTTCCACAGGCTGTACAAAAAGTGTGGCTGGGGAGGCTTCAGGAAACTTATAATTATGGCAAAGAGCAAAGGGGAAGTAGGTGGGTCTTACATTGCCAGAGAAGGAGGAAGAGAGTGAAGGGAGACATGCCACACATATTTAAATAATCATATCACACGAGAACTCTGTCACTATCACAAGAACAGTAAGGGGGACATATGCCCCCATTATTCAGTCACCTCTCACCAAGCCCCTCCTCCAACATTAGGGATTAAAATTCAATATGAGATTTGGGCGGGGACACAAATGCAAATCATATCAGTATGGGTGGTGAGTATATAAGCTAGGTATTGGCCCTGAGTTAAGAATGAAAAAAGAACAGGAAACTTGCCTGTTTTTATATTAGTATTGGGCAAAGGGGGCAGGGTGAACAAAATATTTGAAAAGATAATCACTTAGAATTTTACAATATTTTTGATAAACAATAACCTTGATGTTCTAGAAGCCTAGTGAAACCTAAATAGAATACATAAATTTAATCTTCATCTAGACATATCATAGTCGAAATGTAAACTGTCAAATAAAAAGAGAAACATTTTAAAAGCAGCCAGAAAAGAAATACAGATTAAAGAATACTAATTGATAATCAATTTATGTATAATAACAATTAATATCAGGAAACAGGCCAGGCGCAGTGGCTCATGCCTGTAATCCTAGCACCTTGGGAGGCAGAGGCAGGCAGATCATGAGATTAGGAGATCAAGACCATCCTGGCCAACATGATGAAACCCTGTCTCTACCAAAATACAAAAAATTAGCCAGGCGTGGTGGTATGTGCTTACAGTCCCAGCTACTTGGGAGGCTGAGGCAGGGGAATCACTTGAACCCAGGAGGAGGAGACTGCAGCGAGCCAAGATCGTGCCACTGCACTCCAGCCTGGTGACAGAGCAAGACTCCATAAAAAATAAATAAATAAAATAAATAAATAAATAAATAAAACAGGAGAAAATGGAATAATTTCTTTAATGTGTTGAGATAATGTGACTGTCAACTTAGAGATTAATACTTGAAACAAAAAATTTCCAATTGTGAAGGAAAAATAAAAAATATCTTCAGAAAAACAAAAAGCTGGGGTTTACTATCCACAGACAAAGACTAAAAGAAACTGTATAAAGAACCAGCCTGGCCAATATGGTGAAATCCCGTCTTTACTAAAAATACAAAAATTATCTGGGTGTGGGTGGCATGCGCCTGTACTCCCAGCTACCCAGGAGGCTGAGGCAGAAGAACAGCTTGAACCCAGAAGGCGGGGCTGCAGTAAGCCAAGATCGTGCCACTGCACTCCAGCCTGGGCAACAGAGTGAGACTCCATCTCAAAATAAATAAATAAATAAAAAGAAAGAAGCTGTAAAAAGAATACATTGAACAAAGAAAATTAGGAGGGGATGGCCAAGATGGCTGACCAGAAGCAGCTAGTGTGTGTGGCTCTCATGGAGAGGAACAAAAGTGACAAGTAAATACAGCACCTTCACTTGAAACATCCAGATATTCGCACTTATCAAGGGACTTATCAAGGAAGCTTATCAAGGAAACAACTTGATTCACAGAGAATGAAGAAAAGCAAAACAGGATGATGGCCTGCCCAGGAGTGACATGGAGCCAGGGAAATCTCACAGGGCCCACCTAGGAAAATGGTGAGTGAATGTGCTACCCCGAGAAACCAAGCTTCTCCCAGGGATCTTTGTAACCTTTGAGTCAGGAGATCTCCTTGTGAACCCATTCCACCAAGGCCTTCAGTCTGACACCGGGATATATGGAGTCTCAGCAGAGCAGCCGCTCAGACATGCAGGGAGACCCGCGAACTTTAGGTCATCAGGCTCTTCAGGCTTCCCAGCAAAAGAAGCTTCAACTCCCACAAAGCAGGTTAGACCCTCATATACACCCCTAGGCAAGAGGCTGAATCCAGGGGGTTGAGCAGCAACAGGGCCCAATTTCATGGCATCTCACAGAATATGACCCACTGGCTTGAAATTCCAGCTAGCCACCAGTAATGGTGTTGCATCTCTCTGAGACAGAGTTCCAAAAGGGAGAAGCAGGGTACCATCTTTGCTGTTTCACAGCCTTCACTGGTGATATCTCCAGGTACTGGAAAATTTGAGGTGACTAGGGAACGGAGTGGACCCCCAGCATGCCGCAGCAGTCCTATGGAGAAGTGGCCAGACTGCTACATGGATGCCAGTTCCCATATCTCCTCACTGGGCAGGTCCTCCAGGCCTGGGCCTCCAGGAACCCCATACCAGATCTGTCTACCAGTAGCAATTCAGCAACTCTCTAAAGAGAGCCTCCAGAAGCAACTAAAAGCCTCTCTGCTACTGCTTCTGCAGTAGAACTGCCCTTGCCCCCCTCAGACTAATGAAGGAGCAGACCCTAAGTGCCTTATCCACACCTCTAACAAGTTGCAACCCAAGGAGAGGCCAGTCCATCTCCCACAGGTCCCACACACATCTCACTGCTCATCACCAGACAGGGAACCCCTGGCTTGGGCCCACAGTATAGACCCTCCATCCTGGGCTGACTGCACTGAGAGAATGCTGACCTGCATCTCTTTCGGGTGGAGCCAACAGGAGATAAGCAAATGAGCCTTGGTCACAACTTCTATTAAGATTCCTTCCTCTGCTTCCTCCAAGATGGGAAAGGAACATAAACCCTGAGATCACCACGGAGCTGCAGTGGGCAGCCCAGGAGTGACAAGTCATGATCTACAGCCAGCACTTAAGGAGGAGAGGAACCTACACTTTCACGGCATTAAGAGTGAAGACAACTGCCACTGTGAGGATATACAGGGGAGACACACAACCAAACACAAGTCTACCAACTGACCAGTAAGCCTAAGTGCCACCTGCTGGATCATACCCCAAAGCTTCGACACCAAAAATATTTCACTAACCCACTCCCTTCTGAAGCCAAAGACGAGAAGTCAGCTTAAAATACAGACCCTGTACAAAGCCTTGGCTTGGTGAAAATACCCAGAAAAGAAGTCTATTGACTGTGCTAAATCTACATTGTAGTTAAAGAAACACCCATAAACAGAGATGAGAAAGAACCAATATAAGAACACTGGTAACTAAAATGGCCAGAGTGTCAAATGTCCTCCAAACAACCACACCAGTTCTCCAACAAGAGTTCTTAACCAAGCTGAACTGGCTGGAATGACAGGAATAGAATTCAGAATACAAAGAGAAAAAAGATCATTGAGATTCAAGAGGAAAGCAAAACCCAAATCAAGTAAAATAAGAATCACAATAAAGCGATACAGAAGCTAAAGAACGAAATAGCTGGTATCAGAAAATCTAATGGGTCTGACAGAGTGGAATAACATGATACAAGGATTTCACAATGCAATCACATGTATTCACAGCAGAATAAACCAAGCTGAGGAAAGAATCTCAGAACTTGAAGATTGGTTCTCTGAAATAAGACAGTCAGATAAAAATAAAGAAAAAAGGATACAAATGAATGAAAAAAGCTCTGAGAAGTATGGGATTATGTAAACAGGCCAAATCTAAGAATCATTGGCATCCCTGAAAGGGAGGGGGAGAAAGAAAGCAAACAAATTGGAAAACATCTTTCAGGATATTGTCCATGAAAACTTCCTCACCCTTGCTAGAGAGGCCAACAGTCAAATTCAGTAAATATGGAGAACTCCTGCAAGATTCTATACAAGAAGATTATCCCCAAGACACATAATTATCAGATTTTCCAAGATCGAAATGAAATAAAGAATATTAAAAGCAGCTAGAGAGAAAGAGCAATTCACCCCATTTGGCTAATAGCAGACCTGTCAGCAGAAACCCTACAAACCCAGAAGAGATTAGGGGCTTATATTTAACATTTTTAAAGAAAAAAATACTCAACCAAAAATTTCATATTAAGTCAAACTAAGCTTCCTAAGGGAAGAAGAAATAAAGTCATTTTCAGCAAATGTTGAGGAAATTCATTACCATCAGATCTGCTGTCCAAGAGATCTTAAAAGAAGCACTAAATATAGAAAGGAAAGACCACTACCAGCTAACATAAAAAGCACACTTAAACACAGACCAGTGCCACTCTAAGGGAACCACACACACAAGCCAACATAGTAACCAGCTAACAGCACAATGACAGGATCAAATTTATACACATCAATACTAACCTTGAATGTAAATGGGTTAAGTACCCTACTTGAAAGACACAGAGTGGCAAGATACATAAAAAAGCAAGACCAATGGTATGCTGTCTTCAAAAGACGCATCTCACATGTAATGACACCCACAGGGTCAACATAAAGGAATGGAGGAAAATCTAACAAGGAAATGGAAAACAGAAAAAATCAGGAGTTGCAATCCTAATTTCAGACAAAACAGATTTCAAACCAATAAAAATCAATAAAGATGAAGAAGAGCATTACATAATGGTAAAGGGTTCAATTCAACAAGCTAACTATCCTATATATAGATGCTTCCAACATAGGAGCACCAAGATTCATAAAGCAAGTTCTTAGAGATTTTCAAAGAGGCATAGACTCCCACACAATAATAGTGGGAGACTTCAAAACTCCACTGACAGTATTAGACATATCATTGAGGTAGAAAATTAACAAAGCTGTTAAGGACCTGAACTCAACATTGGACCAATGGATCTGATAGACCTTTACAGAGCTCCCCACCGTAAGCAACAGAATATACATTCTTCTCATGTCCACATGGCACATACTTTAAAATTGACCACACAATTGAACATAAAACAATCCTTAATAAATGCAAAACAACCAAAATCACACCAAACACACTCTTGGACCACAGTACAATAAAAATAAAAGTTAAGACTATGCAAATCTCTCAAAATTATGCAATTACATGGAAATTAAACAATAACCCTTCATGTTAAACATGCAATAAACTAGATTTTGAAGGAATGCAACTCAAAATAATAAGAGCCGTCCATGTCAGACCCACAGCCAACATCATACTGAATGGACCAGAGCAATCAGACAAGAGAAAGAAATAAAGGGCATCCAAATAGGATATATCTCTGTTTGCAGATGACATGATCCTATATCTAGAAAACCCCACAGTCTTGGTCCAAAAGCTCCTTCAGCTGATAAACAACTTCAACAAAGTTTCAGGATACAAAATCAATGTACAAAAATCAATAGCATTCCTACACACCAAGAACAGCCAAACCAAGGTCCAAATCAGAAAAGCAATTCCATTTACAATAGACACAAAAAGAACAAAATACCTAGATATACAGGTAAACAGGTAAGTGAAAGATCTCTACAACAAGAATTAAAAACATTGTTCAAAAAATCATGACACAAACAAATGAAAACACATCCCATGCTCATGCATAGGAAGAATCAGTACCATTAAAATGACCATACTGCCCAAAGCAATTTACAGATTCAGTGCTATTCCTATCAAACTACCAACAACATTCTTCACATAACTAGAAAAAACTATTTTAAAATTCATATGAAACCAAAAAGTAGCCCAAATAGCCAAGGCAATCCCAAGCATAAAGAGCAAAGCAGGAGGCGTCATGCTACCTGACTTCAAACTATACTCCAGGACTACAGTAACCAAAACAGCATTGTACTGGTACAAAAACAGGCACATAGACCAATGAAAGAGAATGGAGAGCCCAGAAATAAGGCTGCACATCTATGATCATCTGATCTTCGACAAAGGGGACAAAAACAAGCCATGGGGAAAAGACTCCCTGTTCAATAAATGATTCTGTGATAACTGGCTAGCCATATGCAGAAAATTGAAATTAGACCCCTTTCTTACACCATACACAAAAATCAACTCAAGATGTTTTAAAGACTTAAATATAAAACCCAAAACTATAAACAACCTGGAAGACAACCTAGGCATTGTCATGCTGAACATAGGAAAGGGCTAAGA
Source organism: Pan paniscus (assembly GCF_029289425.2). Taxonomy (NCBI): domain Eukaryota; kingdom Metazoa; phylum Chordata; class Mammalia; order Primates; family Hominidae; genus Pan; species Pan paniscus. The sequence continues at coordinate 95,468,521 of NC_073253.2, read as the reverse complement.
TATAATGACAAAGACACCAAAAGCAATTGCAACAAAAGCAACCATTGGCAAATGGAATCTAATTGAACTCAAGAGCTACTGCACAGCAAAAGGAACTATCAACAGAGTAAACAGACAACCTACTGAATGGAAGAAAATTTTGCAAACTATGGATCTGACAAAGGTCTAATATCCAGTATTTATAAGGAACTTAAATTTACAAGAGTAAAACAATTCCATTAAAAAGTAGGCAAAATATATGAAAGACACTTCTCAAAAGAAGACATACATGTGACCGGCCAGGTGTGGTGGCTCATGCCTGTAATCCCAGCACTTTGGGAGGCTGAGGTGGGTGGGTCACGAGATCAGGAGATTGAGACTATCCTGGTTAACACGGTGAAACCCCATCTCTATTAAAAATACAAAAAATTAGCCAGGTGTTGTGGCGGGTGCCTGTAGTCCCAGCTACTTGGGAGGCTGAGGCAGGAGAATGGCTTGAACCCAGGGAGTGGAGCTTGCAGTGAGCCGTGATCATGCCACCACACTCCAGCCTGGGCAACAGAGCGAGATGTGACCAAAAAGCATATGGAAAAAAGGCTCAATATCACTGATCATTAGAAAAATGCAATCAAAACCACAATGTGATACCATCACACACCAGTCAGAATGGCTATTACTAAAAAAGTCTAAACATAACAGATGCTGGAGAAGTTGCTGGGAAAAGGGAACACTTATACACTGTTGGTGGAAGTGTAAATTAGTTCAAACATTGTGGAAAGCAGTATGGCGATTTCTCACAGAGCTGAAAGCAAAACTACCATTCTTCCCAGCAATCCCTTTACTGGGTACAAACCCAGAGGAGTATATATCATAGCAAAATAATAAGTTAGCAAAAGAATAAAGTCAAATAAAAGAGAAAGAAATCATATAGCTAGAGGTAAAATAAAAGAAGTAAAAAGCTAATGTACAGTAATGTAGAGTCTTGCTTGAACCCAGGAGTTGAAGACCAGCCTGGGCAACATGGAAAAACCCCTCCTCTACAAAAAATACACAGATAAGATGTGCCTGTAAGATCACCTGCAGAGAGCTGTAATTGTGCCCCTGCACTTCAGCCTGGATGACAAATGATAACCTGTTTAAAAAAAAAAAAAAGCAAGGATTATAAAGGAAGAATACAACTGTTATTAACTGCTACAAGTTGTACTTAATTGTTTCTACTTTACATGTCATTTTAGTTTATAGTTTTTTTCAGTTAACATTATTTCAAGAATGTTACATTCACAGAGTTAAGATATTTTTTGTTTTTATGTAAGAAAAATTATGCCATTGTATTAATATTCCATATCAGTCCTTTATTTGTGTTTCTGTAAGTCTGTTTTATATAATCAGGTCACACAGAATTCTGTTCCTATTCTTAAATTTTGCTCACATAATCCAAACAAGTTTACTAAGGCAGTTATTCAACAATCATCAGATGGCAACATATCCCAAACTAATTCAATTTTAGCTATAATATATGAATATGATTGCTTTTCTCATTGTCAAGTCCTTGATTACACTTAGAAATTTATAATTTGTTAGTTTCCTTGATCTTACATTTTTTTCTTCACTTTTTAAAGCTTCACTGGATGCAATAAGATGCCTGTGCCAACATCTAAGAGCTGTTTCATTATCTATATAATGATTGTAAGGATACCTTGGGTACTTCAAGGGTTGTTCAAAAATTCAAATACAATTATGGATGCAAATTTTTACTCAAATTGCAAGCAATATCACAATTTACAGTCTGATCTCAGATAACAAAGTAAAAATACAAATATAAATGTTTAAAAAATTCACAAACTTGAATCAGCAAAAACAAATTTAGAAGTAGAAATCTCAATGCTGGCACAGCCTCTGTTAGAAAGATTGAGCTGTCAAGAGCAGTAGATGTTGGCTGAAAGCTTTCACTACAAGGCTGTTATTGTAAGGCTAGCTGAACACTCATGACATCAATTCATTCCTGTCACTTGTATGGTGTCCTTTGAAGCTTTGCTGTAGTGAAACTGTGAACCTTGCCCATTCTAATGACTGGATTGGGCTGAAACTTTCTATATCATTTTTCTCATTAGCTAATGATAAAGAAAATAGGTAGAGATTTTCTGGCGTACCATAAAAGACTGGTGCTCAGCATAATGGTAATTTCTTATTTGATGCCAGTAGTTCTTAACCACATCCATGGCTTTGACTGCCATTTTATGCTGATATTATTAACATAATAAACATTCAGCTAATGTGCATCAGTAAGGATAAACACTTTGGTGATATATTTAAATGATCACCTTCCCCCAGTGCTATGGTCAGGATGTGCTCTGGTTAGCCATATATGTGTGTGTGTGTGTGTGTGTGTGTGTGTGTGTGTGTGTGTTCATCTCAAATTTGTCTCCTGAGCTTCAGATCCATTTATCCAACTGTTTACTGGACATATGTGTCTGATTATACAATGTATTACATGCATATACATTTTTTCAACAAAACTTCCTATTCATTTTTTATGCACAGTTCATGCTGAATGGCTCTGACATTTACTTGGTTGTCTAAGCTAGAACTTGAAGGTCAAGTTCTTTTTTTTTTCTTCACCTCTATCTCCTAATCAATGATAACATTTCCCTGTTCCTTCACTTTAGTAACTCCTATACTCACTCATTTCTTTATAATATCTCCATTGTCATTGTTTCAGTTACCATTACCTCTCACTTGGATTAATGGAGCAGACTCTTGACAGGTACCCCTGCCTCCTATATTCTTCCCACCCCTCTATCACAGCCCATTTTATTATTGAAAAGAAAAATACATAATTTAAAAAATGGCAAATAGTCTAAGATTCACCTTCTAAATGCTCTCTATGCCTCCACCTTTGACCTCTCCTATTCAGCAGGAATAGTGGTCTTGATCATTTTTTAAAATAAGTTAAATCATGAGCAAATTGTTCAATGGCTTTCCATTTTTAATAGGAAAACATGCTAACTCTTTTGCTTACTGATGAAATTTTACAGTATTTTGATCTACTCTCCCCTTGCAGCCTCCTTTTATATTACACCATTTGCTATACTTCGTATATTCTGGCATTATTTCTCTTCTTCATATAAGCCATGATCTTTCCAGCCTCAATTCGTTTTTTTTCTTGCTGTTTCAATTCTGTTTCCTTACCCACCTTTACTTATGACTTATGTAAGCACTGGAGGTTAATGCTGTGGCTCAGGTTAAGAAATTGTGTGATTTCAAAAGTAACTCTTGGAGCATGCAGGGTTTTCAGTAGTCCTGAAAGATAATATATATATGTGTATAATTACCCATTGCTCTAGTTTTCTTTTTTATGCTAAAGAAGACAATATCATGATAATGAAATCAATATAGAAATGTAAGATATTTGTTTATGTAGTGTTATGGAAATATTAATGTCACAGCTCATGCAGAGGATTTCACTATAATTCTGAATACATATGCCACATCCTCTTGCTTTTCAGTAAATAAAATAACAGGCGACATTTTAGTTAATTTCTTAGTCAATCTTTATATTCTGTTTTATTGTGTTTTTACACCTAAAAGAGAAAGGAAAACTTTTTGCTTTATTGAAAGTATCAATCTTTAGATACTATTATCCTTCTTATTTGTCTTTTAGTGTCTTATGGTGATCATAACCTCTGACTGTGAACCCTCACCAAAATTACTGTGTGCAGTTGCTTCATGTAAATGAAAATATATCTGAAGAAAGACTTCCACATTATTATTAATCTTTCCTGCTCCAGGCATTTGCCTATGCCTTACATACTCCTTGAGATGGCCTTTTCTACTTGCTTTGCCTTTTATAAGCTAATTACCTCTTGGCTCTCATATCCAAAGTTGGGTTGGGTGCCCTTGTATGCGCTTCCTTCCACTCTTTATCCCTTTCTCGTCTCTGTGGTGGCATTGACTGTAGTGCATTACATTCTTCTACAATAGAATTCTGAGAAACACAACTGTGTCTGTTATATTAGTGAAGTCCAAGGACACAATACAGAACTGAACATTAAATGGGCAATACATAACAATTTGATAACTTAATAAATAAATGGCGCCGGAATATTTACAGAGGAGGAGAGTGCCATCTCCAATAATTAGAATTTGATTGACTGAAAAGGTAGAGGCTGAAGTGAGCTTGATTAAATGTGAAAACATCTGGAAGTAACAGACACAGAATTAATACCCAAACCACTGCATTTAGCAAATTAAAAGAAAAAATTTAAAATAAAATAGTACAATGGCCAATTATTATTTGACAGCATTATCAATACAAATCTTCTTAATAGTAGTAACTCCCATTTATTAAATACTTATCCAACACTGTGGTAAGTGTTGTTTTGAATCCTCTACACAATCTGAAATGCCAGTTCATAACTTCCTTTTAACAGATACCCTCAAATTTCAAAAAAAAAAAAAATGTGGGTCTAAGGACTGAGGGAATTGGAATGAAAGACAAGGGCTGATAATGAGAATGGAAAAAGTTAAATATGTGGCATTTCTTAGTACTGGTAGTGATTTCATCTTGATTTCCTTTTTATATATGAAAGATAATAAATGTATCAATTTACTGATAATGCTAAAGTTTCAAGAGGAGAAGTAATTTTCAGTAAAAAAAGTGAAGATGTGAGATTTCTTAAAAATAGCTCTTCATTTATTAGTTTTTTAGAATTAAACCACAATGTTTTTAGAACACCTTCATTTTATTTATTTTCAATGCTTGTTAGTTGTTAGCATTCATTAAAATGCTAAGAATTTTTAGGATCATTAATGATATGACAAACCTCACACATAAGATGTAAATAGTCATGTAGTACAATTTGAGCATGCTTCACTTATGGAGCACACACATTCAGTGTGCCACAACACATTTTGTTTTTTTCCTTCAAAAAATAACTCTGATTTAACTTAGTCCCATGTGAGCTTTAATTAGAAAGCTCACATGCACAAAGCAAGTAAAGGCATTTTCCCTCGGCCTGATGATGTTCATAAGGGTAAAGAATCAGGTTGTTTATTCACCTCCTCTTACATGTTGATCTTGAGTCAAAGCTGTCATCCATTTGATGAGTAGCATCTACAGCTTTTCAGTTTGTGTGACAGACCTCTGTGCAGCCAGGAGACATGCATAAATCCTAATAGAGAGGGTGGATGGTAGAATGGTTCTTAAAGCAGTAAGTGGCTAAAAAATGACCATCCTTGGTTGAAAAATGAGGTCATGAAGTTTTAAATGTGGCAAGAAAGAAGAAGGTCCTGTCTGTGCAGGAAAGATACTTACTCAGAACCCATCTGTGGTAATAGATTAATTGCCTCCATTAGCAAAGATGTATATCTCACACCAACCATCAATAAATGTTTCAGATCCACTCATGAGTGATTGCTATATTGATATAGAAGGTAAAACTTACTCCCTAAAAAAAAGTAAATATTTTTCAAAAATTTTCCATAATCTGAAACATAATTCCATAATAAAGAATGTATATCAAGTAAAGAAATAGAGATGAGAAAAGAGTTGCTTTAATAAACTACATTACCTCTAGTGAATAGTTTTTATAAACCTTACAATAGTCTGAGAAATAGCTCTGCTGGAGGAAATAAAACTATTTTAACTGGGCTTGCTTTTGCTTCAGTCTTTAAGAGAATCAGACTTTAAAGAAAAATGATTTATTTAAGTTAAGCACTATCTTAACTCATAGTTTTCCCATCCTCAGTTCAAAGAGATGACTCCTGCACTTCATTCTTCCATTAAATATCATTATTATGTGTGATATTCAGTGCAGAACAATACTCTGGCTCAAAAAGATTTTCATTTTTCCTTAAAGGTTACCGGGGTAGGTGGATTAAGAAACCAATTAGGGAATAATATCTACATAGTTCATGAAATATTTTAGGTAACTTATAGGTTTAAACATAATGGAAAATGAGACAATTATTGATATATAATGACTTTCAATTTAAAGCAGTCAGAGGGAGAAGACTATCAGGTTAACAGTAATTGGATATTGGGCATAACTTTAGGTTGCTTAATATATAAAGTAAAAGAAGAAAAGTATAAGTTTTACTTTATACCAAATGAAAACACCCAATTTTTGTAAAAATAACTGATATTCAGGACAAAATATAACATGAGAACTTTTAAATGAGTCTCTACCTATATAAGGGGCATTAGCTAAAAATATTTAACAGCTTTCATGGGGATCACACAAAAGGCACTGTAGTATATGATATCAAGTATTTCAAACACACTCAAATCAATCAAACCAGGTTGATTTAGCTATTTGTTCTTCTGTGTTTCCACTAATTGCAAATATCTTGCATCTCATAAACTTTTGTTGTAACCTGAGAGGGACTTAGTAGCGGTCAAGGAAAGAGAAGCTGTCTCTTCAGTATATTGTGTCTTACCATAAGAAAATAAGAAAAGAGAGGGAAGGAGTATTACCTTAATCCATGGCATAGAAAGGGCTCTGTAATTTATTCATTTATTCATTAATCCAAAAATATTTATTGAGCCCTTACTATGTCTTAGGTAATGCACACGTTCTGGGGACAAATCTAAGAATGAAATGGACAAACATTTCTTCTCTAATATTAATTTATATTCTAGTTGGAGAAAAAAACAAAATTAAAATGTAACTTATATAAAATGTTAGAAAGTGATATATATGTGATGGAAAATGGAACAGTGTTAAGAAGATTGAGAAAGAATTTGATAGGGAGAGGCAGAGTGTCTCCCTATAAAAGCAATAAAGACTGTCAGAGGTAAGGAAGTGTGCCATGTGGGTATGTGAGGAAAGATCATTCCAAACAGAAGGAACAGCCAATGCAAAGACTGGCAAGTGGAGGTGTATGAATCATATTCAATAAATACGAAGGCGGCCCCTCTGGTGAAGCAGAATTAATTATGGGGCAGGTGCTCTAGAAAGATGTGCCCTTTACATTAGACTTTGGTCTTATTTATGTTTGTTCTTTCTCACTTAAGGACAGCTTCACACATACATTTCATACACGTACATAACACACACATTGTTGGCTTTTAATTAACTTACAGGTAAACATCCTAATTGTGTCTAAAAAACAGTAAAATAAAATGAGGATATTTTGAATAAATTTCTCTTAGTGAATTCACAGGACCTATTTTTAGGACACTGGTTTCCCTTTATGCTATTATTTTAAGTATTTTTCAAAAAACATTGTTTCAATAATATGATTTTAACGGTTTTTAGAATTTCATCTCACCATTTCTTCTTTGTTGTTTTGGAATTCACAAATACATTCGTTTGTCATAAATGCCAAAAAGATGCTCCTGAAACACTGTAAGTTCATATCCCATTTTCTGTTTCAGAAGCCCTCAAATTATCAAGGCCTGTCTATATTTTAAGACATTGAAACCACCTTTTATATGCGTCTGTTTTCTGAAAAGGATAAAACAGTAAATAAGCATTAATAAAATAGCTTGAACTGATCAGATAGCAGCACTTTGATTTTAAAGAATTTTATAAAACTTTAAAGTGTTTTCACATAGTTAAAATATTTTAGTCTTTTGGGGTGTTATTATTCCTATTTTCTAGACCAAGAAAGTGAAGCTCAGGTCTTTTGCCTACTTTTTAATGGAGTTTTTTGTTTTTTTCTTGTAAATTGACACTTTCAAAAGAAAACACTCATGCAGCCAATAATCGTATAAAAAAGCTCTACCGCACTGATTTTAGGAAATGCAAATCAAAACTACAGTGAGGTACCATCTCACACCAGTCAGAATACCTGTTATTAAAAATTCAAAAAATAACAGATGCTGGTGATGTTGTGAATAAAAAGGAATGCTTATACACTGTTGGCAAGAGTGTAAATTTGATCAACCTTTGTAGAAGACAGTGTGGTGATTCCTCAAAGACCTGGAGACAGAAATACCATTAAACTCAGCAATCTCATTACTGGGTATATACCCAAAGGAATATACATTTCTTTTACCATAAAGACACATGCATGTGAACATTCATTGTAGCACTTTTTACAATAGTAAAGACATGGAATTAACCTAAATGCCCATCATTGATAGACTGGATTAAAAAAAAATGTGGTACATATACACCATGGAATACTATGCAGCCATAAAAAAGAACTAGATCATATCCTTTGCATGAACATGGATGGAGCTGGAGGCCATTATCCTTAGCAAGATAATGCAGGAACAGAAAAGCAAATACCACATGTTCTCATTTATAAGTGGGAGCTAAATGAAGAGAAGACATGGACACATAGAGGGAAACAACACACACTAGGGCATATTGGAGGGTGGAGGGTGGGAGATGGGAGAGGATCAGGAAAAATAACAAATGGGTACTAGGCTTAATACTTGGCTGAGGAAATAATCTGTACAGCAAACCCCTACGACAAAAATTTTCCTGTGTAACAAATCTGCACATGCACCCCTGTACTTAAAAGTTAAAAAAAAGAAAGTGAAGCTTTTAGAAATTAGTGACATGCACATAATCATATAAGCTAGTAAAAAGGAAAGCCCAATCTACCCTTTAGATATTCTGATCCCAAATGGGAAAAGAAATCAATTAACAAGGACCAAATTTTAGTCATGCCCTTCTGAACTATTTTCTTGACTAGGCCTTGTCCTTGGCCTGCAATACTTGATTTGCTTAGTCCAGTTCAGAAAGAATACTGCCAAACCAATTTGGTGAGGATCCCCCTCCTTTGATACCTAAGTTTCATTTAGTAATTTTTTAATCCGTTTACTCTTTTACACTGACATTTGGCTATAAATCGTCCTATTACCTCTTCTATATACAGAGCTAAATTTATTTTCTCTCCTCTATTGCAATAGTCTTAAAATAAAATTATCCTTGCCTGTTTAATTCCATTTGGTGAAAATTTTCCTTGATGTAACACAGGACACACAGTGTTCTACACAGAGAACACAAGCCACGATGAGCAATTCTGGGCATTTATTTCAAAGCAACAAAGTGGCTGAACATAATATCAATTACTAGCGATTTTATTGAACTTATTGTTATTATACATTTTTTATCTTAGTTTCAAATATGCAATTTCTTATATAATTAATTAGAGAACACAACTGGGAATTTTCCTGATGAGTTATAACTTTTACAAAAATGTCCTCTAAACTTAAGATATCACAGAAATATGTTGAATGTAAGACCCTCACGAAATTCACCAAACTTGACTTTTTCAGGAGTTTAAATATGAACGAAATGGCAATTTTTTCTTCCTTATTCTCTTCAGTGTTAAAGGACTTAAAAAATTACTAGGAATAAAAAAAGCTTGGGAAACAAAATCAACTTCAATTGATTAGAGTGGTTTTTATAAATTGATGATTGTATTTGTTCTCCTTATTAAACTTTAATAATGTGCAGAAGTCCATGCATTAAAAAAGTTTTCCATAAACTCCTATGGAATAAAAACAACCCTGGATCGACAGGGTTTATTCTTCAATATTAAAAATAAATTATATTGATGACATTGTTAATGAAAATTTACAAGCCACAAATTATGATTTCAGAGTAGGTGATTTACAACGTTTTTGCCTTGGACTCATGAATTTTACTGAGTTGTGACTATAATTATAGCTGCAGAATAATGCAGCTTATCCTATTAGAGTATTTTATACATGTTAAAAGACAAAAATCTGTAATCCACCAATAAGAATTTTAGAGGATATATCAATATAAAATATCCCTCTATGATGTAAGTGATAATGATTACAAAACCAAACCAAACCTTATTGGGTCACAGTTCTGAATAAGATTGTATATCCGTAATATCCTCCTATAGCACTCAAGAAAATACTAGGACTTGAATTTTATTGTAAGTATAGGGAACTTTGGGTAAATTAAATGTCACACCTTAGGTAGTATTTGCTACCTATAAATCAATTCACCTACATTAAGTAAAAGGAATGTGAATGTGATACAAATAACAGGCTTGACTGACTTTTCCATTTCCAACTCTTTCTTAGGATGTTATTAAAGGAGCCTACTTCTCAGCAAGAGAGTAAGGAATCTTAGATCCTTAAGATCATTAAGTTATGGTAAAGGTTTGGTTAATTATTTCATGGAGATAGAAAGTAACAGATGTCATATTTTAAAGTAGCTAAGTGTAAGAAATGCTTAAGATATACCTGTACCAGAAAGAGTTTGAGAAATTAGGAGTGTAGAAAGAACAATTGAAACTAATATCAATTGCTTTTCTCTTTCCAAACTAAGATATCTGGCATATATGTTGGTATGGTAAAAATTTCACACAATTAATAAATATTTATCCATCGAGCCAGACACTGACACTGTGGATATACCTGCAAACAACAACAATGACAAAAACATAAAATTCTGACCTCATGAAGCTTTTATCCTAGTAATGGAAATAGACAATCGGTAAGATTAAAAAAAGTGAAATGTATCTTGTGTTAGATAACATAAGTATACTAGTATGTGATCAATGCCCAGAGGAAAAAAATAAAGTAGGAAAGAGAACTAGGAAGAGGTATCTGTATGTGTGTGTGAGTATGGGATGATCTGAGGGTGTTATTTTAGGCAGAGTGGCCAAGGAAGACCTGCCAAGGAAGGCAAAATTTGAATTGGACCCCAAGGAAATAAATGAGTTGAACCATGTAAGTCTCCAGGAATAGCATATTCTTCATAAAGGAATGAAAATATGTAAAAATCTTGAAGCAGGAGCTTGACTAGATTGTTTGTGATTAAGGAGTAGCAAGGAAACCTTATGACTGGCACCACAGAGTGATTAAAGGGAGAGAGGTAGGAAATGAGATCAGAACACCTGTGCTGATTCTCTCCTTTCCTTTCTCTCTACATGTAGCAGGTTTTGTCTTCTCTAATCACAATACTGAAAGTAGGTATTGCCTGTTAAGCTTTATCTTGGTGCCCTAGTTGTTATTTATTATCATCAATAATTACTTGTGATTGTCTAAGTAGATTACAAATACCATGAAGTCAGGGACTGTGATGTCTTATTTGTCACACTAGCATTATATACTAGCTAGTACGTAGCACAGTGCCTAACTGGTAGGCACTCGAAGTGCCTACATCGAATGAATGAATGCCTGTTCTGTGAGGCAGTTACTGGAACATGCTCACTTGCCAAAAAGTTATCAAGCTGTGACTTCAGATTTGTGAACTTTCCTATATGTACTTCAATAAAAATTAGTTCCCTTAAAAGTAGCATCATGAAAATATATATATAAACTAAGAAATTAGTTTATATTAATATAAATTAATTGTTATTAATATATTAATATACACAACTGTATAATATAGCTGTATATATGATTATATATATTTATATAGGTAAACTTTAACACAATCTCAACACATTCTAAAAGTTATAATTTTTTTTTTTTAAAATAAGGCCACTCTCTCAGCACCTTCTCTGTTGTCTCTGAAGAATGGACCTTCTACTCTTGGTGCTGTGTCCCAGGGAAGCAATGGACATGAAATCCTCCTATGTAGGCTGAGAACTTATCCCCTAGAAATTATTTCCCCAGAAAAGCAAATATACTTTTGACGGAGCTCTTTAACACTACTATCATTCAGTAACATTTTCAATGAAACCATCTCTTGTTAACTCTCTGGGGGACTGACACCATTTAATTCACTGAGAACAGATAATAAACAGAACATTTAATTCACTGGGAGAAAATAAACAGAAAGCCTAATTCCACTTGGCTGAATCTGCCTAAGTCCAACTTTTGCATATAATAAATGTTTAAAATAATGAACTAGTGTAAGGTATTTATTATTTTATTCACTGAATATTAAAAATTAGTGATAACACAAATTTAATGAACTTTCTAATACCAGCTGAAGTTATGTGAATAGTCTAGATGCAAGTTATGCGAAGTATGAAAAATCCTGTGGCTTGTCACTCCGGGGAAATATGTAAAACCTCCCTTTCCCCTTCACCCTACTCTCCAGTAGCTTGTGACCAAGTATCTTCAGAAATAGACAATCTTTTAGCAATTGCCAGAGGTACATAAATGCACCACTATTTTTCTTCCTGATTTTGTAAGCTTTTAAAAAGAAAACCTGATTAAATTTTAAGGGAGACTGTGCATTTTTCATACATATCAGCCCTTCTCGTTGACTGATTGCCTGAACCCAGTTACTGCTATATATACTTCATATACTACATGAGAAGAAACAAAACTTGAATTAACATCTGTCTACTTTCTTGTTTACTGAGAGAATAGCTTTGTTCCAATGGCTGAGCTTTTTTCTTGAAGAGCTAAAGCCTATTATCATTTGTTGATTAATCTGCAAGATTGACTAATCTCTTGCACAGATCTTCTCAATCATTAAGGGCTTAATTGACTTGCTGCTTGCTAAATGGACCAGCTTTCTCAGTGTCATCCTGAGCCTGGAATGATGAAGTATTCTTAGCCCACCATCACACCTCGGTATGACAATTAAAAAGATGGTATGTTCCAATAAGTTTAGACATAGCTCCGAGGTTTCAAAAATAAATATTTCTAAGAAAGTCCTGTTTTGTACATTTACATTTATTAGTCAGGACATTTTTATTCTTCATCATGTTTGACATATATTTTGGTATGGCATTCATTCACTGGCTTCTCTAAAATATCCTGACTCTAAAATGGTCAATTAAGGTAAATAGTATAAAGGTGGGTGTCCATTAACTGCATATATTAATTTAATCTCTTTCTTACTCTCGTTTTTTCATTTAACTAATATTTATTGAGCAAAAACTTGTGTCTAAGGTTAAAGGCCAGACATTTGAAATGCAGCCATGAAAAAAGATATGGCTTTGGAAATCTGGAAGCTTTTTATTTAGCTGCAAAGAAAGATTCAGACAAAGTACGAATATGGAGCTGTAAGAAGAAAAGCCCATAAATGACCAAATTGCTTTTAATTTGTAAAAACGTTAGATATTTTTAACTTCAGTAAAATTCAATCTCATGTAACTAATATGGTTTATATTATTTTATTATAAAATGCTATTTTATAAATTATTTGTACTGTACATCATCCTACAAAATTAAAATGTGTTTTCATTAAGTGACACTTAAAAATATTAAGGAACACAAATGTTTAAGTAATGAAGTATGATTATTCTCCCTGCTTTTCAGATAAGTAAACTTAGATATAGAAAGATTAAATAATTTACACAAAGTCCTACAGCTAGTAGAGGTAAGAACTAAGATTCAGACCCAGAGGGTCCAGCAAAGCCGCTTGTTAACGTAACCACTAAATCATCTTGAAAAGGTAGAAAATCCATTTGGTCAGGATACCTTTGTTTTATGCTCAGAAGTTTTCCAAATGCTAGAATGCTGCTTGACTCGTTGTATGTGTTTGTTATATATTTTCAAAGTTAGTACTTTTCCTTCTTTCCAATGGATATTTTTATATCTGTGATTCTTTTGTCCATAATTCTATTCCTCAGTATATTATATTATTTATAATTTTAGTATAACCTCATTGACCACTTTTTACTGAATGATTTGACATGGGTGTAAGAAAATACATGCTTTCTCTTCCTAAACTTTTAGGATTAAGTTCCTGTATACAGGAAGTAACAACTGTACATAGGAAGTAACAAGCTGTACACAGGAAGAAGATAAAGTCTTATGAGAAATATAAGTTAAAATAATTAAGGCCATGAGTAATTATAAAACCTGTGAAAATATCTTATGTTTATTAAAATACCAAGAAACTAATCCAATTTCATTTCTTTCATTTATATTATCTCAATATATTTGGCCTCCACAATTTTAATAAGATGCTTGGAATTTTTTTTTTTTTTTTTTTTTTTTGGCTTTGTTAAAGCTACACAACAAGAAGCATTTGTCCCTCATGCGTAATCCTCATGAATTCAATTCTGATTTTATGGGTTAGAATTTTTTTTCTTTTTTTTTATTATTATACTTTTAAGTTTTAGGGTATATGTGCACAACGTGCAGGTTTGTTACATATATATACATGTGCCATGTTCGTGTGCTGCATCCATTAACTCGTCATTTAACATTAGGTATATCTCCAAATGCTATCCCTCCCCCCTCCCCCTACCCCAAAACAGGCCCCAGTGTGTGATGTTCCCCTTCCTGTGTCCATGTGTTCTCATTGTTCAATTCCCACCTATGAGTGAGAACATGCGGTGTTTGGTTTTTTGTCCTTGCAATAGTTTGTTGAGAATGATGGTTTCCAGCTTCATCCATGTTCCTACAAAGGACATAAACTCATCCATTTTTATGGCTGCATAGTATTCCATGGTGTATATGTGCCACATTTTCTTAATCCAGTCTATCATTGGTGGACATTTGGGTTGGTTCCAAGTATTTGCTGTTGTGAATAGTGCTGCAATAAACATACATGTGCATGTGTCTTTATAGCAGCATGATTTATAATCCTTTGGGTATATACCCAGTAATGAGATGGCTGGGTCAAATGGTATTTCTTGTTCTAGATCCCTGAGGAATCGCCACACTGAATTTTTGACTCTGGTCTTAGAGAACCTAGCTGAAGACCTTGGGATTCAGAATATCTTAATAGCTAAACAAGAATATTCAGAAAAGATTATTTATTTGCTCAAATCAACATAAATAACAAATTATGTTGAAACTCTCCCTTCATAGGATGGTTACAGAGTTTAATTCTATCTGTGATAACTGAATTCCAGCATGCATGAATATATGAGGATGTACCCAGCATGCATGAATATATGAGGATGTACTAAAACACTTGACTTTAAAAATAATTGTTTATTGGATACATATATAAACACACATATAAATTTACATTTCGTCTGTGTTGCTCACATTTTACATGTTTATTTTCCACTTGCATAATGTTTTCTGAAGTGTTTTCTCCTTTCTTTTGCCAGTCTGTCAGTTTAAAAGAAATATATTCTATACATGAATCCTTTATCAGATGTATATATTGCAAATACCTCTTTTACTCCATTGGTTGCTTTTTCACTCTAACTTTTGATAAGCAAAAATCTATAATTTCAATATATTACAATGTATTTTTTATTTTTATGATTAGCATTTTATTTGTGTCTTATTTAAGAAAACGTTGTCCCGCTTAAAGTCACAAGGATATTCTCCTATATTTTCATCCAGAAGTTATTGTTTTGGCTGTCACACATTTAGATCTTCAATCTGTCTGTGATTGATTTTTATATCTGGTGTAAACTGGGGTCAAAATACAATTTTGTTTTCTATATGGACATCCAACTGACTCAGCACCATTTATTGAAAATACCACCTTTTCCCAACTGCCACTCTGACTTAATTTTATCTTATCTCTTCTCTTCCTAACAGGCATGCTTTCCATTTTATACCCTTGTCCTTTTCTCTGCACCTTTCTTTGTTACTTTTTAAAAATTATTATTATACTTTAAGTTTTAGGGTACATGTGCACAATGTGCAGGTTAGTTACATATGTATACATGTGCCATGCTGGTATGCTGCACCCATTAACTCGTCATTTAGCATTAGGTATATCTCCTAATGCTATCCCTCCCCCCTCCCCCCTCTGCTCACCCCACAACAGTCCCCAGAGTGTGATGTTCCCCTTCCTGTGTCCATGTGTTCTCATTGTTCAGTTCCCACCTATGAGTGAGAAGATGTGGTGTTTGGTTTTTTGTTCTTGCGATAGTTTACTGAGAATGATAATTTCCAATTTCATCCATGTCCCTACAAAGGACATGAACTCATCATTTTTTATGGCTGCGTAGTATTCCATGGTGTGTATGTGCCACATTTTCTTAATCCAGTCTATCATTGTTGAACATTTGGGTCGTTTCCAAGTCTTTGCTATTGTGAATAGACCTGCAATAAACATACGTGTGCATGTGTCTTTATAGCAGCATGATTTATAGTCCTTTGGGTATATACCCAGTAATGGGATGGCTGGATCAAATGGTATTTCTAGTTCTAGATCCCTGAGGAATCGCCACACTGACTTCCACAATGGTTGAACTAGTTTACAGTCCCACCAACAGTGTAAAAGTGTTCCTATTTCTCCATATCCTCTCCAGCACCTGTTGTTTCCTGACTTTTGAATGATTGCCATTCTAACTGGTGTGAGATGGTATCTCATTGTAGTTTTGATTTGCATTTCTCTGATGGCCAGTGATGGTGAGCATTTTTATTATAGGTATGTGTGATTTAAGCCAGTTTATCTCCAGTTTTAAAGAATAGATATAAATATGAATCTTCCAAAAACACTAAAATTTTCAAAAATGGGTGTTTGCAGAGAAAATGAAACACTATAATTACCACACTCACTAATTAACCAATTGTCTCAATAACACCTAGCATAGGCAGGTCTGTAGTAGGTAGAGTGGAGCTGGTGACCAGAAAATAACACCCTCTCCATCCTCCTTGCATGTCTTCCTGTTCTGTGGAGTCTGAGAGTGTAAAAATAAAATAAAAACGAGAAACTTTGTTTGCTAGCTCCCCTTGTAAAGTCCTGTGCATTAATTAGCTGTGCTCATACAAGATTTGAATGACTGAAAAAGCAGAGGATATTTTTCTTCCTTTTTCTTTTCAATATACTTCAAGTTCTAGGGTACATGTGCACAACATGCAGGTTTGTTACGTATGTATACGTAAGCAGAGGATATTTTTCTACAGCTTTAACTTTTTATTCTGATGTGGAGTAGCTTACTTTTTCTTTTTCTTTCTTTTCTTTTCTTTTCTTTTTTTTTTTTTTTTTTTTTTTTTTTTTGAGACAGAGTTTCACTCTGTCGCCCAGGCTGGAGTACCGTGGTGCGATCTCAGCTCACTGCAACCTCCACCTCCTGGGTTCAAGAGCAGTTCTCCTGCCTCAGTCTCCTGAGTAGCTGGGATTACAGGTATGTGCCACCATGCCTGGCTAGTTTTTTGTATTTTTAGTAGAAATGGGGTTTCACCATTTTGGCCAGGCTCGTCTTGAACTCCTGACCTCCAGTGATCCGCCTGCCTTGGCCTCCCAAAGTGCTGGGATTACAGGTGTGAGCCACTGCGCCCGGCCAGAGTAGCTCACTTTTTCTACAGCAGTGCTCTGTGTCCTGTCTTAATTTGGGAATATTGAAAAGTAGTTATGGCTAATTACTGATTCCTAGACTACAGCTATAGGTGTCCTTATAGACTGAAGTCTTGTTTTCCAATATTCCATTTGTGATAGGAGCAATAGTTTCTGCAAACAATCTTATCTGTAGTTAATTCTGGAAGCTTTGCCTGGAGACCTAACATAGAGTACACCTTTTCACTATGTATAGCAATGGTGTAGGCATATAATTTTCCATAATAAATCTCTTTGTTCCTAAGTAAGTGGGGGAGGGTAGAGGGTAGAATTCTATAAAATTCTACAAAATTTTATAGAAGGATGGGAGAACTTAAGCGAAGAGTATGTCTTGGTCTTTTTGAGTTGCTCTAACAAATTACAATACAGTAGGTGGTTTATAAATAATAGAAATTTATTTCTCACAGATCTGGATGCTAGTTAAGTCCTAGGCAAATCATTGACAGATATCTCATGAGAGCCTGATTATGATTTATAAACTGTCATCCTTTGGCTGTGTCCTCATGTGCTGAAAGTGTCAAGGAAGCTCTCTGGGGTTTCTTCTATAAAGGAACTAATCCCACTCATGATTGCCCCATTCATATGATCTAATCACCCCCAAAGGTCCCACCTCTGAATACCATCACATTGAGTAGTATGTTTCAACATATAAATTTGGGGGACACAAACATTCATTCTATACTTTTCCACCCATGGCCTCCCTAAATCCAGGTCCTTCTCACATGCAAACTATATTCATGCCATTTCAACAGCCCCAAAATTCTTAACTCATTGCAGCATCAAATCTGAAGTCTAAAGTTCAACAACTCATTCAAATATCATCTAAATAAGATATTGGTGAGAGTAGAGGGATAGAAGGGATAGGAGAGACATTCTCATTCCAACAGGAAGAAACAGAAAAACATATAGAGGTAACAGATCCCAAGTAAGTCCAGAGTATGGGACAAACTCCGTGAGTTCTTACAGCTCAAGAATAATCCTCTTTGGCTTGATGGTCTGCCCTCCAGGCCTATCAGGGTGGTGATTTCACAACCCCTGCCACCCCTGGCTCACTGGGAAGGTCCACAGTGGTTTTCTTTCTTTTTTCTGAAACAGGGTCTTGCTCTGTCACCTATACTGGAGAGCAGTGGCATGATCTTGGCTCACTGCAACTTCCACCTCCAAGGGTCAAGTGATTCTTGTGCCTCAGCATCCCAAGCAGCTGGGACTACAGGTGTGCACCACCGTGCCTGGCTAATTTTTGTATTTTTAGTAGAGATGGGGTTTTGTCATGTTGGCCAGCCTGGTCTCAAATTCCTGGCCCCAAGTCGTCCTCCTGCTTCAGCCTCCCAAAGAGCTGGGATTACAGGCACGAGCCACAGAGGCTGGCCCCCACATTGGCTTTTTGCCTGGGCCCCACAGCTTTGTCAGTCAGGGATAGGTCCCCTAAAGCTCTGGATGACCCTGCTCCCACTTTTCTGGGAAGAGGCCGTCTGGCCTGTTGAAATTGACATAATGGTTCTCACTTTTGGAAATAAAGGAACAGGCCTGATAATCTCTGAATCACCTTTGGAGTCATTCTACTTTTGTCTTGAAAAATAATGACTGGCTTCTGTTGAGATGGATGATTAGACTTGTGGTTCACACCATACTAATTACATTATCAAATCAGTCTTGGCCACACCCTCACTGTTCTCTTTGTAATGTTCTTTCTCATTTTTGGAATATGGATAGACTGAGAATTACCCAAATCTTCAGGTTTGATTTCCTTTTAGCATAACAATTTTATCTGTAAGTCATTTCTTTCTTCTCACATTTTACTACCAAACATCAGGAAGAGCCAAGCTGCACCTTTAACACTGTCCTTAGAAATAACATAAGCTAAATATCCAGTTTTATTCTACCTTCCATAAAACACTAGAACACGAACATATTATAATTCAGCCAAGTTCTTTGCCACTATATAACAAAAATAGCATTTTCTCCTATTTCCAATAAAATGTTTATCATTTTTGCCTGAGATCTCATCATAATGGCCTTTACCATCCATATTACTCTCAACAGTCTGTTCATGATTCATTCAGCATTCTCTAAGAAGGTTGATGCTTTCTCTAGAGCTCCTGCATTTTTTTCTGAGCCCTCACCAAAATTACCGTACTGATCCCATGCATAACAATGTAGGCTTTTTCTAGCATGGTCCTGAAAACTTGTCTAGCCTCTACTCAGTATTCAGCTCCATAGCCACTTCCATGTTTTTAGGCGTTTGTGAGAGCAGCACTCTTACTTCTTGGTACCAATTTTCAGCTTTAGTTCATAACAAATTACCATAGACTGGGTGGCTTATAAATAACAGACATTTCTCATAGTTCTAGAGGGCATCAAGTTCTATATCAAAGTGCAGTCAGGTTCAGTGTCTGGTGAGGGCTTACTTCCAGGTTCATAGACTGTCATCTTGTGCTTTAATTACTTAGTGAGCTCCCCAAGGCCCCACTTCCAAATACCATCATATTGGGGATTAGGTTTCAGCATAAGAATGGGATATAAACATTTAGTCGATAACAGAGAAAAAGTTGCAGGTTGTGACAGCTGATTCCAGAAGAGGACTCTGGCCTGCAGAGGTGAGGTTAAATAATTGAAACATATATTGAGGAATATCAGGGCAATGTAGTTAAGATATGATAGTTACAAATTTTGCGCAGAAGCAAAATATACTGTTAAGTAATCATATATTACAATTCGTTACAGACCTTCAATGAACAGAAAGCATGTGTCACCTTATTGTCAACTTCATTCATGAATTCACTAATTGATCTTCCCTGTTTGCCAGTAACTAATTCAGGGTTAGCTTATAATTAACAAATTTAGGGCCGGGTGCGGTGGCTTAGGCCTGTAATCCCAGCACTTTGGGAGGCTGAGGTGGGTGGATCACCTGAGGTCAGGAGTTTGAGACCAGCCTGGCCAACATGAAGAAACCCCATCTCTACTAAAAATGCAAAAATTAGCCAGGTGTGGTGGTGGGTGCCTGTAATCTTAGCTACTCAGGAGGCTAAGGCAGGAGAATCGCTTGACCCTGGGAGGTGGAGGTTGCAGTGAGCCAAGATCGCGCCATTGCACTCCAGCCTGGGCAACAAGAGCAAAACTCCATCTCAAAAAAAAAACAAAAAAAAGAAGAAGAAAAAAGAAAAAAAAAAGAAAAATTAACAAATTTAGAACTCTGAGCTTCTGAAAATCATCCTTGCTCCATGATGCATTTTATTTATCTAAATTCATAATTTTATTATTTCTAATAGATATAATTTCTCAGAGGAAAGAAAAAGACAAGTAGTTGATTTATTTTCCTTTGTTATTTATAATACATTGAAATCAATGTAAGAGCTGAGGTACTTTATACAATAAATCATTAAAATGAAGCTAAAAGAGGAAGATTCATATTAAATCAAGGATATACTTGTGCCAAAAAAATATAGACAGAGGCTAAAAGCAGCAATTGAGTACCAAGATTGACTTTAAGCTTTTTAGAAACCAAGATAAAATGAATTTTTTTTTCTATTATGTAGACATTATTGTCTAAGAAAAGGCACAACTCTAGACTATTAGAATAAAGCTTTTATAAATGTAAACTGTAAAAAATATTTAGAGAAATTGCAAAAGTCTGTTAAAATGTGATAAAATTTATAATTATAATAAAATTTAAAGTGTAAAATAAAACTAAATGCATTTCTCAATTTGAGAAAGATTAATAGTATATATACTAACATATTAAAATATACAACATACTATTCTGGGTTTCTAATGACACCCGATATTAATCATTTTTAAAAAATAAATCATGAACACTAAACTCAATAAGGATGTTTTTTAAAAAAAACTATTGAATTGCATTATGTCTAGAAACTTAATGAGAAATGATTTATTACAGTTTTCATAAGCCATCTTATCACTTTGCTGACATACGGTGATTTATATGAAAATAAATATACATTTTAAAATATAAAAGCCAAGTTAAAGCTAAACATAAGTATAAAACAAAATCTTCATTAGCCTTTAATTTTGATTTTCTTAGCTATTTTTTCAAGAAATTTTTACTGAGACTCTACCTTGTTTTGCGGACTATAGGAAACATCAGTCATTTCAATACATTTATGACATCATACTTGTACAATCCAGTTTTGATTCAAATGCTCTGATTTTTTAACACAGATGAGACAAAACCAATTGAATACTTTGAACATACATAATCTTGAAAATAAGACCCTCTTCTGTTGGATGCAATAGTAAAATACCAAAGCTTATTATGGTTCTCTCATTCCCTTTCTATATCCTTCACTTCCAGAAACTGAGTATTTCCTATAGGAAGGAGTTCCTCACAGTGGTCATCTCGTCACCACACCACACAGGAATAAGTGGATGCCCTGGATTAAGCCCTCTTGGACTCATAACTGACTATCAGTATATTGCTATGCTCCCAGGGTTTTCAGAACCAGGGAAGTATGGAAACTTTGGGTGGATTTGTTGTCAGTAGAAATACTGGGTTCTTACTTGTGATGGCCCTGCCCACTAGACTAAGGCTGTGTTCCTTCACATCCAAGTTGCATAAAAGTGAGTCACCAATAATTTCTTCATTAATACTGAGTTCAGAGATGGGGCCAGGTGTTACGAACATCTTGTTCCCTAGCTCTTCAGGTTATATCCCTCTACTGCCATTCTAGTCTTGCTGTGCATCCTGATGATTGCACGTACGTACCTTGATGTTTAAGTGCAACCAGCGGTCTCTATTATTATGAGATCCTTATCAGCTTCATTGCTCCCAGGGAACCCATTCCTGAAACGGCATCTCCACCACTGAACCTGACCTACAAAAGACAGTTACCCTTGTGGTTTGCTATGATGTTGGCACTGCTGTGTTTTGTAATTCTTTTTGTGGAATAGTCAGATAGGTGTGATCAAAAGAGGAGACAGAAGAGAGGCTCAGGAAAAAAACAAAGTTTATTATACTCCCAGATCCTAGAGACAGAAGACAAAGCATGCCCTGTGGTGCCATATGGGGAAAGACACCAGTGTGGTCAGGGGACAGAAGATAGGAGCAAGGGGAAGGATTAGGCCATTGACTTCATTGGCGTTTCTAAGAAAAACACAAGTCAGGGCAGGGTGAACAGTTTAGGATTGGCTAGCCTGAATAATTTTAGCCGGCTTTAGGCTGTGGCTGTGTTTCCTGTTGCCTGGTCCTGGGGTGATTAAGACTGAGAAATATTACCCTCTAGTGTGTACAGGCCACATAGAGAAGACATGGCTCTGGGTTGCTGAGTTTGCATATTA
Organism: Pan paniscus; assembly: GCF_029289425.2. Lineage (NCBI taxonomy): Eukaryota > Metazoa > Chordata > Mammalia > Primates > Hominidae > Pan > Pan paniscus. The sequence goes on along the minus strand of NC_073253.2, from coordinate 95,446,145 downwards.
ATGACATGGTCCTGGTTGTGCCTTTTGTTATTTTTAAGAATTGGCTACCAAGTCTCTCAACAGCTAGCAAGGTTCTTAAAGATGTTAAAACATCAATGCATGGAAAAATTAAAGATATATACATATTTACAATACATCTTCTCACCAGGGAATTTCTTATTAAGTTTGTGAAGCATGTCCTCTGGGCCCTCTTCTGAAGCACAGTGTGTTAGTGGGTTTTCCAGCCTTATGTACGCACTCTACCATGGCCACTTCTCTGGGCCTGTTAGTGTTTTCTTTGCTGTTGGCCATGATGGTTCTAACATTTCTATTTCACTTATTCAGAGCCATGTTTTGTTTGTTTTTGTTTGTTTGTTTTCAAGTTCCAACAGCCAACCTAGCAGTGTTTATGTTCTGTATTATGGGGTTCTTAACAGGCTTTTAAAGCTTTATGGTAGGATACCACTACTACTACTATATATTAAAAAACTAATTTATCAAATTTATGTTATAAACCCTTAGGTTCCAGCCTCATGCATATTCTCATAGTTCCCGTAAATATATGTTTTCTAGGTCTTATAGCTATTATGGTGTATGTGTTCTTTTTCTCACTGTGAAGCTGAACTGTACTGGGATTTAACCCTCATTGTCTGTTGGAATGTTAGGAGGAAATGATCCTATAAAGGTACCTGCCTCATTTGAAGCCCTGTATTGTCTTCAGGCAGGAGCAGTATGATCTTTTAACAAAAAGGGTCAGGTCACTTCTGTAGGCCCAGTGGGTACAGGGGAATCTGGAATTTCAAATTTCAGGATGGTACTTAACCAGATCCACCCCCACCCCCGATTTTTTTTTTTAACTTTTATTTTAGGTTTAGGGTTATATGTACAGGTTCGTTATGTAGAAAAACTGCGTGTTTGGTGACCGGATTATTTCATCAACTAGGTAATAAGGATAGTACTCGACAGGTAGTTTTTTGATGCTTACCCTCCTCTTGACCTCCACCCTCAAGTAGGCCCTGGTGTCTCTTGTTCTCTTCTTTGCGTCCATATGTACTCAATGTTTAGCTTCCATTTATAAGTGAGAACATGTGGTATTTGGTTTTGTGTTCTTGTGTTAGTTTGCTGAGCATAATGGCCTCCAGCTGCATCCATGTTGCTGCAAGGGACACAATCTCATTCTTTTTTATGGCTGTGGAGTATTCCATGGTGTATCTGTACCACATTTTCTTTATCTTGTCAACTGTTGATGAGTATTTAGGTTGATTGCATGTCTTTCCTGTTGGGAACAGTGCTGCAATGAACATATGTATGCATGTGTGGTTTTTAAAAAACCTTTATTTTAGGTTCAGGGGCTCATGTGCAGGTTTGTTATATAGGTGAATTGTATGTCATGGGGGTTTGGTGTACAGATTATTTCATCACCCAGGTAATAAGCATAATACTTGATAGATAGTTATCCAATCCTTGACTGAGTACAAATTCCCTTATTTCAACAAAAAGTTCCCACTTCTTTTCTACTATGGCCTTGATGTTAATTTAGGAGATCTCTTAAGATTGATAATTCAACATTTTCTGAAATTTTCTGCTATAGTTTCGTCCTAAGCCTTGTTCACTGCTCTCTGACTTTCAGATGCAAAATATCTGGGTTTCCATAAATGATGCCTAGAAGCCACTCTGGGTTTCACACTTTGCTTTGATTTGGTGATTAATCACCCTGACCCTGTCATTACCTCTCTTCAACAAACAATGGAAGTCAGTAGCACTCACCCCATGCCATAGTATTTATAATTACCAATCCTGTCATATTTCTCTAGTGGCAAGGATATCATACCAGTTTAGGATGTCCCTTTCTACTGATACCACATTCCAGTTAACCATTAGTGGGATTTTAACAATTGCATTGCTACAGCATGGCAGAGACTAGCCATACTCCAGTTAACTACCAATTATGGCTTCTCAATGCAAGCTAACTGACAATTGATTCATTTCCAAAATTTCATATGAGTATGTTTTTTAGAACTGACCTTCATAGACGCTCTCTTAAGATGTGTTCTCCAGAAGCAAAATCTGAGCTAGAAATTGTAACAGAAGATTTATTGAGGATTGTTTTTGAGTAATACACTGTAGGGAACTGAGGAAATCAAGATTGGTCAAAGAAAGAATGTATGTTACAACGTGGCTGGAAGTGAATCTTCAACCAATTCTACAGAAATCTCTGGAGCTAAATAGTCTTTCAGAATTATTATTAATGGAGATAAGGAAACTGGAACTTGTATCTTTACATCTTCCAGTCATTGACTGCAGACAGTTTAGGCAAGGATGGTTCCTGTGGCCAATGGCAATTCCCAGTGAAGGGCACACAGTATGAACCCATCATCTACCAATACTTCCAGTAGCTGGGAGATGGGTGCTTGACTCTAGAGAGGTGATCTAGAGAGAACACCATAGTTCATAGGATATCAACATAATATCATGAAAAAAGTATAGGATATAATTTACAATTTATTGTCCTTAGAAAATTGCAATCTATTAGAAAGAAGCTAACATTTTTGAAACTGCTAAAAGGACACTGATGTGTTTAATTATATTGTGATGTATTTACTGTAAGTCCTATCAACCTATACATTTTCTTATTGTGAGAAAGTGAGAATCTGGCATCCATATTGGGTTCCTGAGGCCTGTTGGGCATGATGGACTTTGCTCCTGCAGGACCTGGCCTCTTGGCACCTGTGTTTTCTTTTACAACTTTCTGTCCTCAAATGGGCATGTCCTGCACACTGAATTCCTCACTCACCAACAACTTGAGATAGCATTACCAAAAACATGCCTCACAGAAACCATCACTGGCTATTCCAAGTTCTACTCTGGCTGCCTTATGGCTCTGAATTTATTTCCACACAGACAATCACACCTTCCCCTTTCCTCCCATAGTAATTTGGCATACCTCTTTTATCTGCCTACATTGAAATTATTCGTTCTCTTCTCTGATACCACTTGTTTTCCTCTTCCACAGCATACAATTCCTGCAGAAGGATGGCTATATCTTATTCACTTCTAAAATTCATTCATCAAATGGTCATTGTACTTAATTAGGCAGTTGGGGATACTGACATGCTTAAGACAAAGCCACTGCTCTCAGTGAAATAGCAATCTATTAAAGGAAACCAAAGTGTATCGAATAAATTACAACATAGCATGATAACTTACTACATTTTTATATCTTTATGTGCAAATATTGGGTTGGTAAATTTTGAACTATTTAGTGATTGTTCAACATAGCATCCTAGTATAGGCTTTTGCTTTTGCCCATGTAATTCTTTACGTCTGAATTGCTCCTTCATTTACCTAAATCTTATTCTTTCAAGACTCAATTGAAATGGGTGGTCTGACTTTTATAGAGTCTCAAGAGACTATATTTAAGTCTGAGTTAGCTGAACTTAATTTATACTTTCATAGCAAATACATCTATAATAGCATTTATTATTAATGCAGCCATCATTTAATAATTATTCCTATTATTTTGTAATTGCTACTTTTTATTGACTACTATATGTTGAACGCTGTCCTATGTATTTTGCATGCATTTTATATTAGTTTTCAATACTATCTTAAAAGTAAACATTATTGTATTCCTTTTACTACAGATATGATCGTAATCATTATGACTCAAAAGCAGCTTCTTGGTACCTCAGGATGGTTTAACTATTGTACATTGTTCATAACCAGGGAATCTTTATTTTTATTTTTACTTACTCTAAGGAAAAAAACTAAAATTCTCTTATGTCTTATTTCTTGAGAGACATCCCCTATAGGTAAATAAAATAACAGTATATTTTACGACATCCACTAGTCCTTAGACACAGTACTATTTTTCCAGATACTAGCCTTATGTTCCTGGCCATCTAGATTGTCTCACTTTCTGGTATTGATTTTTACAGGAACATTGTGAAATTTCATTAAAAGTATTCATTAGGATATGAGGATAATATTATACGTTTTAGAAAAAGTTAGTTTTCTAGACAGAAAATGTGCATCAAGCCTGGGTAAATTATTCGCTCTTACTTACAAATCTTTTTCAAATCTATTTCCATCTTAACTTTCTGGAAGTATCATCCCAAGCCCTGAGGTAGTTTTATGCTCTTACATATGTTCTCCTACCTCATTTAATTTACCGATGAGGAAAGAAAACAAAAGTGGCCTGAAAGTTAAATTTCTTCTAGCAAGATAAAAATATGTTAGAGCAGAAATTCTGTGAATTACTATTCAGGCTTGTAGAACATTCTTAAATATGAATCCACACAGAAGACAAAAATGGAAAATGAACAATATATAATGGAAATATATATAGTTTGTAATTATATATATAATTATATATTAAATATATAAATATGTATTATATATACTGTTATATACAGTAAATGTATATATACATATGCAATGTTTATGTGCATATGTGTATGTGTATATATGTGTGCACATATATGTGTAACATATATATATTCACTTCTGTATTACCTGTATTGCATGAAAACATAACCTAGATGTATATAACTTTCAAACAAGAGTTATCTAAATTTTAAAGCAATGCTCTAAACATGTAGGCCTTCAAGTGTTCTCCTAGTTAAGAAAAAATACAAAAGTTTTTCAACCTTGAATCTTTATCTTTAGCATACCATGTATCCTTTATAAAAATAACTTATAGCTGTTCTCTTTTAAATATATATGTACATACATGGAGGCTTTGGTCATAGTGACTAATGCAAATAATTTCATGATCACTTTCACAGACTGAATACATTGCTCTCTTTACAGTCTTTTAATATCATAATGTAATTTTTCTGAATTTTCAGTAATTGTGGCTATTAGGTGATGAAAATCATTTCATGCTCAATGAAAAGCAAAATACATTTAATGCTCATAGAAGTCAAAGGAACCACTGAAAATGTATCTCAGTTTGCCTTTATAGCATCTGTTTCTCTTTGTGAGTTAAGAAAGTCACACTGGGAGAGAAACGGGTGCTGGAAGGCTGCTCTTACAAGAGACTATTAACCTCAGAATATGGTAAGCGTTGAGAAATATATTTTTTTCCTCGATTCACATTCTGTTGCAACTTTCTCTCCATTTAGCTTGTCAAATGCTTTTGTCTGCCCATATTCTATCTCTTTTCCTGATGTGTTGTAACTGAAAGACTGCTAACAGAATGCTAATATGCTAAGTGGTTTAGTTTAAGCTTATGAAAAAAACTTTTTGGTTGCTGTGCTGCTTTTCTTCTGAAGCATTATAGTTTCCTTTTTAAAAAGCAAATATCATGTTTTCAAGGTCACTAGTTAGTTTTTAGTAACGTCTGTTTAACATAGTGATTCCTTCTTTGTGGAATAAGGGTCGGAATGTTTTAAATCATTCCTTATTTGAAGAGACGTGAACAGAACTTGATGAAATTCTCATTTCTGAGAACAGTTGCCAAAGGAATGATGAAACTAAATGTTTTTTCTTTCAATTTTTTGTTACACTAATAATTAAAGTGGCATTATTATGGGGAAAGCTCAATCTGCCTGTAAATATCAAATATCCCATGAAACCATAATTATATGCCACTGAGGTATATTTAAAATAGAAACAGCTCTAGTGACTATACTCCAAAACAAGCTGTCATAAAAAGAATATTTTTATGTTTTACTTACCGGATTCAAAGATCTGTTTGAAACAAAATGCATACATGCCTCTAGTTTCGAGAAATAATTTAAAAGGTACCTCAGATAATGTGCCCAGCAAATATTTTCTCATGACTGGATTGTATTTGAATAGCAGTTGAATAGCACTGACCAGTGGGAAAAATGGTCTATAATAGGGTTGCTATGCTTTTAGGATGTTTCTTCAAAACCCATTTTATTAAAAAAATTCAATTTAGATTGATGATTCATAACAAGTTGTTACTGAAAAAACTCGATGCATGCAAATTAAGAATGAGTTTCTTTTTTGCTTATTTGTTTTATATCCATTTACCAAAAAAATGCACCTAGGCATGCCACCTGATCTGATTTTACTTAATTATGACTGTTTATAGAAGTTATCATTGGAATTGAACAGCCAAACAGTCATGTTCATGGGGTGACTGTACTTAAAGATCATTTAGTTGGGACTAGGTTCTTTGGCAGGAGTATTTATGATGAATTTTAAAAGTCTTTACATGATAGTTTTACAGGTACATTAATGTTTCATTCAAATTTAAAAACATCTGTTTATGTTTTAAAAACATCTGTTTCTGCCTTGCCTTAGCTTTACTATCGTAAATAATTAATTCATGACTAAACCAATATTGGTTATTATACTTTTACTAATTTATTCTCTACTCTTAATAATTATCTTTGCTTTAGAAAGATTATTTTCACCTCCCTGTTTATAACCTAAAATATCATAGTCAAAAGGGTACTGTATTTGTTATTAGGAAACCTGTGTTCAAGGCTAGTTTGTCACAACAAATTGTAATTTTTAATGTCCCTTGGATTCAGTTTTTCTACCGGTGTAACCAAAGAAACATCTAACATTATCTTATTTTTACTTCACGGTGAAAAGAAAATCTTTGAGGTTTTGGTGCTTATATTTTATCCTATTTACCAATGTCAGCAAAGTAGACTAGAGACAAAATAAAGAGAATCTCTCATTTTTCTTATCTTTATTTTTCTGGTAATTTCATTGCCTTTGTGAAGTAGATTTGAATTCGGTTGGAAGTTTCTGATTCCACCTATATTCTGTGACTTCCAAAACTACATTTCTGCTTCTACCTATGATCATCGATCTTGGGAATTTAAGAAAGCACAAATAAAAGTAGTGAAATCATGTAACAGAACAAATTTAATCTTTTCCGTTAGATGCTTCTTAAGCTAATACATCTTTCCCTTAACTGTCAGGGTTTTTTCTTCATATGATTAATAAACATAATGGAATAATGAGTACTCATTGAGCTCTAAGCTGTAGGAAATATGCTTTATTTTAGCAATATAAAGTCTAAAATTAAATTGATCTCTTTCTGTTTAACTAACGTTGCAAATATTTAGTCATCTTTATTCAGTGTTGCATCTTTTTGCTTATCACTCTACTCCTCTTACTTGATTTTTGAAATCTTAAACAATTGTTTAATTTTTGCATATCTTAAACAATTGTTGCCTCGTCTTAAGCAACGATATTTGGTAAACATGAATTTGATTAATTCTCACCTATTTTTTTAGGTAATGGGTACATCTAAAAATGAGCTCTGTCACAAAGGATGAGAACTTTATTTCCTCTCAACTTTCAGAGATTCTCTATTATACTTCCATTTAATCAGAGTAAAAAAACAAACAATAAAACAACAACTACAAAATGATCCTCACTTCTATGGGTGTGAGATTTATTTGGGATGTGTTTGGTTTTTGTTTCTCTGGTTTGAGATACTTTAAAAATGCGAGAGAAAATATTAAGTACTGAATTATTTCAATTGCAGTAAGTAGTAAAAAAGGAGATAAATACTGTTTCCAGGTAACAAAAAATATTTCACAGTTATATCCGCCGGATCATACTGAACATCTACATAGATAACAGGGAGTATTGTGTGCACAGAGTGGTTTAGTTATCAGATAAATACCATCCACAACACCTAAATTTTTTCACAGTAGAAATAATTCATCCCAAGGCAGAGATTATGAGATATGATATAGTATTAAAAAATGCAACCTAGGCCTTAGAAATTTTCTTTGAGATAGGTTAGTAATTCTAACTCTACTCAACTTTATGTTTTCTAAATTTAGCATTTGCATGTAGCTTTCAATCAATTTGGCACCAGGAAATACCCAGATTTTTGTTATAACATTCCAGATTTATTTAAAAATTTTTAATTCTAGAAGTGCTTTAATTTAAATAATTAAAACAATAAGATAACCTCTCATTGAAAATGTAAATTATTTATAATTTAACCTGCCAGAGACACTTAGACTTTCTAGAAATTAATATGTTTAGGTTCATAAATAATTTAGAACATTTGCATGCTAAAGGCAAAGAATAATTTTCTATATTTATTATTTGTATACCAAATTCAAATATTCTCTGTATACCTCTGTAAAGAAAAATCTCAATGAAATGGAGATGCCCCTCCTAGCTCTGTTTTTTTCTCCTTAGATTTTTACCTCAGCTATTTTCTTGTTAAATAAATCTCATCTCTGGACTATTTAAAAAAACTTGTACTTTGATAAATCTTGGCTTGCTTAAACCAAGAAGCTTCCCTTCTATTTCTTCACATATAATACTCAAAGTCATTCTCCCAGAATCAACCCAAAACTTTTTGAAACTTATCCTTGTAAGTTTTTACTATCTCGTATTGCCATAAAATGATATTCGTATCTAGCAGTTGCAATTATTTTGTTTTGTGATTTGCTGGTTTACATTTTTGAGTCTCTCATTTGCTTTTGCAGACTAAGGTGGAGAACACATCTTCTTCATTTTGTATCATTTATGTCTGGCATAATTCCTGGCTCATAATATGCAATGTTTTGAAAGAATGACCAGCAAGTCACATCTATATAAAACTAAAGAAATTAGTTAGTGTTTTATTCACTGGAAACAGAAGTTAAACAAGAAATGTTGATTGAATTTTTCCTTTGCAACTAACTATTGAATACCATGAAGACACTGCATTAAACAGTAGAGGAAATTACTGGGCTCAGTAAAATGTTTTACGTTAACTTCAGTAAAATATTTATTTTGCAGTACTGTGGAGGATAGACTAGAAGCAGCAAAAAGATTGGCACAAGAAATGAGTGAGGAAATCATGATGATAATGTAATTGCCAAAAGATACTGAAAAACTGAACTTGGGCAAAGACAGTTAGAGTGAAGGAAAATGCGAAACCTTTTAGAGTCAGAAAAACAAGATTTGGTGACAGCTGGTTATATGCAAGATAATGATGGGGAGATAGGAGTCTCAGATTATTTATTGTTTGAATGACAGTCACAGAAATATGAAATGAAGCAGTATGAAAAGATTATATTTATTCTTTTATGACTTGAAAAATGGGAGTAATAAAGATGATTATTTAAGTTTTAAAAATGGACTCATTGGAGTACTAATGCGCAATTCAGATAGAGATATCCAGAAGATAAGAATAAAGTATAAGGGTCAAGCAAGATTCCTGGACAAAAAAACAACATCTTAGAGATCATAATCAGAAAAATGACAACTTAAGGCAACAGTTTACAAATGAGATTATGTAGAATTCTATGAGAATTGAACAGAAAACCCTAAGGACACTGCAAGGAAAAGGTTTGTACAAAAGGAGCTGAGAAAAAAATCTGAAGAGAAATCCTTTAAAGATAGGTATCAAAAAGTCAAGAGAGAAGGTAATTTCAAGAAGAGTGAAATTACCTTCACTCTTCACCAAATCTATGAAGATTAGAGCAAGCTAAAACCAACTTTATAAACATTAGTCTATTTTCTCATTAATAATTTTGATTTTATGCTCAATAAAGATAAATTAGGAAAGAATTTCCTGAATAGTGAAACACGAAATGTAAACAGCAAAAATACATACAAATATGTACACATATGAAAAGAACACTCATTGGAAATATAAGCAAAGATTAAATTGTGTCACCTAATTTAAGGGGCATACAAAACTTTAATAAAAATCATATAAAATTTTAATGTGAAAATAAAGAATGTTTTAACAAATTAAATTGTTTACTCTCATCTGAGGAAGAAACCTAATGTATTAAACAGAAAATTATATTCCAAGTTGAATGCAGAATTTTTGCTTAATATTTATTATGTGCCATCATATGCTAACTATTATACTACTTGAAAGGCAAAGTTGAAAAATTTAATGATCTAATAAGAAAATGTTAACATGCTTGATATGGAAAAATAAGCAGGCAAGAAAACTATTGTGTACAAAGAGTCACAATAGAACACATGTTCCACCAAACTGAAAACATATTGGTCAAGATGGCTGCCTAGAAGCAGCCAGTGTGTGTGTCTCTAATGAAGAGCACTGAAAAGTCAAGTAAATAGCACACCTTCAATTGAAACATCCAGGTACTCGCATTGCAACTAATCAAGGAAACAACGAGACCCACGAAGAACAAAGAAAAGCAAGACAGAATAATGGCCCTCCAGGGAGCAAAACTGAGCCAGGGGAACCTCCCTCACCCAGGGAAGTGGTGAGTGAATGTGTGACCTGGGAAACCATGCTTCTCCCATGGATCTTTGCAACCCTCAGGTCAGGAGATCTCCTTATGAACCCACTTCACCAGGGTCTTCATTCTGACAGACAGACATACATGGAGTCTTGGCAGAGCAGCAGTTCAGGTATATATGGATACCCGGGAGCCTTAGAGACTCAGGCTTTCCAGCAAAAGTTTTTGCAGCTCTATCAAAGTGGGAGGTTAGACTCCCATACATACCCCAGAAAAGAGGCGGAATCCAGGGTGCTGAGCAACAGCAACCTTCAGGCCCCACTTCTATAGCAGCTCGCAAGTTAAGACCCACTGGCTTTAAATTCCAGCCAGCCACCTGTAGCGGCATCACACCTCCCTAAAAAGGAGCTCCCAGGGGAATGGGTGGGGCACCATTTTTGCTGTTTGGTTATCTTAGTTGTTTCAGCCTTCAGGCTCTGGAGAGTCCAAGCTGACTGGAAGCGATCCCCCGGCACAGCACAACTGCTCTACCAAAACGTGGCCAGACTGCTGCTTTAAGCAGGTGCCTGATCCCATTCCTCCTCACTGGGTGGGACCTCCCAACCATGGCCTCTAGCCACCCCTGCTTATGTTCTCCAGACTACGGAGATTTGAATTCTCCCTGGGATGGAGCTCCCAGAGGGACAGGTATGCTACCATCTTTGCTGCTAGGGTGACTTAGTTTAGCTGTTTGGCTTCAGAGTGTCTGAGGTGACTGGGTGCTGAAGCGGACCCCCAGCACAGCCCAGCTCTCTATCAAAATGTGGTCAGACTGCTTCTTTAAGCGGGTCCCCAATCCCATTCCTCTTCACTGGGTGGGACTTCCCAAGCAGGCTGCCAGCCACACCTGTCAGTGTTTTCTGGCCAACAGAGATTTGAATTCTTCCTGGGATGGAGCTCACAGAAGAAAGGGCAGACCACCATCTTTGCTGTTTGGGCAACATAGCTATTCCAGTATTTGGGCTATGGAGTGTCTGAGGAGACCACAGGCTGAAGCAGACCCACAGCACAGCACGGCTGCTCTGCTAAAACATAGCCAGACTCCTTTTTTAAGTGGGTCTCCAATCCCATTATTCCTCACTGGATGGGACTTCCCAACTGGGGTCTCCAGTCACCTCCTACATGTGCTTTTGGGCCGGCAACAGGCCTGTACCTCCCTGGTAAGAAGCACCCACAGGGAGAGGCAGGGTGCCATATTTGAATTTTGCAGCCTTCACTGGTAATACCTCTGGATACTGGAAAATCCAAGGTGACTAGGGACTGGAGTGGGCCTCAAGCATACTGCAACAGCCCTATGGAAAAGTGGCAAGACTGTTACATGGGTGCCCATTTCCATATCTCCTCACCAGGCAGGTCCTTCAGGCCTGGGGCCCCAGCCACACTCGACCAGAGTTATCTAGCCAGTAGCAACTTGGGAACTCCCTGGAAAGAGCCTTCAGGGGCAAATGAAAGGTTCTCAGCTGCTGCCTCTACAGTGGAACTGCCTTTGCCACCCTTGGACTAATGAAGAAGCAAATACCCTAAATGCCTTATCCACACCTCCACCAAGTTGCAATCAACCCAAAAAGAGTTCAATTCATCTTCCATGGGTTCTGCATCCCTGCCTCCCTAATGCTCATCACCATACAGGAAACCCCTGGCTTGGGCCCACAGCATAGACCCCCCATGCTGGGCTGACTGCACTAAGAAACTGCTGACCTGTATCTCTCTGGGATGGAGCCCCCAGGAGACAAGCAAATGACCCTCAGCCACAATCACTACTAAGATTTCCTCCTTTGCTTCCTCCAAGGTGGGGAAGGAACTTAGGCATTGAGATCACCCCAGAGTTGCAGTGGGCACACCAGGAGGGCCAAGTCATGATCTACAGCCAGCACTCAATGGGGAGAGGTGCCCACACTTTCAGAGCATTGAGCGTGAACACAGCTGCAACTGTGAGGAAACATATGGGAGCCACACAACCAAGCAAGTCTACCAACAGACCAGTAAGCCTAAGTACCTCCTACTTGATCACACCCCAAAGCCTCAACACCAAAAATACCTCTCTACTATACACCCCTCTGAAACCAGAGACAAAAAGTCAGCTTCAAATAAATACCCTGCACAAAACCCTGGCCCAGTATAAACATCCAGAAAAGAAGTCTATCAACTGTACTCAATCTACACTGAAGCTAAAGGAACACCCAAAAGCAGAGATGAGAAAGAACCAATGCAAGAACTCTGATAACTCAAATGGCCAGAGTGTTTTATGGCCTATAAACAACTACACTAGTTCTCTACTAAGAATTCTTAACCAGGCTGAACTGGCTGTAATGACAGGAAGATAATTCAGAATATGGATAGAAACAAAGATTATCAGGAGAACAGGAAAACCCAATCCAAGGAAAATAAGAATTACAATAAAGTGATACAGGATTTGAAGGATGAAATAGGCAGCATAAAAAAGAGCCTAAGGGGTCAAACAGAGCTGAATAACACAATACAGTAATTTTACAATGCAACCACAAGTATTAACATCAGAATAAATCAAGCTGTGGAAAGAATCTCAGAACTTGAAGATTGGTTTTCTGAAGTAAGACAGACAAAAAATGAAGCAAAATAATGAAAAGGAATGAAAAAAACCTCTTAGAAGTAAAGTATGGGATTAGGTAAGGAGGCCAAATCTATGAATGAATGACATCCCTGAAAGGGAGAGGGAGAAAGCAAACAACTTGGAAAACATATTTAAGGATATCATTCATAAAAACTTCCCCAACCTTGCTAGAGAGCCCAACAGCAAAATTCAGGAAATACAGAGAACTCCTGAAAGATTCTACACAAGAAGATTATCCCAAGACACATAATTGTCAGATTTTCCAAAGTCAAAATGAAAGAAAGAGTATTAAAAGCAGCCAGAGAGAAAGGGCAGGTCACCTACAAAAGTAACCCCATCAGGCTAACTGTGGACCTCTCAGCTGAAATACTGCCAACCAGAAGAGACTGCAGTCCTATATTCAACATTCTTAAAAATAAATCTTCAATCAAGAATGTCATATCCAGCCAAACTAAGCTTCCTAAGTGAAGAAGACATAAAATCTTTTTTCAGATAAGCAAATGTTGAGGGAATTTATTACCACCAGACCTGTCATAATGAAATTATGACAGAAATTATGACAGAAATCAGGAAGTTCTCTGAAAATAATGAGAACAAAGATAGGGCATACCAGTATCTCTGGAACACACCTAAAGCAGTGTTAAGAGGAAAATTAATAGCACTAAATGCTCATATCAAAAAGTTAGAAAGATTTCAAATTAACAAGCTAAATTCATAAGTGAGAGAATTCAAAAAGCAAGAACAAATCAACCCCAAAGCTAGCAAAAGATTAAAAATAACCCAAATCAGAGCTGAACTGAAGGAATTCAAGACATGAAAAGCCATTCAAACGATCAATGAATCCAGGAGTTGTTTTTTTGAAAAAAAAAATAATAAAATAGGCCACTAGCTAAACTAATAAAGAAGATCCAAATAAACACAATTAGAAATGGCAAAGGGAGTGTTAATACTGATCCCACAGAAATAAGAACAACTATCAGAAATGACTACGAACACCTCTAGGCACACAAACTAGAAAACCTAGATGAGATGGATAAGTCCCTAGACACATACACCCTTCCAATACCGAGTCAGAAAGAAATTGATTCCCTGAACAGACCAATAATGAGCTCTGAAATTGAATCAATAATAAATAGCCTACCAACCAAAAAATAAAAGCCCAGGACCTGTTGGATTCATAGCTAAATTCTAACAGATGTACAAAGATGAGCTGGTACCATTCCTCAGAAACAATTCCAAAAAATTAAGGAGGAGGAAGTCCTTCTTAACTCATTCTGTGAGGCCAGCATTATTTTATAACAAAACCTGGCAGAGACAGAACAAAAAAAGAAAACTTCAGGCACTGTTCTTGATGAATGTCGGTGCAAAAATTCTCAACAAAATACTTGCAAACTGAGTCCAGCAGCACATAAAAATGCTAATCCACCATGATCAAGCAGGCTTTCCCCCAGGATGCAAGGTTGGTTCAAAATACACAAATCAATGTGTGATTCATCACATAAACAGAACTAAAGACATAAACCTCAATAGATGCAGAAAAGGCTTTCTATAAAATTAAACATGTTGAAAACTCTCAATAAACTAGGTATTGAAGGAACTTACCTCAAAATAATAAGAACCTTATATGAAAAACCCATAACCAACATTCTGCTGGATGGGCAAAAGTTAGAAGCATTCCCCTTGAAAACCAACACAACACAAGGATTTCCCTTCTCACCACTTCTGTTCAACATACTGTTGGAAGTACTGGCCAGAACAATCAGGCAAGGGAAAGAAGTAAAGGAAATCCACATAGAAAAGAGGAAGTCAAACTATCTCTGTTTGCAAATGACATGATTCTATATCTATAAACTCCACCGTCTCAGCCCAAAAGCTCCTTCAGCTGATAAACAACTTCAGCAAAATTGCAGAATACAAAATTGATGCACAAAACCACTAGCATTCCAACAACAACAGCAAAACCAAGAGCCAAATCAGAAAGGCAATTACATTCACAATTGCCAGAAAATGAATAAAATACCTAGGAATACAGCTAACCAGGGAGATGAAAGATCTGTACAATGAGAATGACAAAACATGGCTCAAAGAAATCAGAGAAGACTCAAACAAATGGAAAAACATTCCATGCTCATGGCTAGGAAGAATTAATATTTAAATGGCTATACTGCCCAAAGCAATCTACAGATTCAATGCTATTCCTACCAAACTACCAAAGACATGTTCCACAAAACTAGAAAAACCCATTTTAAAATTCATATGGAACAAAAAAGAGCCCAAATGGCCAAGTCAGTTCTAAAAAAAAGAACAATGCTGTAGCCATCACGTTACCTGACTTCAAACTGTACTACAGGGCTACAGTAACCAAAACAGCATGGTACTGGTACAAAAACAGGCACATAGACCAATGGAACAGAATAGAGAACCCAGACATAAGGCCACACATCTATGACCATCTGATCATCGACGAAGCTGACAAAAACAAGCAATGGGGAAAAGACTCCGTATTCAATAAATAGTGCTGGGATAACTGGCTAGCCATATGCAGAAAATTGAAGCTGGACCTCTTCCTTATACCATACACACAAATCAACTCAAGATGGATTAAAGACAAATGTAAAACCTCAAATTATAAAATCCCTGGAAGACAATCAAGGTAATACCGTGTTGGATATAGGAAGGGGCAAAGATTTCATGACAAAGACACCAAAAGCAATTGAAATAAAAGCAAAACAATGACAAATGGTATCTAATTAAATATAGTAGCTTCTGCATAGCAAAGGAAACTATCAACAGAGGAAGCAGACAATCTACAGAATGGGGGAAAATGTTTGCAAACTATGCATCTGACAAAAGGCTAATAACCAGCTTCTATAAAGAACTTAAACAAATTTACAAAAGAAAAATAAACAACTCCATTAAAATGTGGGCAAAAGACATGAACAGACACTTCTCAAAAGAAGACATACATGCAGCTAGCAAGCATATGATAAAAAGCTCAATATTACTGATCATTAGAGAAATGCAAATCAAAACCACAGTGAGATACCATCTCACATCAGTCAGAATGGCTATTATAAAAAAAAGTAAAAAAAAACAGATGCTGGCAAGGTTGTGGATAAAAGGAAACACATACACTGTTGGTGTGAGTGTAAATTAGTTCAACCATTGTATAAAAAGATATGTCAATTCCTCAGAGAGCTAAAAGAAGAACTACCATTCGACTCAGCAGTCCCATTACTGGGTATATACCCAGAGGTATATAAATCATTCTATCATAAAGACACATGCATTGTGAATGTTCATTGCAGCCCTATTCACAATAGCAAAGATGTAGAATCAATCTAAATGCTTATCAATGATGGATTGGATAAAGAGAATTTGGTAAATGTAGGCCATGGAATATTATGCATCCATAAAGAAGAACGAGGTCATGCCTTTTGTTGGAACATGAATGGAGTTGGAGACTATTGTCCTTGGCAAACTAATGGGGAACAGAAAACCAAATACTGCATGTACCTACTTATAAGAGGGAGCTGAATGGTAAGAGCAGATGAACACAAAGAAGAAAACATCAGACACTGGGGCCTACTTGAGAGAGGAGGGTGGAGGAGGGAGAGGAGCAGAAAAGATCTCTGCTGGGTTATCTTTGAGATAACTATTGGGCTTAATACCTGAGTGATGAAATTACATGTACAAAAGCCCCTGTTACACATTTTTACCTTTGGAACAAACCATTACACATATCCCCAAACCTAAAATAAAAGTTAAAAGATATTGTAAAAATTGTGGAAATTGTATGACAACTTGGTTTATATATGAATTAGTTAGTTGACAAAGAAATTTTAGAAACTATATAATTTTAGAGACTACATAAGTAAAACTTCTATAGTCATTTGGTGTGTGACACATAAGATGTCATATATTAGAAACAAAATGTTAAATATCATCATGAAGAAAAAATCAATTTATTTCTCACACCAAATAGAACACTAAAATTCTTGATGAGTTAGACTCTTTAATAGGAAAATGCAATTTGTAATATCTAAGGGTAAGTCTAAGGAGAAACATGAAGTATCAATAGGACTCTGAGTGAATTATCTCTTTTTTGCAAGAAATTTTATTTATTCAACAACACTTATTGAAGCTCTATTGTGTAAGAGGAATTTGGTTAGGTGATGGGGGCACAATAATAAATGAAACCCATGGACTAGTCTGTTTTCATGCTGCTGATAAAGCCATACCTGAGACTGGGTTATATATATATATATATATATATACACACACACACACACATATATATATGTGTATATATATATATATATAATATAGTTTTAATGGACTCAACAGTTCCACGTGGCTAGGGAGGCCTCATAATCATCGTAGAAAGGGAAAGGTACATCTTATGTGGCAGCAGGTAAGATAGAATGGAAGCCAAGTGATAGGGGAAGCCCCTTATAAAACCATCTGATCTTGTCAGACTAATTCACTATCATGAGAACAGTACGGGGAAAATCACCATTATGATTCAATTATTTACCACCAGGTCCCTCCCACAACAGGTTGGAATTATGGGTGCTACAATTCAAGATGAGATTTGGATGGGGACGCAGCCAAACCATATCAATCCATAATGTCCATAATGCTATAGGAGGGCAGAAGAGGTTTACATACTCCATCTTGAAATACCTGGAAGGTAAAACATCATAGATTATCTTCCACAGAAAGCGTTTCATAAATTGAGACCTGAAAGATGATTTTCCAGAGGAATAGAATCAGTTGAAGAATGGAAAATTTTCCAATAATCAAAAACAAGTGAAACGTTACAACATGAAAGAGTATGGCAGATTAGAAAAAAATAAAGTTACTTGAGTTTGGCTGACTGAGAAGATAGCAACAGTATGTCAGAGGAATTAAGAGCCTTAGAAAACTTGCTAGGATCTTGGACTTTATTGTAAGTGTATTGGGAAACCATTGCATGATTAAAGTAGGAAGTTATACACTCATAAGTAAGAAACAATAACTGTGAAGATGAACAGATAAGTATATCTCTTTATTGATTTATTTTGAGTTGGAGGACTCA
Source organism: Pan paniscus (assembly GCF_029289425.2). Classification (NCBI taxonomy): domain Eukaryota; kingdom Metazoa; phylum Chordata; class Mammalia; order Primates; family Hominidae; genus Pan; species Pan paniscus. Next base: position 95,428,294 of record NC_073253.2, on the reverse strand, counting down.
GTAATTAACTGAACGTGGGGGATAAAGGAACATGGGCACTCAAAAGGAACATGTACCTTGTGTTTTGAGCATGTTATGGTCTGAGTGTTTGTGTCCTCACAAAATCCCTATGTTGAAACCAAATAGACAATATAATGTCTCTTGGGAAATGATTAGATTCTATCTTCACGGATTAGATTAATACCCTTATAAATGAGGCCCCAATGTCTGCCTTTTTTCTCTTACCACATGAGGACAAAGCAAAAAGGTGCCATCTACAAAACAAAAAATGAGCCCCTTCTGACACCAAATTGGCTGGCACCTTGGATATTGGATTTTACAATCTTCAGACCTTTGAGAAATACAGTTTTGTTGTTTAAAAATTATCTGGTCTTGGCATTTGTTACAGCATCTAAAATGGACTAAGACAGAGCACCTGGGTAGATAATGATGCCATTTGTTGAAACATGGCAGATTTCGTGAAAAGCAAATTAGGAGTAGAATATTTTTTAAATTCCATTTTGGAAGTGTTACATTTAAAATGCATGGTAAAATCCAAGAGAATATTTTAAATAGGTAGCTGGAGAGAGGTGAATATTAAAACATTAACCTTACAAGTTTGGGAAGCATTCAGTATATATGTAAAGTAAACTGGATTAGATCACCCATATAAGAGAAGAGACAAGGATATGAGAAGCAAGAAGAGTCACTTCTGGTAGTGGTGAGCTAAGTAATTTAAAATAAACTTCCTGCTGAGTACAATTTGCAAAGATGGAGAAAACATCTGTAAATATCTGATTGATGTCACAGGAAAGCTAAAGAAGAATTATGGGGGCATTACCAGGAAGTAGAAGCAAATCCAGAGAATTGAATCCAGGACCTGAGACTACTTTTCTTCTGCAGTGTCTGCCCGTTTTTATATATATACACATATGTATATATAAATACATGTTTATATATATATATAAAAAAAAAAACAAGAAACTAACCAGGGCTTTTAATGGCCTCACAGAGCTATGAGGAAAGAATTTAGACCCTCAAAAGGTCTATGCTATAAATCAGGGTTTCTCAACTAATGTTTCACAGAACGCTTGACTTTGAGAGAAGACACAAGAGTCATGTGAGAAATTATTATTAAAAAATAAACATGGAGTTTAAAAGGTTGTATTCTTATCAGCCACTCAGCAATATCTTTATGGGTCTTTAAAACCTCTATCACAGAATACAATAGGAATGTATTCATTCAGTGGGTCCATTCCCAGTTTTGATGTGAGGTAGGTGTTACAACCCCCACCTTATGTACCAATGGCATGTAGAAGCAAAAAAGCTCTACCTACATAACAAAAAATTGGAAGGAAATTTTGCTCTGAAGAAGAAATTTGTATTTGCATTGACTCGGTTACCCTTTAATACCTTCCTATAATTGTAAAAGTTGTTAAACTTGAAATGTGTAGTTTATAAGTCAATTGCATTATTAACTATTTATAAATTTTGTAATTTTCTCATTAATTTTATGCTATACCTTTTAATTCGCATTTTAATTATTTTCTTTTTTTTTTTTTACAAATATATCTGACTTGTTTAACTTGGTGGTTTGTTAAGATAACATGCAAAATTGCAGAGAAAAATTCTAAGCCAAGGCCTGTGAAAAATCCTGAATAGTTTAGCAATGGAGAATTATAATTTTCTAAGTCATTTCACTATACTGATGTAACACAGATCTAAAAAATTTTCATCTTCACAAAAAAATTATCAATGGAATTTTACATTAGCTGGCAATCCAAATTATCCCTCCATTACGATAGTCTATGGCTCCAGAAAAATCGACAAGATAGCTAAAGTAAAAAAACAAACATTTGGTAAGTAAAGTTGATGTGTATCTCAAAACAAACAAAATGAATCTTTCATTTCAAAGGCAGCATTCAGTAAAAGAGGTCTAGAAGTAAGTTATTGCCAAGAAAAGGGAAAAATCATAGTTCTTGAGAACCTACTATTGTCAGCATGCAAAATAATAGTGACTCAAATACTAAACAAGATTCAGTATAAGAAACTGAAAGTGTTCTAATTTTAAGTAGTATGATAAATTGACATACCGATGATATTCCCCATGATGTTTAAAAGATTTTGTGTGATAAACTGGAAAACGAGCTCTATAGCCAAATTGACGTTAACAAATTTCACCAACAAATGTCGTGCTGTATCATTTGTAAAAACTATAAATTATAGTGATATTCAGGAAAATAGTTTCTTCTGCATAGTGTTTCCCACAAACAGACATAAGCCAAGACATATTTAATATTTTGTCTTAATATGTGGAAAAGCATTGATATTTTGGAAGGTTTCTATTGTAATCTGTTTTGGTTGCACCTAATCAAAGATAGACTACCTGAAAGATTTTTGCCTCTCTTATAACAAAAAGAAAATCCTGAAATTATTAAAACACACTGTTTTCTCCACAGAGAGCTGCTAATATTAAATATTCTTAGAAATAAAATGGAAAAACTTCTATGTAATGCTATAAAATAGTTAATTATATTAAACTCAGTCCAGTTCAGCTAGGAATGGCTTATTTAAAAAATTGTAATAATGTGAATAAAACTAATTTAATTTTCCTGTTAAATACAGAACTTTCATAGCTCAATCAAAAGAAAGGTTCAACTCCGTGAGATGAAACCACACATCACAAAGAAGTTTCTCAGAAAGCTGCTGTTTAGTTTTTATGTGAAAATATTTCCTATTTCTTCACATAAAAACTGTGAAGAACTGAAAAGTGTTTGAACTGAAAAGTAAATTATTGGAATACTTTCAAGAATGCACTGGGTAGATTTCACTGAGTACCTTGAAGATGAATAATAGCTGTGGAGCCAGTCTACTTTGATGACATTTTTAATACATGAACCAATTGCATAAGATTACAAGATCCTAGAAAAAATGTCTTAATTTTAAATAAAAATTTAATTGAATTAAAAATAAAACCAAATTTTTGGAAAATTTTATGTGCAAAAGAATAACAATAAAACACTTTCTCTGCTCTCTGGACTTGAGGGTGAGAAAGGATATTAGCAAATGTCTAGTACTATTGAAAACCACCTGGAGGGAATGCAGTACAAAATTGAACAGTGCTTTCCTTCCCTTTGAAAACAAGTGCATGATTTGGTGCAGGACATTTTATCTTAATCTTCTGCTCAGCCTGATCATTTGACTTTGAGAGAAGAGTTAGAACTTTTTGGACTACAGCCTGATCATACACTCAGATAAGATTTAAACATCTGCCCCTAGATAAGTCCTAGATATCTGTGAACTAAAGAGTTTTTTTGCAATTTAGTGGGAATTGGTGAATCTTTTGCTTCAGCTTTAGAATTCCTACATGTGTGAGCAAGTTTGTTCCTTTTTAACTAACAAGAGCAAACTCATTATCTCATTGTAGTTGAAAAATAAAGGTCTGCTTATACTTAACTCAAGTTAGACCCCAAATTAAATGTGTGCCACAAAAGAACAAGCAGAATTTTCATACTGATATATAAATCATATTTTTGATTTTTAGTTTTAAAAGTGACAGTCTAGAATTCTACATCCACTCAACATATAATGTCAAAGACTTGATATACCCTCCCACATGGAGTAAAAGAGAAGGAGGGATAAAATATGAAACAACAGTTTTCAAGACATTGTACATTGGTCAATAATCCCTAAGAGAGAAGAAACAAATGAGATGAGCTAAGTCCAGTCCTAAGAGAATTAGAAGACACAGTACTCAGCACTCTCACAAGGCCAGGAAAAGTGCCTCTTTGCAAGAGTCAGAGTGAAAAAAATCAGAATTCACAGGACATTGTGTACAATACTCAAGAAGTATTGCCTCAATAGTAGGGAATAAATAGCCTGTATCGGAACGCTATTTTTGATCTTCCTAACAAATTATAAAAGCAAAATAAAAAGAATCAAATTATTTTCTACTAACAAACTGAAGCCTAGATTAAAATGCAGGAATATTTACAATTATCCAGCACCCTACAAAGTCAAATTCAACAATATTTGTCATCTAATCAAAGATTACCAGACATTCTAGACATAGGATTATGTCATCTGCAAAGAGTAATATTTTGTCTTCCTCTCTTCCTATTTGGATGCCCTTTATTTCTTTCTCTTGCCTGATTGCCCTGGCCAGAACTTCCAATACTATGTTGAATAGGAATGATAAGAGGGGGAATCCTTGTTGTGTGACAGTTTTCAAGGGGAGTGTTTCCAGTTTTTCCCCATTCAGTATGATGTTGGCCATAAATTTGTCATATAAGGCTCTTTTAATTTTGAGGTATGTTCCTTCAATACCTTGTTTATTGAGAGTTTTTAACATGAAGGGATGTTGTATTTTATCAAAAGTCTTTTCTGCATCTGTTGAGGTAATCATGTGTTTTTTGTCTTTAGTTCTGTTTATATGATGACTCATTTATTGATTTGTGTATGTTGAACCAACTTTGCATCTTGGGGATGAAGCCTACTTGATCATGGTGGATTAGTTTTCTGATATGTTGCTGGATTCAGTTTGTCAGTATTTTTTTTTTTTGAGAATTTTTACATGGATGTTCATCAAGTTTATTGGCCTGAACTTTTCTTTTTTGTTGTATCTCTGCCAGGTTTCAGTGTCAGGATGATGCTGGCCTGATAGAGTTATGGAGGAGTCCCTCCTTTTTCAATTTTTGGGAATAGTTGTAGTAGGAATGTTCCTGGCCCTTTGTACATCTGATAGAATTCAGCTGTGAATCCCTCTGGTCCCGGACTTTTTTTGGTTGGTGAGCTATTTATTACTGCCTCAGTTTCAGAACTTGTGATTAGTCTGTTCAGGGATTCAGTTTCTTCCTTGCTCAGTCTTGGGAGCGTGTTTGTGTCCAGGAATTCATCTATTTATTCTAGGTTTCCTAGTTTATGTGCACAGAGGTGTTTATAATATTCTCTGATGCTTGTCTGTATTTCTGTAGGATCAGTGGTAATATCCCTCTTATCATTTGTGACTGTATTTATTTGACTCGTCTATGTTCCTTATTAGTCTAGCTAACAGTCTATTTTTTTTTTTTTTTCAAAAAAACAGCTCCTGTATTCACTGATCTTTTGAATGTGTTTTTGTGTCTTTAGCTCTTTCAATTCAGCCCTGATTTTGGTTATTTCTTGTCTTCTGCTAAGTTTTGGGGTTTGTTTGCTTTTGGTTTTCTGATTCTTTTAGTTGTGATATCAGGTTTTTAACTAGAGATCTTTGTGACTTTTTGATGTGGGCATTTAGTATATAAATTTCCCTCTTAATACTGCCTTAGCTCTGTCCCAAAGATTCTGGTATGTTGTATCTTTGTTCTCATTATTTTCAAAGAACTTGATTTCTGCCTTAATTTCATTATATACACAAAAGTCATTCAGGAGCAGGTATTCAATTTCGATGTAATTGTAAGGTTTTGAGTGAATTTCTTAGTTTTGAGTACTAATTTGATTGGGGTCATGCCCCGAGACACTGTTTGTTATTATTTCAGTTCTTTTGCATTTGTTGAGGAGTGTTTTACTTCTGATATGTGATCGATTTTAAAGCAAGTGCTAAATGGCAATGAGAAGAATGGATATTCTGTTTTTGGATAAAAAGTTCTGCAAATATCTATCAGGTCCATTTAATCCAGAGCTGAGTTAAGGTCTTGAATAACTTCATTAATTTTCTGTCTCAATAATCTAATATTGTCAGTGGAATGATGTCTCTCATTATTATTATGTGGGAGTCCATGTCTTTTTGGAGCTCTCTAATATCTTGCTTTATGAATCCGGGTGCTCCTGTGTTGGGTGCATATATGTTTAGGATAGTTAGATCTTCCTGTTGAATTGAACCCTTTGCCAATATGTAATGCCCTTCTTTGTCTGCATTTCCTGAATTTAAATGTTGGCTTGTCTTGCTATTTGGGGAACTTTTCATAGATGATATTTTGAAATATATTTTTCAAATTGGTTTCATTCTCCCCATCTCTTTCAGGTACACCAATCAGTCATAGATTTGGTCTTTTTACATAATTGCATATTTCTCAGAGGTTTTGTTCATTCTTTTTAATTCTTTTTTTTTCCTCTATTTTTTCTGCCTGTCTTATTTTAGAAAGACAGTCTTTAAACTCTGAGATTCTTTCCTCCACTTGGTCTATTCTGCTATTAATACTTACAGTTTCATTATGAAATTCTTGTAGTGTGTTTTTCAGCTCGCTCAGGTTAGTTACATTCTTCTTTATATTGGTTACTTTGTTTGTCAGCTCCTGCAATGTTTCATCATGGTTTTTAGTTCCCTTGCATTGTGTTACAACATGGTCCTTTAGCTCATTGCAGTTCATTTTTATCCACATTCTGAATTCCACTTCTGTCATTGCAGCCATCTCAATCTCAGCCCAGTTCTGAACCTTGCTGGATAGCTGATGTGGTCATTTGAGGAAAGAGTGCACTCTGGCTTTTTGACTTTTCAGCATTCTTGTACGGATATTTTTCTATTTTTTGTGGGCTTATCTACCCTCAAACACTGGTGTTGTTGACCTTCAGTTTTTTATTTTTATTTTTATTTTTATTTTTTTGTCTGGCTGCTTTTCTGAAGGGCTGCTGCAGCTTGCTGGGGAAAACTACAGACCACAGTTGCCTGGGATTTTCCAGTACCTGGAGGTATCACCAGTGGAGGCTATGAAACAACAAAGGTGGCAGCCTCCCCCACCCTCTGGGAGCTCAGTCTCAGGGGGCTGGACCTGTTGCTGTACTGAACACAACTGTAGGAGGTAGCTGGAGACCTGAATTGGGAGGTCTGAACCCCAAAGCTTCTCGAGCTGATAAGCAACTTCAGCAATGTCTCAGGATACAAAATCGATGTGCAAAAATTACTAGCATTCCTATACACCAATAACATTCAAGCTGAGAGCCAAATCAGGAATGAGTTCTCATTCACAATTGCCACAAAAAGAATAAAATACCTATGAATACAGCTAACAAGGAAGGTGTAGAATCTCTACAAGGAGAGCTACAAAACACCCCTAAATGAAATCAGAGACAACACAAACAAATGCAAAAACATCCTATGCTCATGGATAAAAAAAACAATATTGCTAAAATGGCCATGTGACCCAAAGAAATTTACAGATTTGATGTTATTCCTATCACAGTACCAATGACATTCTTCACATAACTAGGAGAACTTACTCTAAAATTCATATGAAATCAAAAAAGAGCTGGACTAATCAAGACAATCCTATAAAAAGTATCATAGCTGGAACCATGATGTTATTTGACTTCAAACTGTACTATAGGGCTACAGTAACCACAACAGCATGGTACTGGTAGAACAAAAGACACATAGACCAATGGAACAGAATAGAGATATCAGAAATTAGACTACACACCTACAACTATCTGATCTTCAACAAACCTGACAGAAACAAGCAATGGGGAAAGGATTCCCACTTCAATAAATGGTGCTGGGATAACTGGCTAGCCATATGCAGAAAATTGAAACTGGAACCCTTCCTTACACCATATACAAAAAGTAACTCAAGATGGATTAAAGACTTAAATGTAAATCCCAAAACTTTAAAAACCTTGGAAGACAACCTAGGCAATACCACTCATGACACAGAAATGGGCAAAGATTTCATGCTGAAGATGCCAAGAGCAATTGCAACAAAAGCAAAAATTGGCAAGTGGGATCTGATTAAACTAAAGATCACTGTACAGCAAAAGATACTATTGAGAGAGTAAGCAGACAACCTACACAATGGGAGAAAAGTTTTACAAACTAAGCATCTGACAAAAGTCTAATATCCAGCATCTATAAGAAATATAAACAAATTTACAAGCAAAATGCAAACAACCCCATTAAAAAGTGGGCAAAGAACATGAACAGACACTTCTCAAAAAAAGACATACATGGGTCCAACAATCATATGAAAAAAAGCTCAAAATCACTGATCATTAGAGAAATGCAAATCAAAACCACAATGAGGTACCATCTCATATGAGTCAGAATGGCTATTATTAAAAAGTCAGAAAATAACAGATGCTATTTAGGTTGTGGAGAAAAGGAACCCTTTTACACCACTGGTGGGAGTATAAATTACTTCAACCATTGTGGAAGAGAGTGTGGCGATTCCTCAAAGACCTGAAAACAGAAATACCATTCAACCTAGCAATCTCATTACTGGGTATGTACCCAAAGGAATATAAATCATTCTGTTATAAAGACCCATGCATATATGTTTTTATTGCAGCACTATTTACAATAGCAAAATCATGGAATCAACTTAAATGCCCATCAATGATAGACTGGATAAAGAAGATGTGGTACATATACACCATATAATACTATGCATTCATAAAAAAGAATGAGATCATTTTTTTTTTCTGGGGGCATGTATTGAGCTGGAGGCTATTATCCTTAGCAAACTAATGCAGGAACAGAAAACCAAATATGGCATGTTCTCACTTATACGTGGGAGCAAAATGATGAGAACACAGGGACATATAGAGAGAAACAACACACACTGGGGCCTACTGGAGTGTGGAGGGTGGGAGGAAGGAGAAGATCAGGAAAAGTCATGAATGGATACTCGGCTTAATATCTGGGTGGTGAAATAATCTGTATGACAAACCCCCATGACATATGTTTACTTATATATCAAACCTGCATATTCTGCACATATACCCCTGGACTTAAAATAAAAGTTAAAAAAAAGGATTACCAGTCATTTAAAGAAGTAAATAAGCACAATTCTTAGTGACCAGGATAATCCATTGGAACTGACTCAAAAATGAAACAGATGTCAGAATTAGCAGACAATAACATTAAAACAATTATTATTACAATATGCCATGTGTTCAAAACGTTAAGTAGAGACCTGCATATTGTATTTTTTAAAAAGACCCAAATTGATATTCTAAATAAAAAAATGGATAGAATTAATGAAAGATTAGACACTGCAGAATGGAAGATTGGTAAACTTGTAGCTATATCAATACAAACTACCTAAAATGAAAGAGTTAAATAAGAATTAATGAAAAAATAAGAACATCATGAATTATGCAAGGACTTCAAGTAAATTAATATGCTAGTAACTTCAAAGAAGAAGACAGAGAAGAAGCGCAGATGGACATTAAGTATAAAGCACCAAGAGATAAAAAAATATACTTCAAGATTTAATACATTAAATGTAGGAATAAAGGAAAGAGAGGGGGGAGGCAGAAAAATAGGGATACAGGAAGGAAAGTAGAGAAAAAAGAAGAAAGAGAAAGAGGGGGAAACGGACTATATTAAAGATAAATTCTTATTACTCTTTTAAGTAAATTCTCCATCAAGTTTCTTCACCAGTAAATTCTATCAAGCATTAAAAAAATTCTATTTTGGCAGTCTCTCAGAGAATCACAGAAAAAAGAAAAACATCTATCAACCTCTGTGTGTGTGTGTGTGTGTGTGTGTAAAGTTAGGCATGACCTAGACAAGGACATTACATAAAGAAAAACTAATCTCATTCATGTTTCAATTTAGAGTTTGAAAGAAATTTTAGAAGACTTAAATAAATGAAAGGAAATGTCTTGTTCATGGATGGGAAAACTCAATATTGTAAAAATGTCAATTTCACCCAAAAATCATCTATACAGTCAATGTAATCTTATTCCAAATGCCAATGCAATTTATTGGAAATTTACAAACTAAATATAAAATTTATATGAATGTATAAGACCAAAATTAGCCAAAATAATCTTGAAGAAGAGTATAAGAAGACATGCTTCATTATATATTGAAACTTACTGTAAAAGTACAGCGATAAAAGCATTGCTGTATTTCTGCAAGGATAGTCAAATAGACCAGGGAAGTGAGCTCTACAATTTATGTAAATCTGCTTTGACAAATCTTGCCTTTTACACTCATAAGTCTTTAAGGCTATGGCACATTTTTTTTTAGAATGGAAGGGGAGGAAAAGAACCAGAATTATCTGATTCAGGTATAACTAAATTCAAAAGAAATAGACCTGGAAAAATTAGCTAAATTGATATAAAAAGAATTCAAAACAGCAGAATAATCAACAAAAAGTACTATTTCCTGGCTGTTGATATTAATTCTGACGGAAATGAGATCACTTAAAAAGGAAATTAAAATATTGGCAGTGAATGAATTACAGTCAGATTTTTCTTTTTGCTGAAAGCCATCTTATGCTTCAATGGCGACTTTAGTTGACTTATCCCATGGAGAAGTAAATTACTGATAACAACTGCTTTTCTACAGGCCATAGAATACAGGGGTATTTGTTAAAGGCCATTTCATGAAGAAATAACGGAAAGCTGACAAATCCTTGCCAGCATGAATTCTTAGAATAGACTATTTGGGAGAGTCACATTGCTAATACTAGATAATACTGATTTAAAAAGGATTATCTGGGTTAGAAACAGATCCAAAATGGCCACAAGCTTTTGTGAGAGGACCATTGTGGAAGATATAAAAACTAATTAATCTGTTGCAGTGGGTAAAAAGAATTTACCGCTCTTATCCTAAGACAGGAAACTGCCCTGCTCCATCTCTATCATTTAGAATCCACTTTATGAATAAGTTGAAGTATAACAGATGCTGGCAACCCTAAATTGGCCATATGAAGTTAAGGAAACAGATACGAATTAATACTGTTGACACTGACCATGATAAATGCTGTGATGCAGCCAGCTCCCTGCTACCTCACCAATCTTGGTATTCTTGTGTAACCTTGCTAATAAGTGCCAAGAAAATATTTAAGAGACAGTGATTGATTTACTAGTTTAGTTACTCTGCATGTAACTGACTGATGGAAAATAATTATGTGCTATTCAAAGGACAAGTGGCCCTAAAGAAAACATGACCCCAAAAATGGGGGCAGTAGTGATTACTATTTAGCCAGGTGGAGACGTCAGAAAGCTACTGAAAAAATAAAAGGAAAAAATATTGGATTGCATATAAAAAGCACATTATCAAAACTTAAAGACAGAGGTTTCTTTGAACTTCAGCTATTACATTCATACTTTTTTTTTTTTTTTTTTTTAAACAGTGTATCACTCTGCCATCCAGGCTGGAGTGCAATGGTGTGGTCTCGGCTCACTGCAACCTCTGCCTCCCAGGTTCAAGTGATTGTCCCGCCTCAGCCTCCTGAGTAGCTGGGACTGCAGGTGCGTGCCACCGCTCCCGGCTAATTTTTGTACTTTTAGTAGAGACGGGGTTTCACTATGTTAGCCAAGCTGGTCTCTAACTCCTGACCTTGTGATCTGCCCGCCTCGGCCTCCCAAAGTGCTGGGATTACAGGCGTGAGCCACCGCACCCGGCCAACATTCATACTTCTTAAAGTGAACCACACTTAAAGTGACTCAATTCACTCTATATAGCCACATTTGTATGAACTTAAATTGTATTTTAAGAGTGGTGATTTAGAACAAAAAATACTTGAATATGAGGCTGAATTTACTGCCTCCGATAATAAACCACTATGTAAAATTTATTAACAGAAGGGCTGAGATCTACTCACTCAACCCTTAGCAGGGGATCCAAGGTCTTTCACGGTTCCACAAGCAAAATGGTCTTTGGGTTTTGTGTAATGTTTTTGGAACTACTAGCAGGAAATGATTCCCACAGGAGAGAAAGAGAGTACTTTCACAGGTCCAGATGTGAAACCTAGGGCACATATATGGTACTTAGGTTATAACTAAACTACTTATAGGAAAAATATGACTGGATAATAGATTTCAAAGTTCTGTTGCTCTTAGTGGAATGTGTAATTGGAATTGCTATTGTGTGTGGAAGAGATGCTGTCTCATTTTAATTGGACATGCTGAGTGGGAACCTTTGTGTTGTTCAAGCACTCTTCTATAGGAAAATTAAGCAACAGAGAATTCCAAAAATACAAGAGACCATTGTTCTATTAAGGATATGACAAAGTGGAAGCTTTAAATCTCACTCACTCACAGAATATGACAGTAGCCATTTTAGGACATAACAGGGTTGTTCTCCTCATTACTTACACCATAAGCAAGATATTAAAGACTACACAAGAAGGGCAACAGGCCAAAGGTGATTAATATGCCATAACAGAATTGTCTTATACCTTCTTTTTCATACCTATTTAGAATCCAATCTGACACTATTTGGATTTCTGTGAAGTGGCTTTTGGAACATATTCTTGATTTTTCTACCTTGATATTTAACTTTATCGCCATTCTTCATATCTAGTGTAGTAACATCTGAGTTTGATAACACTCCATACATTGGTTCATTGCACTGATGATACTGTGAGAATTGCCTCTTGGGAGAAAGGCAGGCAGGAGAATTTAAGTCACCCATATGACAAGTAGAATCTGGCTAGTGAACACAGCTGAACTGTAAGCCTGGCCTAGTTACATTTTGAGGGATTATATTTCCTGGATAAATCACAGATATCCCTCGAGCTATGAGAAACAAATTATTTTATTAACTGACCCTGACACTGAACAGGAAACACAAATACAGGTGGATCTTTTGGGTTTTTGTGAAACCATAATCTGTACTTAAGAATTCTGTTAGTCTCAATTCACAAAGTCACCAGGAAACAAAACAAAACAAGAAAAAAAGAAAGTGAATTTGAAGGGAGCCCAGAGCAAAAACAAGCACTAAAAGACCCACTCGAACCTCATGACCTGACTGCCAGTTGATTTCAGTAGTACCTGCAACTAGAAATATGCTGACTGGAGCCTTTGGCAGAAAGGGGATATTGTATTCAGCAAAGATCTTTGGGGATTATGCCTCAAAAGCTGCATGCTGCAGAGGCACTTTTTAGACCTTTTGGAAAACAACTGGCAGCTTGTTACTGGGGGCATTGGTGAAAGTGACCCCTGCGGTGAATGACAGCACATAATACTGTGTCATTATGTGCTGGGACCAGAATACGTTTCAAGTCTTACGTAATGTCAGAGAAGAATAGAGACGCAGCTTAGCAGAGCTCACTGATAAAACAAAAATATTGTATTCAACAGCATGTGACAAGAGGAAATTCAGGAGATGTAAACTATGTATATATGCAGCTTACTTCTCTTCTTCCAAGGCCAATGACAGGGCTCTGTGGCTTTTCCTACCTCTTTACATCCCTACTAACTATTGTTATATGCTCTGATGCCAAAAAATAGTTTTCTTGGTTCAGTGATTGAAATTCTTAATTCTATAGTTACATTGCAATTAGAAATTGATCATAATACATGTTACATATGGTAAAGTGTTGATGAAGAAGGAGAGCAAATAATAGGGAGAACTGAAATCTGTTTATTTAGGAATAAATGGAAGAAGGAATCAGGCTTGGACCTGAGGAAATATTTGGATAGTTATACTCTTGTGCCAAAGTTGATGTCATTTCAATATGCTTCTAGATTATTAAACAATAAATGCAGTCCTCCTCTCCTTATAGAATACTTAACTTTGGAAGATTTTATGTGACTCTAGAGGAGGTAGAATTAAGGTAGAGCAAATAGGTACCCACCGGAAGTACCTGCTGATGACTCGCATGGGGAAAGCATACTGGAACAGATGCCTTTGTCAGAGCTGTAAAGCTAGCTCTCTGGGTTCATGAAATAAGTTGTTATGGGAATGCCTGTCCATGCACAGTTGGGCCAAAGAAAATGCATTTCCTTCATATCCAACTGAGCAAATAATGTGGGAAGAACCTTTACTCAATACAAACTGGAGAAACTTCAGATAATCTTAAACACTTTAAGATGGATCTAGGCAGAATTACTGAGCTGCCATTTGACTTGTATAAGTCACATTGAGGGGGCTACAAATGGGTATTGACTGAAACGGACACTCTTTTATTCTAGCCTTTGCTTATTCTGAAAAAGAAGCAACTGAACAGAATACAATAAAAGTTTAGAAAAAGCAAGTAATTGGTCATTTTGGTCCACATGGATGTATTTCCTCTGATAAAGATTCACACTACTGCTAATATTCAAAAATGGGTAGGAAAAATAATGTTATATGTTCATATCACATACCACATAATCCTTAGAGCAGTATTCTTATTGGAAATTAGAATCAGTGATTAAAATAGTTAAAACTTGGGATGAAAATTTTGCATTGATAAGGCTGTGGAGCATCATAATCTCTCAAATATCATTGAAGGGTTGTAAAAATGCACAACCACTTAAAAATCTACCTCTAAATTTTAAGTTAATTTAAATATAGACATGTTCTCTGACCCAACAATTTTATTCCAACAGAAGTACATGCATACATACACAATCTGAAATATTTAGGAAGAATCACCACATTATTCATAATAGGTCAAAACTGGAAACAAAGAGATTTCCATTAAGAGTAAAATGGATAAATAAATTGAGTTGCCCATACAATTGAATTCAAGAAAGCACTGAACAACAAACTGCAACTCTTCCGGAAAAAATGGATAAATCTCATGAGCAACAATTGAGTGAAAGAAGCATGAAACAAAATAACCAATGTTGTATATATTTTTCTACTTAAATAAAATTTAGAAAATGACAAAGCAAATCTATAATGTTTTAATTAAGGATAACATTCAATTTGGGGTACACTCAAATGTAATTAGGAGAAGGCATGCATGGACACTTAAATCTTAATATTCTATTTCTCACTCAATTGAGTGGCAGATCCAAGATTTGGACCTAGGTTAACTAATTATAAAGTCTACCTGTGATCCACTACACAACAGTGCTTCCACAAAATTTAAAAAAAAATTCTTCTATCATTAAATTAGTCAATTTTATGTTTCAAGTTTGCCAAATATCCACAATACAAGTCATCTAATCTTAGATTTTGCAATACTTTAGAGTATCTATGTATTTCTACTAGTAGTTGGCCATGTACGTCTCCCCTCAGCCTCTCTGAACATGACTAAATGGATCTTCCACACATTACTGCAATCTTAGAAGTAAGTGCCAGGCTGAACTTTTGCAGCGCTACATTTTTTAAAATGTTGCAAAAATTCTGTCCTGATTGTATTTTCTTTTCTGCCTTCATCCTACAGTGAACAATAAGCCAGTATTTTCTGCTATGTACTTCACCTGTTATTGGTCATTTTTTTCTCTTTCTAAATTTTATTAGTAAAACAAAAATATATTCCAATAATCTATTTCTGTTTAACAAACAACTCCAAAGTTTAATGGCAAGAAACAAAAACATAAGATCATCTCTGATGATTTTGTGGTTTGACAAAATTGGTGGTTCAGCTGGGTGGTTTGTTCTGGGGTTCTTTCATGTGTTTGTAGACCAAGTTTTATGAGGTTGAAGTAAACAGAATGTTTGATTAAGATAGATTCTCAAAATGGTTTATTCTTTTATATGCCTGGTGACTGGGCTCGGATATTGGAAACAACTGGAAGTTGGCCATTCATCTCTTTGTGAAGCTTCCCCACATGGCCAAATTGAGCTTCCTCACTTATGACGGTCTTAGTGAGAGGATTTCTTGCATCTTGGCCAGCTTCCCTGAGAGCAAGTATTCTAAGAGATCACAGAGTAATCTTCAAGCCTCATTCTAACTTAACTTTGGTCATAAATTGTTACTTCCATTACATTTTACCTTTGCCAGCTCAGATTTAAAGGCATATTGACCCCTGCACAAGTATGTGAATATACACACTACTTATATATTAATTGGGGGTTAATCTTTGGAGACTAGCGCTCACAGTAGATCTTCTTGTCCTCTGTGATTTACTTCATTCCTACATGCAAAATATACTCATTCTACTTTGAAGACCCCCCCAAAACCTCATCCTATTATTTACTCAAGCTTAGAATTTAAAACCAAGACGTTATTACCCAAATAAGATACAGGTATGAAAGAGATTTCTCAGGTAAGGTTCCTTGAGTACAAATTATCTCAATCTAAGACTAAGAAGTCAAGAAACATGTTGTCTAAAGCTCACAGACCCAATATACAATGGTGATACATAGTTAGAATAGTCACAACAAACACTCTTCTTCAAAAGTGAATGGGGGTAGGAGGCATATAGCATAGGCTCACAGGAAATCTAAAATCCAATAAGATACATGCCAGTAGTTCATTGATTAGGACCTAGTTCTGCATCCTGAAAATGATTTGCTGGGTTTCTTGGCTCTGAGCTCCTCGCTTTTCTTTCAAACTTCTCATTCATCCTTCATTTTGTTTAAGAGGTTGTAACCTTTTTCTTCTCATAGAATGTTGGTGTTTCAAAGGTACCTTTCCATTTTGTTCTGTCTGTGATCTTTTTAGCTGAGCCACTGGTGCTTCCACCAATATGATTCTCCTGAAAATTTCATGTGTCTCCTCTGAAATATACTCAGGTTTCCTTCCTTAGATGAGTTATACCTACAAATTTCTTCAGTACAGGGCTGTCTCTATTTGAATGCTGTTAAGAGGTTACTTTCTAACAACACCTTTCAGGTTCTTGGAAGCTCTATTGTTTAATACAGTTTCCAGCATACTTTTAAGATTGCTGGAAGAAAGAAGACATCACTGAAAATTGTGGAAAAAGAATCACCAAATCTATTTCCTCCATGAAAACAATGAGAAAACTGACAACAATATGATAAATAACTCTTTGAAAATTGTAGAAATTAAGTCTTACAACAACCAAGAGTAACATTTATCCAAGAAAGCTGGCTGAATACCAATAAGAACAGCAAGATTTGTGATGTTTTAACTTGCCCTGGTTGTATCCCCATTTCTTCAGCTCTGAGCATAACAGTCAGTATTCTTGTTAAAATTCATCAGTCTAGCAGCCACTAAAAATGTGGTTGGAGCTCTTTAAAGCCTCATTTTTAAATAAGTGCCTTAAAAAAAAAAAAAAAAAACTCTGCATGGTGATTTTCTGGAAAACCGCCTTTGCAAGGCTGTATGTATTGATCTGATTTGGACCTCACACATTACAAAAAAAAAAAAAGCCAAACAAACAAACAAACAAACAAAAAACTCATTCTCAATGAGCATTTGTTGAAAACATATACAGGCAATTGTGTAACTTCATGACTGCCTGAAGCAGTGGATAGAAACTGAGCAAACAGTAGACTAACCAAAAAGCTTAAAAAGAAAATTATGAAAATGAGATGTCTTTAGGGACTTTGAAAAGCTCCAACATGTTTACACATGCCCAGGACAGTGCAGGTGATCAGCAAAAACCTGAAAAGGTCCTGAGCTCTCACCTCTGGATGATGTTGTGGCTCTGGACAAGCAGAAAGTAAAGACTTTAAGTCAAAGTTGGAAACTGCCAGGCTGAGTGCTGAAGGCATGTTCCGGCATACACTCAGAACCCCTTCAGCAAAGGCTGGAATAATGTGGTTCTGGGAATTTAAGGAAATCTTTGGCCAATCATTTGTTGACTATCAGAGACTTCAGAGCCCACATCAATAAAGCATATAGACATCACCGTTGAGAAAAGCCACTAAGTAAACAAATATTTTCAGTAGCAGCAACAAAATCTGGGGAGAAAGAGAATCTGATTTCCCACTTACTCATGGAGAGTAAACATTTTTATAGTTGCCGGATTCACATGGCTATAATTTTTTTTTTCTTTTTTGTATTATTATGCTTTAAGTTTTAGGGTACATGTGCATAATGTGCAGGTTTGTTACATATGTATACATGTGCCATGTTGGTGTGCTGCACCCATTAACTCGTCATTTAGCATTAGATATATCTCCTAATGCTATCCCTCCCCCCTTCCCCCACCCCACAACAGTCCCCGGTGTGTGATGTTCCTCTTCTTGTGTCCATGTGTTCTCATTGTTATATACACCATGGAATACTATGCAGCCATAAAAAATGATGAGTTCATGTCCTTTGTAGGGACATGGATGAAGCTGGAAACAATCATTCTCAGCAAACTATCGCAAGGACAAAAAACACCGGATGTTCACTTACAGGTGGGAATTTTTTTTTCTTTTTAAGACCAGGTCTCACTATGTTACTTAGACTACTCTTGAATTCCTGGCCTCATGTGAGCTTCTTGCCTCAGCCTCCCAAGTAGCTAAGATTATATGTGTGAACCACCATGCTGGACGACATTGGTAGCACATTGTTAATCATATTTGCATCCATAAGGAATATTTGTCTGTAATATCTTTTTCTTGTGATATTTTGTCCAGTATTGCTATAAGAGTAATACTGGCTTCATAGAATGAGTTGAAAAGAGTTTATGTATCTTATACTTTTGGGAAGAATTTTTGATAAATTCTACTCCTAGGTATATATCCAGGAGATATCTAAAACATATACATATGCAAACATTTGTACAGTAATTTTCATATTCATAATAGCTTGAAGGTAGAAAGAACCCAAAAGCCCATAAAGTGATAAATGGGATATAATACATTTTGTGTTATATCCATGCAATGTAATGTTATTCATCCGTAAAAACAAATGAAGCGCTGATACCATAAAAGCTAAAATGTGAACTTTAGAAACATTAGGTAAGGGAACGGTCACATATCACATGGTTTCATTTATATCAAATATCCAGATTAGAAAAATCCATACAGAAAGAAGGTAGATTGGTTGTTTCCAGGGGATATTGTAGAGGGATGCAGTTACTGCTAATAGGTATGAGGTTTCTATTTGTGGTGATGAAAGTGTTGTGGGATTAGATAATGATGGTTACATAACCTTGTGAATATACTAATATTACTAAATTGTACACTTTGAAATATTAAATTTAATAGCATGTGAACTATATTTCAAAATAAATATTTAGAAGACATTCTGCCTAGCTGAAATTTTCTATGAGGCACCATAAATCTTTTTGAAGTACAGTTTTAGTATCCCTTATCCAAATGCTTGGGACTGGAAGTGTTTTGGATTTCAGAATTTTCCAGATTTTGGAATATTTGCACATACACAATGAACTATCTTGAAGATAGGACCTGTGTCTGAAAATAAAATGTATGATTTATGTAGACATCATGCACATAGGCTAAAGATAATTTTATTTTTTGGGGGACACTGAACAAATTGTGTGTTGTGTGATTGCATTTTAACTGCTATGATCTGTCACGTGAGGCCAAGTGTAGAATTTTCCACTTGTGGCATCAAGTCAGCACTTAGCCAGTCTCAGATTTTGGAAAATGTCTAATTTTGAATTTTTGGATTAGGACTTCTCAACCTATAGTAACAAAGGCGGGTCTTATAGCTCCATCTGGAATTTGATCTTTGCCCTGAAGACATTTCTTTTTTTAATCTTTTTATTCTCAATACATGAGAATTGCGCTTTCTTTTTTTAATATTTTAACTTTTAGTTTAGGTTCAGAAGTACATATACAGGTTTGTTATATAGGTAACTCATGACTAGGGGGTTTGGTGTACAGATTATTTCATCACCCAGATATTAAGCATAGTACCTAATAGTTTTTTCTTTTTTCTTTTTTTTTTTTTGCTAAACCTCGCCCTCCTCCAACCCTCTTCTTTCAAGGAGGATCCTGTCTGTTGTTCTTCTCTTTCTGTCCATGTTTTCTCATTATTTAGCTCTCATGTACAAGTGAGAACATGCAGTGTTTGGTTTTCCATTCCTATGTTAGTTTGCTAAGGGTAATGGCCTCCAGCTTTATCCATGTTCCTACGAAACACGTGGTTTCATTCTTTTTATGGCCACATAGTATTCCACGGTATATATGTATCACATTTTTTATCCAGTCCACTGTTGATGGGCATTTAGGTTCATTCCATAACTTTGCATGGAATAATGCTGTAATAAACATTGTGAATAGTGCTGTAATGAACATGTGTAGATGTGTCTTTATGGTAGAACAATTTATATTCCTTTGGGTTTATACCCAGTAGTGGAATTGCTAGGTTGAATGGTTGTTCTATTTATAGTTCTTTGAGGAATCGCCACACTGCTTTCCACAAGGGTTGCACATGTGAGAGTATAAATTAGTGCAACCTTTGTGGAAAGCAGTGTGACAATTCCCCAAACAACTATAAACAGAACTGGTGTGAGATAGTATCTGACTGGTGTGAGATGGTCTCTGACTGTGGTTTTGATTTGACTGGTATGAGGTGATATCCCATTGTGGTTTTAATTTGAATTTCTCTAATGATTAGTAGTATTTGGGCATTTTATCATATGCTTCTGGGATGTATGTATGTCTTCTTTGGAAAAGTGTTCATTTCCTTTGCCCACTTTTTAATAGGGTTGTTTGCTTTTTTGCTTGTATGTTTGTTTGAGTTCCTTGTATATTCTGGATCTTAGACCATAATCTAATGTATAGCTTGCAAATATTCTTTCCTATTCTGTAGGTTGTCTGTTTACTGTTTTGATAGTTTCTTTTGTTGTGCAGAAGCTCTTTAGTTTAATTCAGTTTCATTTGTTTATTTTTACTTTTGTTGCAATTGCTCTTGGCATTTTCATCACGAAATCTTAGCCAATTAGTAAGTCCAAAATTGTATTTCGTAGGTTATCTTCCAGGGTTTCTATAGTTTTTAGTTTTACATTTAGATGTTCAATCCATCTTAAGTTGTTTTGAATATGCTGTAAGAAAGAAGTCCAGTTTATATCTTCTGCATCTTCTTCATATAACTAGTCAATTATTTGAGCATCATTTATTGAATAGGGAGTCCTTTCCCCATTGCTTGTTGTTGTCCACTTTGCTAAAGATCAGATAGTTATAAGTGTGTGACTTTATTTCTGGTCTCTCTATTCTGTTTAATGGGTATATGTGTTTGTTTGTAAACCAGTACCATGCTGTTTTGATTACTGTAGGCTTGTACAGTTTAAAATCGGGCAATAGGATTCCTTCAACTTTCTTCTTTTTAGCCTCTTTTTGGTTCTATATGAATTTTAGAATAATTTTTTCTAGTTCTGTGAAGAGTGTCTTTGGTAGTGTGATAGAAATAGCATTGAATTTGTAAATTGCTTTGGACTGTATGGCCATTTTAACAACACTGATTCTTCCTATCCATGATCATGGGATGCTTCTCAATTTGTTTGTGTCATCTCTGATTTCCTTGAGCAGTGTTTTGTAGCTCTCTTTGTAGAGATCTTTTATATCCCTGGCTAACTGTATTTCTAGGTATTTTGTTCTTTTGTGGCAATTGTGAATGGGATTGAGTTCCTTAACTGGTTCTTGGCTTGAGTGCTGTTAGTGTATAGAAATGCTATACACTGATTATTGTATATTGATTTTGTATCCTGAAACTTTGTTGAAGTTGCTTATCAGCTCAAGGAGCTTTTGGGCAGAGACAATGGGGTTTCCAGATATAGAATCATGCTATCTGCAAACAGAGATAGTTTGGCTTTCTGTCTTCCTATTTTCATGTCTTTTATTTCTTTCTCTTGCCTAATATCTCTGGCCAGAACTTCCAATACTATGTTAAATAGGAGTGGTGAGAGTTGGCATTGTTTTCTTGTTTTGGTTTTCAAAGGGAGTGCTTTCAGCTTTTGCCCATTATGTATGATGTTGGCTGTGAGTTCATCATATATAGCTCTTATTATATTGAAGTATGTTCTTTCACTGCCTAGTTTATTGAGGGTTTTTTTTTTCTTTTTTTTTTTTCTGGAGTCTTGCTCTGTCACCAGGCTGGAGCGCAGTGACACAATCTCAGCTCACTGCAACCTCCACCTCCCAGGTTCGAGCTATTCCCCTGCCTCAGACTCCCCGAGTAGCTGGGACTACAGGCACACACCACCATGCCCGGCTAATTTTTTGTATTTTAGTAGAGATGGGGTTTCACTGTGTTGGCCAGGATGTTCTCGATCTCCTTACCTTGTGATCTGCCCGCCTCAGCCTCCCAAAGTGCTGGGATTACAGGCGTGAGCCACTGCGCCCGGCCTATTGTGGGTTTTTAACATGAAGTGATGTTGAATTTTATCAAATGCCTGTTGAGAAAATTATGTGGATTTTCTCTTTAGTTCTGTTTTTGTGATGAATCACACATTGATTTGTGTGTGTTGAATCAACCTGGCATTCCAGAGATGAAGTCTACTTGTTCATGGTGGATTAGCTTTTTGATGTGCTGCTGGATCAGTTTGCTAGTATTTTGTTGAGATTTTGTTTCTATGTTCATGAAGGGTATTGGCCTGCAGTGTGTGTGTGTGTGTGTGTGTGTGTGTGTGTGTGTGTGTGTGTGTGTGCTTGCCAGGTTTTGGTATCAAGATGGTGCTGGCCACATAGAATGATTTGGGAATGCGTCTGTCCTCTTCATTTTTTTTTTTTTGAAATAGCTTAGGCAGAAATGGTACCAGCTCTCCTTTATACATTTATTAGAATTCAGCTGTGAATCCATCTGGTCCTGGACTTGTTTTTGGTTGTTAGGTTATTCATTATTGACTCAATTTCGAGCTCGTTATTGGTCTATTCAGGAATTTAATTTCTTTCTGGTTCAGCCTTGGGAGGATGTATGTGTCCAGGAATGTATCTATTTCCTCTGGATTTTCTAGTTGTGTGCATAGAGGTGTTCATAGTGGTCTCCGATGGTTACTTGTATTTCCTTGGGGTCAGTGGAAACATCCCCTTTGTAATTTCTAATTGTGTTTATTTGAATCTTCTCTCTTTTCTTCTTTATTAGTCTAGCTGCTGGTCTATCTATCTTATTAATTTTTTAAAATAAATTCCTGGGTTTGTTGTTCTTCTGCATAATTTTGCATGTCTATATCTGAAGACATTTCTTAGTTTAAAAATATTTTGCCAAGAGAGACTGATGAAGAGAGATCACCTTATTTTTCATTTGAGAAATTATTTGTCTTCATTTTTAATTTTTTATTTAATTAATTAGTTTATTTATTTTTAGACAAGTCTTGCTCTCTCACCTAGGCTGAAGTGCAGTGGCATGATCAGAGTTCATTGGAACCCTGAACTCCTGGGTTCAAATGATCCTCCCCCTTCAGCCTTCCTAGTTGTTTGTACTACAGACAAATGCCATCATGCCTGGCTATTTTTTTTTACTTTTTGCAGTCATGAGATCTTGCTATGTTGCTCAGGCTGGTCTTGAACTCCTGGTCTCAAACTGTCCTTCCAGTTTGGCCTCACCAAATGTTGGAATTACAGGCGTGAGCCACAAAGCCTGGATTTCACTTTAAATTATTATCAGAGCTGTATATTAAAATATCAGTTCTTCATTCTTTTAAAATTTTTTATCATATGCATTAGAAGCAATGTTTATGTTATTTTCCACTTTTTGCTAATAAATCTACATAGACGGATACATGAATTCATTAGATACCTTTTCTATTTCCATGTTACTGTATGAGACAGTGTTACCAAAGTTTCTGCCATTACATAGAAGGTGTTATTTTATGGTCTTCAACAACATTGTCTCATCTTGGCATTGTCTCATGTTCATGGTTATGAAGTGTCTCCTTCAGGATCATCCAGCTTTCAATGAAAGTCATCTTGAGGCTCTTTTAGGTCATGCCCCCTGCTCAGTTTTAAAGGCAAGTGTTTTAGAGTTTTTGATACATTGACTCCCCAGTCCCACGTACCAAATTTCATTCTGATTATCTATTCTTGTGTAACAAACTTCCCTAAAGCTTAAAACAGCAAACCAATATTTTGTTGTATCACAATTTTGTGTGGCAAGTATTCACATTGAGTTTGGCTGGGATAACCTCTTGCTTCATATGTCAACTGCAGCCATTCACTGGTACTTTTTAGGTTTGTCTGGAGGGTCAAACATGGCTAACATTCATAGCTGGCTGGGCACCTCTCTATAACAATGAGTTCCTCCATGTGCTCATTTGGGCTTCCTCACAGCATTCATTGTGCTCTCACAATAACCAGACATTTTTTCATCGCAGTTGGCCTTGAATAGCATTCCAAGAGTAAAGCAGTGACCTCAATATATTTTTCTTAACTGGTTTCATAGATCATATGACTTCACTTCTAACACATTTCATTCTTTACAAGAAAACCACAAGAAAAATCTAGATTTAATGGCTGAGGATCATTGAAGGCTATGAATAGGAGATATATGTTTCATTTGGGTAGGTGGGCTAATTTATGAAGATTAGCAATGGTAGAATTTTTTGACAGAAATTTACTTATGTGTATAATTTGATGGCATAATCTTATGGATGTATATGCCTATGGACATATACCTTCCTAGAGCTAACTTCTTAGCTTCTTTATACTTGGCAGCTGTCTTCAGGAATGAACGTTGTTGGGTTCCGTTGTAAAATCTATGCCCTACTCAATTTCTTTATATTTCTGGTGTGATAGGGATTAATCAAAAAGCAAAGTAATCTAAATGTCATTTTATTCTAGTTCAATGTTATAGATTCTCTGTAATATCCAAAGAATAAATTTGTATTTATATCAATCTTTAGGAGGGAAATATTAGTTAGCTTTCTCAAATGTAAGTTACAAAATCCTACAAGATACATGTAATTCATTTAAAAGACCTATTTTACAACAACTTTAAGTTTTGCCCAGGTCCTTATTATAAATAGTGCAACAAAATATAGTTAGAGTACAATATATTTAATCAACTAACCTTTTTTATTCTCGTTTTGGTACAAAAGAAAATACATTTTGTCTTTATCCAAGAAAAGGTCACTTGTGTCACAGGTGGATTTTCTGTTGTTTGGACATTTTCTTATTTTTGTGCTTTGCCGCATCTGACCTTTAGTACACAGGTAACTTTTGGTCTTTTGCTGCTACTAGTTTGCTAAATAGTCATCTCCAAAAATAAAATAGTAGCACATTGCAGAAACAGGTATATTAATATTTAGGAAAATGTAGCAATGTAAATGTAATGTAAAAATTACAGGAGAAATAGAAACAGATAATTATATACTGTTATTACTATCTAAATGATTCCTGGATGGCAGAAAGTAAAAAAAAAAATTTACTGAATACTTCTTCCTGATCCTTGTTTGCATCATGATATGTTAATGATTCTGTGGGTTTTCTTTTGCTAAGTTAATTGAAATAAGGATCCACTTTTAAGCTCACTCACATGGTTCTTGGCAGAAGGCCTTTGTTCCTTACCACATGGGCCTCTGCATAGGGTAACATGGCAGTCAGCTTTCTCCAGACTCAGTGGTGAAAGACAAAGACAAAGAGTGCAAAAGGGAATTCGTAGTGTCTTTTATAACCTAATTTAGAAATTATATACCATCACTTCCACCATATTCTACTGGTGACACAACACAGACCAACCATGATACAATGTGGAAGAAGACTACAGAAGCAATGAATAAAAGGAGAAGAGACAGTCATTGGGAGCTATCTGGAAGTTAGTTACTGTAATCTCTCCCCCATGATTTAAAGTGAAATACATATATTTAAGTCTTTCTAAAATCTCTATTTTACTCAGTTGATCTTTCTATGAATATAACAAATCATTCAAAGATATATTGTGATGATAGCTATACATATATCTATACACATTATATATATTTTTTAAATGCTCATGTTTATATATATGCAATTTTATATATCTATATGTATGTTTATTGCCCACTGTTAAATTTTACTTTCATTATGTGTTTTCATGTTTCACTTTCATTCGAAAAAAGAAAAATAATGGAAGTTCTTATTATATAAGCTTTTACATTCCAATAGAAAAATATAAACTATTGTTTGCTTAATACATATACTTACTGAAAATCATTTCTCAAGATCTGGCAATTTTTATAAGAATGGTATTTATATTTTATTTCATTTTCTAAACAGATTAGATTAATTTCTAAACAGATAGACAGTAGATTAAAATTTCCTCTAGCATACATAAAAATATCCTAATACAATAATATTTCAAGTAATATATTTTAATATAAAGTCATATTTTATAAGTGATAATCTCACAGGACATACAAAATTGACAATCAGACATATTTGCCATGTTTAGGCTCTATTAAACAATAAACTATTTAATAGCTCCTCTTAATTATTTCTAAATCTCATGGAGATCAACATCCTTCTTTGAAGGATGACTTTGTGCAATTTTGTTGAACTTTAAGGTATGATAAATTAATTTTACGCTAGGATATGTGTAAGTTAATTAGCTTGTACTTTATATCATTGCATTCACGGATTCTTTTAATTTTGAGATAATTTACGCAGGTGACATTAAAAAATATCTTGAAGTATGTTTTTCTGTTTCATGAAATCAGTTCTTGGATGCTTTTTTTGGCCACATTATTATCATATATCAATAACTTAAATATTTACTTAAATTATAGCTGCCAATTATTACTTAACTCTTTGTTAGGCATGATTCAGATCTTATCACCTATATTGCCATACTCTTTCTCAAATTTAATAAGATTATCTTATGTCTTAAATGGAATTATCTTATGTCTTAAATGGAATAATTAGTGAAATATACTACTTTAAATTAGTTTTCTCTGATATACATTTTCCGCTTTTTTGTGTTGAAGGTCATTTTATATAAATAAGGATAACACTAGTGCTATTGAGTTACAGTCATCCTTTGGAAAAAAATGTTTATTACTATATAATTGTATAGCATTTTACTTATTTATTTGTACATTGGCTTGTTCATTTTAGGAACAAAAATTATTTGCAAATCTATGTTAAAGTAAACTGTCATTTTTAGAATTAATTTTTATTTCTTCCAAAACATTCATTTTTTAAAAATTTAGACATTTACAGTAACAAAATGTATTGTTTGAATGTTACTGCATGGCACTGAAAAAAATCTTTATGTGATTATAGAATCTCTAATAAACATGTATAAATATCTATTTAAATAATCCCTACTGATAGAAAAAATATTCATTTCAAGGCCTTTAAGCTGAATTAAATTGTTAGCCAGTTCTGCAAAATTGTCTTCTTTTATCAACTCCAACAATCCCTGAGTCAAGTGACTTACTCAGGACATATAGCCAGGAAGTGGTAGAGGCAAAAAGAGTTGCTATTACTTTTATCAGAATTTTCAAAATTTCTATAATAGAAAATCTACTATAGAAATGTCTCCATGGTTAAAAAATGAATGCATTTTCCAGCTTAAAATGACTTCAGCTTACATCATTCCATGAGAACTGCTCTCAAGAAGGTAAAACATACCTTTTTAAATCCTAATCTTACATGACCTTATGTTCCACATAGCCAATAACTCCCTCCTTCTTGAAATTTTCACCTCTCTTGTCTTCTGTATTGCATTTTTTTTTTTTTTTTTTTTTTTTTGCCGTGAGCTCTTTTACCATCTCTTTGACAACTTATCTTACTCAATTATGCTTTTATAAGTTGTAGCTTTCCTAAGGTTAGGATTGTGTTTTTTTTTCCCTCTAATTCTGTAAACCTTCCTTAAGAACAATTGGTTTTGCATCAACTTCTGTTTTTCCTTTAACAATATCATCATTCTTGTTTTCTTATCCTTTCAGGATAGGTATGAGAAAAGAAAGAACTTGTTTTTTGCTCCTTGGAATGTGCCACAATTTTAAAGAATATATATCTTTTCTCATTTCCTGGTTTATTTGGAGACAGCCTATGTTAGTGATGCATTACCCATGGCAAACATATCTCTTTAGGCTTGTCGCTCTGGAACTTATCTATAGCCCTGGACATCCAATGATCTACCTTTTACTTTCTCAGACCTCTTACCTCTTCTTGTATATGATACAAGAAACTACTATGCTGTTTCTCTGCTGTGTAGCCTGTATCTGCTTCAGCACACACTAGGAATGGAGTTCTTCCTAGGTCCTAGCCTTTTCTCTGGTGCCACAGGTTCCTTCAACCAGCCTTTTGCTCCTTCGGTCCTTCTGAGACGTGACTCAAACACCAGTCTAACTGAAAGATAAGCATATTCAATCTTCCAAGTAATGGGATTAAAGCTTTTTTCTCTTGAATTCTGTTTATGATGCAGCATTCCCTAGCCCTTTCCCTTGGAGGGTGCAGTTCTTTTTTTTATTTATTTTTATTTTTAATTTTATTATTATTATACTTTAAGTTTTAGGGTACATGTGCACAATGTGCAGGTTTGTTACATATGTATACATGTGCCATGTTGGTGTGCTGCACCCATTAACTCATCATTTAGCATTAGGTATATCTCCTAATGCTATCCCTCCCCCCTCCCCCCACCCCACAACAGTCCCCGAAGTGTGATGTTCCCCTTCCTGTGTCCATGTGTTCTCATTGTTCAATTCCCACCTATGAGTGAGAATATGCGGTGTTTGGTTTTTTGTCCTTGCGATAGTTTGCTGAGAATGATGGTTTCCAGTTTCATCCATGTCCCTACAAAGGACATGAACTCTTCATTTTTTATGGCTGCATAGTATTCCATGGTGTATATGTGCCACATTTTCTTAATCCAGTCTGTCATTGTTGGAACATTTGGGTTGGTTCCAAGTCTTTGCTATTATGAATAGTGCCATAATAAACATACATGTGCATGTGTCTTTATAGCAGCTTGATTTATAATCCTTTGGGCATATACCCAGTAATGGGATGGCTGGGTCAAATGGTATTTCTAGTTCTAGATCCCTGAGGAATCGCCACACTGACTTCCACAATGGTTGAACTAGTTTAAAGTCCCACCAACAGTGTGAAAGTGTTTCTATTTCTCCACATCCTCTCCAGCACCTGTTGTTTCCTGACTTTTGAATGATCGCCATTCTAACTGGTGTGAGATGGTATCTCATTGTGGCTTTGATTTGCATTTCTCTGATGGCCAGTGATGATGAGCATTTTTTCATGTGTCTGTTGGCTGCATAAATGTCTTCTTTTGAGAAGTGTCTGTTCATGTCCTTCACCCACTTTTTGATGGGGTTGTTTGTTTTTTTCTTGTAAATTTGTTTGAGTTCATTGTAGATTCTGGATATTAGCCCTTTGTCAGATGAGTAGGTTGCGAAAATTTTCTCCCATTCCGTAGGTTGCCTGTTCACTCTGATGGTAGTTTGTTTTGCTGTGCAGAAGCTCTTGAGTTTAATTAGATCCCATTTGTCAATTTTGGCTTTTGTTGCCGTTGCTTTTGGTGTTTTAGACATGAAGTCCTTGCCCATGCCTATGTCCTAACTGGTATCGCCTATGTTTTCTTCTAGGGTTTTTATGGTTTTAGGTCTAACATTTAAGTCTTTAATCCATCTTGAATTAATTTTTGTATAAGGTGTAAGGATGGGTTCCAGTTTCAGCTTTCTACATATGGCTAGCCAGTTTTCCCAGCACCATTTATTAAGTAGGGAATCCTTTCCCCATTGCCTGTTTTTGTCAGGTTTGTCAAAGATCAGATAGTTGTAAATATGTGGCATTATTTCTGAGGGCTCTGTTCTGTTCCATTGATCTATATCTCTGTTTTGGTACCAGTACCATGCTTTTTTGGTTACTGTAGGCTTGTAGTATAGTTTAAAGTCAGGTAGTGTGATGCCACTAAAGAACAAAGCCGTAGTTCTTCTGGCTTAGGATTGACTTGGTGATGCAGGCTCTTTTTTGGTTCCATATGAACTTTAAAGTAGTTTTTTTTGATTCTGTGAAGAAAGTCATTGGTAGCTTGATGGGGATGGCATTGAATCTATCAATTACCTTGGGCAGTATGGCCATTTTCACGATATTGATTCTTCCTACCCATGAGCATGGAATGTTCTTCCATTTGTTTGTATCCTCTTTCATTTCATTGAGCAGTGGTTTGTAGTTCTCGTTGAAGAGGTCCTTCACATCTCTTGTAAGTTGGATTCCTAGGTATTTTTTTCTCAGTTCTTAAACTCTTTCTAAAGAAATGTTCTTTAAAAATAAGCTCTCAGACTTTACTCCTTTCACCCTTTCATACCCTTTTGGGAGTGAGAAGTTATAAAGTTATTTAACCTTAGGTTTACCTTGTTTCATGTGTTTTGTATCTTACATGGCTTTGGAATGTGTCTTAGGTAGCTGATACCTTCATTTTAGCATTTCATTATAATGAATGAAAAAAAAATCTCTATATGAAGGCATCTCTGGAATTTATGAGTCTATTTTTCAATTCTTCCTTTTGTGAGTGGCTTTTAAACCTTTTTGTTTGAAGTAGTAAACAAAAGAATTTTCTGTCAGTGGTAAAGATTTTCAGGATTTGCTAATCTTTTAATTCGAGACAGCTATAGTACCAAATCTGAAGTGGAGCACAGGAGGTGAGGTTTGAAATGGGGGTGGTTATGAGGAGTTAGAAACCACCAATTAGAAATTCAGGAATTCCTGAACTTACATGAGAAGTTATAAATTTTACTCACAGTTACCTAGTTTTCACTTTTTTGTAATTAATATTTAACTATGATACAAAAATGTTTCAAGAAAATTAAAAATATTTTTACATTTTGATGAATAATTTTGTTGTTCATGTAAAAGCTAATGAAGTATATATAACAGTTGAAACTAACTCTAGGTAACTAGGCAATTAGTCTCTATTATTATTATTAATCTTGTCATCATTGTACCACTGTCAATTGGATATATAAATATTATAAAATACAGGACATGACTAAAATTAATGTATAAGGAATAGATGTGCTTATCTGGTTTTGCCCTTAATAGCAATATATCACAGAGTACTTCATTCATGCTTCCATTTATTCAGTCATTTTTCTAAGAAAAAAGTTCAAAATGCTGTAATTTGGAGTCTATTGTCTAATTAGTATAACTGTATATTTAAATACAAATAATAAAAGGAAAGATTCTCATTATTGATCTTTTGTCAGAAGCTCAGCTAAGAGCTTTGTTAGTATTGCCTTAACTAACACCACAACTCTATGAAATAGTGACTTGTATTATTTCAATTTTTACATGTGCAAATTGTGGCTTAGTGAAATAAGAAATTGCA
Organism: Pan paniscus; assembly: GCF_029289425.2. Classification (NCBI taxonomy): domain Eukaryota; kingdom Metazoa; phylum Chordata; class Mammalia; order Primates; family Hominidae; genus Pan; species Pan paniscus. The sequence continues at coordinate 95,397,599 of NC_073253.2, read as the reverse complement.
AAAGATCTCACATGTGGTTGAGTGGAAAAGCAGGATTTCATACCTGTTACAAAGTGCATACTCTTAATTATAATACACTGAATATGATAATATCCTATAACGTTTGCAATCCAGAGACAGTTCAAGTTAACGTTTTGAGGATTTTTAAAATTGAATTTATACCAATTTTCTAAATAATTTTATCAAATTATGTGTATACTTTCTTCTTTAATAAGTACAAATCAGAACTCATGTTATTTATCTATATACCTATATACACATACATCTAAATAAGCATACCCCGATAACACTTTATTTATTTATTTTTAAAATTCAGGATAGTGAGAGAAAGCTGAGCTGTTACTATTTAAAATTGAAATAAATATATTGATTAATCAAATATTCTAATTATCCTGCAATTATGTATACATTGGCCCCATTAACACTGATGAGAAATACAAGACTAGGAAAATATGATTTGTTGAAGATTGTGCAAATGAAAAATTAAGATCTGTTTCAATCACTTGAGCTGAAAGCATTTACCAGAGTTCTAATAATACGTGCAACATTTACATATGATCAGAATTATTTTTAGTTCTGGTGTATAAAGCAGGAAATCAATGTGATATTACAAGGGAAAAATCCATGTAATGAGTGATCAAAGAGCCTACAGGGCTCCTATTATGTGTCTTGGATTTCATTTTACCTCTCTTTTATGTGTGGCAATGAGGTGTGAAAATTGTTCTTTGGTTGTCTTAAGTATCAGTAAAGTGCATCGTACCACACTTATTTAGGACTTAATGGGAATGGGTGAAATTTACTTTACAATTAACTCCAGCATTTAAATGAAAAAGGCAATATTCAAAATGGTTTTGTACTTCCTGTTCAAGTGAAGTTTTCTAGTGAATGATTCATTAGCTCTTTCAAGTCTAGTTAGCAATAACTTCTTTCCTGAGACGTTTTACATTGAAGAGCTTTCCAAGTCACTACATCTTTGCACAAATTATACTCGGTGAAAATTAAATTCTCATGAAATATGTTTTCATTCAAGTGGTAGCTATCCAGACCCATATCCAAGTGATGATATTCCTAAGCTCTAGTTCTAACATCTAGGAATATTAAATTCTCATTCAACAAAGGCTAACTAAATGCAATTTTTTAAACTTGTTATTAATAAATATTTAAAGTTCTAACTCCATCTAACTCCCTGGAAATAGGAGGTTATTGAATTTTTGAAGTTTATTGACTCTTTTAGTCCAAAAAAGATTACTATATATTTTCTGTATTATTGAGCACTTTGTTCAAAGACAATTAGGATTTCCAACTCCTGACAGTTTAGCTTCCTTTCACTTCCACAGTTATATTGCTCTCCCACCCATTTGATGTGTTGGCAAATATGTTTAATTAGACCTTGAGAATCTGAGTAACAGTCAATCTCTATCAAAATTTCTTCAAAAGTAATTCAAAGAAGTCAGTGGTTGGCAAAACTGTCTTTTTTTCCAGGAGGATTTTTCAGTTTATTTATTCACCGAAAAAGTTTTGATAAGATCATATTTGATACAGGTGCTTTATAATGGTTATGTCTCATATGCCTGAAAAAGGTTAAATCATCACCTTAAAATGACAAAATGCTTCCCATTAACAGTAGTAATATTGATAATTTCATTCCTGTATCCTCTCATTCTCTTCTATTTTTCATAGTCTGACTAAAATTAAATATTACATATTGTCTTGAATGCTAATATGGGTATATTTAGTGCACTGATTTGCTACAGGCTAAAAAGGACCTTTTTTAAGTTATTGCAGCTTAAAAGTATAATCAGAAATGTTTGTAAGCCTTTCTAGTGGCAACATAAATTTAACATGATGTTCTCGAATTACTGCCTTTTTCCACCCTTTGCTCCAAATATTCTTGTGATTAGGTCTAAATTATAACTACTTGATTCAAGAGAATATTTTCCTTGACAAAAAAGTGACCTTCGTCAAGTGTCAAATAAGTAAATTCTTTGGAAAAGGAATTAATTTTTTTTCTAGGTTTCTTTTCAAGGTCCTGCAGTACCCTTATAATCTCAAATTTTATAAAATGTTATTATTTGCTGTTGCTCAAAATATATCATGTGCCATCTTTAAAATGCCTGAAGATTCTTAAGACTCATATATAATGACTATGTATATATATATGTGTGTGTATATATATTTGAACCATTCTCACTAGTAGCAATTCCTATTTTGTTGAACTTATTTGGAAAATAAAAAATCATTATAAATCAAGCCCAGAGAATAGAGTTATGCTGAAGAGAGAGACATTTGTGGGTAGAAATGAGAAATGGCAATATAAATTATTTTTCTCCATTGCAGCATGAACAATCTTTTCCTTAATTTAGAATAAGAAATGTTACATTTAAAAATATCAAAGAAGCCGTTTTTCACACAAAGTTATTCAGAAATAAATATCAACTCCCATTTTTGTCAAAATGCATATTTATAGCAAACTCGTTATTCTTCCTTTAGTGACAGCTTAGGAATTAATCATAAAAAAGGACACATTGCCCCACTGCTTTCTCAAGAAATTTTTTCTTAGCTCATAACATGAGGGTTAATATAATTAATTTATGTCTTTGAATATATCACCCCCAAAATTCAAACTCTGCAATCATTATTTAAATATTAAATTCTGATAGTATACAACACACTAATTATGCTATATCAATAATTACAAATAATTTGGGGAAAATTATAAAACATATTACATGTATTTTACTGGCTAGTTAAAAGAAGCTCTAAGACTTTCTATTTTGGTGATATATTATTTCCTATTATAATTATTTAAAAATCTGCATAACATTTGGTTATCCTCTTATCCCATCACCAGACATGTCAACATTTTACTTCTTCTCTCTACTCTAGTAATGAAAAATATCCTTTTCACTGCAGAGGCCCTGTTTCCATACTCCATCCTAATCTTGCATATTTTCTAGGTTTAATGTTCACTGTTTACACCATTCATGAGTGATAATGAAAGTGTCCAACATGTAATAATGTGTGGTTTTGCTGAAACCCCAGTTTGAGTCATGCACACCATGAACTGGTATGGTAGAGCAAGTGCCTGGGCTAGTGACAGTGTTTAATGGAGTTCTCAGCGTTTGGATGTCATAGAAAATTTTTGGTTCTTTTCTCCTATAACCTGAAATTCCTGAATTTATTTTTTCAAAGAAAAAAAGAGAACTTTGATTCTTTCTTAATATAATCATAAAATGAGAACTAAAAGTTAGTTGTTACTAGAAAATATATGTACTTTTGACAAAAATTAAATCAACTTCCGTAAACCACTACATTTGATTCCTATCATAGTTCCCTAGGATATAGCATTTAGTTAAATTGCTCAGTCCTTGAAATAATTGGATCTTTTGCTTTCATTGGAAATGTGGGGTTGAATTCTTCATCATCAAATTAAAACTGTTTTCTTCATAGCAATCTAATAAATGAATTATATCTGTGTACTCTAATTGTCCCTAAGAGAATCCTTGGAGGAGCTTTTATGGTGATTCTGAGCAATCAACCCATCACTTGCTTTATCTTTGTTAACTTAATCCATGCTCCCTTTTCTTTTCCTGAAAAATTATTTTTAACTAAATTTTTCCAATATTTAATTAATTTATTTTATCATGAATTACTTATATGCTGAAATTGATTCTGAACATGTTTTAAGCTGGATTCGGTGGAACTTAGAAAATGCTTGACAAAAAAATGGAGTAGGAATGTAAAATGAGTCATTGCTTCTGTATAATAAATTGTTTTTCTTTTTGTCTCTGAATGATGGCAGTAACAATTTATCCAAAGCAGAGAATTTGATGACTTAGTTAACACAGGCTTCTACTTGGGGACTTCCATGGAACAGGTCCCATTTTCATCTCTTGAACAAATTTTGTACTTTGGAAAAAAGAATACCCAAAAAAACCCCAGAAAATAAACCCAATAATGATAGCAGAGAAATATATGGTAGTAACATTTTCCATAATTTTGATAAAATAGGGGCTAATGATATTGACAGATTTCCCATAGAGATGAAAAAATTATAAACCTGTAGTTATATGTATTTTATAAATAGTACATGTGATTCTTAATACCAGTGATAAATATAATTAATGCTGAAGAACTGTGTAAAGTAGCTATCACTGCCTTCACCAACTGCAAAACCAACTCATTTGCAAATTTTAGACATTTGCCAGAATTATTTTTGAAATAATTGTGCATAATAATCATCCAGTTAGAAGCTTCTTACACTTCACTGGGTCAGAAAGAAACTGGTAGTAATGTCAATATTGCAGGGGGTGTAAAATTTGGCTTTTGGAAATGTGCATGGATTTTTGTGTTCTACTCCTTAGCTTCATTTTTCTTGCGTGCTTAGGTAGAAAAAAACACCGACTAAGTTAATCAAGGGAACCTGAGAGCAAAGCCAATATTTGAGGTAAAAAATGGAATTTTTATTTTCTGAAGAACTGAGCAGCAATGTCTTACAGAAATGGCAAAATTTTGTTAAAGAGAACTTACAGTGGAATGTTCCAAATAAAGAACATTGCACTGAGGTGCATTTAAAAATGAGGGCTCCAAAATTAGTCTCATCTAGGGATGCCTATTTACATGCAGAAGATTCTAAAAAGATTTCAATATTTTTATTTAGAAGTTTATGAAAAGCAAATAAAAACTTTAAGTGACTAATTGATTTAAAAAAAATTAAATCTGCCTTGCACTCTTTGCTGACAGCTATGGGTGAGAGGATTAGGCATATATGGGACCATGGAACATGGGGAACTTTTTCTCCCCAAAGGGGGAAACTTGAGAGCTGATGGGATTGTTGGAAAAGATCCCTATGTTACTAGCAAGCGGTAGCCTGAACTTTTGATTCAGTATTAGTGCAATGGGTGGGACTTTCTCTGACTTCCCCAAGTTCCCTACCTTTCCCACCCTGCCATGAGCAATGCTTCTCTCTCTCTCTCTTTGTGTATGTGTGTGTGTGTCTGTGCATGTGTGTAAGTGAAAATGGTAAACATCACTGTTTGTCTCCTCTCCAATGGTTTGGTTAATAGAAAAAAGCATTTGTGAGACTAGGCCCAAGCTTTAGCATATCTGGTGTACTTTGTGCTATTAATTTGTTTTTCTGTGTCATTCTGTCATAAAGAGAGGTACCTTAGGATAATGGGCTTAGGATCCCACAAGCCCGCTATTCAAGATGGTACAGGATGCTGGTCAGTAAGAAGCTTTGCTGCAGGTTCCTGAAACAAAAAAACTGCATGAGGTCTCCATCTTGTTTTATGTCCTTGATAGGTTGACCATGTAATCATCTGATTGTACTTTCTCTTGGTCTCTGTCATTCGGGGAACAGGAATTTTGGAGTTCATGTTACAGTTAGCTCTAAAATTGTCTTGAGTAGTCAAAAGCCTTTGCAAACTCAAAACCGACTGTTCTTGGCTCCTGGGAAGAGCGATGAAAGTTGCCCAGTGCTTTAGCTTAGTAGCTAAGGCTTTTTCTTTTCACAGTGGCAGCCCAGGTTCAGGATTCAATTCTTGGCTTAGAGAATGAGTCCTTTCTGGTTTAATATCTGTGTGACCTTTACCATTTGTTGATTTTCTTCTCCTACAAGAAACATCTTGAATTTTCCTTTATTTGAGATACCTTTGGAGATTCTATATCTGGTAAAAACTGCTAACCACCTGTTTGAAAATACCTCATTCACTTGTGGTTAAGTCATAACCTTAGTTAATGCTTGTTGATTTCACCCAATGAGGTTACTTTCAGTAAGATTTAAAAGCCAGAAATATTAGCTGTTTGGCTGGCTAAAGTAGGGTAAAAGGAAAGTTAGATGGATATTTTTTTAAAAGAGCACTATGGTTAAAGGCATGCTTAATGGATATCCAAGCTGTACATGTATGTGAAAGGCCTTTATGTTTTTTCTCTTCTTGAATTTGTTTTTATGGTAAAAACGTTTGGTCTTCTCAGGTAACTGAATTGTTTTTCTTCATTTTGTCTCACCACCCTTGATGCACACCTGAGAGGGCATAAAAGAATTTCTAACAGCTTGGGACTCTTTAGGAAAAAAGAGGAGGTGCCATAGATCCTGTTTTAGAAAATAACCTCTGTTTTCCTTATGAAACACCAGGAATTAAAAGCAGGTAGATCCCTCTCAAAATCTAATGCTAAATATACTTTTAGGGATGGCAAATGGCAGTTTTTGACTCATTGCACATTTGGATCAGAAAAGCATGCTCTTGGCCACCCAAAAAGTATGGAAATGTCCCTATCCCCACTGAGATAAGCCTATCATGGGGGATGGGCTAGTCACAGGATGGGCTGATTGGGTTTGGGTTGCTTAGCAATGAAATGAATGGAAAAAGTTTTGCACTGTCTTCTCCCATAGCATTTCCCTCTTTTTGGGGATCCAGGAGGTGATATAAAAATGGGACCCTTAATTTGGGGGATCTGGTTTTTGCCTTCTGGCTGTACCTGCTTATTAGGCCCTAGAAACTATATGCTTTCCTAGCCCTGTTTCTTGAAGGTCTGCACCCCGAAGCCAGTAATCCAATTAAGAAAATTAACAAATGGCAAATGAAAAATCCTACAATACTGGATCTTCCTCTGTCTGTCTGTGTAGTTATGTATGTGTTGTGTGTGTGATATTTATATAAAGCAGCTGTAATTAATTGGCTTAAGGAAAAAAATCAAATATTTTGTTAGAAAAATACAACTAATGCTTTTTAGTTCATGTGAGATCAGTGTTAGGAAATAAGGAGTTTTAAAGATTATTGGTAAAATAAAGACATTTGGTCTAAATTAGGCAGGTCAAATATTAGGTTAGGCCTGGGAACATGTGAAATTAGCCATCCCCTTAGCTATGCTGGAAAGAGTCAGACCTTATCAGCACTTCGGTCTGATGTCCTAGGCTCTAAACTAAGTACATAATTAAAATAGCTTACTAACCAGATTTTTCACCAAAAGTTGCTAAGAGTTAACAGTGTAACATGTACTTGAAACTACTGAAGAAACAATTTTACATGCAAGGTGTGTAAGGAAAGTAAAATGTTCCTTTACTAAAAGATTATAAGAAGGCATGTGAATGTAAATATTTGCCTTGGTTAGAGAGTTAAATAATTATTTTAAATTAGATAGGATAAAGCTAAATGTTTGTGCAGATTGTGGAAAGTTCATGAAAAATTAATTGTTAAAGAGATTCTGTGTATAAACATATTGCCTACATTTGAAAGAGTATTGCTTATTTTTTTCCCATAAATTTAACATTGGAATAAAAGCATAACAGGGTTTTCTTGGAACACTGATCTGCTCCTTAACAAAAATTTGTAAAGGGTTATAAAATGTTTATGAGAATCTCACCTTATGGGCAAACTGATTAAGATTTGCTAGATTATTCTATAAGGTTTTATTAAAAAATGGGATGACATTAATAGTACACTAATGCAAGGGTAAAATATGACTTTATATCTTGAATAAGATTTTCATGTGATATTAAAGGATATAAAATATTTTTGTTTACCTTTTCAATAAACTACAGGAAAAAGAAGAGAAAGATGAGACAGATGTTTTGGAAAGCTAAGTCTTCCCTCTATCAATGCGGAAAGGTTTTTGCCTTTCTTAAAATTTTGAGTTATCATTTTGGCTAAATGAATGACTTATGTTGACCTGGAATTGTATTTTATTATATGAAGTGTTTTAAACCTTTAACACATTTGACAGGCTTCCCAAAATGAAATTTCAGCTTTAAAAGTAAGTCTTTTTTAACCTCTAACATTGAGATGCTGCAAAGGACCCCTGAAGCATCCAAAAGAGAGGTAAACAGAATTATTTGACATGTTAAGTTATATAGGAATCATCAAAATAAAAAATAATGTTTAACCTTATTCTGGTTATATTTTAGTGAATGACATTAATATATATTCCAAAATTATATGAGATTTCTAAAATTCTAATATGTCTGTGGATATCCTATCAATCATAACTATGGTTATTATGTTAAGTTATAGAAGACCACAGAAATAACCAAATTTCCTTGTCAATTATGTCTTTATGATGATTTAAAGTCATTCCACAGTTAATTGCTTAATGCTGATGCAGTTTCTGAAAACTTCACAAGCATGCAAAATTTTAGAATATGCCATCTTTTAGGAGGTTCATGAAAGGATGGAAAAGATCCTGAAAAGCACTCTCAAATACAAGTTTCTGATAACTTTAGAATCATATCTTTTGGACTGCGTAAGAATTCTTGGAACTTTAAAGAAAAGACTGACTGGTTCATAAAACTGCTAACCCAAGTAGAAAAATTAATTGAAGACCAAGAAAATACTTTGCCAGATTTCCATGTCAAATCAGTCAGTACTGAAATTATTTAGATGTACAATTTGAATGAACTCCATAGTTTAAGTCAAATTATCTATTATAACCTATTAGTTATCAGTGCTACTCACCTGAATTGGAGAAACAACTGGTGTTCAAGAGGACATAAGTCCAATGTTAAGCATGGACTCATGGAGAACCAGGATGGCTGCCTTGTCCTTCCTTAGTCCTGGAAGATTTTGTTATGAAAGTTCTGTATTCCATAACCGTTATGAAAAATATAAAATGATCCAAATTAAATATATATTGGTGTGGTGACTTCTCAATTACTAAAATCATTTGCAACAAATGTTTAGTTTGTCAAGCACATATTCCTGGGAAGACAATCAAAACTTCAGGTACATTTGGCTACCAGATGGGACATTTAAACATTTATAGAGGGATTTCATTCGATTGTCATTTTTGATGCATGTTTTCTGGTTATATATATGCTGTTCCATCCAAGAACACTGATGTTATCACAGTAGATTATTATGCCACAGTGTGTTTTCACCACGTAAAGACAGCTTTTTAGGGTTCACTGACTGAGGACCATCAAACCCTTCACAATCTAGAACCTGAAGTTCGGATCTTCTGAGAACATCAGAGAAAGATTTCCCTTACCATCCACACTGCAGCAAAACTTCAGGACCTTGAAGCTAAGCTTCATAATCTCACAAGTGAGAAGGGTCCCTCCACACTCTTGAAACTGTACACCCACTGGAACTCTTAAAGTAAAGCTAACCAGGCAAATTTCTCCCTAGAGGAAGATAGCATCCTTGATGTAAATAGCTTTTTCCAAGATCATGATTCGAGACTTATCTACTGTCATGAGACTCTTATCTTTAAATATTTTTTCCCTTGCTTATTCCTCTATGAACAATAGAAGTGAAAAGGGGGTCTGTTGTGTGCACTTATGGGGTATACTTTTATTTGTGAAGGATTTTGCAGCCAGCCTTATAAATGGATAACCTTATATGTTGATAGATGGAAGATGAAGACCCAATGTAAGTGAAAAATGTTAATGGTACATACATTGCTTCATAATCAGTCAGAAATAGAATATTAGTTCACTCTTCTTAACCCATATCATGGGTTAAAGAGAACATTGCCAGAGGCCTTCACTATTCTAGAAGGGCATTATTTTTTAGATCCTTTTTTCATGGTTTGGAGTAAAAGAGTCAATTATTAGAAATGTATATCTCATGATAGACTCTATAGCAGATTTGGCTGTAAAGGCTATGGTTTCACAACAGACTTCAAATTCTCTTGTAAAAGTTATGCTAAATAATATAATTGTTCTAGATTACTTACTGGCTAAGCAGAAGTATCTGTGCAGCTGCTGGCACTTGTGGCCTGTGGAGAAAACATCTAGTATTATAGAGATTCAGTTGTAGGGGATTAATGAAGAAACTGCTTAGTTAAGTGAGTAGATTCTGTATCTAGGTCATTATTTGATCTTTTTTTTTAGTTGGTTTGGTTTATGGGAACCCTGAGTAAAGGGCATACTCCAAGCTCTTGTTATTATTCTCCTGATAGTCATATTAGTAGTCTCCCTGGTGCACTGTATTCTCTCAGAAGTTTTAAATGTTTGCATGCACGCATCTCTAGAGTGTCAAATGACCTATCTTCAACTGTTATGAAAAAAGCTGAAAGAAATGTGTGGCTTTAAGGACATCGTAACCTATGAATGACATGCTGAGGCTGGAAACCCAAAATAATGGTAACCAACAGTGGCGCTAAGGCCGTAAGTTTTGGTCAAACTATAACCTAAGTTACCTAAGTGGTAACCTGATCAAAAAAGGAAATTTTTTTGAACAGAATTATGGGAGGCCATTGTTTTGGACTGAGCTCATGTACTGGGCCCCAACAGACCAGACCAAACCAAAAATAGAGTCATTCATGTCAAATGTGACATAATCGAATGAAGACTTAAGGAAACACATAGATCCTGGAATAGATCTGGTTTTGTTTTTCTCCTGTAAACAGGACACAGCAGCATAAGGAGGTACCTCTACTCAGTCCTTGTTCCAACCTTGCAAAACCCACTGTTATACTGTTTCCAAGTGGGTTTCAAGGCCAGTGGGTATAGTGACATCAATAACTAAAGTTGTGATCAATCTATCAAAATTAAGAAGATGACCAAAAGGTGAGAATTGTTAAATCAAGTTTAGCCTAAAGCTGCTTCCTTACATATTTAAGTTTGGCCTAAAGGTTTCTCTGTATATCATGAACTATAACCAGACTGTAGCCTATACTTGTACCAATAACTGAGTTATGGCCAATCATATGCAGCCAACTGTTCAAACCATGCTCAAATGAGGCAATGTTGAACTGTAACCAATCCAGCTGTTTCTGTACCTCATTTCCGTTTTCTGTACATCATTTTTCTTTTTCTGTCCATAACTTTTCTTCTACCACGTGGCTGTGCTGGAGTCTCTGAGCCTACTCCGGCTCAAGAGGCTGCCCAATTCGCAAGCCGTTCATTGCTCAGTTCAACTCCTTTAAATTTAATTCAGCTGAAGTTTTTCTTTTATCAAAGGACATTGTGTGATCTGCTGGCGCGTTTCACTATTTATGAATAACCATTTTGGCTGTGGTGCATTCCCACTTTACTTCTGCAGTGGAAGCCACCTGACATTGCTTTTTTAACTTTATTATTTTTTGTTGGATTTTTCTACCCAGCGATTCCATAATCCATATGATTTACATTTTTGAACAGTAAGCACTCTTGAGAACTCTTCATACTCCTGCATTGAGGAAAGGGATGTTTGAGCTTTTTAATAGTGGCAATTATACATGGCTGATAAACCAACCAGAAATTGTGCTTTATTGCTACACATTCCAGTTGTTATTATGGATAAATTATTTAAGGAACAAAGAAAGAGTTCCAGCTTGCATGACGTCAGAGCCCACTCATGAGATGGGTCATTGTTGGTGGAAGAGGGAGAAAACCTATAGTCAGCTACTAAGTGGCAGGCTTGAACAGAGAATATAACTGGAAGAGAAAGTCAGAAGTCATTTTTTTTAAATGTAGGTTTTACTCATGATTTGGCTCTCTGTTTGTCTGTTATTGGTGTATAAGAATGCTTGTGATTTTTGTACATTGATTTTGTATCCTGAGACTTTGCTGAAGTTGCTTATCAGCTTAAGGAGATTTTGGGCTGAGATAATGGGGTTTTCTAGATATACAATCATGTCGTCTGCAAACAGGGACAATTTGACTTCCTCTTTTCCTAATTGAATACCCTTTATTTCCTTCTCCTGCCTAATTGCCCTGGCCAGAACTTCCAACACTATGTTAAATGTAGGTTTTACTGTGTTTTTCATTATAATGTTCCTGATATTAAAAATAGTGCTTTTTTAATTTGCAAAATTTTGTGGTCTTACCTCTAAGTGACAGTGATGAATTTTTAAAGGCATCTTTCCATGAGGTGGTTCGATTCTATATAACCATTGCTTAGGAGTTCTTTTAAGAGTCTTCCAAGCTTGGTATCATTTATAATATTAGGAGTCATCTTATTTAAACTTCCAAGTACTTCTCAGAATTTTGTATTGATTCCATCTACTTATAAACTGATTTGGTAGATTGACGACAGTATAACATAATATTCTTCAATGTCAAATTTGTTGAGGGAATCCTTACCAACTGCCAAGCTTGTTATAATTCCAGATGGGTTTATAGATACTTTGAAATTCGGTTATTGATGTGTTCAATTCTTTTGACCATTCTTATGATTCAAATAATCTGCATGTAACTTTGGACCCATAATTATAGTTTAAAGTGTAATTTAAATGTTACAGCATTTAAAACTGAAGAAATGATAAATGATAATAAAAAGCATAACAGTCAGCCATTTTGGAGTTTTTTTTTCCTATTGTGGAACACTTGAATTTAAAAAATTAAAATATGTATTTTTAAACTCTGGAACTATTTCTAAATTAATGAGGCACAAATTTGCTAGGAAAGTTTAACAATTTTATAAGTCGTTTTAAAGCAATGATAATAAAAGAAAAATATATTGTTACTATGTGCCAGGCTTATTTTCCAAAACACTTTTTCTATGAGCATCTGTGACTTTGAAAAAGCCCCACATTCCACCTTCCCTTCTGTGTGAACAATAAATTTATGCCTTTGCATGCAAAGCCTTCTTGCCTGATATAAAAGCAGTGTGTCATTGAGGTTAAGAACATGGGCTTTGAGTCAGGATGGCTATTATTAAAAAAATTTAAAAATCACTAATCATCAGAGAGATTGTAATAAAAACCACTATGAGATACCATCTCACACCAGTCATAATGGCTATTGTTAAAATGACAAAAAATAACAGATGCTGGTGAGGTTGTAGAGAAAAGGGAATGCTTATACACGGTCAGTGAGAGTGCAAATTTGTTCAACTATTGTCAAAAACAATGTGGTGATTCTTCAAACAGCTAAAAACAGAACTTCCATTCGATCTAGTAATACCATTACTGGGTATATACCTAAAGGAATATAATTTCTTTTACCATAAAGACACATGTATGTGAACATTCATTGCGGCACTTTTCACAATAGCAAAGACATGGAATCAACCTAAATGCCTATCAGTGACAGAATGGACAAAGAAAACGTGTCACCTATACACCATAGAATACTATGCAGCCATTAAAAAATGAGATCATGTCTTTTTCAGGAACATGGATGGAGTTGGAGGCCATTATTCTTAGCAAACTAAGGCAGAAACAGATGAACAAACACTGCATGTTCTCACTTATAAGTGATAGCTAAATGATAAGGACACATGGACACATAGAGGGGAACAACAGACACTGGGGTCTACTTGAGGGAGGAGGGTGAGAGGAGGGAGAGAATCAGAAAAAATAACTAATGAGTACTAGGCCTAGTACATGGGTGACAAAATAATCTGTACAGCAAACCCCCATGACCCAACTTTATGTATATAACAATCTTGAACATGTACCCCTGAACCAAAAATAAAAGTTAAGAAAAAACAAAATTGGCTTTGACAAGCACTCAAGTGCTTCTGTTGTCCCTCAGTATCCTTTTCTGTGAGCAGTGGTAACAATACCACTCTATAACTTGCTGTGAAGTTACAAGGATTATATTATATGATACATCTAAAGAACTTAGCATATGCCTTACATATTTGTGTGCATTTAAATAATGGTGATTATTTTTAAATTATATTTTTTCCATGGGTGTTAATTGCTTCGCGTATTTTGAAGGAATTTACCACATCAAGGTTCTAGTTTCTGAATTAAAATAATTTACTAAATTTCCCAAATTATATATCTCAAAATCAATGTAAGATTGGTCTATAGGAAATGTATTCTGGATATGTTTCTTTTCACATAAAAAAAAACCGTTTTAACAGTCCAGCTATGTAAATGCCTTTTATTATTTTCCCAGATCCAAATTACTGTTTTAGAAAGATTACATCCATTTATACTGTAATTTTGCATTCTCCAGAGCAAATGATCGTATACTTTCAAGGTGAAATATTCCATTTTTATAAATAATTTTAATTTTAATTTTAGACTCAAGGGGTACTTGTGCAGGTTTGTCACATGGGTATATTATATGACGCTGGGGTTTGGGGTACACATCAATGAGCATACAATTCAAAAGGTAGTTTTTCACGTTTGCCTTCCTCCCCTTCTTGCCACTTCTAGCAGTCCTCAGTATCCATTGTTCCTATCTTTATGTCCATACATACCCAATATTTAGCTCCTGCTTATAAATGAGAACATGTGGTATTTGGTTTTCTGTTTCTGTGTCAATTCACTTAGGATAATCACCTATGGCTACACCCATATAGCTTGAAAAGATATTATTTCACATTTTTAATGGCTGCATAGTATTCCGTGATATATAGGAATCACATTTTCTTTCTTTTTTTTTTTTCCGAGACAGAGTCTCGCTCTGTCGCCCAGGCTGGAGTGCAGTGGCGCAATCTCGGCTCACTGCGAGCTCCACCTCCAGGGTTCACGCCATTCTCCTGCCTCAGCCTCCCAAGTAGCTGGGACTACAGGCACCCACCACTAAGCCTGGCTAATTTTTTATGAGGAATCACATTTTCTTTATTCAGTATACTGTTGGTGGGCACTTAGGTTAATTCCATGTCTTTGCTATTGTGAAAAGTGCTTCAATAAACTTACAAATGCTTGTGTCTTTTTTAATACAACAATCTGTTTTCCTTTGGGTGTGTACCCAGCAATGAGATAACTGGGTCAAATGCTAGTTTTTTGAATTCTTTCAGATATCTCTAAACTTCTCTCCACAGTGCCTGAACTAATTTACATTCCCTCCAATAGTGTATAAGCATTTCTTTTTTCTATAGCCTCACCAGCATCAATTATTTTATGTCTTTTTAGTAATAGGCATTGTGAACGGTATGAGATGGTATCTCATTGTGGCTTTGATTTGCATTTCTCTGATAATTAGTGATTTTGAGCATTTTTTCATGTTTGTTGGCTACTTGTATGTCTTCTTTTGAGATGTGTCTGTTCATGTCGGCTTTGTCCAGGTTTCAATTTTTTTTTTTGTTTTTGTTGTTGTTTACTTGTTGAGCTGTTTAAGTTCCTTAAAGACTCTTTATAGTAGGCCTTTGTTGGATGCAAGGTTTGTGAACATTTTCTCCCATTCTGTGAGTTGTTTTTTTACTCTGTTGAAAAATATGAAATGCTTCACGAATTTGCGTGTTATCCTTGTTCAGGGGCCGTGCTGATTTTCTCTTTATGATTCACAATTTTAGTATACGTGCTGCCAAAGTGAGCACAGCTATTCCATGCTGAGGGGTAAAGAATCAGAGTAACAAAGGATGAAATTGCCTTGAAACAGTCCAGGAAGCTGCCTGAGAGGAGAGTGTGGTCCTCCAGCTGTGGTTCATGCACAGCTACTCCTTCTTCCTGGTTTTTCTGCTTAGTCTGAAAGATGTCAAATGCATTTTATTACAATCAATGCTTCTCTTGACAGTTTTCATAACTGCAATTAAAATGTACTTTTTAGTATTTACATGAACACTTTCCATTTTTCAGTCTATCCCAGTCAAGATATTTCCAAAAAAATCAAATTTTACTCATTTTTATTGCTTAATTATTTTTATGTTGATAATATCTGAGAAAATGTGTATTTTTATAGTCCTATATACGTTAAAGTTGACTATAATGTGAGAGAAAACAACACATATTTATAATTGAAAAATTGAATCATGATATTTACAAATGGGAACAAGTTTATAAGACCAAGTCATCCTCCACAGTTAAAAATGTACCCGGAAAGTTTGAAAATCATATAAAAATTTATATTAAAAATTTCAAACTTGTTCTCAGTTGGAAAATCTTTTTAAAAAATCTAATTTTGGATAATCCCAATATATTAGAGGAAAATAATCTCTATCATTGAAGTAGTGGAATGTAAAACTTAAAAGAAGTAGACTCTAAAAAAGACTTTGTGATAACAATTTGGCCAACTATTTAAAAATGCAAAGTTTCATTAAATGACATTTATATTTATTGTTGACATTAAAAACAACTTTTCTTGCACAGAAATGTAAGTTATTTGAAAAACTTTGCATGTATACAAGTTGTGACTAATGTTTTGGGCATTTGTAAGGTATCTAATATTTGACCATTGCCAGATTATTCATTCTTATGTACTTTATTGAAAGTAAAGCAACTGTAAGAACTTTATAGGTGTTATAGAGAGTATAGGATGGAATAGGCATGACATCTATCTTAAGTATGTTATAGCAAAAAAATGAATAAGTAAGTACAGAAATAATTATGACACAAAGTATAAAAGGTGGAAAAATAAAATATTAGTTTCAGAGGACAAAAGTGATTCTATTTAGATATTTAATTTTATCTAGGTCTTTAAATTGATATAGGGAAGTCTATATAAAGATAGAAAGATACTTTGGGCAAATAAGTAGGAAGAAACAAAAGGTTTGGAAGTATGTAACCATGTGGGGATTTGAAAATATTTCACTTAGCAAAAATGGAATTATTGGAGTAAACCTATGAAGAGAGCTTGAAATTAAATTATAGAGAGCATTAAATGATAGGCTAGGGAATTGTGACTATTTTGTATTCAATAGGAAGTAAATTTAATTGTATCTTTTAAAATGTTTTAATCATACTGTTTTCCTCTGTTGGAAAATGATACACATTCATTGTACAATACTGAGAAAATAAAAATAAACAAAAAAAGGAAAATTGCTCCCTATAGATCTCTGTGGTCACTTTGCTTTTCTCATCTTCTTCAGGGCTCTCTTCAAATGTTACCTTATCAAAGAGGATTATCCTGACCACTCTATTTAAAATATAGTAAGCTCCACCTATCCTTATTTCCAAACCAATAATTCACTTCATTTTTATTTACTTTAGTTATTGTTGATGGACATGCATTTGTGTACTTGTTATTTTTGTGTGTGTGTATTTTTCTGTGTGTCATTTATTGAGAAATTCAGGAGGATGTAACTTTTATTCATTTTTGTATTACCAATACGAATAAAGTGTATATTGTAGTTGAAGTTCAATAAATATTTTTAATAAGTGAAAAATAAAGTCATACTGTACTTACTGATTTATTTGCTTGTCTATCACATGTGTAAATTATTTAAAATGAGCCAGGTTATGATGTACTGATAATACAGTGATGAAAGCAACAGACTAGATTTCCAGCTTTCATTTATGTCTGGTTCCTGTACACAAATGTTACTGCACACAACTCGAATGTCTGAAAAATTACCTACTGCTATTCAGAACCTTACAAATAATAGATATTTTTGTTTATTTTAGTTCATTACCATACATTTGGATGTAATAGTAACAAATTTAAGGATATAAAACACTAATCCTTACTTAATATTAGAGCCATTAATATCATCTTTGCAAATATGCCAACCGTCTAATGTCTGAGAATAATCAGCAACTTTTTAATATGTATATGTTGCATAGTATATTCTCTTTACTTACAGAGTTTATCACCCATACCTCCTCATTAAGGGCTTTTAAGATTTCAGTTAGTTGTGTTAAAATTGTTGAAAAGATTATAATGTATTCAGGCTTAACTTATTTCCAGAGATATAATCTACACAATGTGAAAAGACTTCAAGCAGAGATATATTTCCTAAGTATTGGAGTAGTTCATCAGTGTGAACATACCACTGTTTATTAATTCCTGCATTTGAACACCTCCAATATGAGCTATAAGGATGATAGTTCTTTGGCCTCCTCTATTTGGAAAGAGGACCCAGGTCATTTAGGTTGGCATCACAGTTCTCTGGTGTGGAGGAACTAAAAGATGGTTATATTTTGCATGAAGATGGTGAATATCTGCATGCATACTAACTTTTTTCATTCTGCACACATGCCAGAAATAGCATCACAATGCTTTCCCAATGAACACAGGCACTTCAGAGTCACTCTCCACAACTACTACACATCTACCAGAGTTGATATGTGGTATGTGACTTGAAACTTATATTCCCCTTCTTTTCTGGCTAGGTTACTCGATGATCTTGACTACATGATAGCCAAATTATCTGTTTGGTTCATTTTCATTATCAACAGAGTCTATTCTGGATGAGTTATTCGTGGTGGAATCTCATAAAGTAATATCAAATGAGTAGGAGGAATTTTATACCAGTTAAATATGCGATATAATTATGAAAACCTAGTTATAAGTTCTGGGAAGTATTTCCAAATTTAGTATAATGTTATGGAGGAAATTGTAACACTTTGGAATTGAAATAAACCTCATATATCACCTAATCCAACGTTTTCATTTTTTATGAGGAAGCGGAGCTTTAGAGAAGTTCAGTGGCTTTTCCACAGGTTCACAGGTAAAGAATGGCAGAGTGTTGTGTGCCTATTATAACATTGCATGATCTATAATAGTACCAAATAGCAGTTAGAAAGCCTGGACTATATACAATGATTTTTCAATCCTTATATTTGAAAACTGCATTATCTCAGACTATGACACAAATTTAAACTGAAGGCTTAAATTAAAAGTGATCTCAGAACAAATTGAATGCACTTGGAAATATGGATTCTGCTCAGGCCTTCAAAAGTATTAGACAGGAGTATGATGAATGCTGGAATTTCATGTAATTTCTCAGACAGAAATGACACGCTATTGTTACTTAATCTGCTACACATGAATTGGCTAAAGTTTAGTCTTGTGCTCATTAACATAATTTGTAATTGTTTCCAAACAGTTAATATTCATTTATTTATTATTTTTTTCACACATTCCCTAACTGTAGTACTTACCTTCATGGTTTTGTCCATTTGGCACATTTTAGAATATTTGTTAGAATTAAATATTTGTGAAGCTTTATAAAGATTTAAAAACTATATGTCAGTTTGTAAATAACAGTACTCAAATATGTCTTAGTCTGAGGGATTTCAATTTAAGATGATAGTGTGATATAAAAAATAAAGGAAGAACATTTTTCTCTCCACAACATGTACTTTCCTGTATCAACATGTGTTCCCACATTCAAATGAAATATGTTATCTTAAAGTGTTGAAATAAAATTGTAAACATCTGAAAATTATAAAAATGCAAAGCATGAGAAAAATTAACACAAAATATGAAAGTTCGTTCAGTTTCTTCTTTCGGAACTGTCTGCAAAATGCATCAGGATAGAAACCTAATATAATGTTAAATTCTAAATGCTCAGCCTATGTGATATGCCCCCAAACTGTCTACTTTCCTCCATCTGCATTGCCACTATTAGCTCTCAGCTTTCCTATTGCAATAATATTTTAAGATATATTTTTCTAAGATTATTCCCCACCCCTTTTAATCCACTCTTCTTTTGGCATTCAGATTCATTTCTGCTCTTCTCTCACTTAAAACTATCCCATGGATTCCCACTGTCCTGAGAGCAAAATTCAGAATCTACCATGTATTTCTCATACGGTCCTACATTAAGCAGCCTCTGTTTACTTCTCTGACTTCATCTAGTAACCATTTTCTTTCCTTCACCATGCTCCAACACTAGCCTTCTTGTTTTTGTTTGTTTGTTTGTTTGTTTGTTTTGGTTTGGTTTTTTTGGAATTGTCAAGCCCCTTCTTTTCCCATGAACTTTGTACACACTATCCAAGATTTTCTTGGCATAGACTTCTTGTCATTCACATGTAGATTAAATGTTTCCTCCTCGTAGAAGCCTCCTTGGTCATCCTATCTGAAGTCATGTGCACTGTTATCTTGCTTTTTCTTCAAAACATGTATCTCAATGGAAATTATCTTGTATAATTATCTATTAATTGTTAATTATCTGTCTCTTCATGCCTTAATTAAGCTCCACAATAGAAGAACTTTGTCTGCTATATATACAGGTATACCTCATTTTATTTTGCTTCACTTTGTTGTGCTTTGCAGATAGTGTATGTTTTACAAATTCAAGGTTTTTGGCACCCCTGCATTTTGCAAATCTGTTGGTACCATTTCTTCCAACAGCACGTGCTCACTTAGTGTTTCTGTGTCACATTTTGGTAATTCTCCCAATATTTCAAAATTTTCATTGTTATATTGGTTATGGTGATCTGTGATCAGTGGTCTTTTGATGTTACTATTATAATTGTTTTAGGGCACCACAAACCATGCCCACATAAGACAGCAAACTTAACCGTCAAATGTATTGTGTATTCTGACTGCTCCACCAACCAGTTGTTTCCCCATATCTCTCCCTCTCTTTGGATGTCTCTGTTCCTTGAGATGCAACAATATTGAAATTAGGTCAATTAATAATTCTACAATGGTCTGTAAGTGTTCAAATGAAAGAAGAGCTGCAGGTCTCTCACTCTAAATCAAAACGACTTAAGAAATGATTAAGTACAGAAAGCAATTCAAAAGCTCTCAGGGCCAAAAGTTAGGCCTCTTGTGCCAAACAGGGAAGTTGTAGATGCAAAGGAAAAGTTTTTGAAGGGTTTTAAAAGTGCCTCCTACTCCAGTGAACATATGAATAATATGAAAGTGAAACAGCCTTATTGCTGATATGGCGAAAGTTTTAGTTATCTGGATAGCAGATTAAACAAGCCACGACATTCTCTTAAGCTAAAGCCTAATCCAGAGCAAGGCCATAACTCTCTTTAATTATTTGGAGTCTGAGAGAGGTGAAGAAGCTGCAGAAGAAAAGTTTCAAGCTGATAGAGATTTATTTATGAGGTTCAATGAAAAAAGTCATCTCTACAACATAAAAATGCAAGGTGCTGCAACAGATGCTGATGTAGAAGCTGTAGCAAGTTATCCAGAAGTCTAGCTAAGATAATTGATGAAGGTAGCTAAGATAATTGATGAAAAGCAGTAGATTCTCAATGGAAATGAAATAGACTACTATGGGAAAAACATGCCATCTAGGACTTTCATAGCTAGAGAGGAGAAGACAATGCTTGGCTTCAATGTTTCAAAGTATAGGCTGACTCTCTTTGTAGCGGCTAATGCAGCCGGTAACTTTAAGCTGAAACCAGTGCTTGTTTACCATTCCAAAAACTTTATGGTCCTTCAGAATTAAGGCAAATCTATTCTAACTATGCTCCATAGATGGAAAAATGAAGCCTAAATGACAACACATCTGTTTACAGCACGGCTTACTGAATATTTTAAGCCCATGGTTGAGATATGCTGTTTAGAGAAGAAATTCCTTTCAAAATATTATTGCTCATTGGCAATGCACCCGGTCACCCAAGAGCTCTCATGGAGATTTCATTAATGTTGTTTTCATGCCTGCTAACACAGAATCTGTTCTGCAGCCCATGGATCAAGAAGTAACTTCTACTTTCATGTCTTGCTATTTAAGAAATATATTTTGTAAGGCTATAGCTGCCATAGGTAGTTATTTCTCTGATGGATCTGGGCAAAGTAAATTGAAATCCTTCTGCAAAGGAATCACCATTCAAGATACCATCAGGAACATGCATGATTCATGGGAAGAGGTCAGAATATCAACATTAACAGGAGTTTGAAAGAAGTTGATTTCAACTTTCATAAATGGCATTCAGGGTTTTAATACATTACTGGTGAAAGCAACTGGATATGTGGTAGAAATAACCAGAGAACTGGAATTAAAAGTAGAGCCTGAAGATGTGACTGAATTGCTGCAAGTTCATATTAATCTTGAATGGATGAAGAGTTGTTTTTTATGGAATAGCAAAGAAAGTGGTTTTGAGATGGCATCCACTGCTGGTGAAGAAGTTAGAAATGTTGTTTAAATGAGATAAAACGATTTAGGCTATTACAGAAATTGAGTTGATAAAGCAGTGACACAGTTAGAAAGGATTGACTCGAATTTTGAAAGAAGGTCTACTGAGAGTAAAATGCTATCAAACAGCATCACATGCTATAAAACAGTATTTCATAAGGTGAGGAGTCAATCAGTGTAAAAACTTCATAGTGTCTTTTAAGAAATTGACACAGCTACCTCACCTTTCAGCAACCACCACCATGATTAGTCAGCAGCCATCAACATTGAGGCTGGAGCCACTACCAGTAGAAAACATTATGTACAATTAGCTGAAGGTTCAGTTGATCATTAGCATTTTTTTAGCAATAAAATATTTTAAAATTAAAGCATGGACAGTTTTAGGCATAATACTATTGCACACACAATAGACTCCAGTATAGTATAAACATAACTTTTATATGTATCAAGAAACAAAAAAGAGTCATGTGAATCACTTTATTGAGATATTCACTTCATTGCAGTGGTCTAGAAACCAGACTCACAATATCTCTGAGGTGTGTCTGTACTACTGTAACTTAGGATCTATATCAGTGCTTAGCACGTATGAAACACTCAACTATTTCTTAATATTTGTAGTGGATATCACCATCTCCTAATCCTTAAATTTTATTCCACTGCCCTGTGAAGTAAATCTATGTAGGAGTGATGAAGTGTGTAGTTTTAGAAATAGTACAGAAAATTATTGTTTTAACATTTGATATTATCATTAATACATTTTCATAATTGTTGATAATGGACAGAGGAGGAGAGTAAAAACATTGATAAGTTATGTCAAAAAGTAACTCCTGGTTCTTCTTTTTTTGTTATTGTGTGCAGGTTATACAGACAAATGATCTTTTGGAAGCTATATTTACAAGGAACATAGTGGTAGAGAAAGGTCAGGTCTTCCAGCTGAGTAGCTTGAAAGGAAAAAAAATGCAATTTCTTTTCCTTATTTTCTGGCAGTTTTTCCTTTTAATATTTTTTTCTGTTGTATATATATTTTCAGTTTGTCAGATGTAATTTGTGAGTCATTATTATATTTAGAATACAATTTGATTCAAGGACTGCATGAAATGGAGAATCACACTATTAGGTAATCAGAAAACCATTATAATAGCATATTTTCACAAACTTAGAACATTACTCTTCAAAAGAAAATTAACTTTCAAACAATATTTTTTGTATTCTGTGTTATAAATACATAATTTTTTAAGGCCTATGATTACTAATGTTAAGACAAGGTCATCTCTCACACATAAAACTTACATAGTCAGTTTTCCACTCTTGTATTTGCTTTCTCTAAGGACTGACAAAGAGAACACTGGATTCTTTAACAGATACTACAACCTCCTAGTTATTTTGAAGCTTTCTAACATTATCAAAATTCTGCATGTATTAATTTGATTAAATGTTATTTTTTGAGGTAATATTGTGTTATTAATTTGAATAAAACATTTATTGAATCCAGACAATGAGCATAATATTTAACAAGTGACATAAACAGCATGAACATGCATATTTTGCAAAGAAAACCTCATAATCATTTTAAGGTTGAAAACAATTTTGTGAATGTTTATAGGAGAGAGAAATTGCATGTACAAAGAAATTGTATATTATTGAAATACTTGTCTGGGTTTTCATGAAAGAGGACTTTGGGGCAGTTTTCGTTAATTTGTTTCCTTGTTTTATTATTATGTTGATTATTTCAGTCTTGAATCATGTAAATAAGCATTTTAATTTTCCAGTGTATATTTCTGCCATGTATAAGTAAATTGCAAAAATCTTCTGGGTTCCCGCTCAGTGCAGTGATCTGTGTTAGAAAAAAGTGATTATGATATATTCAGTTTCATCTCATGATAAATTAGTTGTATTTAAATATGAAGTGAGGGAAAATTCACAGAGTGATAATGTTAAAATTGTAGTACAAATTTTCAAAAATTATAGGATACTATAAAAGTGGATAACTGTGAGTGTTAGTAATGGAGATCTCTTAGGATGAGATCTTGAAGATCTCTGAGAAGTTGAAATTTAAGTGGAATCTGGCATAACGAGAGAAAGTGAGCCATGTCTACTTCTGGGGAGAAAGCATTCTAGGTAGAAGAGCCAACAATTTAAAGTCTCTAAGACAGTAAAGCTATGTACAGACTCAAGGAGCTACATGAAATGAGGGTGGCTGGACCATAGTGAGTGAATAAGGGAGTGCTGGATGAGATTGTGTAGATTAGTAGAGCCCACAAAGATCTGTTGGCAATTGTAATATGTTTAATCATATATATATATACGTGTATATATATGTGTATATATATGTATATATATACACACGCACATATATACACACATGTACATCTATATATATATACATATATATGTGGGTGTGTGTGTATACACCTATATGTATTCAGGTATATGTAATAGTCCAAGACTTCTGTAGAGAATGGATTTGAATGAAAGGAAAAAAAATTTAGAATAATACCAAGATCTTTTACAAAAGAAATCATACTGTCTTGGTATAGGATTGTGGCAGTGGATATAGAGGAAAGTGAATGGGCTCCCATTATACATCTGTGGTAAAGTATAACTTGATGCAAGTTGGGAGTAGAAAAGAATAAGTTGAATATATTTCACCGAAGCCACTCAAAGATTAGAAGAGTACTGATTGTAGTGGTTAAAGTCAAGAGTTTAGCTCTGAGCAGTTTGAGCTCAAATATGAAGATGTATGTATCTAACAGGATCAACTGTAGATTGAGAAACAAATCTGACATTCATTTTTTTCTTATATCATGAGAATTAGACCATCTGCAAAAGCAATATATAGAGAGAAGATGGGGCCTGGAGCAAGAAATGACATCTTGAGATCTGGCTAACATGGAGAAATATGCAAAGCAGTGTGTGAAGGAGCAGGCATTAAATATGTGGACAATCAGAATTATACGTTGTTATAGAACATGAGAGAAAAAACAGTTTATAAAGCACAGAATCATCTGTTTTAATGCTGCTATGTTATTAAATAAATATATAAAAATATACTTACGGCTTTGAAAACCTGAAGGTTGTTAGTAATTTCATTTGAAATAGATTCACTGAAGCACTTGGTGAAAATCTCTTGGAGCGGTATGAGGAGTGAATGCAATATGACAAAGTGGGGAGGAGAGATGTATGCAATTTTTTGGAGAAGTTGATGGAAGTATTTTGTTAAGGAATAATATAAATTCAAGAAAAGCTAAGATAAATTGACCCGAGAAATGATAGAGCAGTTTTATATGGTGATGAGAATAATCTAATAGGGAGATGCTGATAGTAAGGAAGAAAAAGGAAAGACCATGGAAATAAAATACTTTATTGACTCTAATGGAGCAAAAGATCTACCTATCATAGGAAGATAAACATTTGGTTCATTGAAATAGAAGGGAGGATGCTGAAGCAGAAAACAGACACTGGAGTGTTTATAGATTTTGTCATGGGGAGATGAATGAGCCCTATTCTAAAAGTTTGTGTTTTCTCAAGTATGTAAAAAGCAAGGTCAATGGCAGAAAGTAAGAGGGGGACCGATTTAGAGGGATGAGACTCTAGGAGACAGAGCTCCTTAAATAAATCTGAATTCATAATGACATTAGTCATTATTTAACACCCAATTTCATGATACTGTCTGATGACATTTGGCCATGCAGACTGTTAGCAAACTTGACTGTAGCAGATCCACCGAGGTGGAAGGCAGATGGGCTACAGCAGTGTGGGCATAAAGAACATGGCATGAAAGGCTAAATTGACCCAGTTGTACTAGATGTTTTAAGGTTGGGCCACAGTGGTCTAGAAGTCACAAAACTATTAGCACCCTGGGTGTGATTGCCTCTACTACGATCTCGATATATTTAAGCTGCATGCCTCCAGAATTATTAATGAACTATCTAAAAAGAATCAATATATTCTAAGTATCACTGCTTTTGCTTCTACACATTTTTTTCCTATACTTGCAACTTCCAACCTTCCCTGAAAATACCTGGGAGTTTGAACTAGGAAAAAAAAGTGTGTATGTACATGTATATGGTGATCCAGTTTTTTGTATTGTTTTACTCCTCATTTCTGCAACTTCATTAAAGTTTTTCTCCACATTCTGGCATATTATTTTAAATCAGCTCTCTAAATAACTGATGAGAACTTTGCAGCATTCAATAATCAGATTGCTGCCTGTTTATTTCTTGTTTGTTTTCATTTAGGCAATTGTAATTTTCATCTGAATATGTTTTTTACTAATGCCAGGTGGCTTCTATTGCATAGATTCAATGCATTTGCATATTTGAAAAAAATGGATTTTTTTCTCCCTGTTTTCTCTTTTTCCTTTGGGTACTATTACTTGATAGAGAAATGTTGACTCAGCTCTTCTCAGGGATAATTTTAGGAACACTGTGACAGAGCCTCCATTTTGAATATTAAATACTCTCTGGCATATCATGGCTGGGAATGCTTTCTGAAGCTTTATTTGTAAGATAGCTGAAGAATTACAAAGTGCTTAAAATTACTCAAGTCCTTCACTTTTCCCTATTTGCATTCTCTCCTAAGCCTTGCTTCTCTAAACTTGGAAATTTTCTGGGCTCTGTTGGAGAATATTCTTAAATCACAGGCTAACCCATTCCTTGTCCACACTGAACTGGGCTCATATTTCTTCTTCTCTCAATCTGATCCTATCTACAATTTATCTTCCAGAAAGTTTATCTTACTAGATATGCAATCTATTCTACTTGATGCAATAATTGTCTTCCTCCTAAATGGTCAGGTAAAGAGAAATTGGGTTAACATTGCTTTTGTTATTATCTATTGGTTTTATTTATTTTCTTCTGATGTGTTTGAAAGGATAAGAGCTACTTTTGTAATTTGGCTGCTGACAAATTCCAAAATTTTTTATAGATTATACTAACACATATATAGATTAAATGAGGTAATGATATCACGTTTTTCACTATTGTGTAGGATATATTTGCAACATTGAGTTTTATTCTGAATGGCATATGTAATAACAAGAACATTGACAAAGTGGACTACATAGAAGTTGGTGTTTGTCATAGTTGAGGATAAGGCTGCCATTACTTGTGAAGAATTGCTAAATGAAGTAGGAAGGTCTGAGATAGTTATATGAGTATGTGATAAGAATGAGAACTATGATGACAGGCTGAATATTACTTGAAGCTAAATTTGTCTTAATAGATGAAAACACATGATAAACATTGGAACTCCCCAGCATTAAAAATGAGCTGTTTTAGAATGGTGAGCTCTTTGTACTGGAGGGCATTCAATCAGGGGCTGTGCATCTATCAAGTATGATGTGGAAGTAATTCTTTCACTAGAGAGGTGGTTGGATTGATGTTCCTTTCAAATCTAATAGCCTACGATTTTGTGAGGGTCAAATTGAAAACACTATCACTTAAAGGATTACCTAGTATTTTCTGAGATATATCAATATTTGCTATTTTGAACCTAGAAAAACAATAATAGTTTATAACCAGAGGGACATGACAGATTGCAAATAACATAAACTATAAGAAGAAATAAATACTCAATATAAAAAGCAAAGAAAACACAGACTACAAACTAAATAATAAAATCCAAAAGAAATATTACAACAGTTGATATAAGTTGACTGAAAAAAGAACTAATCTCTTTCAGGTAAATAAGGTAAAATCATCCACTTAAGATGAAAGATCATTTAAATTAGAATATAAAGCAAAACTTAATCACATATTATTTGTAAGCAACACATCTATAACAATGACTTGGAAAAGTTAAAAAAAGTGAAAGAGCAAAGCTAAATGAATAAAAGTAAACAAAAATTCACACTCAAGGAAAATAGGGGTCACCTTCTTAATGGATTATATGAAATTAAGAACAAAAACATTAAAAATGATAACAATACATAGTATAAATCAAAATGATTATATATCTGTTATGAATATTTGTGCTCCAAATAATATCATACTATTCATTTGCTTATAGAGCTCTTTTCATATGTCAGCCAATATTCTAGGCTTTAAGGTTATATAATAAACAAAAAGAACACACTTTATTTTCTCATAAAGCTGATACCCTTACTGGAAAAATAGAAAATGAAGGGAATGGATAGTATTATGAAGAAAATCTAACACTGAAGAAGGTAGCACATCTGACTAAGACTTTATTTCATGTCTCTTAATGCATGACAATTCAAATAAACAAAAAGCAATTAAAAATATAGAATGTTTAAATAATAACAAAGTAGAACTAATTTTTATATATTGAATTCTATATCCTAAAGGCAGACAACAAACTACTTCTTCTCTCAAATGTTCAAGGAACGGACACAAAATTTAAGAATACCTCAGTAATAAACATGGGAATATGACACAACTATTTTGTTTCTAACGTTAAAAAAAGTTTATAATATGTTTAAGTTAGGAAAAATATATTATTGTATGAAACAAATAAATAAAATTTTAGTATAGACAGAAATTTTGTTTTAGGATATACACAGGATATAAAATTTTCAAAGATAGAGATATTAATAGAAATGAAAATACTACATATTCAAAGCCAATGAGATTTTATTGAAGCAGTCAGATACTGAAATAAATGAATTTAGCACTCAATGTAAGTGTTATAAACAAGAAGCAATAAACTTAGAAAAAGCCTAAAAGCAATAAGTTTTGGACAAATATCAAATGAATATTAATAGATTGAATTAAAATGGAAGAATCAGTAAGTTCATATATGAATTGGTTCATTTTACTAACAAGAAGTAAATAAAATGTGAACTCACCAAACAAAGAAAAATGTAGAAATCATAAATAGTATAACATTATAAATGAAAATACAAAAATAATCACAGATAAAAGATATTACAATTTATAAGAAGTCATTTTGTTCAATACTCTGTATAAAAATTGATATCATTGATGAGGAAGTGTAGAATATTTAATCAGACAAATTCACCCAGAATTTATAGAGAATGGCTCTCTATATCATCTTAATTCTTGCTATTTTTCTGATATTATCTCCTACCTTTTTTCCTCTTTGCTCTCAGGCTGGCCCTCATACTACTTTTTTGTGCAGAAAGCAAGGCCTCACCTCAGGCTTAGGACATTTGCACCTCCTGGTCTTTCTGACTTGGAACATTCTTTCCACTGATAGCCACTGCATTCCCTTATTGCCTTAACTTTTAAGCTCAAATGTCATCCTATCAGAGAGACTTTTTCTAACCACCCTATATAAAATATACCCCACCTCGTATCTCTGTTATGGATTGAATGTTTGTGTCTCCCCCAGTTCTTATGTGGATGCTCTAACCCACAATGTGACAGTAATTGGAGGTAAGATCTGTGCGAAGGTGATAAAAGTTAAATGAGGTCTGAAGGTGGGGGCTGTAATCTTAAAATAGATTCATAATTATTAAGTATAAAAACAGAATCATATCTAATAGTAAAACCTGAAAAGATATTTCATTATATTTAGACTAATAGAATGTACATAATCACAACTATTTAGCATCATTTTGGAGGTACTAGATAAAATAATCAGACAAGAGAAATAAATAGAAAATAATAAAAATTGCATTGAACTTAATGTCATCATTATTTGAAGATTATAAGTACGTTCACCTGGATTGTACATCTAAAATGATTGTACACCTAAAATGATGGTACAATTAGTAATTCTGGAATTTGCTTGAGGACAGTATTTATATAGTGGCAAATTTGAGATTGAATAGTACCATGAGTTCCTGTTTTAGATTTTCTTTTACTAAATAAGGATAAACAAAATATAAAATTAATTTAAACAATGAAATGAAAAGACAGCCGTTTTCCCCAAAATGATGATTGTAACTGCATGAGAATGGAAATGGAAACACATAATATTAAATGGTAAGCGGAGTTGTATCAGAACATTCAAACGTGCTAACCACAAACATTTATACATACAAACAAGTGAGGAGTCACATAAGATGTAGATGCTTTCAAGAAAGCATCACTGGCAGCATAACCCACCCCCCAAAAAAAATCCAGCCAATCTACATCATTATAACTTTTTTTTTGAAGTTAGAAGGCAAATTCCTAAGAGTAACAAGCCCATCTGAGGAGAAACAGAGCACAGTAATTATTTGTCTCACAGAACAGAGGAGAAAGAAATGATTACTCTACAGGCAGCCAGAAAGAATTGAAGTAAAATTTTAACAAGTTATTAAAGGCCAAGTATGGGCTGGCATATTAGTGTGGGAATGCTAGAATTCTAAGTTACAAAGGAGGTTGGCATTCACTTCCAAGTTCTTTTCTCATCTCTCTTTGGTGGTACGAAAAAAGAGGCAGGTCCCTGGGCATAGGACCTATACAGTTACTTAGGTCCCACACTTAAAAGAGCTCTGCATTTGGTTTAGTGCTCTGCTGTCACTATCTTGAAATTATTAATTATTTTGGAACAAGGGGCCTCATATGTTCATTTTACACTTGGCCTCACATATTATGCAGCCAGGCTGGCATGTTGGAGGTTATTGGTGGCTGGTGGAAAGTGGATAGGAATCCTATTTCTCCATATTCTTTCCTCTTACAGAGCAAGGCCTTGGCAAAAAGCCAGTGTTTCTGCGGACAGAGTAGAGGCAACATTTCTATGCATCTGGTGGAGGGATAGGAATACTGCCCTATCCATAATATAGTCAAAGATCTACAGCTTCCAGGGAAGCAGTAGAAAGAAAAGCCTTCTGCTCTCAGGGCAGAATAATTAAGCATGTTCATGAGTGAAATCTGATTGTTACTAAAATGTCAATTGTCCCCAATTTATCTAAGAGTACAAACCAACCCCAGTGATAATTTGTGAAAGTTGATTTTAGGTGTCAACTTTACTGGGCTAATGGGTACTCAAATATCTGGTAAAACATTATTTCTGGGTATGTCTGTGAGGATGTTTCTGGAAGAGACTGATGTGAATTAGTGGAGTGAATAAAGAAGATATAGATTCACCTAATGTGGGTGGACACCATCAAATCACTTGAAGTCCGGGATAAAACAAAAAAACAGAGGGAAAGCAAATTTGCTTTCTCTTCTGGAGCTGGAACACGCATGCTATCTAACTCTTGAACATCAGAACTCCAGGTTGTTTAGCATTTGGATTTAGGAATTGTATCAGTGCCCCCTCCTCCAACACACTCTCAGTCCTTCAGCTGCAGCTAGAATTACACGATTGGCTCTCTGTTCTCAGACCTTCTGACATAGACTGAAGTACACCAGCATTCCTGGCTCTCCAGCTTGCAGGTAGCCTACTGTGGGACTTATCAGCCTCCATAATTCCCATAATAAATCCCTTCTCCTCTATGTCTATGTGTATATATGTATTTATGTATCTCTCACTCTCTCTCTCTCCTTCTATCTGTCTATCCATATCCTATTGCTTCTGTTTCTTTGGAACACATTGAATACACAATTCCAGCATGCATTTTATAATTGAAAGTTTAATATTTATATGGGAAATTAAAGAATAACCAACACAATTTTGAGATTGAAGGTTTAGTTAGTACTCCCAATACTACCTGAATTCCAGACTTGCTCTGAAACTATGGTAATCACAACACGGATAGGATGACATTTCTGTGAAGGTAGACATGTAGATGAATGGAATAAAATAGAGTTCAGAAATAGGGCTATTTATATATATATAAAAATATATATTTTTTATATATTATATATAGTGTATACATTATATATGTATATATTATATATAGTGTATATATTATATATACACATATAAATATATATAATATATACAAATAAATATATATAATATATATACATATAAATATATATAATAATATACATATAAATATATATTTTTAACTTTATAGATATATATATATAAAACTACAGATATTCCAAGGAAATTCCACAGAGTAATGAGTCCTCTCAACAAATGGTACTGGAAAAATTATACATCCATATAAAAATGTAATACACACATAAAATTATACATCCATATAAAAGTGTTATACACACATAAATGTAAAAACTAAAATTGAAAAATTATAAGAGAAATGGGAGGAGAAAATCTCATTCAACTCCTGTTAAGCAAAGATTCTTAGATATGACAAAAAATCATTATTAAAAAGAATAAAAAACACATTGGCTGCATTAATAGTAAAAACTCCTACTGTTTGAAAGCCATTAAGAAAATTAAAATCATAAGCTACTCTCAGGATAAAATATTTGAAAAACACATAACTGATAAAATATTGGTATCCAGAAAATGAAAAATCAAAACAGAAACAAAAAAGTTTTAAATCAATAATAAGAAATAGCTCAGTAAAAAGAAAAGGGATAAAAGGTTTGAATAAACTCTCCAACAAAACTGAGACTTCACTGGCAAATAAACATATAAAAAGATGCACACTATTATTAGTTGTTGGTGTAATACAAAGTAAGATTAGTTGAGATACCACTACACACCTATTAAAATGACTTAAAAACATAAAATTGTCAATAGCAAGTGCTGGCAATGATTGGAAGCAGCTGGAACTCTCACTACTCATGGTGAGCATACAAAATGGTAGAGCTACTTAGAAAAATATTGTGAAATTTTCTTTTAAAATTAAATGTATCATTATCATTACACTAAGCAATCACCCTAGTAGGTATTTATCCAAAATGAAATAGATATGTCCATTCGAAGACCTCTATGTAAATATTTAAAACAGCTTTATTCTTAATCATCCAGACCTCAACAGAACCTAAATGTCCTTCAGCTGTTTATCAAATGGATAAAGAATTATGGTACATAATCCAATTTTTAAAAATCAATGTATACATGCAACAATATAGATACATCTGGAAACATTATACTGAATGAAAGAAAGCCACACAATAAAGGCTACATATTATACAATTAAATTTTTATGACATGCTAGAAAACACAAAATTATAGGGACCAAAATCAGATGAGAGACCGAAGGCGGGAGAGGAAAATGACTGCAAGTGGCACAAAGTAATTTTTGGGGTGATAGGAATGCTTTATATCTTGATTGTAGTGGTGATTACACTACTTTATACATTTGTGAAAACTCAGAGAAAAGTACATTTCAAAATCCAAAGTGTAGGTTTTTCTCTATGTATATTATACTTAAATAAATCTGATTTTCAATATTTTCTCTCAAATTAAGAAAAATAGCAATAAATCATCTTAGTTAGCAAATTGGCAAGTGTCCAAGCATTAGATGATACATCTTTGCCTGCCTGCTAGTGCTTACAGAAAGCAGTACTCCCATACCTAGGCTGGTGAGATATAAATTGATCTAACAGTCATGTAGAATAATTTGGCCACAGCTATCATAATTTATATGCCACTTGATGCCTCAAATCCTCTTCTAGGAATTTATATCAGAAATGTAATTTTATATATTCACAGCTAGTTATATACAACAATACCCATTGGAGTGTTTCTGTAAGTTTGAAACAGCTTAAATGGTCATCACTGAAAGTCTGGTTAAATAAATTATGGAATTTTCATACAATTGGATGCATTCTATGTAACTGTATAAAAAATTGGTCAATTTTGTAGATATGAATGGTGATGCAATAAAATATAATGTAAATAGAAAAAAGGCAAGTGCCAGATAATTGATTATAATATGCTAATGTTTATCACTCAATAAACATTATTTATTCATAAATAATGTTATTTATGAATACCTACATGAATAGAATATCTATGGAAGTAGGCACAAACAACTATTAACTGCATCAATACATAGTGGAGGGGAACTGGAAAATGAAAGGCATGTGTGGAAGGAAAATGTTACTATGTTTCATGATTTATTTTTTATCATCCTTTTATGATGTTATTTTGTATTTGCATGTATCTAAGATCTGTTACAGTAAATATTTTAAAAGAAAAACAAAGGAAAAAACATAAATCAGAAGTGTTTGAGAACAATGGAACCTTGATCATGTCGACTCTCCTTCCCTCATCTCAATTTTGCTGGCATAAGAAATGAGTCAGGGCAGGAAAACTTCAGGTTCCAGGTCATGCAAATGTTCAGATTTGGGAAATCCTCCTCCACGATGCTGGGTGACAGCCCAGTGAAAGCAGCCAAGAGTGGAGCTTGCCTTGTCTCCCTATCTGAGGTGAAAATTAACCAACCAACTAACCAAACAAAACGTCTACACAAACAAACAAATGAAACCAAATCATCTTGAAGTGCCTCATTCTACTCACTTGCCAGTTCTAGTACTAGGAAAGAGAATTATAGTATGACTTGGTGAAAGCTGCCAACTTCAAGTAAGAATCTGGGAGGCCAGATGTTGCTTCTTTATCGTTTAGGAGAGAAGTCAGTCTTCATTTGTTTTGGTTTGTTGTTTGTCACCACTTGGCTTCAAGAACAGAGACTACTGTATTTTATTAATTCTCTCATTCCTACTTCTTGAGAAACAGACTGATCTTATTGCTAAAAAATATTTATTTTATTTTATTATTATTATACTTTAAGCTTTAGGGTACACGTGCTAAAAAATACTAAAAAGTCATGAACAGAAAAATAAAAATAAAAATTTACTCTGAGTACTGAGGCATCAGAAGGAAGAAGAAAAAGTAAAATTTTAGAAGAGTTGGTTTTTATTACTTTTTGTTAAAGAAGGCTTTGTGATATGTATTAGGTCTGTTAAGGAGAAGAAAAAAAGGCAAAACATTTTCTAGTTTTAAGCAAAAAAATGTTGAAGTAAAAATTCAATACATAAAATAAAAGGGAAGATAACTAAGAAAAATCTAGCCAAATAAATTCTGTTGTGTTGTAAAGAAATTAATAACCTTGAATTATATTTAAAAATCTTGAGAAAATTTAATTAATAATAAAAGCATACCAAACCAAACTTCCTCAAATTCAGATGGCTTACCAGGTACATTTTACTGAACATTCAAGATAACCCCTACATGTGCAACTTCCAAAAACAGAAAGGAAGGAACAGATTTCAAACTCATTTTATTAATCTAAAACAACCAGTTTCTAAAAACAGATAAAGGCAGCGAAACTGTTATAGGACCATCTATTTCACTTATAAAAATATTTTGCTGTGCACGGTGGCTCACGCCTGTAATCCCAACACTTTGGGAAGCCAAGGTGGGAAGATCACAAGGTCAGGAGTTCGAGACCAGCCAGGCCAACATGGTAAAACCCCATCTCTACTAAAAATAGAAAATATTAGCCAAGTGTGGTGGTGCACACCTGTAGTCCCACTTACTCAGGAGGCTGAGGCATGGGAATCAATTGAACCAGGGAGGTGGAGGTTGCAGTGAGATGAAATCCCACCACTGCACTCCAGCCTGGGTGACAGAGTGAGACTCCATCTCAAAAAAAAAAAAAAAAAAAAAAAGTTTCCTTTAGAAATATTTTAAAACTCCTACCTAGACACAACAATGTAATTAAAATAATCATCATAATCAAATAAAAGTGAGGATCATTTAGCATTAGAAATATCTGTTGGGGTAATCTACTCAATTACGAGCTGAAGGAGAACAAAATCATAAGATTATCTAAAATAATGGAGAAAAGACACATTACAAAAACAAAAGTGGTTATAATAAAAGATCTAAACATGGTAGAAATAAAGCCTATCTAAACTAAATAACGAAAATTAAACATCATACTTCATGGAAACATGTTAATTCACTTGCAAACAAGAGAAGAATACCTGGTATCATTTCTTATAAATGATAAATGCAAAACTGGAAGCTCTGGATTGTCAAGTAAATAAAGCCAGAAGAAATTAGTATGAGATATGAAAAGGAAAGCTTAATAGTTTTCAATGTTTGTGGATGAAATGAGGATCAATGTACAATAATTACTGTACCAGCAAATAGCAAAACTAATGAAAGTTTCAACAAGTTTGCCAGATATGACAGCAACATAAAAATATTGCTAGAAAATAGAATAAGATGTGTTAGCATATACATATTTATAAATATACATTGTGGTATAATTATAAAAAATAACATGTAATTCCTGTGTAATATCAACTAAAACATATGTAGTGATTCAGTTAAGAAATAACATGTAAATTTTTTATTAAAATATTAAAGTTGTATTAAATACTAAAAGCTGAATAATTTGAGAGGTGTATAATGTCTATTGGTGGTTCAAAACAATCTATTTAATTTAAATTTCAATCAAAATTCTAAATATATTTTTGAGGCACTAATAACTTATTCTAAAATTAATATGAAGGACTACAATTCTGCAAATATTCAGGTCAACTTTAAATATTAAAATCAAAGTAGATCATACTAATTGCAAAAGATGACAGCAAACAATACTTACATTAGAGAAAATAAGTTAAAACTACTTTTTGCAGGGAGAGAGTGAAAACTGAGGTGGATAAGGCATACTTAAAAATGATCCCCTAAGTGCCCCTAAAAATAAACTCTAAGAGAAATAAACAAACAAAAATAGACTTCAGTATCAACTATTAAATATTTATGGTCAACAAAAATTATCAGATAAAAATTAACAAATGGATGATAGACTGAGAGAAGTTATTCACGATGTCTCTCTTTGGCAAATGATTAGTATACAATTAATCTCTGAAAATGAACAAACCAAGTAGAACAAAGGACACGTAAGATGATAATAATTTATATAACAAAAAAGCTGAATGGCTAAAATGCTTACGAAAATATACTCAACCACAACTGAAGTCAGAAATATATCAAATTTGAGTAAGATTCTGTGTAAGAGGTATGAGGTTGACCAAAATGAGCAAGTCATATAATAACAATTTTCGTAAACACTGAGGAAGCAGCAATCTTAATGCATTGCTAATAGGTGTGTAAAGAGATACAGCAATTCTAAAGAATCATCAGAACTCTTCAGGGAACATAAATGCTTATATATCTTGCCTATTAATAGAGAGAAAATCTAAAATCGAACCATAAAGAGGTATGTTAGAGGAGGTTTGCCACTTAGTTATCCTAAATTAAGGAAACATATAATTTTGTGAGGTATAACTGATGCCTATGTAGACTAGTTTACAAGAGCCAGAAGTGAGAAACTAGATGCAGCTAAGAAATCATGAATAAATCTTAAAAACATCCTATGGACAAAGAGTAAGAAACAAATCAAGTTTGATGACATAACAGTTACATAAATTAAAACACATGCTTAAAGATTTCTTCTGTAATGTAGCGTGAAAATATTCATGACAAATGTTCCTGCTAAAATAAACTAAAAAAAAAAAAAAAAAAAAGCTTGTGTTAGAAAAGGTCATGGTTCTGCTGAAGTAAAGAGAAAGAGCAGTCTTAAGATTCTGTAGTGTGGACAACCACTGAGATTTGAGCTGATCATCTGCAGCCACTTTTTGCTCTAGGGGCATTAGCTGACTCTGGGTGCCATCAAGGGGTTAAAAATTTGGAGTAAAGTCTTTGAATTTAGATTACTCCCCGCAATGCAATATTAGTAGCCCTGGAATGTTCAAAAACTGCCACCTACTACGTTAGGATATGTGGTAGGCAGAATAATGGCCTTCCATTTAAGTCTACACCCTAACCTCTGAAACCTGTGAACATTTTACCAAACATGCAAAAGGGACTTTGCAGATGTGATTACAGGTATAGAAGGTATAGATCTTTCCACAAGTAAATTATCCTGGATATACACATGGGCCCAATATAATCACATGAAATCTCCAAGTTGAGAAACAGTCTTGGATCATAAGATGTATGAGATGAAAAAAAAAAGAAGTAGATATTTGAAGTATTGGAAGAACATGATATTGCTGCCTTTGAAAATGAAAGAAGGCCATGAGTCATGGAGTACAGCAACCTCTAGATCCTGGGAAAGGCTATAGCCAGTAGCCAACAAAGAAGTTATGTCTTTGGTCCTACAACCTCACAGAGCTGGATTCTGCTAACAATCCAACTAATCTAGAAATACTCCCCTGGAGCCTCTAGAGAAAAATGAAGCCCACAGACACCTCAATATTTGTCTGGTGAAACCTGTGTTGGACTTTCGGACTCCTGACCTACTGAAATGCAAGCTAAAAAATGTATTGTTCAAGCCACTAAATTTGTGGTTGTTTGTAATGGTAACAATAGAAAATTAATACTAATACAAAGAATATTCCGTTGATCATTTTTTAATGTGTTTCAGGACTGCGATAACTTTGCACATCAGTTTCATTTTTTAGAACTATAATTCATGTACATCCTAGAGCTTTCTAATAAACTAAGTAAGTGACTACTGGAATATGTATTTAAAGAAGCTATGCATCAGTTCAATTTATAGGAACCAGAAGATCCAAATTTTGGGGATGTTTATTATAGAAAGTATTTTAACTAAATCTTGGTGATTAAATTGATGCTAGGCTATGTATAATACACTCAATATCCAACAGCAACGAGTGCAAAAGGTGGGGAGATTTTGTGAAAAAAATAGATTTCTCATTTTTATATGCAAAGTTATTGGAAAAGGGTCTAGTCTGTGCAAGTACAATGATTATTTTAATCATGCATTATTTTAATGTCAGTTATAAAGCTGCTTGAATAATATGATTCATATGAAAAAAGGGGAAGAGAAATTAAAAAAGATTTAATTCAGTACTTTTTATTTTATACCACTAAAAACTTTAAAAGGATGTTAATGATTAATCAACACAAATTTAATGCCTATCATTTTAAGTCTGACTAGGCAGTTATTTTAATGACTGTCATTATTGCAACATCTCTCTGTCAATATGAGATCTGTAACAGGCAATACAACTCTCTTAATGTGATGCTTCAGAGAGTGAATGCCTTATATAGATTCAAATTTCTGATGAAATCTATATAAATGATGGCTCATGGTATTTAATCATCTGTTTCTTTTTGTACTTAACATGTACTAAAAACCACCATTCTTATAAAGGTCTTTTACTTCTGGCTCTGTTTATTTTACTTCTTGTCAAGCTATCTATTATTCATGCCTGTGTCTGGTGTATAACTCTTTACTACAGTTCCTAAGCTCAGTACACTAAATGGTGACTTAGTGGTCTCAAAGAGTTAACGTAGTTCCCTCAGTATCTAATTTAGTACATGAGAGTGACTTGGGTACTGATGATGAGCTAGCTCAATATAAATGATAGAGAATCAGTCATCTTGTGAAAGCAGCGGTTAAATACACTTTAATTGAGATTCTTGTTACAAGTGGGAAGTTTTAAAAGTGCTGATGAATTAAGAATGCCATTTAGAGTCAGAGTTAATGTTTGGCTACAGGGCTAATGTCTAGGGTATATTTAAGGCACCAGGAGAGCAGATGTAGACATAAGTAGGAATAATTCATGCATCTGATGGATAGTTGGACTAGGTGACTTTAAAGTCCTTTTTAACTCTGGTAGTGCATGGTTCTGTGCATATTAGAAATCTAGCCCTGGAACAAATATGCATGAGCAGTCACACTATAAAATCAGAGCATAAAGAGGAAACTATAAAAATAACCAGAGTGTGGGGGAAGATGGACAGTTAAAATAAGAGCCCTGCTTTGAATCAAGGATTTAAAATAACTTTGAAATGCTTTGATTTGAGTGTCTTTTGACTAGTGGTTTACAGGTTTTTAGAATGAAGACTTGTCTTAACAGCCAATTTTATTATCTCCTAAGATGAAAATACTGTATAATGATAAAAAGTCATGCTTTTAAATTATTTTGAATGTTGTTAATACTCATATGTATAATGTATTGTTTATTCAGTCATCAGCTGACTAGGCTGAGTGTACATCTGAGTTTGGAGAAATAACTCTGTGGGCCTATGAGAATCCAGGGCCACAGATCGTGAACCACTTCTTTAAAGTATCATTTCTTAATGCAAATTTCTTAATAATTGAGATTGGTTCTTCAGATGAAATTTAGAAGGTGAGTCTGAAGTTCCTAGGGACATGACATATTATGAATATTATTAAAAAGAACACACATACACATAACCCAACAACTGGAGAAGATAGCTAATATGATATGTTTCTTATAACACATTTGCCAGAAACAGTGTGAAGAGCTTCGTATTTAACTTCACAAAGTCTTAAGAATCATTATTATGATAATTTTACAGATGCCAAAAAATAAGAGAGATGTTAGATAACTTGATTACTGATAAATAGATTTCAACTCCAGTCTATCTGTTCCCACATTGCTTTCCTTCCATTAAATGATGATTCCTATAATATATAGTGAAGTAAAATGAATATTGGAAAATCTGCATTAATACATTGGAAAATTTGTTTTATTTACAAACACATGAAGTTTAAATTGTCAACTTTCAGTATACTTTTGGTAATATAAGGCTTTTGATTTTTTTCATATCAGATAGTAATCTCTTTATTATTTCTAGTAATTTATATAACACTTTCCATGTGCAAGCAGGGATTATTTTACACATTTTAAAGCACTAAATTATCACACTGACACTTGAAATTAGAAGCTCATTTCCTCTTCATTTCACACATGAAGATTCAGAGACATAAAGAGGTTAAATAATGACGTCTTCTACATCTTATAGGTAATAAGTGGCAGAACTCAGAATTTGAACTTAGGTAGTCTAATTCTAAAGTCAGTTCTCTTACTTTTTTACTTGTTGCTTTAAATTATCACACAGAATGCTTCATCAAATAGCAAAAATATGTCTAAGAGCATACCTAAAAAGAAATGGAAAAGGCTGGTTTCCAATAAATCCTGTTTAACACCATCTGGCTTTGTGATCAAGAGCTATATAGTGGCTTGCATTGGATTAAAATTGTACAATCCCCAAGTGATTTCATATACATTATAACATTTAGTTGCAACTTTTTGAGAGTGATATGTCTCCAATTACAAATAACTAAGCTAAAACTAATAGAGACAAGGTCTCACTATTACAAAGCAGCAGACCGTCTCTGTGGGCAGGATTTATTCCCACTGAAATCTTCAATACATCAGATAAGTTACATAAATATTATCTCAGTTACTTTAGACATTTTGATAACTCTGAGATTTATAATTCTAAATTTGGGGTTATTTGAAATGAAAAACTTTTGGAAGAACGGGTTTGACTGAATGTTCTGGGGCACCAAGTGTTCTAAAATAAAAGAAGCAGTAAAATTAATGACATAACTACATATATACAGATGTGATAACAATAGGATCTATATTAAAGTGTAAGTTTTCACAGATTTGTTTTTTCCCCCTCCTTCACCCTGGCCAATTCCCACACACATTGGCCTTCTAAGAAAAAGTAATTGTTTTGTAACTGGACTTTGATGATTTAATAGTGCAATTAGTGGAGATATGAAATCAGGAAGCCAAGAGAGGCCAAAAATCTATGCCTGGGGGAAATTTAAAAAAAAAAAAAAGGAGATTTAAGATGGGAGAAGACACTAAAGACGGCTATTGGAATAGGAATAAGGCAGGAATGTGAGAGAACAACAGACAGGGGAAACAGGTATCTGTCCAGCAGATAGAGGAAAGATTTTTGAGATACAGCTGAGAGAGACAAGAAAAAAGGAGATGTGAGTATCTTCTTTGAAAAATAATTTCGAAGGAAGACAGGGAGAAGATTCACAATTCATAAATGCTTCGGGAGTTTAAGATGTGCATGCAGATGTGAGTTTGTGCATGGAGGGTTACAGGTTTTTTTTTTTATGATTTTACGTGCTTTTTGTAACATGTGACAATTTTTGAGCTTGCCTTAAGCCTAAACCTAGGTTTGCTTTATTTCTGTTAAAATTATAATGGGTACAGCAAGAGAAGATAGTTAGGAGTTGCTCTAATTTGTTCTGTCGTCTGTGTCCACTGGTCTCTTGATGTCTTTGCTTCCCTGGAGAGTAGTAGAATTGCCATCAATTTTTTTCCCCATATACTGTGGAGATAAATAAATCCTCTAAAATTATATTCTTGCTTTCAAACTATATTGCTTTGTGATTAAAACATTGTTTCCTATTCCCAGTCAACCAAACAGTACAACTGTAAAGATTGTTCAGTATGCAAGATGCTAACCTGATTTCAGCCTTTACTAATTGCAAGGCAGGGACACTACTTTGTCTCCTTTTGATAAAGAAGATGTAATGTCTTGTGTACGGGGAACAAACTGACCTTGTTAATGCTATAGTTAATTAAATGAGGATCATAATTGAATGCCAGTTTGCACTAAAAAAATGCTTTGCCACCTTCTGAGATTCATTTAAGAGCAATTGAGACAGTCAATGTGTAGGTGTTTATGGGCTCTACATTAGGTCATTGCAGGTGTTCTATTAGCAAGTACTGCCTTTCATATTCTGCTTATGAAGAGTCTTAAGTTTTCATCTTTCTGGATGTGCATATTACTTAATATTACAGAAGGTATGCTGAGTATTGATTTAAAAGTTACTTTGCATTCAAGTGACCCGTGACAACTAAGTGGTGGATGTTAGAATAGATTCTCAGAAAAACTACACATACTACAATCTAGGGCATAAACATTTGCCATTTGCAAGGTGTCCTACTGGTGAAAATAGTGAATATTTATGTTTTCATCCTAAGCAGCATTTGCATAAGTAGCTACAGCTTTGTTCTCTAAGATTTTTGCCTATTAGCACTAAATAAGGATGAATAATTTATATTCTTTTGTTTAGGAACCCTGCTGCCTCTTCTTATAGAGTGTACATGTTTATAATAATTTTGGAGACTAGATTGTCACTTTATGTAAAAGGTATTGAACTTTGTCTTGAGCAGGTAGATTTTGTCACCAGCCACGCACAACCAAATTGTATCAAAGAAAGATGATAAGAAGATTACAGCTAAGAAGTAGTTTCTGAAATTAGTCTTAAAAATGCATTAAATGTTCAATTGTGGCCTGTTGGTGAGCAAACGGTGTACCAAGTTCCCATATAACTGTCCCCAAAATGAGCAGGAAGTACCACTTTGGCTTCCATGTCCACTCAGAAATTTGATCTTTTCCACTATTATGCAGAGAGCTGAAAGCAATGTTAAATGTATTTAAATATAACCTGTGAATTGTGGGGTGATAAAAAGATGCTCAAAATCTTTTGAACAATTTCTATCACTAAACTTTCTAACATTTCTACTTCCCCTTGCATATTAATTAAAATAATCAAAATGTCATCTGGCCTGGAGAATGAGTCAGATTAGTCTAA
Source organism: Pan paniscus (assembly GCF_029289425.2). Classification (NCBI taxonomy): domain Eukaryota; kingdom Metazoa; phylum Chordata; class Mammalia; order Primates; family Hominidae; genus Pan; species Pan paniscus. The sequence continues at coordinate 95,354,873 of NC_073253.2, read as the reverse complement.
ATCATTCTTAACTATCTAATAAGCTCTGAAATATTACTGGTCAAAGTTTATTCCTCCAGGGGAACTCCCTTCCAAGGGTTTTTGTTTGTTTTGTTTTGTTTTTTAAAATCCTATCTTATGGTTTTGCAGTATAAACCTATAGTTTCCAGGGTCACTGTCATGCATTGAGCAAATAAAGAAATAGAGCCGGGGCTTCTCAATGTCTCAGCCAAGAAGTGACACTTGTGGCTTTTGCTTAAACTCTGTCAACTGGAACTACCCACGTTAACCTGACTAATTGAAAGACTGGAAATTTTTGTCTTCTGGGTATCCAAGAAGGAAAGGAGGAATGAATATTGATGAGAGTTGGTAATTGCTTCCACAGGCAGAAGGGCATCCTTCCTAATTATGAACAGATCCCAATAAAATTGCATATGATCTTTGCTCATTGTTATCTCAGCTTATTGGTCTTCTGAGCTTTTGAGTCCACAGATCTAAGTTCTGTATAATTAGGAAATCTTGGTTTTCTTATTAACTTCCTTGGGATACTGAGATCCTGTTAATTCCTAGTTATTGAAAAGTTGATTCAGCAATTCAGTCTCTAATATTGCTTTGCTTTCAGTGTCACTGGAAATAGGAGATACAGTCTGAACATTTCTGGCAGAAAATTCACATGAGAGCTGATTTCATATTAGGACATGTGTGAGAGGACAAAACAGATGTCTATCATCATTAACTGCTAATATTTGATGAGCACCTACTGAGTGTTTGTCATTTTTAGAAGCCTGCCTATAGTGGTAGGAAGTTTTACAAGCCTCTAAGCTATACGTGTGTGTGTGTGTGTGTGTGTGTGTGTGTGTGTGTGTGTGTGTGTGTGTGTATTTATGTGAAATGTACTTTTTTAGGCCAGGGATTCTTGACTTGGATATGTGAAATTTTATAGAGCCCAGATGGGCTTTGTTGGGGTGTATGAAAGCTTTAAATTATATGTAAAACTGTGTAGGTATATGTATTTGTGCTTTTTTTATAAAGAATTATTGGTCCAAAAAAAGGTCTGAAATGGTGATTTAGGAGAACATCTTAATTTTGCATTCAGGGGCGTAGGAGCAATGCAGAGTAAATGGGATATGAAGTAAAAAATGTGAATGTTTATAAACATCTTAGTTTTCCAGCTTCTATGTTCGTTGTTCTACTTTTTAAGTAATCATTTTAAGATTAATATGTACTCAAGATATCATTTTGAAGCTTGAGGCTTGACATTATCAATTATGGTCTAGGGTCAAAAAATATCCTCCTCAAGTTTTCTGTTTTGTTGTGTTTTAAACCCAGTGATAAACGGTTTGCTTTTGGGTTACAACTATTTGTTTTATATTTTTTCCTGAGTGGCTGACTTATATCCTCAAGATAAATTTAGCAGCATTGTCATTGCGCATGAATATAATGAAATGAAGGAAAATATGTTCACATATATTTTAGGTTGTTTTAAAAATAAAGCACTTTAATAAAATTATTTTGTATTCTTTTAATATTAAAAGGTTCTAAGTTTTCTATGAACACTTTAGGAATAAAACATATGAAATGATCAGTAAGACTTCCTTGGATAACTAATAAGACAATATTTGTGAATTTGTAATAGTAAATTACACTTTGAACCCAGAAACTGGGTTCAAAAAAATAGTACAACATAAAGATAGGAATAAGGAATTTTAACACATTTTCTCTTAGAGTGATTTTTTCTTTACAGAACCTCTATTTTTCAATTCTTGCAGCTTTATTTCAGTCTGTGATTACTTTCCTTTGGCCAAATCCTACAAAGCATGGAAAAGCCTTAATTTTCAGTGTTACATCCCTGCTTTTGTTCCCAGCATGCTACTACTTTTTAAATCTTATCTTTTACAAAATAAGTATGGCCATTAGAGCTGTTTTGGATTCAAATTGACTAGTTTATGTAAATCCTCATCAGATATAAGAGAAGCAAAGATAATATTTTAGGGAACATGGTGAAGGAATGACATATAGGTAAACAAATGCATTTGGACAAAAATTATTGATAGGTAAAAAAAGAACTGAAAGTAAAAGTTATTTTTAATTTAATTCTTTTACTTTTTCTGAAATATATTTTTCCTTTAACCACAATTATTTCCAGAAAATAAAATATGAAACTCTTATCTAATCTAAAGGTGACAACACTCAGATATGTGTATTTTTGGATATAGGCTGGTCATTATTACAACAGCTGTGTCAAGAGCCAGAGCCATTTTCCCGTGTTCAGGGATCATTGTCCAGTTTTAGAATTAGAAATTAAAGATTGATGAAAAGATTATCTTTAAGGCCTGTCTTGGCTTTTATTCCAAGACATTCTATGGTAGTTACTAACAATAAAATGCTATGCAATATGAGTCTCTCTGTATCTCTAACTTAGTATTCTGTATTGGATGTAGCCTGAATCCATTTTTTAATAACAAAAATTAAACAGGATTTAAGTACACAAATATACCTCCCTCTCCTATGAATGAAAATCTAAGAGCTTGGTATCTTGCTGGCTTCAAAACTGGGATAATTTTGTCCCTTTTGTTACAATATGTATAACAAACTATGTTGAAATATGTATCTATATTGCAAACAGTTTTCATATGCAGTAGATAAATAGTTGAATATAACAACTGAAATATGAAATTGTGTCAGCTCATTTTGGATATTTCATGAGGTAATTCAGCATGGCCCTACCCGATAATAATAGCCAAAAGTGAAAAACTTCACCATGCTCAATGAAACAACAAATTATATCCTCCCCTCCCCAACACATGCTCACTGTCTCAGTCCTTTTTTGTTGCTATAACAGAATACTTAAGACTGGGTAATTTAGAAAGAGAGAGGTTTGTTTTGGTTCACAATTCTGGAGGCTGGGAAGTTCGAGATTGGATGGCTGTATCTGGTTGGCTTCTGGTAAGTATCCCATTCATGTGGCACATGAATAAGAGTGCTGGTTATAAGAATCAAAATAGTGAACAAGAGGAAAAACCTTAAGTAATGAGAAGATTTAAATAATAAAACACTTTGAAAGAAATGAAAAGACAATTAAGGCCTAAAGAAACGACATTGTTATGGGAGATGAGGCTACAAAATAAATAAATTAATAACAATGAAAGCTTCACATATTACAGTTATCATCTCCTTTAAGTGGAATAGAAAAGCATTTGCAGCGGATTGAAATTAACAACTATAAAACTGAGTATAGGATAATACCATTTTGTAGCATCTGTTGTCACTTGGCACAAAATGAGCAATTCCTTTATGTAAGGAGGTAATTCTCCAAACAACAAATGTTAGATTTCTAATTTAAGCCAATGAATAAGAAAATAAGAACGGAACAACGAACCACAGTAATTTACCTTCATTATCAAGACTATGTCCTTCTTTTAGACTTACTGCTTTCCACTTAACAGAGCCACAGTGCTTCCTTATACTTAGCTGCATAAAGCAACCTACAAGGTTTTTGTTAAGACGCAGCACCAAGTTACTTCAATGTTATTCATGGGAAATTTAAGATATTTAAATTTGTAGTGGTATTTTTACTGTTTTGTTTACTTATAGAATTATTTATGAGATTATATATGTTATGAATGCTCTGCATTTATCTATGTTTCACATATTTACTATTTTTAAAACTTTAAATGCAGTAACATCACACACACACACACACACACACACACACACATATATATATACACAGACATTATAGAAAAATAATATTTGACCCAACTAATTAGATTTTAAACCAAAATATTATTTTTTATCTTTGGAAAGAAAAAATATAATTAAAAATCTATTCTAACCTCTAAATGTATTTTTCTCATTAGATTATAAATTTCTTGTAGGGAAAATATTAGATTTTTTTCTTTTTTAATTTTAAGCACTGGTCAGTATATAGTAGCTGCTTATTAATTGTTTTAACATAGAATTAGAGAAAACAAAAATGCCTCAGGAAACAAAGTTCCTCTCATTTTACAAACTACAATCATTGGCCATTTCCAGAGGTGAACTTTATTGCAGGCTTTCAGTAGTATCCTTGAAACGCTCCTCATTGATCTTCTTATCTCTCATGGATTAAATTATTGGTTTAAGTTGAGACCCCGATATTTATAACATAGCCAGGAACTTCAACACTCCCTTGAGTGTCCTACAGGTGTCTTAAATTAAGCATACTTAAAATTAAACTTGTCCAGTATTTCCCAAATTAAATGTCACTACTATTTACGTAATCCATATTCCTGGCAATATCTTTAAATGTCCCATTCTTTTAATCTCATATTTAAATTCTAATGACCCTGCCTACCAATGATCTTTCAAATCCATCCACTTATTTTCATTACCTATTCTTTTACCTTGTATTTTTTTTTAACATCTCTCACTTAGGTTGCTTCAATAGCATGTCCAACTTGAACTTTGACTTTTCAGTATAAAACCTAGGTTCCTATTGTTAATTCCCCAGGGAGTACTTCTAGTGATCATGTAAGAGGTATTGGTGAACCTAATGTTCAAAATTCTGGCTGTTTCAAGAGACACTGTAAAACTTCCCTTAAGTTACATTAGGCAAGCAGTAGAGTAATATGGAGGATCATTTCTCTTATGTGTTGATGCTCAAGTTTATTTACTTGTCTCCTTTATGATGAGCACTAATTCTGACTGAATCATGACCAGAAGTTAAATAAAAACTTACTGACTTTTTTGAACTCAGGTTGCAAGAAAACTTGTTGAAATAATAATTTCTTACTAATAAGTTCCTCTATATCCATTGCCTTCATCTATATAGCACAGCCCCCTAAGGTCAAGAAAAATATAAAAATAAAAATGAACATTTAGATATAGAACGGGGGCTTTAAAGTACTTGAAGTTATAAAAAATTATGAGTCAACACAATTATTTGAAACAATACAGACAGTATTTTGAGAACACAAGAATATTAGGACTCAGCTGTTATAAAAATGGAAATATAAATGAATTCAGTAATATTGTCTCAAATTACAACATTATATCCTTATCATTATGGCGTAAACAACCATCGCAGTAAACAGGGTCAAGATAACGTATAAATGTTAAGATAAGTAAACATCAAATAAGAATGGATATAAAATTTTAAAAATAAATTCTATGTTGGATATTTTCTATCAATTTTTTTATTGGTGACACTAAATAATTGGAATATGATGACCTATATGTCTATGACACAAAGGCCTTGATATGCTGTTATTTTGAGATAGCATAATTAGAAATAAAGAGCAAAGAGGAACAGAAAATCGTCAGAGATAATCAATGTGTCAGCATTCTATAGCCTACTCGAAAACAAAAAAAAAAAATTGAATTGAGAACCCAATGCTATAAAATACCTTTATAAAACCAAAATTGGGGATTTTTCTGCTTTTTGTTTTGTTATTTTTTCCCGAGGAGAAAAAACCTGATCCTTCTAAATGTAGCCTCCTTTTCCCTTAGGAGTCATATCCTTTCTATGCCTTTGCAATAACTCACACATGCACACACACACATGTGCACATACACATACACGCACAAACACACCCACATCCATTACAAACCTCTTATCCCACTGGAAAACAAAGCAACAATCGGAGTCTGACTTAAAACTTTGTGCTGGCATCATCACAGTAGAAAGTGACCTGGCTTAAACTTATTTTTTAAATGTGTGTTTCCACAAGTTGTTATATGCTATATGGTATTTCAACAGATCGTTCTCCCTCCAATTCGGATTCCTTGCTTTACCTTAAAAACATATCTTAATAATCAACAGTGAAGGATATTATCCAGAGAGACAAAAATGGACACTTTTAATACATTACTTCAGATGTTTAATCTAGTGCTTCTCTACAGACTCTGAATACTCAAGTTGCATGAGTCACATACATGAAGCAAATATGATCAAAGAGAAAGAAAACATCTCAATATACACCCTAATCCATGATGGAAAATACATTTTGCTGATGTTGACAATTCTTGAAGCTCTATGAATGTTAATTGAATTGAATTTGGATAAATTTTTTTTTAGATTTTTAATTTCTTCTAATGTAACTTTGGCAAAAAGTGTTTTTATGAGATTTTTTTCATTTTATCTACTTCTGCAACTTCATTGCATAGAGATTTAGAATATACTTTTATTAATTTTAAAACAGCTACAGATCTGTAGACATGAAACATATTTTCTTGCTTAGTATTGTTAAGAAATTATTCCTTTTTTTGCTTCTTTATTATTTTTGGATTTGGGGGGATTGCATTGTACCTGTAGATCAACCTGGAAATAGTAAACTTTTTAAAATATCAAATCTAACAATCCAGGACATGGGTTTATTCCTCCAGTTACTGAAGTGTTACTCAATTTCTTTCAATAACATTTTATAATTAGCACTGTAGATGACTTGCATATCTTACATTAGATTATTTTTAAGGTTTTAATGTTCTTAAGGTTTTAAATAGAATTATTTATTAGCATTTCATATTCTTATTTTGGTTACTGGTATTTACATATACTATTATTTTTTGTACAAAAACCTGGTTGAATTTACTTATTAATTCTAATAAGTATACTGATTATTTTTAGATTTTCAACATATACAATCATTTGCCTATGAATAATGATAGTTATTTTATTTCTACATTTTGTGGATACCATTTTGTTATCTCTGGCTTGACCTCATTTCTGTTAAGAAATCAGTTGTCAGTCTTAATGAAGTATTTTAAAAATAATTTTTTTAAATTTATCTTGAATTTATTCTTTGTATGAGCAATGTTTTGTATTTGTCCATGGTTTGATGTCATTCAATTTCTGGATGATTTTTGGTCATTATCTTATTAAGCATTGCTTTATCCCCTCTGTCTTCAAGAGACTTCTGAGACTTGAAGTAATTGAATGTTCAATCTTTTCACCATGTTCCATATTATGTCTAGGAGCTTTCCTATATTTTCTGTTTGTGCTGAAGCTTGATTATTTCAGTCTTACTTATCTTTTAGTTTTCTAACCATTGAGTTATCTTCAACTAATTTAATCTGCTATTTTATTCATTTACTGAATTCTTATATTTAATTATTATATTCTTCGGTTCTAGAATGTCACTTAATTTTATGGTTTTAAATTATCTGCAAAAATCTGTATTATTATTTAACTTATTAAATATTATACTGTCAATAATTTAAAATATCTATCTGATTATGTCAATACTTGGATTTTGTGTAGGTTTTTTTTCCATTTTCTTTCATTTTTCTATTTGTTATGTATAGTTTCATTGTCTAGTATGCCTGATAAATTATGATGAATATTGGACATTTCTTGTGAAAACGGAAATGAGAAGTAATATAAATTCTGCTTGATAGTATCTTTCCACAAAAAGAATGTACTTTCTCTTCTGTTCAACAATTAGGGTAGCTATAGTTCATAGAGATTAGAGATTGAGCTATCCACAGATAATTTAAATCTTACTGAGAAGTACACTCTGTGGTTCACCCTTAGTTCAAAGCCACAGATCTCTGTGTAACTCGGTTGAAAGCCTTTTCTCCCCATCATAGATGGGGAAGGAACAGAGAGAAAAGGTTCCCTGATGAGTGAAAGTGCTTAGCCCCACAGGCAAACCTTTATGCTCAGCCTCTCACAACTCTTGTCTCCTACAACTTTAGAATCAGAAGTTGCATCAACAAAAATCTTGAATCAGGTTCACTTTTCTGTACTTCCCTCTCAGTTTTTGGCTTCTCGAGTGTTCTCTAAATTGGTAATATTTTGTTATAAGTTATGTATCTTTTCAGGAAGAGAGATGCGCTGCGGCTAGATAATTCAGAATTAGTAGAATAGAAAATGTGAGACTAAGTCTCAGAATCCATGATGTCGGCCGGGCGCGGTGGCTCACGCCTGTAATCCCAGCACTTTGGGAGGCCGAGGCGGGCGGATCACGAGGTCAGGAGATTGAGACCATCCTGGCTAACACGGTGAAACCCCGTCTCTACTAAAAAAAAAATACAAAAAATTAGCCGGGCGTGGTAGCGGGCGCCTGTAATCCCAGCTACTCGGGAGGCTGAGGCAGGAGAATGGCGTGACCCCGGGAGGCGGAGCTTGCAGTGAGCCGAGATCGCGCCACTGCACTCCAGCCTGGGCGACAGAGCGAGACTCCGTCTCAAAAAAAAAAAAAAAAAAAAGAATCCATGATGTCTGTAAAAAGTGTCTATATAAAAAAAAAATTAGCAAAACCCATGGCAAAAAGGAATGTAAAAACACATCTTATGAAAGAAAAATGCAGAATCTGGAGAAACTATTCATCAGAATGTTGGCTAACTAATTAATATAACAAAAATAATCAGAAGGTCTGTGGCTAGTTGAAAATCTACTGGCTAGATGGATTTCTCTCATTCCATTCTACTCAATAATGGTTCATTTTAAATCTACTTAATATCAATAACATAATAGGTCTCACTAGAAAATTTTAGCTTACAATTTATTCAATAATTATAAGAGTGTAAGTACGTTTTATTAAGGACAATTATAGAAATAGATGTGCAAGATAAAGGTACTGGCCAGTTGTTCCTGGTGAGGGCTGTCTTCCTGGTTTGCCTTCTCAGTGCAATCACACATGGCTTTTCCTCTGTGTTTGTACAGAGAAAGAGAGACAGAGAGAGAAAAAAAAGTGTGAGCTCTCATGTCTCTTTTATAAAAACCCTAATCCTATCAGATGAATGCCCTACCCTTAGGACCTACTTAATTTTAATTACAATATTATAAGCCCTGTCTCCAAACCTAGTCACATTGGAGGTTAGGCTTTCACATATGAATTTTGGGGAAACATAATTTAGTCCATAGCAAAATACTTGATTAATAGGTATATATACTTTCAGCAACTAATAAATGACGCATGGAATATGGTATAGAGGAAAACAATGATTACAAGACCTCTTTTCAAAGCTTAAGGGAAACAAAAATCCCCAATCTTGAATTCATGCTTAAAAAGTGATTTTACAAACCTCTGACGAGCAAGCATTAGTATATATATGTACATATGTACATATATGTATATATGTACATATGTACATATATATGCGTGTATATATACACACGTGTATATATATATGTATATATATAGGAAATGATTTGGTGCTTACAGCAACAGCAAATGATTTAGACAGTGAATTTGTAATACTTTAAATTTACCCTTTGACCAGTTTCACTACCCAAACATAAATAAGGCATGCTGCCCTGGAGCAGTGTTACTTGCTTTTGATTCTGTAAACTTTTGGTGCTGTAATTCTTGGATACAAGGTCAAGAAACTAAGAGGTCCTCTGAGCATTTCTAGATCATTGCCTTTTTCTTCAGGAACAGGGCTTTAATTTCTGATCAATTGAGTTCAGACACAATGACCCCTTTGAGATGTAACTCATGTTCCCCTCTAGTTTTGTTCAGTGTTTGGTTATGTTCTTCTTCAGACTATGCTAGAGTAGGAATCTTTCGGTCAAGGGCTAAGCCGATGACATATGGGGAATCAAAACCCAAGATGACATTTCTTCCTTGTAAATATAAGCACAGCTTCCTAATTTGGAGCATCAGGAAGAGTAGTCGGCAGAGGGTACTGTTTTATTTACATTACAGTTTCTAAAAGATATGATAGAATTTCATCTAGGAATTATATTCCATGAATTTTATTGGAAAAAACGTAAGGATTGTAAGAAGGCATAAATATCATTAGAAAAAAGAAACTATTAAAAACAGTTGATGAAAATCAGAGAATTGAAAATAATACTTTTATGACCCTGGCAGAGCTAAAGTCTGGTTAGCAGGTCCCTGTGAATCAGAGCTCATAATACAAAAGCTTTCCCATGGCAGGGACAAACTTCAGTTTTAAAAGCACAGACAATTCAAAAGGCTTCTAATTTTCATTTTTGGAACTGACAAAGCATTCTGTTTCTTAACTGGAAAAGCCTTAAGCCTGAGTTTTTAGTTTTTAAATATTTTGTATTTGTTGTTTTCCCCATCGTTCTTACCCCCTCACATCAGTTGAATATCTTAATATAAAGGGAAAAAAATCGATACATTTATAGTACAAATTATATCACATAATTAACACAAAAGAAGCCTTAGTCATGAGTGGGAGATGAGTGGAGCTATAATAGTGTGGTGAGTGCTTATAATTTGATGTTGTGTTGGCATTGATTTTGAAGCAGGTTTAGCTTTCTAGTGCCAAAAGCAGTGTTCGGTTACCCTTGACACAGTTTCCACTTCTACATCATACCCAGAAGGATCAAGCTGGTGGCCAGAGATAAGAGCATGGAGACATCTGTCCCACCTGGCAGATTGCACTCTCCACTGTTCCTGCTGTGTACACCTCAGGGTCTGTAAGTGTTAAAAACCCTTCACTTTTCATATTATGGTTGTATCACTGAAGGCTGTCAATGATCCCTGTCATTGAGTCCTGACAGCAAAGCTACCCAAAAAAACCATGCAGGTGTTTTCTTGTCTAGGTCTCTGGTGGTTTCTGGGGACAATAGCTACCAGGTAAGTTGATGAGAAAAACTCAAAGAGTTTCATTTAAAACTAATATATAGCAATGTAAGGAGTGTTATTTAGAATCCTGATAAACCTTTTTTTCCTTGGGTAATTTTATGGTTTTTATAAATATATATATATATCTAAAATATTGATATAAGTTAAGAATATAGGATATTATTTGAAAATTCATGAACCATGGCTGGACTGCTTTTTTGTAAACTATGGTAACAGGAAATTAGCCCATGTCATGTGCAATAATCCTCTCATATGCATTTTTTTTTTACTTCCTAAACTAGATATTTCTGCAAAACACTGAAATGCTATTTGGTTATATACTTTATTATAAAGACTTTAATTTCATATTATGGTGTGATTAGAGTAAAGGTGCATCCACTTTTAAGTTCTCAAATAAATCAATATAAATATATTTTAACAATATATAGCATATAAATATGATGAATCATGACTTTAGTTGTTTTAGCTTATGCAGTTTGAATCTAATATCCATTCACTGTCCTAGTATGCATCCAGGATTCTACGTTACATTTATTTGTCGTGGCTCTTTAGGCTTCAATTTTTGCAGTTTCTCATACTTTTCTTGTTTTTGATTATCTTGACAGTTTTAAGTAGTACTGGTCAACTATTTGATAAGATGACCCTCTACTGGAACTTGTCTGAGGTTTTTTTTCATGATTAGATTGGGGGCATGGGTTTTTGGTAGGAATACTATCACAAGGTAAAGAGCCATGTTCATCACATTATATCAAGAGTACATGCTGTCAGTATTATTTATCACTGTTGATAGTGGCCATTGTCACCTGACTGAGGTATTGTTTGTCAGGTTTCTCCACGCCGAAGTCACTATTTTCCCCAATTTCCATGCTGTACTCTGGAAGAACTCACTATGTGCAGCTTATGCTTAACCTCTCTCCTTGAGGATGAAGTGTCCACATAAATTATTTGGAGCTCTTCTGTAAGAGATATTTATCTGTTCTTCATTAATTCTTTTATTCAATTATGTATTTATATTACTATGAGCTCATGGATATTTGTTTTGAGTTTGGATTATAACTCCAATACTATTTAATTAATTGTTCAAATATATCCAGCTTTTGCCACTGACAGCCCTCCCAGTTGTCTTCTGTGTCCCTTTAGTACAACCCCATCAGTTTAGGCTTTTTCTTTTCCCTGTACTTAATTTCTGGCATTACAAGATGCTCCAGGCTCATCTTGTATATTCTCTCACCCAGTCCTAGATTCAGCTATTTCTCTGAGGATCTCTGTTTCCTATTATTGGAGAATAGTATTAGAAACCAAGATCTGGGTAGTAGGTACGCTTTTTTGGCTAGTGGGATGTTGTTGCTTATAGACTTTCTGAACTAGCAGATCAGGGTCGTGTATGTGTTTATACTGGCCAATGTATACACACATATGTTGAAATATTTCCATGTGTAAACATCTGCACCTATATTAAGCTACTCATGAATTTATACTGATGCCTCTAACCCTAATCTATCACTGTGTGGATCATTCTAGACTCTTCCCCTTGACTCTACATTCCCACTCCAAACATGAGAAACCTAACTTGTACCAATTATCGTTCATTCAATTAAGTGTTCAATTACAGTATTTTTGTATACTGGTATCAAAATTTTTACCCCTACTACTGTGGGACACAACATTAGCAACTAAAGTGTGTTGATTATGTTTTCCCTTTAATCTCACAGACTCCATTCATTTCCCAAATTACTTATGTGAGCGCCTTTTAATTTCACTCGTTTTACTGAGGTTGTTCAATACATGTCTAATACAGTTAGATGCCCTTGTCACTGTCTGCACTTTTTACTGAGATCAGCAACCTCCTAAATGAGCTTTTTCTTAATTTGCATAAGCTAAGTTTCACTTTTAGTGCTGTAAATTTCTATGGGTTTGAAGAATGTAGGGTGGTGTTATCTATCATTGCAATGTCATACAAAATAGTTTTACTGTCCTAAAAATCCTCTGTGCTTTACCTATTTGATGCTCCTTTGTTACATAATTAAAGTGGCACTCTCATGGTTTTGGTCACACTTGACCAAGCCCATAGCTCTTTGATAAGACCTTTTAAATGTGTTTCTTTTGTCTTCAAATATGTTGGAATAAAATGGAAATTTAAACTTTTGTTTATTCTTTATCACATTATAGCTATCAGACTTAATCAGTTTCAAGAGACTTTTAGGAAATGCAAAAATATAAGCATATTTTCACTTTATTAGAATATAATTAATATTATTTTGTAACGATTTTATTCCCAACATCACTGTGTTCTTTCATTTAGTGATTTAAAAATGCCAAATATTTCTTAAATTATTGGGAATTTCCTTTTTTCCTATTTCATGAATGATTCACAGTCAGGTGTTCATTTGGGTAGTGGAAGTGTTCACAGTAATTGGAAATATGCTTATAGTTGCCAATAAACTCTATCTGATCAGTGTAGATTATAAGAAGCAATAGAGATTATAAAAAGGCGCAGGCAATAGAGAAGTTCATACAAGTCTAAGATTGATCCATTATTGCTTTGCTATAAAAGTCAAAGAAAAGCCAAATAAGAATGTAATAATTTTATCAAATTATGAAGATAAATGAGAAAAATTGGCTGAGAACATATCATAGAATTTTGAAATTTGGACTCTATATATGTAATTGAGCAGTTTTCAATTGCATATAGAGAAAGAAGCAGATTGCTAAGGAAAGTAGAGTGTTTGCTAAATCTATCTCCAGAATAGAAAACATCATTGAGAAGTTGGAGATGGTGTCTTGAATGTTTAATAACATTTAAGAAAATACTTAAATTTATTTATTTATTTTTATTTTCTGCTGGTAGGGCTTTTTATTTCTTTTCCTTCCAACTTTTATGTTAGGTTCAGGGGGTACAGGTGCAGGATTGTTACACGGGTAAATTGTATGTCATTAGGGCTTAATGTAGAAATGATTTCATCACCCAGGTAGTAAGCATAGTATTTGATTAGGTGGTTTTGGTTCCTCACTCTACTCCCGATCTTCACCTTCAAATAGGCCCTGGTGTCTTTTGCTCCCTTCTTTGTGTTCATGGGAACTCCATGTTTAGCTTCCACCTATACAAGAGAACATACAGTATTTTGTTTTCTGTTCCTGTGTAAGTTTATTTAAGATAAAGGCCTCCAGCTGTATCTATGTTGCTGTAAAAGACATAATTTCATTCTTTTTTATGGCTGCATAGTAGTCCATGGTGTAAAAGTAACATTTTTTCTTTATGTAGTCCACTGTTGATGCATCTAAGTTGATTTCATGTTTTTGCTCTTGTGAAATAGTGCTGCAATGAACATACATGTGTGTGTCTGATATGGTTTGGCTACGTCCCCACCCAAATCTCATCTTGCATTCTAGTTCCCACAATTCCTGTATGCCACGGGAGGGACCTGTTGGGAGGTAATTGAATCATGGGAGCAGGTCTTTTCTGTGCTATTCTCATGAGAGTGAATAAGTCTCATGAGATCTGATGGTTTTATAAAGAGGAGTTCTCCTGCACATGCTCTCCTTGCCTGCTGCCATGTAAGACATGACTTTGATCCTCATTTGTCTTCTGCCATGATTGTGAGGGCCTCCCCAGCCCCATGGAACTGTGAGTCTATTAAAGCCTGCAAAACCATGGGGCCAGAGCTGCCAAAGGTCATGAGAGCCCACCTCTTGCTCTGGATGTGAGACACGAAGTCACAGGAGATTATTATGGAAATTTAAGTTTTAATGACTGCCCTATTGGATTTTAGATTTGCATGGGGCCTGAAGGCCCTTTATTTTGGCCATTTTCTGCCATTTGCAATGGGTATATTTACCCAGTGCTGGTACCCCCATTGTATCTGGGATGTAACTAAGTTGCTTTTGATTTTACAGGCTTATAGGCAGAAGGGACTTGCCTTGTCTGAGATGAGACTTTGGACTTTTGAGTTAATGCTGAAATGAGTTAGAACTTTGAGGTACTGTTGGGAAGGCATGTTTGGTTTTGGATTGTGAGGACATGAAATTTGGAAGGGGCCAGAGGTGGAATGATATGGTTTGGGTGTATCCCCACCCAAATCTCATCTTGAATTGTAGCTCCCATAATTCCCATGTGTCATGGGAGGGACCCGATGGGAGGTAATTGAATCATGGGGGAAGGTCTTTCCTGTGTTGTATTCATTGTAGTGAATAAGTCTCACATGATCTGATGGCTTTATGAGGGGGAGTTTCCCTGCACATGCTTTCCTTGCCTGCTGCCATATGAGACATGACTTTACTCCTCCTTTGCCCTCCACAGTGATTGTGAGGATCCCCAGCCACGTGGAACTGTGAGTCCGTTAAACCTCTTTTATTTTATAAATTACCTCCTCTTGGGTGTGTCATTATTAGCAGTATAAGAACAGACTAATACAGTGTCTTTATAGTAGAACAATATATGTTCCTCCTAGCCAGGACAATCAGGCAAGAGAAAGAAATAAAAGGCATCAAATGAGAAGAGAGGAAATCAAACTATCTCTCTTTACAGACGATATTACTCTATACTTAGGAAACCCTATAATATCTGCACAGAGGCTCTTAGAACTTATAAATAACTTCAGTCAAGTTTCAGATTACAACATTATTGTACAAAAAATAGTAGCATTTCTGTATACCAATAATGTCCCAGCTGAAAGCCAAATCGAGAACACAATCCCATTCACAATAGCCACAAAAAGACAAAAATAACTAAGAATACAGCTAACCAGGGAGGTAAAAGATCTCTACAATGGAAATATGAAACACTGCTAAGAAAATCAGAGATGACACAAACAAACAGAAAAATGTTCCATCCTCAAGACTCTTTAATATAAACATTATGAGAATGCTTCTAGATGAAAGAAAAGACAGAATTGTGTCCAGTGGAGTAATAAATGGATCGATGCCCCAGAGGAATATGAGAGAATAAACTATCAAAAATTAGGAGGCAATGCCTCTCAGCACTTTGGAAGGCCGAGGCAGGAGGCACTTGAGCTTAAGAGTTTGAGACCAATCTGGGGAATACAATGAGACCTTGTTTCTACAAAATATGTATATATTAAAAAACTAGCTGGGCATCATGACACATGCCTGTAGTCCCAGCTCCTCAGAAGGCTGAGTCAGGAGAATTGCTTAATCCTAGGAAGTTGAGGCTGCAGTGAGCCATGATCATGTCACTGCACTCCAGCATGCATGACAAAAGGAGACCCTGTCTTAAAAAAAATTAGGAGGCAAATTTAACCTTAAAATAATGTTTTGACTCATGTTTCTAAAAAAAAAAGGTAAAAGGGAGAAAATAGATTAAAGTTAACAAGAATTTAGAGGTGAAGGGAAGAAGAAACATTGGACAGATGGATATTGAATTTTAATTTCAGAAGCAGAGAGTTTTTCTGCTGAGACCAAGAAAATTGAGGATGAGGTGTGTAGCTTTGGGTACTATTTAGCAGTTTTTAAAAAAATAACTGAAGCCAAGATCTTTATAATCTTTCCTAGTAATGGAGTTTTCCTTGATACTAAAGAGCTTGAATGTAGAATAGATAGAAATGAAATAATTCCATGAGAATGTGGTTAAGTACTAAGAACAAAAAAGAAATGGTGAAAAATATTCATGATTTTTCATTGGCAAGACTGAAAGACAGAATTATAATAAAATAGCTTATGCTAGATTAGTAATAAGACTATATTTGCATCTCTGACCAGGTATAGATCACAAAAATAGACAAGTAAAATAAAGATGATCTGCTCTTTTTCAAGAAATATCTCAGTGAATATGCCTTATTCCATTTTGTGATGCTTTACTCTTCAACTTTCATGCATTCATCATGCTTCTCAGGAAGAAGGAGAAAAATAATGGAGGAATACAGAGAGAGTTTTACGAACAGACCTAGAAGAAATATATTAGTTTGTTCTCATGCTGATATAAAGAACTGCCCGAGACTCAGCAATTTATAAAGAAAAGACTTTTAATGGACTCATAGTTCTTTGTGGCTGGGGAGGCCTCAGGAAACTTATAATCATGGCAGCAGGGGAAGCAAACATGTCTTGCTTCACATGATGGCAAGAAGGAGAAGTGCTGAGCAGAGAGGGAAAAGTCTCTTATAAAACCATCAGATCTCAGGAGAACTCACTCACTATCACAAGAACAGCAGCAAGGAGGTAACTGCCCTGATGATTCCATTACCTCCCACTGGGACCCTACCATGACACATGGGTATTATAACAACTACAATTCAAGATAAGATTTGCATAGGGACAGAACCAAACCATATCATTCCACCCCGATCCCTCCCAAATCTCATTTCCACACATTTCAAAACACAATCATGCCTTCCCAACAGTCACCCAAAGTCTTAACTCATTCCAGCATTAACCCCAAAGTCCAAGTCCAAAGTCTCATCTGAGAAAAGGGAAGTCCCTTCTGCCTATGAGGCTTTAAAACCACAAGCAAGTTAGTTACTTCCTAGATGCAATGGGGATACAAGAATTTGATAAATACACTCATTCCAATTGGGAGAAATGGGCTAAAACAAAGAGGCTAAAGGCTTCATGCAAGACTGAAATCCAGCAGGGAAGTCAAATCTTAAAGCTCCAAAAGGATGTCTTTTGACTCCATGTCTCATATCCAGGACAAGTTGATGCAAGAGGTAGGCTCCCATAGCTTTGGGCAGCTCCACCTCTGTGGCTTTGCAAGGTACAGTCCCCCTCCCAGCTGTCTTCATGGGCTGGCATTGAGTGTTTGTGACTTTTCCAGATGCATGGTGCAAGCTGTCAGTGGATATATCATTCTGGGGTCTGGAGGATGTTGGCCGTCTTCTCAGCACTCCATCAGGCAGTGCTAAAGTGGGTACTCTGTGTGGGGGCTCCAACCCCACATTTCTCTTCTGCACTGCCCTAGCAGAGATTCTCCATGAGGGCTCCACCCCTGCGCAAATTTCTGCCTGGACATCCAGGCATTTTTAGACATCTTCTGAATTTTAGGTGGAGGTCCTCATGCCTCAATTGCTGACTTCTGTGCACCCACAAGCTCAACACCACTGGGAAGCTGCCAAGGCTTGGGGCTTGCAGCCTCTGAAGCCATGGCTCAGGCAGTACCTGAGCTCCTTTTAGCCATGTCTGGGATGTGGGCACCAAGTCATGAGACTGCACAAAGTAGCAATGCCCTGGGGCTGGCCTCCTAGGCCTTCAGGCTTGTGATAGGAGGGGCTGCTATGAAGACCTCTGACATGAGCTGGAGACATCTTCCTAATTGCCTTGGAGATTAACATTTGGTTCCTTATTATGTATGCAAATTTCTGCAGCTGGATTGCATTTCTCCTCAGAAAATGTATTTTTCTTTTCTATCACATTATCAGGCTGCAAATTTTCTGCACTTTTATGCTCTGCTTTCCTGTTAAACATAAGTTCCAATTCCAAACCATATCTTTCTGAATAAATAAAACTGAATGCTTTTAACAGCACCCAAGTCACCTCTTGAAGCTTTGCTGCTTAGAAACAGATACCCTAAGTCATCTCTCTCAAGCTCAAAGTTCCACAGATCTCTAGGGAAGAGGCAAAATGCCACCAGTTTCTTTGCTAAAACATAGCAAAAGTCACCTTTACTTCAGTTCTCAACAAGTTCCTCACCCACATCTGAGACCACCTCAGCTTGAACTTCATTGTCCACGTAGCTATCAGCATTTTGGTCAAAGCTACTCAACAAGTCTCTAGGAAGGTCCAAACTTTCCCACATCTTTTCCCCACATTTTCCTGTCTTCTTCGGAGCCCTCCAAATGGTTTCAACCTCTGCCCATTACCCAGTTCCAAAGTTGCTTCCACATTTTCAGGTATATTTACAGCAGCACCCCACTACCCAGTACAAATATACAGTATTATTTCATTCTCATGCTGCTACAGAAAAACTTCCTGAGACTTGATAATTTATAAAGAAAAGAGGTTTGACTGACTCACAGTTCCACATAGCTGGGGAGGCCCCAGGAAACTTAGAATCATGGCAGAAGGGGATGCAAACACATCCTTCTTCACATGACGGCAGAAAGGAGAAGTGCCAAGCAAAGTGGGCAAAACCCCTTATTAAGCCATCAGATCTTGTGAGAATTCACTCACTATCATGAGAACAGTAGCATGGGGTAAACACCCCAATGATTCAATTACCTTACATTGGGTCCCTCTCATTACACATAGGGATTATACGAACTACACGATTGATGCTGTGATTTGGGTGGGGACACAGCCAAACCACATCAAGAAATATGCATCATTTCTGCTAATATTCCACTGGCCACATTGCATCAAAATGGCCCCAATAAACTGCATGAGAAGCTGGAAAATGTAGTCATCTACTCTTCTCATAAAAAGGAAGTAGGCTTCGTGAATATGTAGCTAGGCTCTTTCATTCAAGAAAACATATATAGAACAACTATTGGTGGTAGCTAAATAGAAATGACAATTTATTTTGTTACTAGAAAGCAAGCCAAATAACACAGAGATTAGAAAAATAAATAGGTTGCTCTGATTTTGCAGGAAAAAATCAATGAAGGCTATATAGCAGGACAGTCAGGAAAGAAAAATTGACTTAAATTTTTATTTGAATTTAATTAAAGCTTGAATCAATAAATGGAGTGAAATCTAAGGGAGAAATGTCTTTACCAGTAAAAAGGGTGCAATGTTCTCAGTATAACTGACTTTAGACAAATATATTCTTATAATGACCTAATTCCCAAATTTTCATAGCACTGCAATGATATGTTAAGTTATTTTATTATTATTTTTTGAGATGGAGTCTCACTCTGTCACCCAGGCTGGAGTGTAATGGTGTGGTCTTGGCTCACTGCAACCTCCACCTCCTGGGTTCAAGTGATTCTCCTGCCTCAGCCTCATGAGTAGCTGGGACTACATGCACATGCCACCACACCTGGATAACTTTTGTATTTTTAGTAAGGATGGGGTTTCACTATGTTGTCCAGGCTGGTCTCGAACTCATGACCTCATGATTCGCCTGCCTTGGCCTCTGAAAATGCTGGGATTACAGGTATGAGCCACCGTTTAATGTTATTTTTCAACTTTATGGATGCTACAATAAATTTAAATGTTTGCTGTTTTATTTAAATAATGTCCACCAAGTGCCTACTATGTACCAAGCAAAAAACAAGATAGTCATTGAAGACAAAAATGATGAGGCCCTTGCCCTCAAGAGTTTAAAATTCAATGTGATATCAACACAGATGTATTTTTTAAGGAATATATTATGGTAATTACTTAAATGAAAGCATAGAAAAAATGCAGTGGCCACATTAGGAAAGGAACACTTAGATTAAGAGATAGTAATGTGTGATATTTAAAAACATGAAAATAAAAATGATGAGGCCCTTGCCCTCAAGAGTTTAAAATTCAATGTGATATCAACACAGATATATTTTTAAAGGAATATATTATGGTAATCACTTAAATGAAAGTATAGAAAAAATGCAATGGCCACATTAGGAAAGGAACACTTAAATTAAGATACAGTAATGTGTGATATTTAAAAACATGAGTTTTAGAATCCTGTACACCGAGAGACAATTCTTTATTCTGCTACTTACTTGGCTGTGTGATCTTGTACAAGGTGCTTAACCTCTCAGGGCTTTAGTTCCCTCATCTATAAGTGGGAAAAATGACTACGCCAGTAATATTGTGAATGTTTATTTAAACAATGTGTTTCATAAATGTCAGGCACAATTTATAAAGCCCTACCTGGAAAAATCAGGAAAGAATTTAAAGGGTCTGTTGAACTGAGCTTTAAAGTTTGAATAGAAACATTCCAGCCAGCTAAGTGTAGAATAATATCTAAGAAGAAGAGAATTACATGCAAGGGGAAAAGATAGGCAATTTTAGGGTGAATTTGTATATTCAAATGTGGTTTATATGGATGGATTCAAAATACAAACAATTACTACATAGCCATGAAACCAGATACATAGGTTGGGTCCAAATTATAAAAGCCCACCTGTCACATTCGGACTATGGAAGGGAGGTGGTCACTGAAAATTTTTGATCAGTTAGAGGAATATGTTTATATTGGTACATCAAAATTGTCACTTTTGAAACGATATTAAAAATAGAAATGTGACAAGAAAGGTTAAGGAAGGAAAAGTATTGCAGTGTAAGACAACAAATTTTAAGCCAACTTGATAATTAGAAACAGTGAGAAAAGATTGAAGAAGTGCAGCTGGAGAGGTAAGCACACAATCTAATTTTATTGTGGAGATTTAATTCATATTGGCTGGTTGGATGTGGGATGTAAATGAAGAAAATTTGGCGAGTTTTCTCAGTTGGGTTAATGACATTATTAACTAGGATGCTAAACAGATGAGGTGTAAGTTTGTCATAAAAGTAGAAAATCATATGGTTGAGATATATTGAATTTAAACATTCTATGGGATATCTAGGAATAGACGTCGTATTGGACATCTTGCACAAATACTTAGATATCAGAAGACAAATCTAGACTGTGAAGCATTCCTCCATAGATAGTGGTTGGAGTTGTGAGTTATAAGGAATCCCAAAAATGAGGTTAGGAAGAAGGCTGACATGATAGCTTTAGAGTAATCAACATATAAGAAGTACGCACAAGAAGACCAACCCATATAGTTTATGAAATTGTGACAAACTGAAATTGATAATCTTTGAGAAAAAGATTAGGGAGAACTACAGCCGTTACTTGTGAAAAATGCAGATTTCTGGATTCTACCAAAGACTTACTGAATTGCAGTCTTTGAAGCTTTGCAAGATTGTGTTTTAAAAGTTAAGTAAAGATAGTCTATACTGTAAAAGACTATTTAGAGTAGATCATCCTGTAATGAATTGAGGGTGAGTGGTAGATGAGGACATGGAGACACTGAAAAAAATCTACATGCTCATTTTAAGATTTGGCAGTGGAAGAAAGGAAAGAAAGAAATTGTAGGATGAGTGGGAAAATAAATATGTGTTGAGCATAAAAGATATAAAGGTAGGGAAGAGGTGATAGAAACAAATTAGGTAGGTAAGTTACCTCACCTGTCTTTATTTCAGTGTCTTTCAGTAGAAAAAGTACCTACTTCCTTAGGAGTCTCATAAAATTAAATAAAATAATCTAGAAAAGATGGTACAATACTTTTCACATGAAAAAGTACCACATAGATACTAGATGTTTTATTAGTGATATTTCTTCAGTTTCTAGGATGGTCCTGGGCTAGTATAGGGTAAGAAATCCAAATGTCAACATCCATCCTTTATGTATCTCAAACACACACTAACTAGAAATAAAATACAGTACACTTACAAATAAGTAAATTGGTACATTCATCCACAGATATCTTGTTTTTGGGAATATTCTAAAGCATTTGAGAACAACAAATCCAACATTTTTCAGTTAGAATTCCCAGAAGAAAATCCCTATCAACAATATCTATAGCTCTTAAACTTAGAGGGAGTTTTGTGAGGAAAACATCTTTCTATGCTATCTATATATGCCTTGGTGGTAGAAAGGATATATTGTTCAGCAGTTAACATTTCAGACATTGGTTGATTTCCAGAAACGTACATGTTTCAACACTTGGATTTTCATCGTTATTTTTATTAGTCAAACCTGTCAACTAGTCCCTGAGGAAAAATTCGCAGTGAAAGTTTGCCAATTATAATTAAGACAAAACATGTGAGAGCAGTTACCTCTATGAGCACACCCTGGTGAACAGATATTTAACTCCTGAGTGAACAACAGGTAACATTGTACTTGGATGTTGGTAAACTGCTTCTAATGAAAATGTATTCAAAGCTACTTTTTTTCCCCCTGCTGCTCTCCCTTTGGTTAATGCCTTTCTAGCAGAGATATATTTATAAATGCTAGCATGTTCTTAACATCCAAGAGTAGAAACAAATATCTGATCCTTACCAATAAGCATTCCAGAGAAGCACACACTCTAATTTATACTTGGGTTTGATATTTAATTAGGTTAATAGTCATGTCTACTCTCTCATAAATAATATTTAATGGCTTCCTGTGTAAATATAATATGCTGCTTCTTACCAAATGCCTTAGCTACACAATATTTGCTTAATAATAAACTCTTGGATGGTTTTAAAACAATATTTTATTTTATTTGCATGATTGCATGTGCTTCAGACTACAATGTAACAGCCTTGAGCTGTAAAATATTATTACATATTATAAAACCATTACTTGTGACTTAAATTCAACAACCACGACAACAAGCAAGGCAAAATCTTCTATCACAGTATGTTATTATGTTTACATATTGACCATGAAAATGATTTTAAAATGCATTTTTATCTCTAGCATTTAGGAAAATATACATCTTAAAGAAGCAGCATGTCAATGAACCATTCTAAATTAAGAGTGAAAACTTGGATGTAGCAACCTCCCAAAAAGAAGTCTATTTTTAATTACAAATGAGAGATTGGATTTGATAGTGTCCATGTTATTTGAGTGGATGTTATTTTTTAATGTACTTAGAATATCTTATACACATTGGAGTTTTAGACATCACATTATAATAAATAATAAATAAGAATTCCATTTTTTTCCTCAGCCCAAGAAACCTACATCATATATTTATTGACTTAAAGTTTTAGGAGTTGAGACCATTTGAATAGTGTCTCAGGAATAAAGAACAGAGACAGGGAGTTAAACTTAGTGGGGGTATATGTGTGTATGTGTGTGCACGTGCGTGTGTGTGTGTGTGTTGAAATCTCTCTCTCTCTGTCTCTCTCTCTCTATATATATATATATAAAACGTTTTAACCATTTTTAAGTGTGCTGTCTAGTGAAATTAAGCACATTACCATTGTGTTAATTTGGGTCTTGAGGGCTAAATATCAAGTCTTAAATATGCTATCATTCAACATTACTTTTGCTTTTCAGAGCGCATGTGCTGTTGAGGAAGGCAGATCTGCCTAAACTAGTTATGATTTAGAGAAAAATATTTTAATAGTTAAAGAGCAATGGGATAGAGATATTGTTTGCTAAGCAGGAGGAATTGCTTTTAGTACTGGAATAGGATGAAACTAGGGATTCTAGGCCCAATACCATATATATTCATTAGTAGGAATGACAATATTTTGTCTACTTGTTAACATTTTTGTCTTATTTTCAAATTGCTTCTAAACTTGAGAAATGCAAGTGCTGCTATTTTTTGCTATAATCTTTCCTCCACTTTCAGAATAATAGGCCATTAATAAACCATTTAAAATAGACATGAATATTGTCATATCATCAAATTGAAAGCATGTGTGGTAACACTGACCTTTATTGCTTATATGAAAACTTGATCTCCCATGTTGAGCTGCTTCTAGCAAAATCGGCATAATTCAAATGAGCTCAAAGATAAAGATAAAATGATAGAAAGAAAAAAAGTTTAGTGAGTTTGTATCCAGGATATTTAAGAATATGCCTGATTAATTAGGAAAATCAATGTGTTCATTAAGGATCAATGAAAATGTTACCGCTGACCCTTGAAAAGGTAAACACTCAATGAAGTGCCACATAATTTTATGTTTTAGAACACTGTGTCTACAATCACCACCTTTCTAAAAATGTAGCTTACACATCAGATATATTTTATAGGTGTGATTCAACTGTCTTAAAAGAAGAGAAATATCATCCCATAAATTTGATTGGTTTTTGTTCTTTTCTATATTCATAGTAACTCATCAAATTAACAGTTTAAGTTTATTCTTCCAAATGTTGCACATTCACCCACTATCAAGAAAATCAGGTCAAACTTACATATATATATATAGATACACACACACACACACACACACACACACACACAAAGTGACATGATGGGAATTTGTATTAATGTTTAATTCGCTCTGCAAGTCCTGGAATTCTTTCACACAACTGCTCATTGCAGGCTGAATAAAATGCTCATTGATTCCTCTGAGATTTGGGGACATAGATTTTTCAGTCTACTAAGAACATTTTTTATTTCCCACAGTGTAAGTAATCTTCAGTAAAATGACTGTATCTTTAGGTAAAACATATTAAAACTGTCAGCCGTTTTAAACATTTACTGCAGAATGAATTTCTGCCATTACCACTGAATACTGCTTCCTGAACACATGTCCACATAGTATTTCCTTAGAGACATCTTGTTGAAAGATGTCTGAATCTGATCTGTATTTAGGCTGACATTCCCGTTATTCCAACTGGGAAGGTGTCAGCAATTACAGTTCATTCACTGAATGACAGGCACTGTTGATATTCATAGATTTTCCCTCTTAGTGTCTTTCTTGGTTCATCATTTAAAGTCTCTTTTTATTTTTTTAACAGAATTTGGTCTCAAATCCAAGAAATTTCATTGTATAATAAATTCCTGAGACCAACAAGAAACAGTATGATCTGAAAGGAAGGAGAGACTTACAAGGAAAGAACAGCAGTAATTATTACTAGTTAGCAGGTCTGGCCCACAATGAAATCAGAAATAGCTGAAATTTATCTTTAGTCCATCTCTTCTCTTATATCAGCTTTCTGTCAATATACCTTTCCAGCCTCTTCAGCTCCTTATTTCCAGAGATGCAGAGACATTGGGCCACAGTTGCTGTTTACCTTTCCTGGGAGAGATTCACTTTTTATTCATCTGTTTCCTCACTTATTAGAAAAATAATTATTGTTATATAATTTTACTGTATTCTGCCTTATTGGCTAATGTGAATTATCTCATGTAGGTTTATTAATTTGAAGAAATACATTTTACCATAGTGCGCTAATCTATCATGCTTTCTTGTCTGGCATGAGGAAGGTTCATCCATACCTTATCAGAAATTGAGGGCAGTGCATTCTTTCTTCATGCCATATCTTAATTCCTTTTTAGTGTTGCTTGCTGTTTTGAACGAAACATCTAAACTTAGCTGGCAGCTACCATCTCCAGCAGCCACCAGACACCTGGACAAAGGAGCACCAGCAAGAGATTCACCTTCATGGATCCACAGGTGGTCTCCCTCTCAAAGGCTGGATTGTGGGCATGGCTTCAATGATATAATGTGAAAGTATTAAAGTTTTAATACTTATAGACCGTGGACAGTCCAAGGCAGGCCTTGAAGCCACATATTCAGAAGTCAGGAAGAAAAAGAAAGGAACTCATGGGTCAACAATGTAGTGTGGTCCATAGCATTTTTCAAACAGGTTTCCTGCAAAGAGTTTTAATTAGTGGATTTAAAGCAAGGAGGTACAAGTTCCAGGAGGTGATGCAGTGACTGCTGCACAGTTCATGCAGGGTGTGAGGTCAACAGGTCGTCAAGTAAGCTGACTCTAGCTGTTCTGTAGTGACTGGTCATGAAGGAGATATTTTATAAGGCAGATATTTAGATGAACCACATTGAGGAGCTGGGGGTGGGTAATGTAGAACTGGAAATTGTGTCAAGGATAGTTGAGCCCTGCTTCTAGTATGAGAAAGTCCAACATATATTCAAAATGGCTGCTGAGGCAACATAAAATTATAAACATTCAATAAAGTGTCTTAATTCAGATCTATAACTATTCATTGTTTGTAGTGGTTTTGAAACATGTCTTCTTATTTATGGTATTTACATTTTCCAGGCTTTCAAGGACTTCCTGATTGACTTAAACATTCTATATGTTGCTTGCAACTTCTCAGTCCACCTTTGTAAAATTTGGCTGTGATTTTTAAGAAATATGGCTGGCTGTGTAGTCAACAGAATTACTTCCAGTGTAGTTACTAAACATACTAAAGTATTTTTCAAATCAACTTTATTGAGCCATGATTTACGTACAATAAAATGTATTTAAGTACATTTAAGTGTACAGTTCAGTGAGTTTTGACAAATATATATATATGCCCCTGAAACCATATTACAATCAAGATATAGAACATTTTCATCACCCTGAAAAGTTCTGTCCTCTATAATCATCCACTAACACCCTTGGCTCTAGTCAATCCCTGATGGATGAAATGTTGTCAAAATTATTTTTAATGTATGGCTGAAAAAAAATTTCACAGTCCAGAAACAATCAGAAATTGAAAAATCAGAGGAATAAACAAACACTGGAGCTTGTGTTGTCCTGATAAGTTGGTGAATCTTGGAGGCCCACAGCCCCAGTTTAATTGGGATATTTGCAAATTTGAGCACATACTAGGTCATAAAGCAAGCCTCAACAAATTCCAAAAAGGAAAGATTATACAGACTGTATCCCCTGTATAGTAAGGTAATTAAGATGGAGATAAGTGACTTTATTTCTTAATAGCTCAAGGATGAAAGAAGAAATTATAACAATAAGGAACATACAATTAAACTATTTAAGAAACCCATATTTAAATAAATAAGATATAGCTAAATAATTTTAGAGAGGGAAAACTGTATATTTAAATGCTCATTTTTAAAAAGAAGAAAGCCTGAAAATGTGATCTGGGTTTTGAACTAAAAAATTCAAAAAAGGAACAATGTATTACATTGCATGTACTCTGGCCCCAGGAAAGCAGGGGTGACCTTGAGACAGTTAATACTTTCATTCCTGAAGGGATAGCATGGCGTCCACCCCATCCCCAGGACTATCCTAAATTCCTCCATTATTTTTCATCTATTTTGTCTAAGCTTGGGGAAATCTTTTACAATGGCTTTTAAATCTAATAGAGATCATGGCTTAATATTAACCACAAGAGACTTCCTTTGAAGGAGCCTCATTTTAAAGGGACGGCTGAGCTTTGAGAATGTCTATTTGACCGCAGTGGAAGAAAGAGAGCCAAAGAAAGAGTAGAAGCAGGGAGCAATGAAGATTTGTAAGATATCAGAAAGGAAATATAGGATAAAGATAGGTTCAAGTTGTAGTTTAGGGTAATCCAATTTCAACATAATACTAAGTTTTCTATATATTTTTATTTGACTTGTTAAAGGAATTCTTAAGCAGGCAATTTTTGAATTTGAAGGCTTTTCTGCAGTCTTCCTCATACCAGTGAAAAGCATATGTAGATGATATGGTTTGCTGTGTCCCATTCAATTCTCATCTTGAATTGTAACTCTCACAATTCCCACGTGTCATGGGAGGAACTCAGTGAGTGGGAGGTGATTGAATTTTGGGGGCGGGTCTTTCCTTTGCTGTTCTTATGATAGTGAATAAGTCTCATGAGATCTGATGGTTTAAAAAAAATGGGAATTTGACTGCACAAGCTCTCTCTTTGCCTGCCACCATCCACGTAAGATGTGACTTGCTCCGCCTTGATTTCTGCCATGATTGTGAGGCTTCCTCAGTTACCTGGAACTTTGAGTTCTCCATTAAACCTCTTTCCTTTGTAAATTGCCCAGTCTCGGGTATCTCTTTATCAGCAATGTGAAAATGGATTAATACAGTTAACCACTGAATGGGAATTTGTCCCCTTTATTGTTCTATGAATAACTTTTATATTAAAAAATATTGTGCAAGGCGTTTGAGTACCATGGTGTGTGGCTTGGTATTTCTCCTACTGGGGTTGCCTCCACCTGACCTATTTTTTTCCAGCACCCAAGTTTGGATCTCTAGACCATGTACAAGTTCTGTGAGAAACTTGATATTCGTTAAATGCCTTTGTGCTTAAACTCAGTAAAGTAGATTCTTAGGTCTATAGGTAACATTCATAAATTGATATAGCACTATTCCAGTAACATAGAACTGGAAAAGTCAACCTAGAGTGCTGTGCAAGTTGTCTATTGGGTATGTCCCATATCTTGAACCAGTATATATCTTTCCTGAGAAATAATCACATACCATACAATTTACCCATTTAAAATATATAGTTCAATGGTTTTTATTATATTCACAGAGTTGTTCAGCCATCACCACAATATCATTTTGGAAAATTTTCGTTACTTTTAAAATAAGCCCCATACAAATTAGTAGTCCTTCTCTGTTCCTCCCTATTCTTCCCAGGCAATAATTAATCTACTTTCTATCTATAGATTTTCCTACTGTGAACATTTCATGTAAATGGAGTCATACAATATATGGTGTTTTTGTCACTTGTTTCTTTCACTTAGCATGATGTTCTCAAGGTTTATTCATATTGTAGCTTGTATGACTTCTTTGCTCCATTTTTCTTTTTTCCCCACTTCTTCCTTTCAAATATACTGTATTTATATCCATCACTCAGTAACAACTCCAATGCAAGAACAGGTGTGTAACCCCTGGGTCCAGGGCCCACTGGTGTGGCTGGAAGCTGTTGCTCCAGTGGAGCCATTGATGATGCCTGCTTGCTCATTCCATACATACGTCCCTCCCTAGACACTGGGAAGCTGGCTACCTTGCACTGCCATTGGGTAAGCTCGACGGAATGCTCTGGCCAGATGTACTGAAAAGGGGGCCATTGTGTCTCATTTATTCTTCTGGTAGAGGCTCTGATTTTGGCTAAATACAGATGTCATGAGAGCTAGAGAGGGCTTGGAAGGATGAGTGCGTGTTCTTGGAAGGTAGGTGAAGTGGGGTGTCTCTGGGACCAATACTGTGCCCCACCATATGCTCCAGGCCTGCTCTGGGATGGCTGAATCACACATGATGCTGGACTCTGTTTGTCATCACAGCTACCTTGTCACACAGAGGTAGGCAAATGAAGGATGGTAAAGCAGAAGTTCCACACATGTTCACATTCACCTGGTCGAGCTTGGATCATAATCTCTAAAGAAACAACCTTGAACACCATAATCCTAAGTGTTGACATAAAAAAAGATGAAAATTCCTAAAGTTAAAATCCCTAAAGTCTAAAATCCCTAATGTCAAAAATCTGAATATCGCAATCACAGAATAGTGCATCATATTAGTCCAGCTCTTCTGTACTATCTCAATGCAATTGCTCCTAATCGACCCCAATATAAAAGTGTATCCTGCAATATACTTTTTCATATATGACATTTTCTTTTCAGCTTTTTAAAATTATTTTCCCACTATTTCAATTTGTCAGAATTATTTTTTACAATTCACTATGCCATGTATTTTATCTTCATGTCATTTCCAGTACTGGAGATATAAATTGTGCAGAAATTTCTTAATTCATTTTATGCAATTTTTTTTGCAAATTTGACTCCATAAAAGTGTATTGTCACAACACTGACTTTGTGTATAAGCATTGTACATGTATGTAGAAATATTGAAACTTCATCAATAAATGAAGAGATATATTTTTATTTTTTGTACATCTGTATTTGTGAAAGATAAAATTTATTGACATCTCAGCTCTCTGGGTGACTGCATATGTGGTGGTGACCTGTCTCAGTTTTTGATCTATTTCCTCAAAAGGTTTTGATGCTTCATCATGATACTTCAGATGACCACAGTTAGAAAGCTGGTGCACACAATGACCAATAATGGTAGTAGGTTTTTATACATTTCCCTTTTTGACCTATTTATTTATGAATATGGCTTATCTGTTTATTGCTGTTTTACTCTTGCAGCTGTCATTAGTATACCCGTTTATGTTTACAGAAATATGTATGTTATTATTGCCTAATTTATGGTGTAAAGTGGCCTATGAAGTGTTCTATTGTTGCTTGATGTTTCTCAAATAACCCCCCTTACAAAAAGGTAAATACATATATCATAATTTTTGAAATTATTTTTTCCAGAACTATGTTTTTTGGATTTGATCTTTTGGGATTTCAACATTCAAGATTATGGTGTCTGGGATTGTGTCTTTTCAAATTATGATCCACTCCCGGCCTGGATTATGAGGCAAATAATTTTTTTATTTGATTTTTCTTGTCCAAAGGCTTTTTTTCCATTTTGATAAAACTACACAGAATATAAAGTTTACCATTTTTAAATGTGCAGTTCGGTGGTATTAAATATATTTATTATGCTGCACAGCTATCATCAACATCTGTCTTGATAATTCTTTGACTTTGTAAAGCTGAAAATTCATACCCATTAAACAATAAATCTACATTTCTTTCTGCCCCAATACCTAGCAGCCACCATTCTACTTTATGTTTCTACAATTTTGACTGCTCTAAGTACCTCCTATAAGTAGAATCATGTGGTATTTGACTTTTTTGACTGACTTATTTCACTTTGCATAATGTCTTCAAGCTTCATCTATGTTGTAGCACATGTCAGAATTTTCTGTCCTCTTTAAGGCTGCAAAATATTCCATTATATGAATATAACTTATTTTTCTAAGAATCAGTTAGTCAGCGTTTGGGTTCATCCCACATTTTGGCTATCATGAATAATGCTGTCATGAACATTTATATACAATTGTTTGTGTGAGCATAAGTTTTCATATATACTTAAGATCACACAGTAATATGTTTAACATTTTGGGGAACTACCAAACTGTTTCCAAAATAGATGCACCATTTTATTTCATATTACTACCAGCAATGTATAAAAGTTCCAATTTCTTCTCAACCTTGACAACGTGTATTATTCTGCTATTATCCATTTTATAATCATTCTATTGGGTATGAAGTGGTATCTCACTGGAGTTTTGAATTGAACTTCACAAATGATTAATGATGTTGAACATCTTTTCATGTTCTTATTGGTTATTTTTATATCGATTTTGATAAATATGGCCTTTGCTCATTTTGAATTAGATGACTTTCCTTTTTGTTGTTGAGTTGCAAGAGTCACCATAAATTCTAGATACAAGTCCTTCATCAGATACAGGATTTATGAATATTTCCTATATTTTTACTTTCTTGATGATGCCCTTTGAATAAAAATGTTTTAATATTAATGAAGTCCAATTTATCTATATTTTCCTTTTGTTGTTTGTGCTTTTTAAAACTTTATTTATTTATTATTTCAATAGCTTTTGTAGAACAGGTGGTGTTTGTTTACATGGATAAGTTCTTTAGATGTGATTTCTGAGATTTTGGTGCACACATCATCTGAGCAGTGTATGCTGTACCCAATATGCAGTCTTTAATCCCTCACCCTCCTCCCACCCTTCCCCTCAATTCCCCAGAGTCCATTATATCATTTTTAATGCCTTTGCTTGCTCATATCTTAGCTCCCACTTATAAGTGAGAACATACTATGTTTGGTTTTCCATTCGCGCATTGCTTCACTTAGAATAATGGTCTCCACCTCTATCCGGGTTGCTGCAATGCCATTATTTCATTCCTTTTCATGACTGAGTAATATCCCAGCTGAATTCTATCAGACATTCAAAGAAGAATTGTTACAAATCCTATGGAAACTATTCAAAAAAAAAAAAAAACAGAGAAAGAAGGAATCCTCCCTAAATCATTCTATGAACCCAGTATTATCCTAATACCAAAACCAGGAAAAGACATAACAATGCCACTGCCAACAAAGCTATAGACCAATATCCCTGATGAACACAGATGCAAAAATCCTCAACAAAATCCTAGCTAACTGAATCCAACAGCATATCACAAAGATAATACAACGTGATCAAGTGGGTTTTATACTAGGGATGCAGGATCGGTTTAACATATGCAAGTAAACAAATGTGATACACCACATAATAAGAAGTAAAAAGAAAAATCATATGATCATCTCAATAGATGCAGAAAAAGCATTTGACAAATCCAGTATTCCTTTATGATTAAAACTCTCTGCAAAAT
This sequence comes from Pan paniscus, assembly GCF_029289425.2. Classification (NCBI taxonomy): domain Eukaryota; kingdom Metazoa; phylum Chordata; class Mammalia; order Primates; family Hominidae; genus Pan; species Pan paniscus. Next base: position 95,322,780 of record NC_073253.2, on the reverse strand, counting down.
TGGCATAGTAGGGACATACCTTAAGGTAATAAAAACCATCTATGACAAATGCACTGCTAACATTATACCGAACGGGGAAAAGTTAAAAGCATTTCCCCTGAGAACTGGAACAAAACAAGAATGCCCACTTTCACCACTTTCATTCAACCCTAGCACTGAAAGTTCTAGCCAGACCAATCAGAGAAATAAATATATTGATCAAGAGAAAGAAATAAAGGGCATCCAAATTGGTAAAGAGGAAGTCAAATTGTCTCTGTTCACTGATGACATGATTGTATACCTAGAAGACTCTAAAGGCTCATCCAAAAAGCAATTAGCTCTGATAAATGAATTCAGTAAAGTCCAGGATACAAAATCGTTGTAGACAAATAAATAGCACCTATACACCAACAGTGACCAAGCTGAAAATCAAATCAAAGACTCAATCCCTTTTACAACAGCTGCCAAAAATAAAATAAAAAATACTTAGGATTAAACCTAACCAAGGATGTGAAAGAGCCCTCCAAGGGAAACTACAAAACACTGCTGAAATGAATCATAGATGACATAAACAAATAGAAACACATCCCATGCTCATGGATGGGTAGAATCAATATTGTGAAAATGACCGTAATGCCAAAAGCAATGTACAAATTTAATGCAATTCCCATCAAAATACCACCATAATTCTTCACAGAACTAGAGAAAATATTCTAAAATTCATATGGAACAATAAAAGACCCTGCATAGCCAAAGCTAAGGCTAAGCAAAACAAAATCAGCAATAATAATAATAATAATAATAATAATCCCATCAAAAAGTGAGTTAAGGACACGAATAGAGAATTCTCAAAAGAAGACATACAAATGGCCAACAAACATATGAAAAAATGTTCAACATCGCTAATAATCAGGGAAATACAAATCAAAACCACAATGCGACACCACCTTACTCCTGCAAGAATAGCCATAATGAAAAATAAAAAATAATAGATGTTGGGATGGATGTGGTAAAAAGGGAACACTTTTACACTGCTGATGGGAATATAATCTAGTACAACCACTCTGAAGAACGTATGGAGATTCCTTAAAGAACTAAAAGTAGACCTACCATTTGATCCAGCAATCCCACTACTGGTTATCTACCCAGAGGAAAAGAAGTCATTCTATGATAGAGACACTTGCACATGCATGTTTATAGCAGCACAATTAGCAATTGCAAAAATATGGAACCAGCATAAATGCCCATCAACTGAGTGGATAGACAACTAAATGCAACTTGAGATCCTGGATGACATTCTGCATTGAGGGTGGGGAAAGGCCTAAGGAGAGCCAGACTTTACGCAATTGGGACAACTGGTTGTTTGAATAATTAATTAGACATGGCTGAAAGAATAATCTGGGAGGTGCTGAGCATAGAATTTAATAACTCCCTTGTAGAACATTGTATTTCTCCAGTGTAACATTTGTCAAATGATAGTGACACATCTGTATCTTTTACTAGAATGTAAGCTCCATGAACACAGTGAGTTGTCACATCTATCTGGTTCACCACTCTGTCCAAGTGCTCAATGCATTGCCAATAAATGTGGTTTAAAACATAAAAAAAAAAGAAAATGTTGCTTGTGCTTTTGATGTCATAGTTAAGAAACCACTGCCAAACCAAGGTTACAAAAGTTTATTTCTATGTTTTTACTAAGAGTTTTATAGGCTTAGCTCTTCCATTTTGTGTTAATTTTTGTGAATAGTATGAGATAGGAGTCGGAATTTATTTTTTTTAATGTCTGTATATAGTTGTTCCAGCTTCATTGGCTGAAAACTCACCACTGAATTGTTTTGCCACACACATAAAAAGCCATTTGACCACAAATGTATGACTTTATTTCTGAACTCTTAATACAGTTAATTAATTGATATATCTACCCTTCATCCAGTACCACTCTGTCTTTATTACAAGAGATTTTTAGTAAGTTTTTAATGAAGGAAATGTTAGCTGTTTCACTTTGTCCTTTCAAAATGTTATGTTTGTCTTTGGGTTTTAACATTCTGATCATGATATATCTGTGCGTAGATTATTTGTATTTATCCTACTTGGAGTTCATTAAATTTTAGGATATACAGATCGTTTTCCATCACATTTGGAAAGTTTTCTGCCGTTAATTTTTCCAATATGTGGCCGGGTGCAGTGGCTCATGCCTGTAATCCCAGCACTTTGAGAGGCCGAGTTGGGTGGATCATGAAGTCAAGAGTTTGAGACCAGCCTGACCAACATGGTGAAACCCTGTCTCTACTAAAAATAGAAAAATTAGCTGGGCTTGGTGGCGTGCACCTGTAATCCCAGCTACTCAGGAGGGTAAGGCAGGAGAATTGCTTGAATCCCAGAGGCGGAGGTTGCAGTGAGCCGAGATTTCGCCACGGCACTCCAGCCTGGGCGACAGAGCGAGACTCTGTCTCAAAAAAAAAAAAAAAAAAAAATTCCAATATGTTTCCTATTCCAATATGTCTTTCTCTCCTCTTCTGGTGCTTCTAGAATGTTGTTGCATTAACTGATACTCTTATTTCTCTGAGATTTTGTTTACTTTTCTTTATTTTTTTTCCTTGTCCTGAGATTGTCATTCTCTATCCACCTGTCTTCAAGGGTGTTGATTTCATTTTCTTCTACAAGGCTATATCTACTATGGATTCCCTTTAGAAATTTTCCATATTGAGCATTTTAATTTTCACCTCCAGAACTTCTATTTGGTTTTTAAAAATATTTTATCTCTTTATTGATATCTCTAATTTAATGAGACATTGCCATTATACTATCCCTTACTTAATCATGATTTTCTTTAATTTTTTAATATTAGCATTTCTATTTATATTAGATGCTTTGAAGTTTTGTTTTTATTTTGGTCTGTATCTCGGCCCTGTCAAAATCTGTTCTATTGGCCACTTTTCTTTTTAGTTTTCTGTGTATGGGACATATTTTCCCACTTCTTTGCATGGTGTTTTAGTTTGCTCTTCTATAACAGAATACCATGGATTGGGTGGGTAAAACAATAAATAATAATTTACCACAGTTCTGGAGGCTGGAATGACCAAAATCAAGGTGCCAGCGGATTCAGTAGTTGGTGAGCACATTCTCTTCGTATACTCACATGGCTGAGGGCAAAGAGAAAAAGGATGAGCTCTTACAGTGTTCTGATAAGAGGAAATGAACGTGCTTCATCTTCATAACCTAACTACCTCTCAAAGGCCCCACCTCCTAATACCATCATATTGGAAGGGCACAAACATTCTGTCCATAACACATATTTCATAATTGTGTGCTGGAAACTGGATACTTTAGACAATATATTGTATCAACTCTGGATACTTATCCCTTCAAAAGCATGTTATTGTTTGGTTGTTTACTTGTTTGTTTACTGATTTGAATGGAGGATTTGGGTGAAGTTTATTTACCCCACAGTATGCAGCTTCTGATGTCATACCTTATATTGTGCAGCGTGGGTTTGTATTAAGTCCCTGACTACCAGTGAGAGGACTGGTAATTTAGCCAGGATGTCTCTTTGACCTTTGCTTTCTCAGTTGATTAACTGGCTCATCTGCCTCTTATTATCTTATATGGTTTGGCTGTGTTCCCAACGCAATCTCGTCTTGAATTGTAGCTCCCACATTTCCCACCTGTTATGGGAGGGACCCAGTGGGAGGTAATTGAATCATGGGGGCAGGTCTTTCCTGTGCTGTTCTCATTATAGTGAATAAGTCTCATGAGATCTGATAGTTTTATAAAGGGGAGTTTCCCTGCACAAGTTGTCTTCTCTTGTCTGCTGACACGTAAGGTGTGCATTTCGCCTTCAGCCATGATTGTGAGGCCTCCCAGCCACGTGGAACTGTGAGTCCATTAAACTTTTTTTAATTTATAAATTACCCAGCCTCTGGTATGTTTTTATCAGCAGCGTGAAAACAGACTAACACATGATCGGACACTCAGCCTCCATTGTTGACCTCCACCAAATTCTAGCTGATTGTTGTATTGTTTTTGACCAACGGGGCATGTATCATAAAACAGTCTGATCCAATTAATGTTGGGCTGCTTTGCACGAGTAGATATTTTAGGCTTAGTCTGACCTTATACTTTAGGAGGGCCCTTCTTAGCTGTTTCTTTCCCTGTTTCTCTCTTTCAAACATAATCTTGTAGCTGGTCTCCTACTTTTGTCTCCTTTTAGTTGTTCACAATCAAAATCTCCAGTGTTTTTGACAATACCATTAGACATAAACTTCTACACTGCCTTCCAAATATAGTTGGTCTCCTTAGGAAAAGCTGAGGTGACTCTATTCTGGTGGCCTGCTTCTTAGCTAGGAAGAATCTAAATAAGAACCTAAACTAAGGACTCTGATTCAGAGGTGATGATCTTGAGCACTTTTGGCAAGGTGGTTTCTGCTGGATCTTGGTGGAGTCTCCGGAATTTTCAAAGATCTCCACTCCACACCAAGATCACTGGGAAAATTTGTTAATCAACAAAAATTAAGCTTATTAAACTTACCGCAGCAAGAGAGAGCATGAACTACTTAGCAGAGCCTTATTTGTGTTTCAAATGATTGAAAGGAGAAAGGGTTATTAAAAGAAATAAGACTTTTATTTTGGTATTTTAGGTGGATTTTACAAGATAAGAAACTTGAAATTAAACAGAATTATGATATAATAGCTTTGGATTGGTGGGTTCCTCAAATCAATGGTGTTAAAATGAGTCTTGATAATGTTCTTAGTTTTGACATGTAGAATCATTTATTTGGGTTACAAACTCATTTTCTGTGAGGAAATAATTTCCTAGGGCCAACTGCTAGGTTATTTTTTGTTTGGTGTCAGAATTGTTTAACTAGGAATAGAAAAATGTGCATGGTTTCATTTTTTATGTAGGGACAGGTAATTATATTGTCTTCATTTCTCACCATCTATATACATCCTATTTTTGAGAAGGAATGTGGAGGAAATAATATTAAGGAAAAAAAACAGGACAAATAAGCTACTTATTGAACATTTATAACTCAATTACATTTGGTGTTTGAACTTTCTATGCATAATAAAAATATTTTAATTAACATTGGTAAAACAAGGCTAAACTTTTAACCTTTTCTGCTGAAATTACTTATATAAAAATTTAAGGTCAAAATATTTTAAGTTTTATCTGTCCTCAGGTTTATTTGAAATGTGGTTCTTTATTTAAAATTCTTTCATATATTTGTCTAAGTTTCTTCTTTGGTCCAAATAATTCGGTTTAACTGTGATATTTTTATCTCTGTCTTCATTTTTTCAATATTATTCTTGTTAATGGGCTGCAAACAAAATGCACATAGAGCCAATTAGGGTCAGATACATTTAAACTAATTAATAAGACTTGCATTTTCTCCCATTTTGTAGGTTGCCTGTTCACTCTGATGGTAGTTACTTTTGCTGTGCAGAAGCTCTTGAGTTTAATTAGATCCCATTTGTCAATGTTGGCTTTTGTTGCCATTGCTTTTGGTGCTTTAGACATGAAGTCCTTGCCCATGCCTATGTCCTGAATGGTAATGCCTCGGTTTTCTTCTAGGGTTTTTATGGTTTTAGGTCTAACGTTTAAGTCTTTAATCCATCTTGAATTGATTTCTGTATAAGGTGTAAGGAAGGGATCCAGTTTCAGCTTTCTACATATGGCTAGCCAGTTTTCCCAGCACCATTTATTAAATAGGGAATCCTTTCCCCATTGCTTGTTTTTCTCAGATTTGTCAAGATCAGATAGTTGTAACCTACTCATCTGACAAAGGGCTAATATCCAGAATCTACAATAAACTCAAACAAATTTACAAGAAAAAAACAAACAACCGCATCAAAAAGTGGGTGAAGGACATGAACAGACACTTCTCAAAAGAAGACATTTATGCAGCCAAAAAACACATGAAAAAATGCTCACCATCACTGGCCATCAGAGAAATGCAAATTAAAACCACAATGAGATACCATCTCACACCAGTTAGAATGGCGATCATTCAAAAGTCAGGAAACCACAGGTGCGGGAGAGGATGTGGAGAAATTGGAACACTTTTACACTGTTGATGGGACTGTAAACTAGTTCAACCATTGTGGAAGTCAGTGTGGCGATTCCTCAGGGATCTAGAACTAGAAATACCATTTGACCCAGCCATCACATTACTGGGTATATACCCAAAGGACTATAAATCATGCTGCTATAAAGACACATGCACACGTATGTTTATTGCGGCATTATTCACAATAGCAAAGACTTGGAACCAACCCAAATGTCCAACAACGATAGACTGGATTAAGAAAATGTGGCACATATACACCATGGAATACTATGCAGCCATAAAAAATGATGAGTTCATGTCCTTTGTAGGGACATGGATGAAATTGGAAATCATCATTCTCAGTAAACTATCACAAGAACAAAAAACCAAACACAGCATATTCTCACTCATAGGTGGGAATTGAACAATGAGAGCACATGGACACAGGAAGGGGAACATCACACTCTGGGGACTGTTGTGGGGTGGGGGGAGGGGGGAGGGATAGCATTGGGAGATATACCTAATGCTAGGTGACGAGTTAGTGGGTGCAGCGCACCAGCATGGCACATGTATACATATGTAACTAAGCTGCACATTGTGCACATGTACCCTAAAACTTTAAGTATAATAATAATAAAAAAAAGACTTGCATTATAATGACTAAGTAAATATTGTTTAATTCAGAGCCAAAGGATGTGCTACTACATATATAGACACATATATACATAGATAGATAGATGGATGGATAGATAGATAGATAGATAGATAGATAGATAGATAGATAGATATAGATGTATTTTGTCACAGTTGCCATCATCCCATCACCAGGAGGTACTTATTGCTTATATTTTTCTTATCTGCCTTTTTATGACATGCCTAAACTGTGTCAATGTCTCAAGCTTATCTATTGATCTACAGAATCCAAGAGATGCAAAAGCATTTATATCCACCTGGCCCTCTTACCCTGTTACCCTCTTCATCTGTTCTCATCATTGAGTCTAATGATTTCTTTAGGCCTTCTGCGTAGATGTTATTCTCTACTTGTACTTTCCTTACTTTTCTGAGTCCAAATTTTGTTTGCTTCAATCTTCTCGGAATAATCTCATATTTTGCAAAGCAATCCTCAGGTTACTTCTTAGCATATGGTATTCAAGGGGTAAAATTTCTAGATGTTTTTATATCCAAAGTTGCCTTTATTCTGCACTTCACTTGACAATTTTGTTGGGCAAAATTTGTAGTTGAAATCTTTTATTTGTAGTTGAAAACCTCAGCATATTTTCTTCCAGCAATCAGTTTGATGTTAACCTGATTCACATTACTTTTTTTTTTTACAGAAATTTCAGAATCCTTGACTTTATCCACAGTGTTCTGAAATTTCATGACAAGTGTGTTCACATATATTATCTTCTTCAGCATGAACGGCAGTTTAAAGAAGCTTGTCACTCTTAAATCCAGCATATTGGTGTAAATGATTGTATAATCAAGCTTTCTGCCTTTGAAACTGTTGGACATTTGGAATCAATTAGGTACTTTATATTTTCGACTTATCTTTTATTCTACCTTTTTGGGTATTTTCTTCATTTTAGTTTCTAATCTTTCTATTGCATTTTAATTTTTTCAGTTATATTTTTAATTTCCAAGAGATATTTCTCCCTCTCTGAACATTGCTATTTCATGGTATCTCTTATTCTTATATTATCATTTATCTGAGGCTACTAAATTAAATTTAGTTCTAAATATTTGGATTACCTCTACTCTAACATCAAATTGTGTATTTTATTATCTAGAATTTTTCTCTTTCCTCCTGCAATTTCTGAAACAATTTGTATAACCCTTGGTTTCCCTCTCATATTTAAGAATAAAACAAAATAAATTCTTAGGAGCTCTGAGGGTATGGGTCAAGCACACCTAGTTTTAAGTTCTAGTTTAAGAAATAGTCAAGGATCTGTTAGAGTTATGTTCTCCAACCTTTAATTTAAAATACCAGACCTCTTATTAGATTGGACCAAAGATTTCTTCTCTTCACACTGTACACCACACCAGGTAAATTGTCCCTGATTTTTAAACATTGTATTTAGTTGTGATTATCTAATTTCTGTGTGGTGATCATTTTGTAGAAAGGGCAGGGAAAATATGTAGAGAAGTTCGACTTTTTCAATGTAACCTTTTAATTAATACCTGCCCTTCTCCTTCCTGCCCTCCATTGAATGTACATTAATTGTATTCCTGTGTCTTGGGGTATAAGCTAAGCTAAATAACTGAACCCATTGCTTTAGCTCCATTTTGTGGGGCATATCCATCACAATTAACACTATTTCCTTAGTTTTTCATCTTTGAGAAATGTGTTGACTCTCTTGCCTGGTGATAGCATGGCAAGAATTTTCTTCCCATTTTCCTTGTGCTTCTGGCTTATCCTTTTTCCCCTCAAGTTTCTTTAATGTCATTCTGTTGGGTTTTTAGTAGAACAGGAAATAAACTCAGAAGTTGAGCTAGACATTCTAATCTTATTATGCTTTAACAATAGTGTAGGCACCCCACTATTTAATCACATTCAAAAACTCTTTTCACCTACTATGTAAGCAATAGTTAGAGAGTATATTGCTATTGTTGAGAGCGATTAGATGGATGACCGTGTGCTGTCTGTGGCAGTGTACATTGATATTATTATTATGAAAACAAATTTGGCTATATGGATCAAGACACTTAAAGATTTAATGTCTGGTAATTGTAACAATCTGTCCTAAGCAACTATCTAGAGACTTGTATGAAGAACTCTGAACAGAGCTGTTCATAGCAGTTTAAAATAATAAGAAGTTTTAAGTAACCAAACTGTCAAAAAGTTAGGAAGTTATTATACAAAAATATAGTAACAACTGTGGAAAGAAATTTTAGGCAGCGAACAAAAATCAAGACATGTTTAAATGATGACAATATAATATTAGACGAGAAAGCAGGGTAAAACTGTGTATTCAATAAAATTGAATTGTAAGTCATTACCCTTTTTTTTAGTCAAAACAGTCAAATATTGCCATTTTAAATAAAAATATAAATGTATTTTAAATAATTATAAGTATAATTATATGACTAAAATTTCATAAGTCAAAATGGATTATATAAATATAAATTAAATTGGATAGAATGATTACAGGGAGAAAATACTAACAGGTGTTATCTTGAGGTGATATAATTTTGGTTGATTTTTATTTTTCAAATTATCTATAGAGAATGCACTGTATTTGTAATCAGAGTAAAAACTACTAGTTTCTATCCATGTTTTGGAGTTCACACTGTGAACAACTTGTAAACTTCAAAATATCTTGGCTATTAAATACTTATCCAGAATGAGTGACACAGATGTAGGAAAACATATTCTAGTGTTATTCATTGCAGTGTTTCTTTAATATGCATGAACTGTATCATTCTACTCTCAGGGTATTTATACCATTAGAACAGTGTATATAGAACAAGTGCACTGCTTTAAGATAGGATTTGATATTATGGATTCACGAAGAGCTGTGTTCCTGCTCTACCCCATCCCATTGAGGCACTTTGTTGGCTTCACATCTATTTGGCTTACTTTTTGCTGCTGTAGGCATTTTTCATCGTCTGCATAGAAAGCACCTTTTCTCTGTTAAAGTTCAGTGCCATTCAGAAAGATAGTGGCTTAGAAGGGAGGTTGCAAAAGCAAGATAAGAGACTTTTAAAATTAATACATTAACAGACAAGTCTGAACTGAGTCATTTTCTGATATGCTTGCTGAGGAAAAAGTTCAATTGATGGAATTTTAAAAATTCATTCATTGTGCAAAAAGCTGCACTCATCATTTTCAGTTGAAATTGGCCTAAATGTTTATAGTTCTGTTTTTTATTTGATTGGGAGATGTATATAAACCCATTATATTTTCTTCATTGAAGTGTATTTTTAAACATGGTTAAGATATTTTAGCACTCTGAGAAAACTTATTTTGTAATAAATTCCTATTAAATTTTCAGGCCTTCCTGAGTGTAACAGTTTAATGACACTACACATGTTGTAGATTGTGTAGCACACATCTTGTCAGTCAGTTGTAAAAAATAATTTTATGCACTAATATGATAGATTATGTAATTTTAATATGAAATTAATAATTGTTTAATGACTGCAGCATTTTTTCTGGCCTTTAAAATTAACTTTTACTTTGTACAACTAAATACATTTGTGTATATTCATATATCTGCTAATTTTAAACTTAAATTATGTCAAGTTTTCCTGTATATAGCCTGAAGACTGTGGTAGATCTTTTGAGTTAGAATAAAGTTTTTCAAAAATCTCTTTAAAAAAATGCCTTACAATGTCACACTTCTCTGAATTCAGGATGATAAGATTCAAACTGATACAAAGAAAGTAAGCCCTGTTTGGATATAAAATAATTGCCTAATGTGAAATACACATGATTCAAACCAAAAAAGACTGAAGGCAAGAATTTTTTTTTTTAAATAGCTTACTTTGCTTTGAAAGTCTCAATTTCTAGTCATATAGGTTTAGAATACTTGAGCAATAACTTTAAACATAGTATGAAAAATGAAAATATGTACAGAGGGTTTCATATGCTATGGGCAACTCACCACTCTCCTTAACGAGTCACTGCAAGTATTACCCCTAAGATATGTTGGGCAAGATGTCATTATTTGTCAAGTGTGTCTCCAGGAACTGCTTCTCTAGATAAAATGTTTTATTTACAGTATTAAATCTTTATCTTTCATAATTCTCTCCAGTATCTAGATAATATTAAAAATGATTGTATGTCAAATAGTATGTATGAAAAGGAGAATAAAAAGTTAACTCATTAGATTAAGGTGGCATAATTATGGATATCTTTAAACTTAAATATTATAGTAATATATTTTAAGACATAAAAATAAACAGTCCAGCTGATTATATTATTAAACACAACTTGATCAATGAGTTGTTTAAAATGCCTAATTATGGGAATTTCTATCCTGGAAAAGAAATTATAGTAACCAGATATATTAATCATGTTCATACTTAGATTGAAGTTAAAAATAGCTTTCTCATAGGAGAAAAAATTGAATGTCTGTGTAATATCACTAAACAAAGCATCCTTTCCATGCCAGCTGTGGGAGGTGTTACTTTTTACTTCTTTTTGGAGCCAGTATATGTAGTCTGCACAAAGGCCTATCACCCGGAGGAAAAATTTTTTTTTTCTCAATAAGCTACCAATATGCTTGCTAATGCTTATTATTTTTACTTTTTTGTCAGTGTTATTGATAACTACATTTTGCTGGTAATAAGTTAATGGTCTAAGTAACTATGCTAACTACAATTATATTTGAGGTGATTATATTAACTATTATTTCTTATTTTTTACTTTATGACCCAATTGGTGATACTATAAAACTGGAAGATACTCAAGAAATTTTAAGTGCAATTACTATATCCTATAAGTGGAGAAACTTTCTATTCAGAAATGTATAAAAAAAGTCAAGTTATCAGGCAAAATAGCATCAGAATTGAGAGAGATATGATGAATTATGAATTATTGTGTGATTTTTTTTCATTGCACTCTAACATCATTTTTCTTTGACTTGTAGTGGAACAAAGTAATTTTTTTCTAATCCTTTGGTTTAGCTGTTGAGAAAATTAAACTACATTTTTATTTATTTATTTATTTTTTGGTGACAGGGGTCTTGCTCTGTCGCACAGGCCGGAGTGCAGTGGAGTGATCAGATTTCACTGCATCCTCCACCTCCTTGGCCAAGGGATCATCCTGTCTCAGCCTCCAGAGGAGCTGGGACTAGAGGTGCATGCATTCATGCAAGGCTTATTTTTAAAAATTTTGGGGGAGAGAGAGAGTCTCACTATGTTGCCCAGGTCGGTCTTGAACTCCTGGGCTCAAGTCATACTCCCACCTCAGTCTCCCAAGGTGCTGGGATTATACCGAGAGTCACTGCACCAGCTAAAGTACAGTTTGAATCAACTTTGTAATGATATAAAACTGTAGAATCTGTGCATCTGCATTCAAACTTTCTTATTTATTCCAAGTCTACCTATATTTACATTTGAAATGATCTTATATTTATTTTTTATGTTTCTGTACTACCTTATTTAAAGTTCTTGGGACCAGATGAGTTTCAGAATTTAAATTACTTTTATGTTTATTTTAGGAAGGAATTTGGAACATATTTTAAATATTCACAACAACTCATAGTCAACTACATTCATATTTCTGCTGCAAAATGTATAAATACTCTAACTGGAATAAATAAATACCAACATTAAATTTACATGAGTTCTAGTCAGGTTTTGTAGTCAGATCAATGACAGACTGTTTATCTTCAGAAATTTTTGATTTTAAAATTTTTATAGGGATTGTGTAGATGTGGTTGTTTTTCTGAAAAGTTTATATTTAAAGTGAGTAACTAATTTAAAAAAAGGAGAAGTAAATGTACTAGAAGATCAGAATTTTCAAAATAATATAATGGCCAATCCTTGTGCTAAAAAAATTGCCAGGGTAAAGCAAATATTTCTTTTTAATTTCCCTTTCCTAATAGACCATTATTAGTTCCAAGTAGTTAGAAGAAAAGGCTTCAAATTCAAATGCTTGCTTTCTGGGGTAAGTCAGGTAACATAAAGATGTGAAGTGGTCAGATGATTTGTTGAATTAGAGAATGGTAGAGAATTGAAACTGAAAAGAGGATGCTTGTCTAAAGACATTCAGTCTCTCCCTCTCTTTCATCTCTTCCTTCTCTCTGTCTCTGTCTCATAGTACACACACACACACACACACACACACACACACACACACACACACACACAGAGTGAGAGAGAGAGCGCCAGATGTGATGTCTAAGTCAGAAATACCTATACATTGTAAGGAAAGATGGAACAGAATTTATTATGAAAAGCTTTATTTCACCTTCAGTGATTTTTCACGTTTAGCTTCTTTGTTGTTGTCATTTACTTTTACTTCCCTAAACAATTTACCTAACCTATCACTGAATTATTCATTTTCTTAGTCAATCAGTCTTTCAACAAATAGTATTACATTTCCACTCTATTGAACAAATGTAAAACTCTGGAAAAATACAAATGAATGAGGCAGTTCATACCTTAAAGATGAGCTAGCCAAGATACAATTAATAATCAGAGGTGAGAGCAAGGTGCTGCAGGAATGCAAAAGATGTGTACTCAACTTAGTCTAAGGATGTCAGAGAAGCACTTGCAGAAGTGATGAAACTATGGTTGGAAGGAGAAAAATAGTTAATCAAGCAATGAATAGGGTGAGTGTTTTCCAAGCAGAGAGAACACGAGGAAAAAATGCACTGAGTATGAAGGAAGAGGTGTATTTGAGTAACTGAGGGGAATTCCTTATAAAAACAGCCTGGGGGTAAAAAAAAATTATCTCTAGTTTCAAACAATCAGGGCAAAATACAGCTACCTCAATTGTTCAGAATGTTTGAATCTTTGTCACTTCCACATTTTATCCGTCCCCCAGCAGTGACAAAATTCAATACAATTTGAATGTAAATGATACTATTTATGTGTCTGCTCTAGTTATTTTCATTTGTTAAAACATTCTTTGAAATCCCTACACTCTGAGACCACAAATAAACAAACAAAACCTCCTCTGATTATATTTGATAAATGCATGCCAAGGAGAAACAAAAGAAATGCAATAATATATAAAAAGGGAAAACTATAGCAAGAAAAAAAGTGGCTAGTTCTTTCTTAAACATAATTTCAGAGTAACTTTACTTCATATTTAAAAGAGAAAATGCAATTTTTATTACAATTGGGATCCAGTGTTATTTTATCATATCAATGTTTTAATTTTAATATAAACCTCATTGCACTTTAAAACACCAAAATAAAAGTCTAAGATATGCTTTAAAATGTTCATTTTATTGCTATTTTAAGCTGCTGCACAGTAGCAAAATGAAAGAAATTGAATTAAATGAAATTATATATTGCCCTCATTTATTAAAAAATCCCTACAAATGGAGGAAAAATATCTGTTTCAATTGCACCCAAAGTTATGATATGAAAACTATAACAGAGCAACAATATCTTGGAAAATTCATCAGGAGAAACTTCACACTGACCTGGGTAAGACTGCTAATTTAATGTTATCGTTTCAAGTGAAAGTGACTTGAAACCAAGAGAGACTAATTTGAACAGTAAGCTTGATAGCAAATGCCTCAGTACATTATGCAGATAATAACAGCTCCCATGTGGATAATAGAAGTTAGCAAGAGTACTGAAAATTACACTTTTTTTCTTGCCATAGTGAAAATGAACAGATATTGAATCTTATCTCCTTATCCACATACTAAAATAGAAATTGCTTTCCAGGTTTTACTAATTTTACTGACAGGATATTATGTGAAGGATTTTTTCTCTTATGCATTTATTTTGATTTAATTTAAAAGTACACCCAGAAGCAATATTTGAAAGTTATAAAAAATCAGAAAAGGAAAATTCTAGTCATGTACACATCTATGATTTCATATGGCTTTATCAGCAGCATTCATTATGATATCCAAAAATAAAATCTGAAGATTTCTCTTCCAAATAAGTCTATATTAAGCAAAAGATATTCTGCTGCCTCTTTGAGAAAACGGATGTATCTGAAATTAATGTGAATGGCTAAACCACACACACAAACCTTACACTGTCAAATACCGTAAATGCCATTATGAATAAGTTTGAGATGTTTAATATTTGCATATGACTTTAAATTAGTTGAGTAAATTATACTTCAAATAAAAGTAAGACTTTCATGTCTCCAATATAGAGTTTTAAAAGAAATCAGCCACTGGGAGAGATTATATAGCTACACACTGTGGGAGCCTGAAAGACAGTTCAATAGCACAGACCTTCTAAGAGCACTTCAGTAAAATGAACACGAGACTCACTCAAGTCTTCTGACTCTGAGTCAGTTTGTTCAAATCAGTCTCTTAATGATGTCTGATGTACTCTTAGGAGAGTTATCATTATGTTTATTTTTTATATCTCTAAGTTTATAAGATTTTGTGCTCTTTTTCTCCTTTTAGTGAATATTTAGTGAATATACTTACTATGGCATAATAGTCAACTGAACCCTTCCCACTGAATGTGATGATAAAGTCTAAAGCTTTTTGAAAGGAGAGAGGGTGATACACATAAGTTCTTTTAATATAAATGTTAAAACTGAAAATTTGTGCTCATTCCCAAGTTGGAACAAGACAGTTTTCTTTTTGAGACAAAGTCTTGCTCTGTCACTCAGGCTGGAGTGCAGTGGTGCCATCTCGGCTCACTGCAGCCTCCACCTCCCAGGGGTAAGTGATTCTCCTGCCTCAGCCTCCTGAGTAGCTGGGATTACTGGCACTCGCCACAACATTGGGTAATTTTTGTATTTTTGTAGAGATGGGGTTTTGCCATGTTGGCCAGGCTGGTCTTGAACTCCTGACCTCAGGTGATCCGCCTACCTCAGCCTCCCAAAGTGTTGGGATTATAGGCGTGAGCCACTGCGCCCAGCCTCTGAGCTCTGTTTTCTATCTTTCTAATTACCTCCTTCATATCCTTTTGGTAAATGACGAATCATATATACAGTCAGCAGCAGAGATCCTGATACTTCATTGAATGGTAGCACTGAAAGCCTCATTTTGTAATTTTGCTTTTTAATTTGTCATCTTTCTTCTTAGTTAGGAGAACAGTCAAGTTTGCAATTTATTCTGTTCTTCCTTGATAGAAAGGAATTTATCTCATATTTGTCAGACTGCATGTTTGTTTTCCATAAGATTTTACAATTTTTAGTTCTCCTTTCTTTTAAACACATATTTAGTAGAGTTTGTATTTTGTGCCAGGTTCAGTGCTGGGCACAGACAAGGTCTCTGTCCATATGGTGCTAATACTCTTGAGGGAAGGATAGGTACAGAATAGAGGAACCACAGATGAAGTTGTAATTTTATATTGTGTTGTAGTGAGATGAACACTGGTGGGGTTAGCCTTATTAGGAGGAGAAATAACTTTTAAATTGTAACAGGAGGGAAGAAGGATAGCATAATGAATGTAGAGGCAAGTGAGTTTCTAGGTGGTGGTAGCAGAAGCCACTTCTAGATTTTTAAAACTACTGTTCATTTATTTTTGTTTTTGATTGTTTTTTAAGACATTATTGTTCGGGCATAAAAAATGACTTTGTTTTCACTTGTATATTTTCCTTGACATCTTTAGAGTTCACGTCTAATTTTAACATAAGTATTATTATTTATGTATGATTCCCTTATATTATGAAATCGGTATTTGCAAGTGCTAATTGAAATGAATATGTTATTTTGTCAGTATCTGACTTATTTAATTATATTAATTACATTTCAAGTCTATTTATTAGGAGAACTGATTTATAGAAACTTCCTTTATGTAAAACGTTGACTCTGGCCAGGCGCCGTGGCTCACACTTCTAATCCCAGCTTTGCGAGTCTGAGGCAGGCAAATCACCCGAGATCAGGAGTTTGAGACCAGCCTGGTCAACAAGTGAAACCCCTTCTCTACTAAAAAATACAAAAATTAGCTGGGCGTGGTGCTACGTGCCTGTCATCCCAGCTACTTAGGAGGCTGAGGCAGGAGAATCGCTTGATCCCAGCAGGCAGAAGTTGCAGTGAGCCGAGATGGCACCACTGCACTCCAGCCTGGATGACAGAGTGAGACTCTGTCTCAAAAAAAAACAAAACAAAAAAAACCTTTGATTCTTTTACTGTGTCCAATGTATGGTAATCGCATTAAATATTCCTACTGCAGTTCTTTTCTTCTTAGAGGGCAGTAGATCTAGGCACTTTCTGCTTCGAGAGAAAGCTACATATATCTTAGGAACAAGGAGTTACACATTGGATATTGACGTGTGAATTGGACCTAGGAAAGTTCACAGGGAAAGCAATTTTTTTTTTTTTTTTTTTTGAGACAGGGTTTCGCCTTGTTGCCCAGTTGGAGTGCAGAGCCACCATCTCAGCTCATTGCAACCTCTGCCTCCCGAGTTCAAGCAATTCTCCTGCCTCAGCCTCTCAAATAGCTGGGATTACAGGCATGCGCCACCATGCCTGGCTAATTTTGTATTTTTAGTAGAGATGGGGTTTCTCCATGTTGGTCAGGCTGATCTCGAACTCCCAACCTCAGGTGATCTGCCCGGCTTAGCCTCCCAAAGCGCTGGGATTACAGGCATGAGCTAGGGTGCCTGGCCTGCAAATTTTTTTTTTTTTTAAGACAGAGTCTCGCTCTGTCACCCAGGGTGGAATGCAGTGGCACGATCTTGGCTCACTGCAACCTCCGCCTCCCAAGTTCAAGCGATTTTTGTGCCTCAGCACTACAGGTGCATGCCTCCACGCTCAGTTAATTTTTGTATTTTTAGTAAAGATGGGGTTTCTCCATGTTGGCCGGGCTGGTCTCAAACTCCTGACCTCAAGTGATCTCCCTGCCTTGGCCTCCCAAAGTGCTGGGATTACAGGCATGAGCCACCATGCCCAGCCGAAAGCAAATATTTTATGGAGCCAATATAAGTACTATTATTATGTGATTAGTCACTTAAAAATTCAGCTTTAAAAATAATTGTTTAAGGTGAATATACCGAGCCATTTGACCATAAGGGACAGGTAATTCTGCTTTGTTCTACTTTGTTAAATAGATTTCTTAAAGCTCCCTTGGTGTTACTCATTTTGGTAATTTCAGATTCATATGGTTTTCATTCAGTTATGATTAAACTATCTTAAAAGTTTTCCTTAGATTGTATATTGAAAATGCTGAATTATTGTAATTATTTGTAAGATTTTTACTTGTACACTAAAGCAACTTAGTTTATCTTACGGAATTGCAGTGATAGCTATTCTGAGTACATAGTTGATGATTTGGGACAAAATTGTCAAATAGATTTAAAGTATTTTTCTTTATTGCAAAAGAATTAATATAGTAACAAAGTCTAATAATATAGAAGGCACCATCCATTCCCGCTTTTCAGAAGTAACAATAGTTGGTGGTTTGTGCTTCCAAGGCCTATAACATAGGGGGTGGGATTAAAGAGCAGAAATGGGGGTTATAATTGACCATATGTCATTTTGCTCCAGTCATTTTATTTTATTTTTTTAAAACCAGGTGTCTGCTTTGGGTCTGGATCCCTCAGGTGCCCGTTTGGTGACAGGAGGATATGACTCTGATGTTAAGTTTTGGGATTTTGCTGGAATGGATGCTTCTTTTA
Source organism: Pan paniscus (assembly GCF_029289425.2). NCBI lineage: Eukaryota > Metazoa > Chordata > Mammalia > Primates > Hominidae > Pan > Pan paniscus. Next base: position 95,304,534 of record NC_073253.2, on the reverse strand, counting down.
AGGCATTTCAATCCCTTCAGCCCTGTGAGTGGTATGCATTCACTTACTTAATATCTTCATATTTGACTTAATATCTTCACATTGGAAGACAGTGCTATTGGCTTTGGAATCCCATCTACAATGATTTGTATCAAAATACATTATGTTTATATGACTGTATACTGCCTTCATAATTTAAATGAAGTAAAATGAGCCTTACATTTCTTTTGTTTCATAAACTTATATTTTAGGCTGGGCGCAGTGGCTCACACTTGTAATTCCAGAACTTTAGAAAGCCGAGGCAGGCGGATCACCTGAGGCCTGGAGTTTGAGACCAGAATGGACAACATGGCAAAAGCCCGTCTCTACTAAAATTACAAAAATTAGCTGGGCGTGGTGGCGCATGACTGTAATCCAGCTACTCGGGAGGCTGAGGCAGGAGAATTGCTTTAGCCTGAGAGGTGGAGGTTGCAGTTAGCTGAGATTGTGCCACTGCACTCCAGCCCAGCAACAGAGAGAGACTCCGTCTCAAAAAAAATTGCAAAAGGCTGGGCACAGTGGCTCATGCCTGTAATCCTAGCACTTTGGGAGGCCAAGGTGGGCGGATCACCTGAGGTCAGGAGTTCAAGACCAGCCTGTCTAACATGGTGAAACTCCATCTCTACTAAAAATATAAAAACAAGCCAGGCATGGTGGCTCATGCCTGTAATGCCAGCTACTGAACCCGAGAGGTGGAGGCTGCAGTGAGCCAAGATTGCGCCACTGCACTCCATCCTGGGCGACAGAGCAAGACTCCATCTCAAAACAAAAAAATTAAAAAAACAAAAAAATAGCTTGTTTTAAAACATTCCAATTAATCCCGAGAAATGAGAAATTAACATATGGTAAGCCATTAACCAGGTACCAGTCCATTTTGTACTGTTTAGGTATGGTCAGCTAGCATTATGTTAGAAAGGGCCTTCCATGTTGCTACAATGAGCCAGCCTTTCTCTTTTTTTTTTTTTTTTTTTTTTTTTTTTTGAGACAGGCTCTGGCTCTGTTGCCCAGGCTGGAGTGCAGTGGCGAGATCTTGGCTCACTGCAACCTCTGCTTCCTGGGCTCAAGACATCCTCCCACCTCAGCCTCTCAAATATCTGGGACTATATGGGTGTGCACCACCATGCCTGGATAATTTTTGTATTTTTTTGGTAGAGATGGGGTTTCACCATGTAGTCCAGGGTGGTCTCAAACTCCTGATCTCAAGTAATCCACCTGCCTCGTCTTCCCAAAGTGCTGGGATTACAGGCATGAGCCACCGCGCCTGGCCCATAAGCCACTCTCTTTTCTGTTTTTGACCATATCTGATCTTTTGGCATATTGCTTTCTTATGGTATCATTTAACTCAGCGGTCCCCAATCTTTTTTGAACCAGTGCCTGGTTTTGTGGAAGACAATTTTTCCATGGACTAGGGGTAGCGTGGAGGTCGGGGTAGTGGGATGGTTTCCGGATGAAACTGTTCTATCTCAGATCATCAGGCATTAGATTCTAATATGGATTGTGCAACCTAGAGATCCCTCGCATGTGCATTTCACAATAGGGTTCATACTCCTACGAGAATTGAATGCCACTGTTGATCTGACAGGAGCCGGAGCTCAGGTGATAATGCTTGCTCACCCTCCCAACACCTGCTGTGCACCTGGTTCCTAACAGGCCATAGACTGATACCAGTCCATGGCCTGGGCTTTGGGGACTCCTGACTTAACTTGTTTCTTTATCTCCTCTCCAATATTTCCTGTGGAATATCAAAGGCTTTATCAGAATTATATTGTATCACTTCAGATGGCATGTATTGTCTAGTTGTTTCACTGTTAGTGACTAGAAATTAAGGTAAATCCCTGGATTAAGGTAGTGATGTCTGATTCCTTCATTGTAAAGTTACTATTTTATACTTGAGATAGGCAAGAACTTCGTAGAGAGATAGTTTGGTACTATGTAACTATCCAGATACTCATCATTCTTTCACTTAATGAGCTTAGTGTCCATTGATGATTTCTTCCTGAATCGGTTATGTCACCGAGGGCTACAAATTGGTGATTTTCCTATTCTGTTATTTCATCTGCCTTTATTTCCTGGCATCTTCTTAAAGAAAAACTTTTCCATCGATGTTCATTAGGGATATTGGTCTAAAATTCTCTTTTTTTGTTGTGTCTCTGCCAAAATCCTCAATAAAATACTGGCAAGCTGAATGCAGCAGCACATCAAAAAGTTTATCCACCATGATCAAGTGGGGTTCATCCCTGGGTTGCAAGGCTGGCTCAACATACGCAAATCAGTAAATGTAATCCAGCATATAAACAGAACCAAAGACAAAAACCACTTGATTATCTCAGTAGATGCAGAAAAGGCCTTTGACAAAATTCAACAGCCCTTCATGCTAAAAACTCTCAATAAATTAGGTATTGATGGGACATATCTCAAAATAATAAGAGCTATTTATGAGAAACCCACAGCCAATATCATACTGAATGGGCAATAACTGGAAGCATTCCCTTTGAAAACTGGCACAAGACAGGGATGCCCTCTCTCACCACTCCTATTCAAGTGTTGGAAGTTCTGGCCAGGCAATCAGGCAGGAGAAAGAAATAGAGGATATTCAATTAGAAAAAGAGGAATTCAAATTGTCCCTGTTTGCAGATGACATGATTGTATATTTAGAAAACCCCGTTGTCTCAGCCCCAAAACTCTTTAAGCTGATAAGCAACTTCAGCAAAGTCTCAGGATACAAAATCAATGTGCAAAAATCACAAGCATTCTTATACACCAATAACAGACAAACAGAGAGCCAAATCATGAGTGAACTCCCATTCACAGTTGCTACAAAGAGAATAAAATACCTAGGAATGCAACTTACAAGGGATGTGAAGGACCTCTTCAAGGAGAACTACAAACCACTGCTCAACGAAATGAAAAAGGACACAAAGAAATGGAAGGACATTCCATGCTCATGGATAGGAAGAATCAATATCATGAAAATGGCCATACTGCCCAAGGTAATTTATAGATTCAATGCCATCCCCATCAAGCTACCAATGACTTTCTTCACAGAATTGGAAAAAACTACTTTAAAGTTCATATGGAACCAAAAAAGAGCCCACATCACCAAGACGATCCTAAGCCAAAAGAACAAAGCTGGAGGCATCACGCTACCTGACTTCAAACTATACTACAAGGCTACGGTAACCAAAACAGCATGGTACTGGTACCAAAACAGAGATATAGACCAATGGAACAGAACAGAGGCCTCAGAAATAATACCACACATCTACAACCATCTGATCTTTGACAAACCTGACAAACACAAGCAATGGGGAAAGGATTCCCTATTTAATAAATGATGCTGGGAAAACTGGCTAGCCATATGTAGAAAGCTGAAACTGGATCCTTTTCTTATACCTTATACAAAAATTAATTCAAGAAGGATCAAAGATTTAAATGTTAGACCTAAAACCATAAAAACCCTAGAAGAAAACCTAAGCAATACCATTCAGGACATAGGCACGGGCGAGGACTTCATGTCTAAAACACCAAAAGCAATGGCAACAAAAGCCAAAATTGACAAATGGGATCTAATTAAACTCAAGAGCTTCTTCACAGCAAAAGAAACTATCATCAGAGTGAACAGGCAACCTACAGAATGGGAGGAAATTTTTGCAACCTACCCATCTGACAAAGGGCTAATATCCAAAACCTACAAAGAACTAAAACAAATTTACAAGAAAAAACACCCCATGAAAAAGTGGGTGAAGGATATGAACAGACGCTTCTCATAAGAAGACATTTGTGCAGCCAACAGACACATGAAAAAATGCTCATCATCACTGGCCATCAGAGAAATGCAAATCAAAACCACAATGAGATACCATCTCACACCAGTTAGAATGAAGATCATTAAAAAGTCAAGAAACAACAAGTGCTGGAGAGGATGTGGAGAAATAGGAACACTTTTACACTGTTGGTGGGACTGTAAACTACTTCAACCATTGTGGAAGTCAGTGTGGCGATTCTTCAAGGATCTAGAACTAGAAATACCATTTGATCCAGCCATCCCATTACTGGTTATATACCCAAAGGATTATAAATCATGCTGCTATAAAGACACATGCACACGTATGTTTATTGTGGAACTATTTGCAATAGCAAAGACTTGGAACCAACCCAAATGTCCATCAATGATAGACTGGATTAAGAAAATGTGGCACATATACACCATGGAATACTATGCAGCCATAAAAAACGATGAGTTCATGTCGTTTGTAGGGACATGGATGAAGCTGAAAACCGTCATTCTCAGCAAACTATCGCAACGACAGAAAACCAAACACCGCATGTTCTCACTCATAGGTGGGAATTGAACAATGAGAACACATGGTCACAGGAAGTGGAACATGACACACCGGGGCCTGTCATGGGATGCGGGGAGGAGGGAGGGTTAGCATTAGGAGATATACCTAATGTAAATGATGAGTTAATGGGTGCAGCACACCAACATGGCACATGTATACATATGTAACAAACCTGCACGCTGTGCACATGTACCCTAGAACTTAAAGTATAATTAAAAAAGAAAAAAAGAAAAACTTTTCCTCATTAACTGATGTTATTTGGTTACCCTGAAATATAGTTACTACTGAAGAGGCAGGATAAAAGCTTAGTTATCTTTCTTTAATTGCCCATTTTTAGCTTAAGGGCTGGTAGTGATAAATGAGTTGTTTCTGTTATTGGTGATGATTTCTTTTTCTTTTTTGAGTATCAGTCTTTACGATTTTTAAATTTTCATGTTTCAGTCAATTGCAGTCATTATTCTTTTTGATGTTTAAATTGTCCTAGATTTGTCTAGTAGGAGTCCTTGATTGCTGTATAATTTTGACATGACCTTATTAGTCTTTAAAACTTTCTTGGTTTCTGGCACAATATGATGTAGGCTTCCTGTTACATTCCTTTCCAAGTCCTGGAATCAGTACTTCACCGAGTAGCCCATCTTTCTTTTTGTGGGAATGGTATTTAGAGACCACATCTGGTTGCTAGGCATGCTCATTGATATTGGGATGTCATTGCTTTTGACCTTTTAATGGAAAGAGGTAGAAAATATAGATGCGTATGTATTCATGCATATATGTGTCTATGTTTAAATTACAAGGTCACTTTGATATTTCTATTTCAATTTCAAAATATTTAGTAAACTTTTAAATTTCAGAATATTTTTAAATCTATAGATAAGCTACAAAGATAGTACAGAGTTTATGCATACACTTCACCCAGTTTTTCTTATGATTAACATCCTATGGTCCGTTTGTCACAATTAAGAAACTAACATTAGTCAGTTACTATTAATTAATCTCCAAACTTTATTTGGATTTCACTGTTTTTTTTTCACTAATGATTCCTCCAAGATACCACATTACCTTTGGTCCTTGTATTTGTTTAGTCCCTGACAGTTTCTCAGTCTTTCATTGTTTTTCATGGCCATGACAGTTTTGAGGGGTATTGGTCAGGTATTTTGTAGAATGTCTCTCAATTTGCTTTTGTCTGGTGCTTTTCTCATGGTTAGATTGAGATTATGAGTCCTTGGGAAGAATATCACAGAGGTGAAGTGGCTTTCTTATTACATCATATCGGGGTACTTCTATCGTGTTTTTTTAGGTTCTTCATGGTAAAGTTACTTTTTCCTTTCCTTTCCATATGCCATTCTTTGGCTGCAAGCCACTGAGTACTGCTGAAACTAGAGGCAGTGGAAAAATTCGGCTCCACTTCCTGGAGTGAGTGGTATTTAAATAAACTTTTTGGTTTTCTTGTGTATTTATTTTGTTGCTCAGCTTGTTTCAATTGTGGTGATTGGGAGCTCTTTTAGTTTGGTCTTTTGTCCCTTTGACATGCCTCCTTTCTTTCGTTTTTGGAAATACTTCCTTAAGTTTTGATACTACAGGATGCTCCAGGCCGGGCGCAGTGGCTCACGCCTGTAATCCCAGCACTTTGGGAGGCCAAGGCGGGCAGATCACCTGAGGTCAGGAGTTCAACACCAGCCTGGCCAACATGATGAAACCCCGTCTGTACTAAAAATACAAAAATTAGCTGGGCATGTTGGTGGGTGCCTGTAATCCTGGTTACTTCAGAGGCTGAGGCAAGAGAATCGCTTGAACCCGGAAGGTGGAGGTTGCGGTGAGCTGAGATCACGCCATTGCACTCCATCCAGCCTGGGCAGCGAGTGAAATTCTATCTCAAAAATAAATAAATAAACAAATAAATAAAATCAAATGCTCCAGGCTATAGATGCTTGTATTTTCCCTGCCCCAGTTCTAGAATCAGTTCTTTTCCCCAGGAAAAGTATATTAGCAAATAAGATCTAGGTTCTTTATTACTATTATTTTTACTATAGTTCTAAGTTCTGGGATACATGTGCAGAATGTGCAGGTTTGTTACATAGGTTTACACGTGCCATGGTGGTTTGCTGTACCCATTAACGCATCATCTACATAGCTATTTCTCCTAATGCTGTCCCTCCCATAGCCCCCAACCCCTGACAGGCCCTGGTGTGTGATATTCCCCTCCTCGTGTCCATGTGTTCTCATTGTTCAACTCCCACTTATGAGTGAGAACATGTGGTGTTTGGTTTTCTGTTCTTGTGTTAGTTTGCTGAGAATGATGGTTTCCAGCTTCATCCATGTCCCTGCAAAGGATATGAACTCATCCTTTTTTATGGATGCATAGTATTCCATGGTTTATATGTGCCACATTTTCTTTATGCAATCTATCATTGATGGGCATTTGGGTTGGTTCCAAGTCTTTGCTATTGTGAACAGTGCTGCAATAAACATGTGTGCATGTGTCTTTATAGTAGAATGATTTATAATCCTTTCGGTATATACCCAGTAATGGGATTGCTGGGTCGAATGGTATTTCTGGCTCTAGAAGATCTAGGTTCTTAATATGCTCATTGCTCCTGGGATGTCACTGCTCTTAGGCTGACTCAGCTGACAAAGCTAGGAAATACATGCATATATATTATACTAACCTACGTATATAGCATATAGTATTTTGTATTTCTCTACATCCACGTTAACCTGAACACCAGTTCATACTGATGTTCTAATTCTAATCCAGTACTATGTTGATTTATTCTAACCTTCCTGCTTTTCCATATCATCACTTTCCAATGGTGAGAAACCTAGCTTCCACCATCCATTTACTTACTTATTCAGCCTCAGTATACATGTAAAGCAATTTAAGAATTGTTCATTGTAACTGTGTTCCAATTTAAATTTAGCATTACAGAATTTTTCTTAATGTCTTTTAATTTGATATTCAAATTAAAAGATAAAAGTCATTTATAAGAAAACACTTATTGGTCAAGGGGTTGGCAAAGTTTTTTTATAAAGGGCCAGGTAGCATTTTAGGCTTTACAGGTCACAAATGGTCTTTGTTAAATTTATCTGTATGTGTATATATTTATGTGTGTGTGTGTGTGTGTGTGTCTGTGTCTATGTGTGTGTTTCTGTGAGTGTATACATTTTCTTTTTCTTTTTGTTTTTTTTTTTGAGATGGAGTTTCGCTCTTGTTGCCCAGGCTGGAGTGCAATGGCGCGATCTCGGCTCACGGCAACCTCTACCTCCTTGGTTGAAGCGATTCTCCTGCCTCAGCCTCCTGAGTAGCTGGGATTACAGGCATGTGCCACCACGCCTGGCTAATTTTGTATTTTTAATAGAGTCGGGGTGTCTCCATGTTGGTCAGGCTGGTCTCGAACTCCCCACCTCAGGTGATCTGCCCGTCTTGGCCTCCCAAAGTACTGGGATTACAGATGTGAGCCATTGCCCCTGGCCTACTTTTTTTAAGAAAAGACAGTAAAATCTGACTTGATGCCTTTGATTTGGTTAAGAAAGAAAATAAAATTGTTTTCTCGCTGTACTTTCTGTTTGATTGAGTATTCCAAGGGTCATCACCTGATGATTCCAGTAGTTTAAGAGTGCTGTCCAATATAACTTTCAGTGGTAGTGGAGATACTATGTATCTGTATCATCCAGTATGGTAGTCACTCATCACATGGGGTTACTGAATACTTGAAATGTGTTTAGTAATTCTAAGGAACTGAAATTTCTTAAAATCGAATTTTAATTAAAATGTAAATAACTACACGTGGCTAGGTAGCTGCTGTATTGGATAGTGCATATCTTGAGCCTCCCTTTAAGTGGCCAAATCCAGTACACACAGACTACCACGGTAGATAACAGGGTACCTCTAGACATAAAAATATGTGACTTAAGTTCAAAAACAGGAATACTACCACCAAAAACTCACTAAAGTTTAATGCAGATTTTTAAATAAAGAAAAAGTGAGGCCGGGTGCGGTGGCTCACGGCTGTAATCCCCGCACTTTGGGAGGCCGAGGCAGGCGGATCATGAGGTGAAGAGATTAAGACCATTCTGGCCAACTTGGTGAAACCCCATCTCTACTAAAAATACAGTAATTAGCTGGGTGTGGTGACACCTGCCTGTTGTCCCAGCTACTAGGGAGGTTGAGGCAGGAGAATTGCTTGAACCTGCAAGGCAGAGGTTGCAGTGAGCTCAGATGGTGCCACTACACTCCAGCCTGGCAACAGAGTGAGACTCCATCTCAACAACAACAACAACAAGAACAACAAAAAAGACAAAAGAAAAAAAGTGAAACATATGTATTTTGATATTTATTTTCCCCTTCAATTTCATTCTCTTAATTTTGTTGGATCATTGTTCTAGTTTCTGATTGTAACACCCAATGTGTATGTTAATGATCACTGCTTGTGTTTTGCCAATTGCAAATTTGGTGGATGTACAGTAAATTCTCATTCAGCTGATACCTGTGGAATATGGGAGGGTCAAACTCTCATATGCCATTAGAAGCCTTTCTTTATTTTGACATTGATTTTTTTTTTTTTTTTTGAGATGGAGTCTGTCTCATGTTGCCCAGGCTGGAGTGCAATGGCATGATCTCGGCTCACTGCAACCTCTACCTTCCGGGTTCAAGTGATTCTCCTGTCTCAGCCTCCTGAGGAACTGGGATTACAGGTGCATGCCAACATGCCCGGCTAATTTTTGTATTTTTAGTATAGACGTGTTTTCACCATGTTGGCCAGGCTGGTCTTGAACTCTTGACCTCAGGTGATCTGCCTACCTTGGCCTCCCAAAGTGCTGGGATTACAGGCATGAGCCACCATGCCCCCACCCGACATTGGTCTGTTAACCTTTTAAATTACGTTTTTCACCCAAGTGAGAATCCACACATGCCTATAACTGAGCTAAATTTCCCCACATCTTTTTGTCACTGATCTGTATTATTCCTATATTATCCACAAAGATAACTTGAGGGAGTTTGTTGACTGTCTTGAAGATGTGGAAACATAGTATGATGTTTTCAAACCGTCTCCTCACCTGGAATAGCAAACATCAGAATTTGTTTGAGATCCAACAGGCAGCATCATGGTGAGTACGTGGATATCAAAGAGGCAGTCACACTCAAAGAACGCCCCCATAGCTATTCAGGAAGGGAGATAGAAGTCCAAGTCTAGGAGTGAAGCTGAGGTAAATAAAGTATTCTGGATTTTGGGCATCTCTGACGAATTTCTCCAGAAGAGCTCTTTGGTGCTGTAGTATTCTTAGCTTGTTTCTCACTCACCTAGCACACTTTAAAAAGACTGACGTTAGGTGTTTTTTTCTTGGTCTACCAGTATAAAAATTGAATTTTAAAAAAAGCTTTTCTTTTGTTGTTAAGCACAGTTTATTATTTGATATACATTATTTACCTGAATATATTTTTCCTTCTTGCCGAGACCAGCTCTGTCAGGGAGACCCTAACCCAGTGGCGCTAGAGGAATTAAAGATGCACACACAGAAATATAGAGGTATGAAGTGGGAAATCAGGGGTCTGACAGCCTTCAGAGCTGAGAGCCCCGAACAGAGATTTACCCACATATTTATTAACAGCAAGCCAGTCATTAGCATTGTTTCTGTAGATATTCGATTAACTAATAGTATCCCTTATGGGAAACGAAGGGATGGGCCGAAATAAAGGGATGGGTTGGACTTGTTATCTGCAGCAGGAGCATGTCCTTAAGGCACAGATCGCTGATGCTATTGTTTGTGGTTTAAGAATGCCTTTAAGCAGTTTTCCGCCCTGGGCCGGCCTGTGCAGTGAAATTGAAGGCAGAATCACCAGGATGGAACACAGGTCTTGCAGGATCACGGAAAACCTTCTTGGAGTTGTCTGGACACCACTGATGTCGAGTGTCCGGGTGCTTGTAGGATGGCCTGCCACTCAGTCCAGGGGCAGGAGCAACGGGGAGATCCCACAAGCAAAGTGAACTGGGGGATGGGCTGAAGGGGCTCCAGGCAACTGAGCCCTACTCGCGGGTCCCCAGCCTTGGCCCAAACAGGAATGAGGGGCACAGAGTGCCTGGGTAACTGCTCCTGGGAGCAGTGGGGAACTGTCTGATGCTTGAACTCTCGAGAGCTGGGCTCTGAGCATCCTCGTCCAGCTGCCAACTCGGCCAAAGGCTAAGCCAGCAGACTCTTCTGTTGCCGGGCAACGCGCCTTCTAAACCTGAGGGAGTGGGCACGTGAGCACATAATGGCACCAGTGACAGAGCAACCATAATGGATTAATAAGCACAGCCAGGTACCCGCACAAGGCACTTGCTGGCAATGGCAGGAGGCGGACGTGGGGTGTCATGCAATACGTACTGGAGGGAGAGACATGGGCACAAAGGTCGTGGGAGGAGCAGGTGCCCACAGTGGCTGCAGATCTGCCCGTGGATCACTGAAGATTCCTGCTCTCCTGCTGAGGTGGAGACTGCAGTGAGCTGAGATCGCACCATTGCACTCCAGCCTGGGCAACAAGTGCAAAACTCAGTCTCCAGATAAAAAAAAGTAAAAGAAAAAAAAGAGGCCGGGTGTGGTGGCTTATGCCTATAATGCTAGCACTTTGGGAGGTCGGGGTGGATGGATCATGAGATCAGGATTTGGAGACCAGCCTGGCCAACATAGTGAAACCCCGTCTCTAGTAAAAGTACCAAATTTAGTCAGACATGGTGGGCAGGAGAGAGCATGTGCAGGGAAACTCCCATTAATAAAACCATCAGATCTCATGAGACTTATTCACTACCACAAGAACAGTATGGGGGGAACCATCCCCATGATTCAGTTATCTGCACCTGGCCCCACCCTTGACACGTGGGAATTATTACAATGCTAGGTGAGATTTGGGTGGGGACACATCCAAACTAAATCAGTAGGTTTTGACTTCTTGCTTGATTGCTAGGTTGCATAGAGGACAAACATGGAAATTAATTAAGTACCTTAATATCTGGCTTCAGATCTTAGACAGGATCAGAGGGCCAGCTCAAATTTGCAAGGAGGAGAGGTGGATCCCACCATTTTATGGGTGAATGGCAAAATCAAACAGAAATTATGTGGGATGGGAGATACTGATGCAGGCATCTTTGGAAACATTCTACTTAGCTAATTTTATGCTAGGCTTTAGGTCAAGAAGAAGAGAGAGAGCTGACATGCTGTGGTACACACTTATAGTCCCAGCTACTTGGAAAGCTGAGGCAGGAGGATTGCTTGATCCCAGGAGTTTGAGGTAGTGTGCGATGATCGTTCTTGTGAATAGCCACTAGCCACTGAACTCTAGCTTGGGCAACATTGAGACACCCTGTCTCTTAATTTAAAAAACAACAACAACAAAAAAAAAACGGAGGGAAGAAAGTGATCTCAGTTTTTGATGTAAATATTTTTAATGGGATAATGATATTTTAAGATTAATGTATATTGTATATCAGTTAACTATAGGTCAATAATTATATAAAACTTAAGATACGAAAAACATTTATTTTTGCTAACATATCCGTGAGTTGACTGTTCTTGGCTTGGTGAGGCTGCAAGCTGCAGATAGAGTCTAGGTATGTTTTCTGTGTGTTTGTTCCCCCTTGGATCAGTGGACTACCTGAGAATGTGTTTTTGTCACAGTGATAGAATCACAAGGAAACTCCCGTTCTGGAAGTACATGTTAAGCCATTCCTTCTATCATGTCCACTAACATTCAGTCAGCCAAAGCACATACCTTGTCCATGGCTAACATTGATAGTATAGATAAATATACCTGATCTCTAGCAGGAGGAACTGCGTTGTCTTGGGGAAAGGTTGTAGATATAGGGAGGGGTGATGAGTTGGGAACAATAATGTAGTCTGCCACAAACATATTAAAGTGTAACTGGATATGGTTGATGCAGAATTTTGAAACTTTGTTTTAATTCTGATTTTTACTCTTTTCCCCCTATCTAGTGCCCTTTTGTAATACAGTAATTCTCATGATTTTTGTCTGAATTGAAATCTTCTATGAGATTAGATTGTCTACAGAAATACAGTCGATCCTCCTTGTTTTCAGCTTTTGTATTTGTGAACTCACCTACTATTTTTTAACCCCCAAATCAGTACTCACAGCACTTTCATAGTCATGTGTTTGCAAAGAGTGTCAAAGAATTTGAGTTTGAACAGGGTGATATTCTGCCTTCTTTTTCAGCTCTCATACAATAGTCAGGTATCCTTTTTGTGGTCTATTTAATGCCATGCTTTTCCTATTTTTGTACTGTTTGTTGGTTGTTTTGCCATTTAAATTAACCCCCAAGCATAGTGCTGAAGTGCTGCTTAGCATTCACAAGTCCAAGAAGTCTGTGATGTGCCTTACAGAGAAAATACATGCATTAAATAAACTCCATTCAGGCATGAGTGCTGTAGTGCCATTGGCTGTGAGTTCAATGTTAATGAATGAACAATGTATATTATTTATTTATTCATTCATTTAATTAATTATTATTATTATTATTATTTTTGAGATACAGTCTCACTCTGTTGCTCAGGCTGGAGTGCAGTGGTGCAGTCTTGGCTCACTGCAACCTCTGCCTCCTGGGTTCAAGCGATTCCCCTGCCTTAGCCTCCCAAGTAGCTAAGACTACAGGCATGCGCCACCATGCCTGGCTAATTTTTTTTTTTTTTTTTTTTTTTTTTTTGTAGTTTTAGTAGAGACAGGGTTTCACCACGTTGGCCAGGCTGGTCTCGAACTCCAGACCTCAAATGATCTGCCCGCCTTGGCTTCCCAAAGTTCTGGGATTACAGGCGTTAGCCACTGTGCCTGGCCAACAATATATATTAAATAAGCACACATACAGCAAAAGTAGGTGTTGGTAAGCTTACAAAAATATGACCAGTAGCTTGCTGAAACCTAACTTTTTATTTGTTCATGGAACTTTCTAGACCGCAACTACACTGAATAATGAGAATCTGCTGTAATCTTTTTAGGTGCTGTAGATGAGCCATTGGATTAAATTATTACAGTATGTTTCAGACTGCTCTATGTTGAACCCTAGTGAAATGCCTCTCAAACCCTCATAAGGATCACAATCTCATGTCCTTTTTTTGTTATTAAATGCCCAGTATGTGTTAGCGATTTAAACAAAATTCAAATATAATTTTTTTTTTTTTTGAGACAGAGTCTCGCTCTGTCACCTAAGCTGGAGAGTGCAGTGGCATGATCTTGGCTCACTACAACCTCTGCCTCCCGGGTTCAAGCGATTCTCCTGCCTCAGCATCCTGAGTAGCTGAGATTACAGGTGCCCGCCACCACGCTGGGCTAATTTTTGTATTTTTAGTAGAGACGGGGTTTCGCCAGGTTGTCCAGGCTGGTCTGGAACTCCTGACCTCATGTGACCTGCCTGCCTTGGCCTCCTAAAGTGCTGGGATTATAGGCGTGAGCCACCATGCCCGGCGTTGACTTTTAAATAAAACCATTCTGACTGGTGTGAGATGGTATGCCATTGTGGTTTTGATTTGCATTTCTCTAATGATCAGTGATATTGAGCTTTTTTTCATATGCTGGTTGGCCGCATGTGTGTCTTCTTTTGAAGTGTCTGTTTATGTCCTTTGCCCACTTTCTAATGAGATTTTTTTTTCTTGTAAATTTGTTTAAGTTCCTTATCAGTGTTGGACATTAGATCTTTGTCACGTGCATTGTTGCAAAAATTTTCTCCCATTCTGTAGGTTGTCTGTTCACTCTGTTGATAGTTTCTTTTTCTGTGCAGAAGCTTCAAGAAGAAAGGAATCCGATTGGTTCTGTGTCTGTCTCTTTTGGTATTTTCAGACTTATGTAGTCATCCATATAGAAAGATGATTAGGAAAATAGGACAAGAATAGCAGAAATCTACATAAAAATGTAGGAAATTAAAATTAGTTACCAGCATACAAAAAACTACTATATGTTATAATTACATACTGTAACTCACCCCTCCTTGCCAAATATTCTCTCTCTTTTGACTTCAAAATCATGGCTTATATGTACTTTCTCTGTTTCCCAGATGCAAATATAATTAATTGACTTTATTTATCTAGGAAATGTTACTGATATCTTAATTGTAGTCATTGGCTTGAGTGACGGGTTTTGGTAATTCAACTACTATTACTTGAAAGTAGTAGATTTCATAGGATACTGTTATAAAATCTTTTTAACCTCTTTTCTGATTTCAGGAGTAATTAGTAATTGTGGTTTACTGGAAAATTCAATGAATAGGGTGTTAAAGGAAGCAATTAATTAATAATATATCTAATCTATTGGGAGACTGAGGCGGTTGGATCACCTGAGTTCAGGAGTTCGAGACCAGCCTGGCCAACATGGCAAAACTCCGTCTCTACTAAAAATACAAAAATTCGCCAGGCATGGTGGTGCATTCCTGTATTCCCAGGTACTCGGAAGGCTGAGGCAGGAGAATCACCTGAACTCCAGAGGTGGAGGTTGCAGTGAGTCAGGATCACAGCACTACACTCCAGCCTGGGTGACAGAGTGAGACTCCATCTCAAAAAAAAAAAAAAAAATTAAATTAAAAAAAAGCGGGCCGGGCGCATTGGTTCAGGGCTGGGCACGGTGGCTCAAGCCTGTAATCCCAGCACTTTGGGAGGCTGAGGCAGGCGGATCACGAGGTCAGGAGATCAAGACCATCCTGGCTAATGTGGTGAAACCCTGTCTCTACTAAAAATACAAAAATTAGCTGGATGTGGTGGCAGGTGCCTGTAATCCCAGCTCTTCCAGAGGCTGAGGCAGGAGAATCACTTGAACCTGGGAGGCAGAGGTTTCAGTGAGTCCAGATCATGCCACTGCACTCCAGCCTGGGCGACAGAGCGAGATTCTATCTCAAAAAAAAAAAAAAAGCAACAGAAGCAAATGAGAGTGCCTGGAAGTGGTCATTGTGGGGCATTCCCGTTTGTGTGACCCAGGTCATGTCCCTCCCTAAGCCCTGGTCTCTCTTGCCTCCTGCAGGGCTGGTGAATTACCAGATCTCCGTCAAGTGCAGTAACCAGTTCAAGTTGGAAGTGTGTCTTTTGAATGCAGAAAACAAGGTCGTGGACAACCAGGCTGGGACCCAGGGCCAGCTGAAGGTGCTGGGTGCCAACCTCTGGTGGCTGTACCTGATGCACGAACACCCCGCCTCCCTGTACTCGTGGGAGGTAATGGTGGTTTGGGACTTGCTTAAGGGAGGTCTTTTGCCCCCATCTGGTAGCCCTGGCTTCAGCAGGATCCCAGGACAGGTGAACGGGCAGGTGTGGTCCTCTGAGCTTTCTGATGTTTCCCACCCTCGGTGGGAGGCCCAGATTTTTTATTTATTTATTTACTTTTATTTATTTATTTATTTATTTATTTATTTATTTATTTATTTATTTTTTGTGATGGTCTCACTCTGTCACCCAGGCTGGAATGCAATGGCCTGATCACAGCTCGCTGCAGCTTTGAGCTGCAATCCTCCTACCTTGGCCTCCTGAGTAGCTGGGACTACAGGCACATGCCACCATGCCTGGCTAATTAAAAAAAATTTTTTTGTAGGCCAGGCATGGTGGCTCACGCCTGTAATCCCAGCACTTCGGGAGGCTGATGCGGGCGGATCACTTTAGGCCAGGAGTTGGAGACCAGCCTGGCCAACATGGTGAAACCCCGTCTCTACTAAAATACGAAAATTTGCAGGGCATGATGGTGCACGTCTGTAATCCCAGCTACTCGGGAGGCTGAGGCAGGGTAATTGCTTGAACCCAGGAGGCAGGGGCTGTGGTGAATTGAGATCATGCCACTGCACTCTATCCTGGGTGACAGAGTAAGACTTTCTCAAAAAAAAATCCTTTTTATAGAGTTGGGGTCTTACTCTGTTGCCCAGGCTGGTCTTGAACTCCTGAACTCAAGTGATCCTCCTGCCTTAGCCTCCCAAAGTGTAGGGATTCCAGGCATGAGCCATCTCGTCTGGTCAAGGAGAAGGCCCGATTTTGAAGGGCAGGTCCCAGGGTCAGCCAGTGAAGGGCAGAGCCTCTGATTGCTGCTTCTCTGCAGGCCCAGAGGTGACTGCTGGGGTGCATGCACGAGGGGTCTTCCTGTTGTAGGGCAGGCCAGATGGGGCTCAGGCTGTCGGGGCGCTGACACCTGGCACTTTGGCTGTCGTAGGTGTGGCTGACTGCACAGAAGTCACTGGGGCCTTTGACTTCTACACACTCCCTGTGGGGCTCCGCACTGTGGCCGTCACCGAGAGCCAGTTCCTCATCAGCGGGAAACCTTTCTATTTCCACGGCGTCAACAAGCATGAGGATGCGGACGTGCGTTGGGGCTCCTGGGTCCTGGTGGGGGCTGCTTCTGGTCACCTTCCACTTTAGCCTTCCCTGTGTCCTGCAGTTGAGGGCAGCTGAAGGCAATGAGGCAAATGGCTCCAAACCACCCCATGGTGGAGCCGGTGCTTGGGCTGGAGAGGGGGCCTCATGGGGTGGTTCTCCAGGGTCCTGGCTCTCAGAGGAAGTGCCGCTTCGACAGGGACAGGGGTCACTCGGCTCTGCTGTCCCCTAGATCCAAGGGAAGGGCTTCGACTGTCTGATGCTGGTGAAGGACTTCAACCTGCTTTGCTGGCTTGGCGCTAACACCTTCTGCACCAGCCACTATCCCTACACGGAGGAGATGCTGCATATATGTTACCGGTATGGGATTGTGGTCATCGATGAGTGTCCTGCTGTGGGCCTGATGCTGCCATGAGTCCCTGCTTTGCACCCGCTCTGCCTGGCCAGCCCTCGGGCCACACCGTGACCCTCTGTCCCTTCCCTCCTGGCCCGCTGGCAACTCTTCAACAACGTGTCTATGCATCACCATATGTGGGTGGTGGAGGAACTGGTGCTCAGAGACAAGAACCACCCCGCCATGGTGATGTGGTCCGTGGCCAACGAGCCTGCGTCCTTCCTGGAATCTGCCGGCTACTCCTTCAAGTGAGTGCCTGCTGCCTGCCCTGGGCTGGATCAGGCAGGAGACCCTGGCAGATGGCAGACTGTGGTGGACGTGTGCTATCCGAGATCAGCATCCTGTCCCAGCCCAATGGGAGGGCCGTCCATACCCAGACGGTTCAGGGAACTAAATATCTACCCACCCAAATTGTAGTTTTCTTTTTCTATTTTTTTGAGATGGAGTTTCGCTCTGTCGCTCAGGCTGGAGTGCAGTGGCACGATCTCGGCTCACTACAACCTCAGCCTCCTGGGTTCGAGTGATTCTTCTGCCTCAGCCTCCTGAGTAGCTGGGATTACAGGCACAAATAAGCCACTGTGCTTGGCCTGTTTTTTTTTTGAAACAGGGTCTCACTCTGGTTGCCCAGGCTGGAGTACAGTGGCACGATCTCAGTTCACTGCAGCCTCGACTTCCCAGGCTCAGGTCATCTTTCTGCCTCAGCCTCCCAAGTAGCTGGGATTATAGATGTGTGCCACCATGCCCAGCTAACTTTTGCTTTTTTTTTTGACGAAGTCTTGCTCTGTTGCCCACACTGGAGTGCAGTGGTGCGATCTCGGCTCACTGCAACCTTCACTTCCCAGGTTCAAGCGATTCTCCTGCCTCAGCCTCCTAAGTAGGTGGGACTACAGGTGTGTCCCACCATGCCTGGCTAATTTTTGTATTTCTAGTAGAGACAGGGTTTCACCATGTTGGCCAGGATGGTCTCCATCTCTTGACTTGTGAGCCACCCACCTCGATCTCCCAAAGTTCTGGGATTACAGGCGTGAGCCACCGTGCCCGGCCAACTTTTGCATTTTTTGTAGAGACAGGGTTTCACCATGTTGGCCAGGCTGGTCTTAGACTCCTGACCTCAGGTGATCCGCCTGTCTCGGCTTCCCAGAGTGCTGAGATGATAGGCATGAGCCACTCTGCCCGGCTCATTTTTGTATTTTTTAGTAGAGACGGGGTTTTACCATGCTGGCCAGGCTGGCCTTGAACTCCTGGCCTCCGGTGATCTGCCTGCCTCATCCCTCAAAGTGCTGGGATTACAGTTGTGAGCCACCAGTCCTGCCCAACTTTTCTTCCTTACAATTGTGCAGTTCTAACTCGGCATTCAGAGGTGGAGTTTTCATTTGCGGTAGAGGCAGCAGAGGTTGTAGAAATGCTCCTTGAGGCAGATGCCACACCCCAATTTCATGGAGTGCTTTGGGCTGAGCCGAGTCTGCAGCAGGCAGAAGGCTCTGAGATGTTGTCCCAGCCTGGGCAAAGGACAATTCAGAGCTCGGGGGAATAGGGGTGTGCTCAGCACGACTGGGTGGACAGGCCCTTTGTTGTGAATAGTACAGGCTTCCAGGAACGGGTGCCTGAGGCTTCCAGACAGGCTTCTTTGGGAGGTGGCCAGAGGAGATGCCTGTTTCCGGGGCAGGAAATGGAGGGAGCGCCCAGGCTGGAGAGGTTCAGCCAGGCTGTCACAAGACTCTGAAGCTTCCCATCTGAGAGCCTGGCTGTTGGAGAGTGTGGGTTTGGAACTTGAGGCTAGGAGGTTCTGTTCTGTCCTGTGCCAGCCACAGCCTTCGGATGGGCAGAGCAATGATGGGGGGAAGATGTAAAAGAAAAGAACTGAGGAAAGAAGAAGAAAACCAGCTTCAACAACAGTCTAGGCCGGATGCGGTGGCTCACGCCTGTAATCCCAGCAGTTTGGGAGGCTGAGGTGGGTGGATCACCTGAGGTTAGGAGTTTGAGACCAGCCTGGTCAACAGGTAGTGAATCCGTCTCTACTAAAAATACAAAAATTAGCTGGGCATGGTGGTGGACATCTGTAATCCCAGCTACTAGATAGGCTGAGGCAGGAGAATCGCCTCAGGTGAACCGGGAGGCAGAGATTGCAGTGAGCTGAGATAATGCCACTGCATTCCAGCCTGGGCTACAGAATGAGACTCTGTATCTCAAAAAAACAACAACAAAAAACAAAACAAAACAGTCTGTTCTGTGGAGGCCTTGGGCAGATGCTGGGAGCTCTGAGCACGGACTGGTCCCTCTGTTGGGAGCCTCTTCCCTTCATCCCGCCTGGTTAACTTGACTCAGCGTAAAGGCCATTTCTTCTAAGAGCCTGTCCCTGACTCTCCAATCCGGGATGTGTCTGTTGTCTCATAGAGTGCCCAATTCCTGCCACCACTTGTCATTTCCATTCGCAACATTTCTTTCCTTGTTTGTTTTTCAGAGTCAGGGTCTCACTCTGTTGCCCAGGCTGGAGTGCAGTGGTGCAATCACAGCTCGTTGCCATCTCGACCTTCTGGGCTTAAGCGATCCTCCCCACTCAGCCTCCCAAATAGCTGGGACCACAGACGTGCACTGCCTTGCCAGGGTAAATTTTAATATTTTTTTTCCCCACGAGTCAGAGTCTTGCTCTGTTGCCCAGGCTGGAGAGCAGTGTTGCGATCTTGGCTCACTGCATCCTCTACCTCCTGGGTTCTAACAGTTCTCCTGTCTCACCCTCCCGAGTAGCTGGGATTACAGGCTCACACCACCATGCCCAGCTAGTTTTCTTCTTTATTTTTTGTTGAGATGGGGTTTCACCACGTTGGCCAGGCTGGTCTCGAACTCTTGACGTCGTGATCCACCTGCCTTGGCCTCACAAAGTGCTCACAGGCTTGAGCCACCATGCCCAGCCCTAATTTTTAAATTTGTTGTAGAAACAAGGTCTTGCTATGTTGCCCAGGCTGGTCTCAAGCGCCTGGTCTCAAGTAAGCCTCCCAAAGTGCTGGGGTTCTGGGTGTGAGCCACCTCGCCTGTCACTTGCACTATTTTTCTGTGCATGCATCTCCACTCCCACTGCCCAGGACCTGTGGACTTAGATTTGAGTCATTACTGAGCACCTAGCACCCAGCCCCAAGCCTACCTCCCACCTTGCACTACCTGTTTGCTTGATGCATTAATAAATATTCCACCTGAATCCACAGCCCATTCACTCCTGTGTTCAAGAGCTATTTCAGGAAGTGAACCTCATTTTTGGCAGTGTTCAGTCCAGTGACCTCAGCTGTGTGTACCTGGCAGGTTGGCTACGCCTCTGGGGGAATTGGATTCAGGGGTGGGGGAGAAAGAGTGATGTTAGAGAGCTCGGTCTAGGACTAGAGGAACGTGCCCTTATGTAAAATACATCTCAAGTTAGGGAAGAAAGCAGCGGCTCTGTGCTTTTTTTTTTTTTTTTTCCTTTTCTTTCTTTTTTTTTTTTTGTTTGTTTGTTTGTTTGTTTGTTTTGGGGCAGGGTCTTGCTCTGTGGCCCAGGCTGGAGTGCAGTAGCCTGATTTCGGCTCACTGCAACCTTCACCTCCTGGGTTCAAGCAATTCTTGTGCCTCAGCCTCCCGAGTAGCTGGAGTTACAGATGCGTGCCACTATGCCTGGCTAATTTTTGTATATTTAGTAGAAATGGGGTTTTGCCATGTTGGCCAGGCTGTTCTTGAACTCCTGACCTCAGTGATCTGCCTGCCTCAGGCTCCTGAAGTGCTGGGATTACAGATGTGAGCCATCGTGCCTGGCCCCCAGTTGTGTTCTGACCGGGGAAGATGGGACAGAGAAGATGGGAGGGTGTCTGAGCCTTTCCCAGACTGACGGAACCTGTGTCTTCTCTCTTTTGTGGACAGGATGGTGATTGCTCACACCAAAGCCTTGGACCCCTCCCAGCCTGTGACCTTTGTGACCAACTCCACCTACGCAGCAGACAAGGGGGTGAGCCTGGGGGTCCCCACCCCATTTCTCCCTGCCTTTGCCTGGGCTTGTCCTGAAGCCTGCTCATGGGAACAGCTGGAAAGAGCCATGTGCTGCCAGTCTGAGCTTTTTATTTTGTTTTACTTAGAAAGATAGAGACAGGGTCTTGCCATGTTGCCCAGGCTGGTCTCGAACTCCTGGGCTCAAGTGATCCTCCTGCCTCAGCCTTCCAAAGGGCTGGGGTTACAGGCGTGTGCCACCGCACTCAGCCGCAGCCAGTCTGTTTTCAAAGATGGTCTTTGGGTTAATGACAATTCTCTCTCTGCTTACTCTCCAGGCAGTGTGGCTTTCTGAATCCAAGGAGGCTGGGCATAGGGAGATGGGATTTGTTTTGCTCAGTTTGGACTCAGCATTTTTTGTACTCGATTTAATAGACTCATAAAATGTCAAAGGTTTAAGTGAGCTTAGAGTTCATCTGGCCCAAACCTGGCTGATCAGAATCTCCAGGGGAAGTTTTTTTTGAAATGCCAGATCTCTGCATTCTGAGATCCTGATTTAGTAACTCCAGGGTTGGAACCTGAGTTTTTTTTTTTTGTTTTTTGTTTTTTTTTTTTTGTGAAGGCAGTGTCTTACTCTGTTGCTCTGGCTGGAGTGCAGTGGTGTGATCACAGCTCACTGCAGCCTTGAATTCCTGGGCCTAAGCAACCCTCTTGCCTCGGCCTTCCAAGTAGCTGGGACTCCAGGTGTACACCACTGTGCCCGGCTAATTTTAAATGTTTTTGTAGAGATGGGATCTCACTATGTTGCCCAGGCTAGTCTCAAACTCTTGAGCTCAAGTGATCCTCCTGCCTTAGCCTCCTAAAGTGCTGGGATTACAGGCATGAGCCACCGTGCCTGGCTGATACTAGCATTCTTTTTTTTTTTTTTTTTTTTTTTTTAAAGATAGAGTCTTGCTGTGTTGCCCAGGCTGGAGTGCAGTGGCACAGTCTCAGCTCACTGCAACCTCCCCCTCCCAGGTTCAAGCAATTCTCCTGCCTCTCAGCCTCCCAAGTAGCTGGGATAACAGGCACATGCTACCATGCCTGCGCTTGGTCGTGGGAGGCAGAGGTTGCACTATTGTGCCACTCCATTCTAGCCTGGGCAACAGAGCGAGACTCTGTCTTCCAAACAAAGCGAAAAAAGATTATCTGCGAGAATGACTGCATTGGCTCCTTGGGTGGGAGCGCTTCTCCAGGGCAAGGTGAGGGAATGCCCAGTCCTGGGAGTGCTGCCTGGAGAGGAGTCAGTTCCGGTGGCGGGGGCCCTCGGTTTTGGCTGAGGACTACCTGTTGGCAGCTGCTCTGCCTCTCACAGCCCTTCCCAGCTGCACACGTCGTGAGCGTCAGTGTGCAATCACAGGCCTGCCTCCTTTGGGCCACTTTGTGACCATGTTTTTTGCTTGTGGGGCAGGGTAATTTCAGGATCTAAATTGGTGCAGTTGGATGTTCTCAGCCCCAAGAGGCAGCTCTTCCCGTTCTAGGCTTTTTGTTTTGTTTTGTAGAAATGGAGTCCTATGATGTTGCCCAGGCTGGTCTCAAACTCCTGGGCTCAAGTGATCTTATTTGTGCATTATAAGATTTTCTAAAATGCTCAAAAAAATGCAATGCTCATCACAAAATCAGAAATAAGTTCAGGGACAACATATAATCTTCAGATCAAACAGGACTTTCCTCAACTAAGAAAATTGGAGTGTAATACTAAACGCTAAATGATTTTGATGTTTTAAATATTATTTCTTAAAAACTAACATTTCTTTTTCCGATTAACGTAAAAAGAAGTTTAAACTATCAAAGCACAAGTACCCAGATGTCTATTTAATGCACATAAAGACTTTTTGTACATAAAAAGAACGCATGGGATGATTTATACTGGCTTTTAAACTTTATATATAATAATAATTGAGAAAAACTGTTTATTTGGCATCATGATGTCAGAGACAGTGAAAACAAACAAACAAAAAAAATCAGATCTCTGAACAATTTAACTTGTGGAAATTTCTTCTTCCTTAAATATAGTTATAACGAGTCTTTTCAGAGTCATTCAGTAATGATCATTCAATATGATCATTATTACATATTTTGATGTTGTGTTAGTTTTCGTCATGATCAAACAGACTGATGGTCAGTTAATACCCAGGATGATAGTAACGTTGAGAACCTTCTTATTTCACCGTGAACTCACCCAAAATGCAAATAAAATGGGTCACAGAGAAATACCTAACCTGAGAAATGTTTGCACTTTAAAGACATATGTAGCTTATGAAGGTGATGATTTTACTTGCACATTTTTTCTTAACAGGCACTGCTTTCACAGCTTTGAGCATCTTAAAGGACTTTCTTTACATTCTGAACTTCTGGGAATCCTTAGTTACTTGTATTGCAAATAACTCCATTTTTAACAAGTCACAAAAGAGCCATTAATATGCAATATTATAGTATCCCCTGACAGGTTTAAACCCCCAAACAGACCTCAACTGTAAATAATTTTATATACATTATTTTGGTTTTCTTCCCCTCATCTTCACATTTCATCTTTTTTACTGACATTTTTATCTTAGATTTGGAGTCCAGCCTTCCAGACCTGATCTTATACACCAGCCTCGCTTTACATCATGCTGCAAAATCCTCAGGTAATTGACATCATTTTTTCAATGATTTGATCCTCTCTGATATTTCTCAGACATACTTCCAATGATCCTGAAATAATGTCTCCTCTCTGACCAGTTATACAAGATTAAAATACTAAAATTATTTTCTGTTGAAATCTCAGAAGCCTGTTTCATTTTTTAAATAAACTGCCTATTTCTTTAAGAAAACATGTTTAGAAAACTTCTATCTGAGACGTTAAGACAGCCTGCTTTAGGTGTATCAGGTTTTGAAAGTTAGAAAATTTGATGTGTCCTCTGTGTAAAAAAAAAAAAAGGCAAAATTGCAATTGTCACATTAAGTCCAAACATTACTATATAAATCACAATGAATAGCCAATTTTATAAAATTACAAATTTTGAACACCAGAAATATTTTTAAAATCATATTTTCACCATTTAACTTTCTCACCAACCTCTATAATACATTTTCTTACATTTTGTTTGTATTTTTTCTGATTACCATGTCATATGATGACAATTGTATAATAGCATTGTCTCTACAAAAATACAAAATGTAATTCAGTCTTTCTTCTAGCATGGTTGATGAAGACCTTTATTATTAGTTAATGTTTAGAAAGGTTTCTTTCATCTTCAATCTTGTTATTGGAAATGCTATGCAAATTCTAGGATTGTTTCTAAATTTGTCAAAATCTCTTTTTAGTTTCTTTTAGTATAAACTTTAAGATTTCAAAACTTATTTACTTCGTACTTCCTTTTGCAGTGTGTTGTCTTAAATAATTTTTGGCGTGACCACCGTTTGTTGATTAAATTCTTGTTAATGTTTTTGTTTGTTTCATCATCAGCAGCAGCATTTTGTGGTATTCAACCAGAAAATAAGGCTCTGTAAAAATGTAACTGGACAATTCATTATAAGATGAAGGAGACATGTAGGTGCTCAGGCATAGCTCAGTAGAGAAAAATAGTGAGGTTAAAAAGTATGGGTGAGATAGAAGTGGGCAATCAGAATGAAAATATATGTAGAGCCAGACAAAAAGATGGCTCATAGTGACCAATTCTGGACATAAGTAAGGATCAACTAGAATATATATATATATATATATATATTAAACAAAGTCTCACTCTGTCTCTGCTCCAGGCTGGAATGAAGTGACATGATCATAGCTTACTGCATTCTGGAATTCCTAGGCCCAATACATCCTTCTGCATCAGCTCCCTGAGTAGCTGGGACTACAGGCAATGCCACTGTGCCTGGCTTATTTATTTATTTATTTACTTTGTTTGTAGAGATGTGGTGTGGGGGGCGGTGTCCCATCTTCTTACCCAGGCTGGTCTTGAACTCCCGCCTTCAAGTTTTCCTCCCACCTGCTGGGATTCAAGTGATCCTCCCACCTGCCTCCCAAAATGCTGGGATTACAGCCCTGAGCCTCTGTGCCTGGCCCAGCTAGAATGGTTTTAAATTAAAAGTCCTGTTGAAGGATCACTAAACATGAGACAGATAATTTTGTATATTGTTAAGATCATTAGCATTAATTTCAAACAAATTCATGCTTGAATATTAGTGCTGCCCTTATTAGCCTGTGAAACCTTATTAGCAATTACTGAACACAGAAGTAACAGCAGTATGACACACATGTGCACTACATCTAAACTAATTCTAGCTCTAACTTTTTTTCCTGTCAGTTGGGTTCCCAAAACACCTGTGCCTACACCGAATCCCCCCCCTACTAAATAAAACTAGGCAAAGTTAAACAGGTAAGGAAGGCTTATTCATGGATCTTGCAATTGGGGGAAAGACTAGAATGTAGTCTGAACTAAATTCCCTTGAAACAAAAGGGCAGGAGAGTTTTTAAGAGCTGAGGTGGGAAAGAACATATGCCATCTGTGTTTGCTAATTGTCCTGACCTAAAAGAAAAGCAAACTTTCTAATTTCTTCACGACAGAAAGTAGTTTCACAACCTGAAGCAAAGCGTCCACCAAAGTTAGTTTCCCTGCCACAGAGAATGAGAGATAGGCATGTCTATCTTCCTTGATGATGACATTTCAAAGAGATGGCTCCCAGGCCCTTAAGAAAAAAATCATTCCTGGGTTGTAAAACTGGCAGTCTTTTAAAAAGATTTACATCTCAAATGGGTTGGGAAAAAATTTACAATGACAATTTTTGTTTTAAGTCATTGCTACAAGAAAAGTGAGATTGGAAGGTTAGTGAGGAAGCCTGTCTAAAGTTTATTTAAACTCAGGGGAATTAAAACTGTCTTGGCCACAACTAACATAAGGAGAACTGGAAAGAAAGAGGAGTCTGAGAGGAAAGACAGTGAACTTTTACACCTTTTACAGAAGTTTGTGCCCATGACAACACCCTAATCATTTGTAGGGACCTGATTAAATGAAGAATACTGGTTTAAATTTCTTTCACTTCCCAATATATCTACCACTGTAAAAGTACATGGGACATTAAATTAGACAGAGCCAAGCAGAAATCCCAGCTCTGTCATTTATAAAACATTTTCTTGGCATATGCTTGTTCTTTCTTCACCCCTCATTCTTTATATCAACTGAGCAGCCAGATCTGAAAATTAGGCCTCCCAAAGGTTTTTCTATTCTTCTCTTCCATATTCACAGATATCATGTGGTACAGAATGTCGTGATCTTTCACATAGAATAACGTTGACACCACCTAATGAGCTGCCACACTTCTGTTGCTCTCATATAATCCTCACACAATAGCCACAATCATCTTTCAAAAATTTAAACAAAGTCTATCATTTACCTGCATACAACTTTAAGAATATCCCCATTTCACTTCGAAATAAATCTGCCTCTTTCCTGTAGTCTACAATGGCTCAAGTTTTCTCTTTCATTTATTGTATTCCAGAAACACTGGCTGTCTTTCATGCCTTGAACATGTTAAACTTTATCTTATCAGGGCTTTTTCACAGGCTAATTCCTCTCTTAAAACTGAGCATTGTTTGTCTTTTCAATCACTCTCAATATAATACAGAGAACCATGTAAACTTACTCTGGTTACTAGTGAGGTTAAATAACTTTTCATGTGTGTATTGATCATCTTGAATTCTTTTTCATATGCATTTTTCACTCAAATTTTTTGCTTAGTGTTGCTATTGTGCAAAATCACTTTTAAAGGATTTTGTATAAGGTTATAGAAACATGTTTACATATATTGCAGATGTGTAAAAAGTTTTTATTATGTTTTATTCATTGTTTAAAATGGAATTTTGTGCTTATTTCATTTTTAAAAATTTAAATATTAATTCCATCTTCCTGTATAGTTGGTAGTATATTATTTTTAACTGTCATTTCATTTCTGAACTAAAAAGGAAGATATGACTTAGTCTACTCAGGAATTTCTCAAATTTCAGTACTGAATTTTTTTGACATATCAATTATTAACAGCAATCTATCAACTTAATACCCAGCATTTCATACTTGTGAATTTTTAGAGTAGTCTAAAACATCCCTGTGTCTTCTCATATTAGTAAACTTTCAAACTCTTTCTTAGGTTTTAAGTTTTCACATAATGAATCTTGCAGGAAAATAAAACTAATCTCTTGGTTCACTATTTCACTGAAAAGACTGAACACTTTTGGTGCATCACATACCCTTTTAGTTGCTGGGAATAACGCAGTGAAAATAGACAAAACAGAAAAATAATTTATGTCTTGGTAAGCCTTCTAACAAGTGAGTAAACAGAAAAAAATAGGTGAATTTTTTTAAAGATATATATATATATTTTTTAAATATATGTATTTTAAAGAGAGAGATATATATATAGACAGATAGATAATATGTACACATAGGCTTAAAAGAAGGCTAGTGCAACAATAAAAGTAAGAATAGTTCACTATAATGAGATCAATGAGGATGGAGAGGAGTTTTCAGAATGTGGGGTCAACAGGATTTGCTGAAAGATTTGACTGGATTGCATGTAGAAGAATCTAGAATGACACAAACGTTTTAAACTAAGAACTTGAAAATACAGAGATGCCACTTATTGAAATGGGGAAGATTTTAAGTGAAACAGGCTTGGTTAAGGGAAAGATCAGGACTTTGATTCAGACCTTTGAAGTTTGAGATACTGCTCTATGGTTATGTGGAAATGCTGATCAGGCAGCTGGATGTAGAAGCTCATGGGGAATATTTAGGCTGAATATATAATTCTAAAAGCTATCACCATATAGATGATATGTATGCCACATGCTGGTGTGAAATCACCAAGGTAATTATGCAGACTGATACTCTGGGATTTCTATGTCTACTTGAAAGGGAGAAAGAATTAGTGGTGGAATTGTGAAGATAACCAGTGACAGAAAAGAAAAACCAGAGAGTATAGTGTCCTAGAAGTCAAGTAAATAAAGTATATCAGTGATAAAACAGTAATCAACGCTATCAGATTCTGCCGATATATAGCAAATTTTGAGAATTTATCAAGCATTTAACAAATGGAGGTTATTGGGTACATCGCCGACAGCAGTTGCAGTAAAATAGCAGGGAAAAATTTTGTTTGTGCAATATTCAAGAGAGAATGGAAGAATAGGAATTGGAGACCAAAAGTCTCTTTCAAAGGAGTGTGATTTAAAAGCGCAGAATAATGTAGTTGGTCTGTAGAACGAATAGAAGGTCAAGGGAAATTTGTTTCAAATAAATTACATGTGATATTGCTGGCTGGTTTGATTCAGTAGAGATTTAAAAAATACGTGATCCAGATAAATATTGAGGAATGTCTGAGAAAGGGATGGAATCCAGTGTATAATCAAGGAGTTAGACTCCTTAGTAACAAGAGGAAAGAAAGGCTGAGCATATGGGATTAGCAGCATGTAAGTGAGTAGAAGTAGTTCTTGTGTTCTCTTGCAGTTGTCCTATTTTTTTCAGAAATATAATAAGAAAAATCATTAACTGAGAGTTAGAATGGAGAGATATTATTGGTGTTTTCTAAGAAAAGAATAAGATAAGAAATACTAGACTAGGAAATGAAGCAATAGAAATATAATAATTTTGCTGGACTACACTAGACAACAATTCAGCACTTACATATTTATTCAACAAATGTTTATTGTGCCTCTTCTGAATTCTAAATGCTCCTGTAGGCACTTGTGATATAACAGTAAACAAAAGACATTCTTGATGTTATAGAGCCTAGGTTAGTGGTTATAAATTTTAAATGAGACCAACTGTAATTTTCTTCAGATAGGTTCTGTTTGGGAGGTTTATTCAAGTAGAAAGGATATAGAATTAACCAGAATTGAGATTGTGCCAGACAGTGACATGGAATGAGGGTAAACGGAAAAGAGTGATTTTAATCATGTCATGGAGTTGTAGCTGTTAGAAAGTGAAGATTTTAACGTGTGAGATACAACAACCTCAGCAGTATTATGGCAGATTCTGATAAAAGTCAAAAGATTTCTCAAAATTAGAAGAACTAGGCTAGAATAAAGTGGTACTTTTTAAATAATTGGATTCTTGAGTTTGAGATTACAATAATAACAATAATTGATAATGTGAATCACAGAGATTCTTGATTTTTTGTGAATTATAACAAATTAAAGCAGGTCACAAAACCCCAGTATGGGTCCTGAGGTTTCATATTTTTAGGTGCTCCACAGATGACTCAAATTTACAATCAGAGTAGAAAACCTATGGTAGGATTATGATCATGAGAATGAATGGCTAAAGTAGGATAGAAGTCAAAAATCACTGGAGGATCTGAGAAACCAGAGAAAGAATAAGCTATGTTCAACCAGGACTTTAAAAGTGCCAAGATTTATAGCAGCACTAGTGTTGGAGAGTGATGGTGATCCAAGAACTCTACAGGAGAGTGATTCTAAAGTGGATATTTAGTAAATATGTAGTTGATGGCATGTGATTCAAAGCTGAGTGGTTTTGTTTTTGTTTTTGAGAGAAAATGGCTTTGAAATATCAATAAGGAATTTAAAGATTATTTTATCTACTGCCAACCCAGAGGTTTGAGGGATGTGGGCAGATAAAATCAAACAAACAATAATGATAATAATAACAAAAATACACGCCATAAGGAGGCTGCAGGAGAAATAATGCATCACCTCAAGGAAGAGCCAAAACCTTTTCTTTTTTTAAACTGATGACATTTCATAAGTTCTAGGAGGCACTCGACGGCATTCCAGAATTTAGGGAATGTGAGAGTGTGGTCAGAAAACAGATTGTTCAAAGCCAAATGAAGATGGGAGATGGAATGAGAGTCTGAACCTCTTACAGTAACAGATATGTACAGGGCTAAAAGGGCATAATTGTTCCTGGTGTCAGCCACTTACAAATATGAATAAACTGTTGTGTTTTGTTTTTAAATAATAAGCAGACTCCCTAGAAGATCTGATTTTTATATTAAAGCTTAACAAGCTAATTAAATTAAAATTTAAAGTGATTACTGTAAACAAATTATGTGGAGATTTAGATAGCTAGTGTTCTAAAATTATGCATTTAAACTGTTTTCCCTGAGCCATAACCTGTCAGGCAAGTAATCCAGTGGTTTCTGTAATTGGTTCAAGCCCTGATAGAGACTTCAGGCTCTTTTCTGTTAACAAAGATAATATTATCATTTCTCCTCCATGAGTAAAGCAGCCTTTGTTGTCAGTGTTAAACAGTAACTGTGACATATAAATCCTCCCCTGTGCTACACATTGGCCGGAATAGTGATGAGGAAGATGGTCTTCAGTGTCTCAAATACATGGATTTAAATTCTACCTCTGCTACTCCCTAACCAAGTGACCATGAGCAAATGACTCATTGTCTCTGGTCTTCACCTTCTTTGTTTATAAAAATGGGTCATCCTGTTGATAATTTCTTTTGCTGTACAGAAGCTCTTGAGTTTAATTATATCCCATTTGCCAATTTGTGCCTTTGTTGTGTTTGTTTTTGGCATCTTCATCATGAAATCTTTGCCTGTGCCTATGTCCAGAATGGTATTGCGTAGGTTGTCTTCCAGGGTTTTTATAGTTTTAGGTTTTGCATTTAAGATTTTAATCCATCTTGAGCTGATTTTTGTATATGGTATAAGAAAAGGGTCCAGTTTCAATCTTCTGCATATGGCAAGCTAGTTCTCCTAGCACCATTTATTGAATTAGGAGTCCTTTCACCACTGCTTGTTTTGGTCAGCCTTGTCAAAGATCAGGAGGTCAGAGGTGTGAGATCTTATTTCAGGCCTCTCTATTCTGTTCTATTGGTCTGTGTGTCTGTTTTTGTACCAGTAACATGCTGTTTTCATTACAGTTGCCCTGTAGTATAGTTAGGATAATGTGATGACTCCAGCTTTGTTAGTTTTGCTCAGCATTGCCTTGGCTATTAAGGCTTTTTGGGGGCTGCATATGAAATTTAAAATAGTTTTTTTTCTAATTCTGCGAAGAATACCATTGGTAGTTGATAGGAGTAGCATTAAATCTGTAAATTACTTTGGGCAGTACAGCCATTATAATTATATTAATTCTTCCTGTCCATGAACATGGATGGTATTTCCATTTGTTTGTGTCATCTCTGATTTCTTTGAGCAGTGTTTTATCATTCTCATTGTAGAGATCTTTCACCTCTCTGGTTAGCTGTATTCCTAGGTATTTTATTCTTTTCGTGGCAATTGTGAATGGGATTGTGTTCTTGATTTGGCTCTTAGCTTGGCTGTTTTGGTATATAGAAATGGTAGTAATTTTTGTACATTGATTTTGCCTCCTGAAACTTTGCTGAAGTTGTATATCAGCTGAAGGAGCTTTGGGGTCAAGACTATGTGGTTTTCTAGGTATAGATTCATATCTACAAACAGGGTTAGTTTCAACTCCTCTCTTCCTATCTGAATGTCCTTTACTTCTTTCTCTCAACAGATTGCTCTGGCCAGGACTTCCAATATTATGCTTGAATAGGAGTAGTGAGAAAGGGCATAATTGTCTTGTGCCAGTTTTCAAAACGAATGTTTCTAGTTTTTTTCCATTCAGTATGATGTTGACTGTTGGTTTGTCATAGATGGCTCTTATTGTTTTGAGATATATTTCTTCAATACCTAGTTATTGAGAATTTGTAACATAAAGGGGTGTTGAATTTTATCAAAAGTTTTTTTTCTGCATCTATTGAGATAATAATATGGTTTCTGTCTTTAGTTCCATTTATGTGATGAATTACATTGCTTGATTTGTGTATGTTGAACCAGCCTTGCATGCTGGCAATGAAGCCTATTTGATCATGGTGAGTTAGATTTTGATATGCTGCTGGATTCAGTTTGCAAGTATTTTATTGAGGATTTTTTCATCAATGTTCATCAAGAATATTGTCTACAAGTTTTCTTTTTAGTTATGTTTCTACCAGGTTTTGGTATCAGGATGATTCTGGTCTCATAAAATGAGTTAGGGAAGAGATCTTCCTCCTTAATCGTTTCGAATAGTTTCAGTAGAAATAGTATACAGACAACCTACAGAATGGGAAAAATATTTGCAAACTGCATTTGACAAAGGTCTAATATCCAGTATCTATAAGGAACTTAAATTTACCAGAAAATACAAAGAACCCTCTAAAATGTGGGCAATGGACATGAACAAACACTTTTCAGAAGAAGACATACATGCGACCAACAAGCATATGAAAAAAAAGCTTAATATCACTTATCACTGGATAAATGCATATCAAAATCACCATGAGATCCCATCTCACACAGTCAAAATGGCTATTTTTAAACTTTTATTTTAAGTTCAGGGGTAACTGTGAAGGTTTGTTACATAGGTAAACTTGCATTATGGTGTGTTTTTGTTATACAGATAATTTCATCACCCAGGTATTAAGCCTAGTACTCATTAGTTATTTTTCCTGATTCTCTCCCTCCTCCCACTCTCCACCCCCTAATAGGCGCCAGTATATTTGTTCCCCTCTATGTGTACATGTGTTCTCATCATTTAGCTCCCACTTATAAGTGAGAACATGTGGTTTTCTGTTCCTGCATCAGTTTGCTAAGGATGATGGCATCCAGCTCTATTCATGTTTACACACACACACACACACAAATTATGTCATTCTTTGTATGGCTGCGTAGTATTCATGGTGTATATGTGACACTATTGCTTTATCCAGACTATCATTGATGGGCAGGTAGGTTGATTCCATGTCATTGCTATTGTGAATAGTGCTGCAATGAACATACATGTAGATGCGTTTTTATAATTCAATGATTTCTATTCCTTTTTGTATATACCCAGTAATGATATTGCTGGATTGAATGATATTTCCATCTTTAGGCTTTTGAGGAGTTGCCATATTGTCTTCCTTAATGGTTGAACTAATTTATTATCCCACCAACAGTGTGTAAGTGTTCATTTTTGTCCACAATGTTACCAGCATCTGTTTTTTTGACTTTTTCATACAGAATGGTTATTATTAAATAGTCAAAAAATAACAGACGCTGATGAGGTTGCAGAGAAAAAGGAATGCTTATACACTATTGGTGGGAGTGTAAATTAGGACAACCATTGTGGAAAGCAGTGTGGCGATTCCTCAAATAGCTAATAACAGAACTACCATTTGACCCAGCTATCCCATTATTGTATACATACCCAGGGGAATATAAATTATTCAACCATAGTGACACATGGACGTGAATGTTCATTGCAGCGCTATTCACAATAGCAGAGACATGGAATCAACCTAAATGCCCATCAATGACAGATTGGATAAAGAAAATGTGGTACATATACACTATGGAATACTATGTAGCCATAAGAAAGAATGAGATTATGTTTTTTGTGGGAACCTAGATGGAAATGGAGGCCATTAGGGTTAGAAAACTAATGTAGGAACAGAAAACCAAAGACCAAATGTTCTGTCATAAGTGTGAGCTAAATGATGAGAACTCAAGGACACAAAGAGAGCAAAAACAGACACTGGGTCATAGTTGAGGGTGAAATGTGAGAGGAGGGACAGGAGAAAAAAAATTATTGGGTACTAGGCTTAGTACCTGGGTGATGAAATAATCTGTACAACAAACCCCCAATACACAAGTTTACCTATATAAAAAACCTGCACATGTACTCCTGAACCTAAAAAAAAATAAAACCCAAATGGGTAACTATAATACTTATTGAATGTTGAGATTATGAAAATGAAAAAAAAATCCATGTAAAAGTGAATACTCAGCATGCACTACCTATTGAATAAATGTTGTCACCTTTCTTATCTCTTTCTTCCCACAATACTCCTATTATGCAGATGCTATTAGAACTTTACAGATGAAGAAACTGAGGAAATACAGCTAACAAATGACAGAGCCAAGCTGGATCGCTGTCTCTTCACACTGTACTTTACTTATTTTTAGTTAGCACAGTAGCATATTACCTTCTCTCTCAAGACTGACTCACAGGCGTTGAGGACAATGAGGGCACTGGCCTAGAACTTCTCCAAGAGTCCCTTGCAAAGGAACCAAGAGTTAGCATAGGGAAAGAAGACTCTGTGTTCACTACCATATCAAACTTGGCAATAACCTAATATCCCTTTAACCCTGGTTGTTCAAAAAACCCAGAGGCACAGAGTCATACATTCCAATTAATTCCTAGGATAACCAAATACATACATACATATATCTATCTATATATATATATACACACACACACACACACACACACATATGTATATATATGTGTGTGTATATATATATGTGTGTGTGTGTGTGTGTGTGTGTTTCTAATGGGAGACATCTGCTAAATTCAAATAATCATCCTGGTATGATCCCTACTAAAAGTAAATAACATAGACTGATTTTTTTAAAACTATAGATTCCAAAGATTTTGTAATATGAAGAGTTACAAAGCAGCTTAGCTGCTATGGTAGACTATGGATATTTGCTTCAGCAGTAGCTGTTTTACAGAAATCTATCTGGGAGAACAAAATAAAAACAAAATTAAGCTATTTTCATTCATGTTCAGCCTAACTTATCTCTTCATATGTTTAATAAAATTATTTTTAAATAAATAGGATAAGTTTCAACATCTATATTGTCTTACATTTTCCTTTCTAAGCAGCATTCAAATTAATTCTTTTTTTTGGAATATGAAAATCTGATTCCTGCATACATTTATTTTTAGAACCAGTTCTAAAGGAATAAACAAAACTAAACAAAAACTGGTCTCTTCTGATAAATTTCACAGCTTCACTGAAAGAGAAATATCTCTCATACATAATCGAAATTTCAATTGTAATAAGTGTGTGAGTATAGTATAATGACTAAGAGCCTGTTGCTCTGACATGGGACAATCCTAAGTTGAAAGTATGACACTATCACTAATTTAAAGTCTCTTAGCTTTCATTTCTTCAGCTTTAAAATGATAACGATATAATTAACTCATAAAGTTGTTGTGATGATTAAATGGGATAATGTTTTAATATAGCAATTCACATATGATGATCACTCAATATTATTAGCCATGAGTTGTAGTAGGGGTAATAAGGTGGTTGAAAAATGTTTTCATTAACAATAGTCTTTCTGGTTTATGGCTTTAGACTGGGAAAGAATTAGAGTCCCCGCAAAACTGCAGCACAAAAGAATTTCAGATCCACCCACTCACAAGTCTGAAGCCAGTGTGGCTCACCCTCACTGATCTCAGGGTCTGCATTTGCAATGTAAGGTGCATTTTGTTTGTTGTAATGCTGCTACTTTGGTCTTTCTTTTTTCTATATTCATTGCTCTGAACAGAAGTAATTAAACAAAAACAAAACAAAAAATGCTAGCTTGGAGAATGCAAGACAGGTTGTGTTGTAAAAAATGCAGTCTAGAAAGCCATATCCAAAGCATTTCTAGTTTACAAAAACAAAACGTATGAATAGAGGGCATGGCCTACACCAAAGACACATTCAGTGCTTACAAATTTGGTCAGTGGCACGGAGTGTGTACACTATCCTGGGCACAGGACTAGGCATTGTATACTGTTTACATGTTTTAATTCTAGAGGAAGGTTCTAGTGTCCTCTTAACAAAGAATGAAAATGAGATTCAGAGAGGTCAAGATGAGGAGGACCAAGGTCACACAAGGGCTGAGTAGGTATCCTAAACTGCCTCTTCTTGGCTCCAGATACCAACTCCCTTTCTCTGTGCCAAGCTACCTGAAAATTTTCTGAAAATGCTCTATGAGAGTTGTCTTTAAACAGCTGAATTTTCCATTTGAAAGATGGAAAACAGCAAAGGGAGGACATATGGTATATTTCTCATGGCAAAGGTAACATTACACTTTTTGAAAAATAGAAAAAGAAATAAACTTTAAATTATAATTACTAGGGTTTCTTACACTAATGGGAAACATCAAGTTCAGCATTTCTCACAAATGTAAATGTGTGTATGAAATTAAATAAACAAAATGTGACATTTTTGTAAGTCAAAGTTATCAAACATTGGCAGCTATCTACAATTCAATCAAAAATATATTTGAGAATCACTTTTATTCTTATTTGCAGACATTTAAAAATATTTCCAAAGTAAATTATATAGTGGGTTAATATCTTCATTATTTGCTGTGTGACATAGTTGAAAATGTGATTATATCCCTTTAGCATAAAGAAAATAGGATACTACTTTTCATAAAGTTCAATTAAAACTTTATCTTTTTATCCAAAGAGATTTTTGATATATATGTCAGCTGTAAGATTGAAGGGAAATTAGCACAAATGAAATATTTAAGAAAGGAAGAGAATCAGGAATGTTCAGTGAGAACTGGCTAGCAGTTATAGGACATAATATAATGTTTATGAGTATATGTTGATAAAATTGTAATATTAATTAAGATATTCTCTTCTCCCCAAGTTGTGTTAATATCTTAAAATATACTTTATTATAAATGGAAAAAATGAAGGAAGTTATCAATATTATTCCAAAACTTAAAAAGTAGAACCTAATAGGAGATTGTTGAAATTTTTTACCTAAATGAATAAACAATTATTGTGCTTAGAAGTTTATCAAGAAAAACATCATAAGCTAAAAATATACCTTCATGTGATTCTGCAATAAAGAAAATGAGATGAAACACATAAGTCATTTATAGTATACATTTATTATCATATTATTATAAAAATTATTATCATAGTATACATTATTATAGTAGCAGTAGAAGTATCATTATTACTACTATCTTCTAGGCAGTGGGGCAGGAGCAGTAATGATCTCCGACTTTGTGTGTGTTTTAAATTAAAAGATAGTGTAGGATAGTTACCTAAATTTATTGTGTCTCTTATATTTGTGAAAATCTCAAGACAGGAACACGTTCTGTGGCACATTATCCCATTAATGGATCATTTCTTTTGGCAGCAGAATGTGCTCAATTATCCTCAAACTTGATCTCCTGTTACTGCTAGATAGAACATTGTGTGCTCAGAGCTTGATAAGAAATTAGACATGTAAGCAATCTATTTGCATTATCTCTTCTTCTTAATCTAATGTGTAATTTAACTTTCCTGCAGTCTCTCTCTTAAAATCCTATTGACTTTCTTAAAGGGCTGGCGATGGAAAGAGAAAAGTCCGTGTAACCAACAATTAAATCAAATGGTGGAGATCTGTATTCATCTAGTGCCTCTGAACCCTTTCAGCCCATAAAAGTCACTTTAGCAAGGGCCTGAGTTACTTTTCTTTACAAAGATTCTCAAGTATTGATTTCAAATGTAATAAGACAGAATCCAGGTGAATTCAGTCACAGCCTTAGTATATCCAGATACTTCATTTCACAAATGATAATACTTAGGAATGTAACTACAGATTTTTGAAGAGAACAGATACAAATCATCAGATCTTTTAATTTTAATTTTTTTTTAAACATTGGAGTGTATGACTGAGTTTTAGCATAAATCGGTGTTATCTTACTTCACTTATTACTTACATTAAGTGGATAAAATTAAATCTTGGGAATGAAAATGTATTCCTCATATTTATATTCACCATAATGAGAAACACAATTTGTTCATCTGAGCAGCATTTTGTTCTTAATCTCTACAGATAGATTACTATGTGGCCCCTCATGTTGCTTGGGAGCCTCTACTCAGGTACCTTCAGGACCTTCATTGACAAAATTACCAAAGAACATCCCACAAGAGGCATTTATAAAAATGCATAGTGACAAGTTAACTCAGAGCTAGCAAATTAACGATGCTATTAGTGGGCTTTAAAATATTAGAGAAACATTTATACAATTCAGGATAGAGTAATATAAGTCTGGTGTTTGTATGAGAATCATTCAAAGGTCTTATTTAAAATTGAAATTGATATGATGATATTAATATGAGATCTCCATTCATCTTTAACTGACAGTCATGATAATATCTAATCAACAGAGACAATTTAATTGGGTGTGGGACACACAGTTTTAAACATAGGCATATAATTTAAATCACAATTGGGTAGAATAATGCAATAATATTCCAAATCTCTCAGGATTAATTCAGCTAGTATATGCTATAAATCTAAAAAGAAAAATATAAGTAATTCACAAATTTCAATTCCACAAAATGCAGAGAATATTTCTTAAATTTTATATAAAAGAATAAAATAATCATCAAGTAAATGAAGAATTTTAATAAAAGGCAAATAAGATATTGTGCAAAGGATATAATCCATCTTCCCAATGGTATGTATTTTAAACCTTTATTATAGTATATAATCATTTGGACATTCAAAAGCTATGTAATGAGTATCTGTACTCTAAGCATTATAAATATAGAGATGTATATATATATTGAAGGAAGCCACAGGTCCTAAGAGTGATAAACAAGCCAGACATTATGATATTTCATGATAAGTCGCTCAGCTATTTTATATATGGGTGCTATCAGGCCACAAAAGTTGGTCATCAAACTCAATTTGAGAAAGAAATAATTCTAGAAGTATATGCTAAAAATGAGACAGGTCAGACGATTAAGAATACAGTCTCGAGTAAAAGGGAAATATTCTTTTAACAGACAGCAGCATATATAATACAACTATTCAAATTCTATGTCTTCTTTTAGTAGAAAATGGAGGTCCAGAGTTTTGTAATTTTCATTTTATTCCTCTGATATAGTAAGATCCTTATGCACAGTTA
Organism: Pan paniscus; assembly: GCF_029289425.2. Lineage (NCBI taxonomy): Eukaryota > Metazoa > Chordata > Mammalia > Primates > Hominidae > Pan > Pan paniscus. Next base: position 95,265,807 of record NC_073253.2, on the reverse strand, counting down.
ATGTGACATGCAGATTATTAAATGAATTAAATATTACATCAATTGATGTAATTTATTTGCCACAGAATGTACACATTTGCCAAAACCGAAGATACATACTGAATAAGACACAGATTGAAAGCAGGTAAATTAAGAAATAAAGCCTGATATATGGAAGACAGAAAAGCAGAAATAAAGAAATGAAGAAGAATACTGTGCTAAATAAAACTGAGTTTTTAGAAGAGATGTCACTTTTCAGAAAAAAAATGGTTTGGAGAAACACTGAAAACTGTTTGAGTTGAAATAAGATAGAAAGAGAAATAAAATTGCAATATGATAATAAACTAGAGAGAATATAAATGTATTTCTGCTATTGGTGACAGTACTACAATAGCATCAGACCAATGTTGAGCAATTTAAATGGATATGGAAAAAGACGGGGAGTCTCAGTTGCAAGATAGATCATTGTCATTAACATTAGAAAATTGACTGGAAAGCTGAAGTTTAGAATGAGCTACTCTCCTGGAAAGCCACAACATGAGAAATTAATCTGCCCAGAGTTTGAGATAAATGCTGTAACAAAAGGAAATGACAGAGAAAACATAATTAATTCCTCAGCTCCCGTTTAATTTCTGACTATTCTGTCTAGAAGGAAACTCATAAAGCTGTAAAGGAGAGAACAAATGGTATTTGGCAAGACTTGAGTCCTAAGAAGAATACAGAGCCCTTAGAAAAAGACACATGGATTTAAATACTCTGACTTGGGCAAATTACATTCCTACAGGATTATTACAATGTAGAGATGAGATACCTGAATTGATGCCAGTGATCTAAGGAGTGAGTAAAGAATGAGAGGGCTAAATGGAGAAAAATAATCCCGACTAAAACAAAAAGGTGTATTTGTAATACAAATTTTGATATTTCCATTATAAAGCAGAATTCCACAATGGACAATTTTAAATACTCTTCTCTTTATGGAGATTTGCAAATATGAAGAGAAGCCAGCTGGATTTTATTCTGAGGTGGTCATGGAAACAATTTTTTTAACTCTTTTACCCACTCACCTCTCTGCTGAGCAATATTTATTTGTGCTAACAAGGGTAAAGAATTTAAAACTTCTCAAAATACAAAATTGTAATTCATGTGAACTTCCACATTTGGGCTCAATAACCAATTGTAAGTATGAACAATTTTCTAGTCTTGGAGGTGAGAGTGGATATACTAAAAAGAAGAGAATTTTTGCAATGCATATTTTTTCAAAAGAGGGCCACTATAATATTGAGAAAATTTAAAACTTTGTTTATATTAGAAATAATTGTTTGAGATTTAGCCCGAAGAAGAAATCTTCATAGAAAACATGACAACTCTTCAAAAAAGTAGAGGGCTATCATGTGGAAAAGCGAGGAAATGCAAGATCTAGGAACCAACACGAAAAAAGGACATTTGGTTTATTTAGAATTGAAAAAAATACATAACCCTTAATTAAGCAATTCATGCATAAGCGAGATTACTTACTAATGATTTTTTTGGTGGTATCAATGCATAGCATACTGGTCAAGTTTAAATGACCTCTCGTTATTTTTTATTCTAAAATAATATTTTTCATATTATGTTAGAATTTTATAGTTCTTTATTGCTCTCATGTTTAAAAAGGTATTTAGAGAAATAGTGACAATAAGTGGAATGATTTAAAAGGTTTTTATTGTAGATTATTGATTCAGAATTATATAATATAGGAAATATATAACCAAGGGAGCAAATGATTATCTATGGTTTTCAAAATGGATTATTTTGAGGACAAAGACTGGTTGTTCATATTTTATACGTGACAACGGGTTTAAACAATATAAAGGGTATTCTCCTAGAATAAACAGACTAATAGACTCCTATTAATTTTTAATTGTTCCATACGCTTCAGAGATAAATTATGGCACTTTCATAACAGATGAATTTTTATGATAGTAAAGTATGTCTTTTGGATGTCTTAGGAATTCTCACCATCTATGTTTCAGATAGTATATATTATCTGCATAGTTTCTTTGTCAGGGAAACTCCTTAAAAATCCAGAATTGCTGTGGTCTTTGAAAATTTATCTTGTGTGATATTTTCCTTTTCATTTCCTACTGCCACTGGAATATCTTCTCCATTGATAAGTAGTATTTTGCACAATTTAATTTTATGATGGTTACTGGTGCTTTGTTGATTCTTTTCTGTTAAATAAACAAAGTCACTAACTTTTATTTTTTGACATTAATTATATATGCTGAATTATCTCAATAAATAAAATTTCCATATAGTAATTTTAAGTATTTTCTAACATATTGTCTGTGCTGCTTTTGAGTGCTAGTATTAAATATTATAAATAATATTCTCAAGAATATAAAAATATTATTATAATATTACAAAATATAAAAATAAATTTAAAACATTTCTCTGCCTTAGTAACACTCTCCTGGCTGAATCAAGCAGAGATAATTTAGAAGTGTGTTTCTTTTGAATATTGCAAAATAGATCTTTGAATTTCTCATTCTATTAGATTCAATGTATACTATAACATTTTTCCTGGTTAAGACAAGACAGTCAATTAAGTTTTTCTTTTCTGCTATTTACTTGCTCTTCCTGCATTTGTCTTTCTTTTTATCTGTTAGGATTATGTTTATTTGCACAAAACAGAAAAACATATCTTAACTCAATTGGATTTATTGGCTTACCAAATTAATTAGTCATCCAGTGTTGGTATGATAGCTTCATGATACAGGCTTTTATCTTCCTACTCAAATATCCTTAACTAGAAGGAGCAAAAAGAAAAGCCAGCTTTTTTTTCCCTCCTTCAAAATGATGTCTTGAGCTTTAACCAATAATTTCTGCTAACATTACATTGTCAATAATGCATGATGGGCCACCTCCAGCTGCAAGAATTGCTAAGAGATCAGGAAACTTATCTAGACACAATGTCAGTCCAAAAAAATGGATATTATTAGTAAGAAGAAAGAAATAAGTGAATATTGTATATGCAGATAAGTACCTGTCATAGAATTAAGAAACTCAAATTTCAAAGAAAGCAAGAGTATATAAAGCTAGTATTTTGAGAGACAGGCCAGAAGAAAATCTTTCCTTAGAAACTTTTCTTGTATTCAATATTTATGGTGACTATAGTAACTGCTCTTTAATTCAAAATATTTTGTTCCAGAAGATATAAAGGCATTCAATGATATTAATTCAGCTCTTACATGAATAAAAAATTGTTGGGGAAACTCCTTAAATAATGTTCATTGTTCCAGGTCCAGTTCAGGTAAGGTAAATTGAAGATACTGTAAAATTAAGGACTGTAAAATTTTTTCAAAAGGGTCAATGTTTTATGGAATTTCTTTGACAGAAACCATTCTTTTTTTAACAGATACATGTAGACATTGTTTTATAAACTTTTTAAAAGAACCTTCATGATGGTAACTCCACAAAATAGATTTTATGTTCGGTGTTCACTGATGCATCAAATTCCATAGTCCCTCATATCCCCATGACTTAGTCATAATTAAAATTGAAGACTTTTCTGAAAACCTATATTATCATAATATTGAAATTAATGACACCGTAGAGAAAATTATAGTAGAAGGCTACCCAATGGTTCAAGGGTTGTGAACTTGTTTGACAGAATAAGTCAACATTTATATTGGAAGGTATATAACACTAAATGATATCAAATGGAGATATGAACTCTCTGACTTTTCTCTCTTTACATATTTTACTATTGTTCACCCTTCATCTCACAAATTGACATCCCTGTAATCACAGTTCATTATTCATTCATTTAATAATTAATACTTTGGAAGCATCAGAAAAAAATTCACAATATCTTGTGATTGAATTTGATCACAAGGATTAAAAAAGAGACTGTCACTTTGATTACTGAAGATTTTGTTCAGTTATTGCCACTTGCATGCAAGTAAGCAAAAATAAAATAGTCAACAACTATTATTCAAAGATATTCTTAAAGATGCATATTCATTTACAAATATAAAAAAGCAACAGAGAAATAAAAGAAAAGGAAGAGAGAAAAGAAGAATGTGATCCTATAAGGTAAAATTAAAATGTATTGAATTTAAAAATAATAATAATAATAAATGTCATAATTATTTAATATTTTTCTCAATATACAAACTAAGTGACATATAGGCCAAATGATGCTTAGATATTAGATTATTTTTATTCAGCAGTAATCAATTATTTTCAAATAATACTCTACATAGAAAAGTAATGCTACAGTGAGCCAAAAATATGTTACACGAGTTAAGGTCTATTTGCACACATCCTTTCAGAGACTTGAGAAAAAGGAAGCTCACCACAGACAAGAAGAAGCTATACCTATAGAAAAAAATTTCAAAGAAAATAAGAAACCAACATTTCTGAGTAAAGTATGTGTTTTAATAGTAAATATAATACCTTACTATTGATTCCATCAGCTGTTAATTTGATGATGTTTGCAAATATAATGCTTGTGAAAATAAAGATGGTACAGATATTTTCCACTGAGAAGAAATCTTATTGCCATCTGCATTATGCACTTTCATAATGCATCGTCTTAGATATTTCTGAGAGTGGCATAATATTTAATAGGAGTTATTCGTTTTTAAGCCCCTATATTGTCCTGTAATGGAGAAGAATTTCATCTAAAGCAAAACAAAACAATCCAAAAGTCCACACAGATCAATTTTCTAGTTTTTATTTATTTATGAAGTTAATTCCCTAAAACATTAAGTTAAGTGTGAAGTACAGTTTTTAGTAAGCTTGCTTATTAGTTAAAAATGGACGATAAACATTTACATTCATAAAGATATCTTTTTTTCATTTTATTATTATTTTACTTTAAGTTTTAGGGTACATGTGCACAACATGCAGATTTGTTACATATGTATACATGTGCCATGTTGGTGTGCTGCACCCATTAACTCGTCATTTAGCATTAGGTATATCTCCAAATGCTATCCCTCCCCCCTCCCCCCACCCCACAACAGGCCCTGGTGTGTGATGTTCCCCTTCCTGTGTCCATGTGTTCTCATTGTTCAATTCCCACCTATGAGTGAGAACATGCAGTGTTTCATTTTTTGTCCTTGCGATAATTTGGTCAGAATGATGGTTTCCAGCTTCATCCATGTCCCTACAAAGGACGTGAACTCATCCTTTTTTATGGCTACATAGTATTCCATGGTATATATGTGCCACTTTTTCTTAATCCAGTCTATCGTTGTTGGACATGTAGGTTGGTTCCAAGCCTTTGCTATTGTGAACAGTGCTGCAATAAACATACATGTGCATGTGTCTTTATAGCAGCATGATTTATAATCCTTTGGGTATATACCCAGTAATGGGATGGCTGGGTCAAATGGTATTGCTAGTTCTAGATCCCTGAGGAAGCACCACACTGACTTCCACAATGGTTGAACTAGTTTACGGTCCCACCAACAGTGTAAAAGTGTTCGTATTTCTCCACATCCTCTCCAGCACCTGTTGTTTCCTGACTTTTTAATGATTGCCATTCTAACTGGTGTGAGATGGTATCTCATTGTGGTTTTGATTTGCATTTCTCTGATAGCCAATGATGATGAGCATTTTTTCATGAGTCTTTTGGCCGCATAAATGTCTTCTTTTGAGAAGTGTCTGTTCATATCCTTCACCTACTTTTTGATGGGGTTGTTTGTTTTTTTCTTGTAAATTTGTTTGAGTTCATTGTAGATTCTGGATATTAGCCCTTTGTCAGATGAGTAGGTTGCAAAAATCTTCTCCCATTCTGTAGGTTGCCTGTTCACTCTGATGGTAGTTTCTTTTGCTGTGCAGAAGCTCTTGAGTTTAATTAGATCCCATTTGTCAATTTTGGCTTTCATTGCCATTGCTTTTGGTGTTTTAGAAATGAAGTCCTTGCCCATGCCTATGTCCTGAATGGTAATGCCTAAGTTTTCTTCTAGGGTTTTTATGGTTTTAGGTCTAACATTGAAGTCTTTAATCCATCTTGAATTAATTTTTGTATAAGGTGTAAGGAAGGGATCCAGTTTCAGCTTTCTACATATGGCTAGCCAGTTTTCCCAGCACCATTTATTAAATAGGGAATCCTTTCCCCATTGCTTGTGTTTGTCAGGTTTGTCAAATATCAGATGCTTGTAGATATGCGGCATTACTTCTGAGGGCTCTGTTCTGTTCCATTGGTCTATGTCTCTGTTTTGGTATCAGTACCATGCTGTTTTCGTTACTGTAGCCTTGTAGTATAGTTTGAAGTCAGGTAGCGTGATGCCTCCAGCTTTGTTCTTTTGGCTTAGGATTGACTTGGCGATGCGGGCTCTTTTTTGGTTCCATATGAACTTTAAAGTAGTTTTTTCCAATTCTGTGAAGAAAGTCATTGGTAGCTTGATGGGGATGGCATTGAATCTGTAAATTACCTTGGGCAGTATGGCCATTTTCATGTTATTGATTCTTCCTACCCATGAGCATGGAATGTTCTTCCATTTCTTTGTATCCTCTTTTATTTCACTGAGCAGTGGTTTGTAGTTCTCCTTGAAGAGGTCCTTCACATCCCTTGTAAGTTGGATTCCTAGATATTTTCTTCTCTTTGAAGCAATTGTGAATGGGAGTTCACTCATGATTTGGCTGTCTGTTTGTCTGTTATTGGTGTGTAAGAATGCTTGTGATTTTTGTACACTGATTTTGTATCCTGAGACTTTGCTGAAGTTGCTTATCAGCTTGAGGAGATTTTGGGCTGAGATGATGGGGTTTTCTAGATATACAATCATGTCATCTGCAAACAGGGACAATTTGACTTCCTCTTTTCCTAACTGAATACCCTTTGTTTCCTTCCCCTTCCTGATTGCCCTGGCCAGAACTTCCAACACTATGTTGAATAGGAGTGGTGAGAGAGGGCATCCCTGTCTTGTGCCCATTTTCAAAGGGAATGCTTCCAGTTTTTGCCCATTCAGTATGATATTGGCTGTGGGTTTGTCCTAGATAGCTCTTATTATTTTGAGATATGTCCCATCAATACCTAATGTATTGAGAGTTTTTAGCATGAAGGACTGTTGAATTTTGTCAAAGGCCTTCTCTGCATCTATTGAGATAATCATGTGGTTTTTGTCTTTGGTTCTGTTTATATGCTGGATTACATTTATTGACTTGCGCATGTTGAACCAGCCTTGCATCCCAGGGATGAAGCCCACTTGATCATGGTGGATAAGCTTTTTGATGTGCTGCTGGATTCGGTGTGCCAGTATGTTATTGAGGATTTTTGCATTGATGTTCATGAAGGATATTGGTCTAAAATTCTCTTTTTTGGTTGTGTCTCTGCCCGGCTTTGGTATCAGGATGATGCTGGCCTCCTAAAATGAGTTAGGGAGGATTACCTCTTTTTCTATTGATTGGAATAGTTTCAGAAGGAATGGTACCAGCTCCTCCTTGTACCTCTGGTGGAATTCAGCTGTGAATCCATCTGGTCCTGGACTTTTTTTGATTGGTAAGCTATTGATTATTGCCTCAATTTCAGAGCCGATTATTGGTCTATTCAGAGATTCAACTTCTTCCTGGTTTAGTCTTGGGAGGGTGTATGTGTCGAGGAATTTATCCATTTCTTCTAGATTTTCTAGTTTATTTGCGTAGAGGTATTTATAGTATTCTCTGATGGTAGTTTGTATTTCTGTGGGATCGGTGGTCATATCCCCTTTATCATTTTTTATTGCCTCTATTTGATTCTTCTCTCTTTTCTTCTTTATTAGTCTTGCTAGCAGTCTGTCAATTTTATTGATCTTTTCAAAAAACCAGCTCCTGGATTCATTAATTTTTTGAAGGGTTTTTTGTGTCTCTATTTCCTTCAGTTCTGCTCTGATCTTAGTTATTTCTTGCCTTCTGCTAGCTTTTGAATGTGTTTGCTCTTGCTTTTCTCGTTCTTTTAATTATGATGTTAGGGTGTCAATTTTAGATCGTTCCTGCTTTCTCTTGTGGGCATTTAGTGCTATAAATTTCCCGCTACACACTGCTTTGAATGTGTCCCAGAGATTCTGGTATGTTGTGTCTTTGTTCTCATTGGTTTCAAGGAACATCTTTATTTCTGCCTTCATTTCATTATTTACCCAGTAGTCATTCAGGAGCAGCTTGTTCAGTTTCCATGTAGTTGAGCAGTTTTGAGTGAGATTCTTAATCCTGAGTTCTAGTTTGATTGCACTGTGGTCTGAGAGACAGTTTATTAAAATGTCTGTTCTTTTACATTTGCTGAGGAGTGCTTTACTTCCAACTATGTGGTCAATTTTGGAGTAGGTGTGGTGTGGTGCTGAAAAGAATGTATATTCTGTTGACTTGGGGTGGAGAGTTCTGTAGATGTCTATTAGGTCCACTTGGTGCAGAGCTGAGTTCAATTCCTGGGTGTCCTTGTTGACTTTCTGTCTCGTTGATCCATCTAATGTTGACAGTGGGGTGTTAAAAGTCTCCCATCATTAATGTGTGGGAGTCTAAGTCTCTTTGTAGGTCACTCAGGACTTGCTTTATGAATCTGGGTACTACTGTATTGGGTGCATATATATTTAGGATAGTTAGCTCTTCTTGTTGAATTGATCCCTTTACCATTATGTAATGGCCTTCTTTGTCTCTTTTGATCTTTGTTGGTTTAAAGTCTGTTTTATCAGAGACTAGGATTGCAACCCCTGCCTTTTTTTGCTTTCCATTTGCTTGGTAGATCTTCTGCCATCCTTTTATTTTGAGCCTATGTGTGTCTCTGCATGTGAGATGGGTTTCCTGAATACAGCATACTGATGGGTCTTGACTCTTTATCCAATTTGCCAGTCTGTGTCTTTTATTTGGAGCATTTAGCCCATTTACATTTAAAATTAATATTGTTATGTGTGAATCTGATCCTGTCATTATGATGTTAGCTGGTTATTCTGTTCCTTAGTTGATGCAGTTTATTCCTAGCCTTGACAGTCTTTACAATTTGGCATGTTTTTGCAGTGGCTGGTACCGGTTGTTCCTTTCCATGTTTAGTGCTTCCTTCAGGGGCTCTTTTAGGGCAGGCCTGGTGGTGACAAAATCTCTCAGCCTTTGCTTGTCTGTAAAGTATTTTATTTCTCCTTCACTTATGAAGCTCAGTTTGGCTGGATATGAAATTCTGGGTTGAAAATTCTTTTCTTTAAGAATGTAGAATATTGGTCCCCACTCTCTTCTGGCTTGTAGAGTTTCTGCCAAGAGATCAGCTGTTAGTCTGATGGGCTTCCCTTTGTGGGTAACCCGACCTTTCTCTCTGGCTGCCCTGAACATTTTTTCCTTCATTTCAACTTTGGTGAATGTGACAATTATGTGTCTTGGAGTTGCTCTTCTCGAGGAGTATCTTTGTGGCGTTCTCTGTATTTCCTGAATCTGAACGTTGGCCTGCTTTGCTAGATTGGGGAAGTTCTCCTGGATAATATTCTGCAGAGTGTTATCCAACTTGGTTCCATTCTCCCCGTCACTTTCAGGTACACCAATCAGACATAGATTTGGTCTTTTCACATAGTCCCGTATTTCTTGGAGGCTTTGTTCGTTTCTTTTTATTCTTTTTTCTCTAAACTTCTCTTCTTGCGTCATTTCATTCAATTTATCTTCCATCACTGATACCCTTTCTTCCAGCTGATCGCATTGGCTACTGAGTCTTCTGCATTCGTCACGTAGCTCTCGTGCCTTGGTTTTCAGCTCCATCAGGTCCTTTAAGGACTTCTCTGCATTGATTATTCTAGTTATCCATTTGTCTAATTTTTTTTCAAAGCTTTTAACTTCTTTGCCATTGGTTCGAATTTCCTCCTGTAGCTCAGAGTAGTTTGATCGTCTGAAGCCTTCTTCTCTCAACTCGTCAAAGTCATTCTCCATCCAGCTTTGTTCCATTGCTGGTGAGGAACTGCGTTCCTTTGGAGGAGGAGTGGCACTCTGATTTGTAGTTTCCAGTTTTTCTGCTCTGTTTTTTTCCCATCTTTGTGGTTTTATCTACCTTTTGTCTTTCATAATGGTGATGTACAGATGGGTTTTGGTGCGGATGTCCTTTCTGTTTGTTAGTTTTCCTTCTAACAGACAGGACCCTCAGCTGCAGGTCTGTTGGAGTTTGCTAGATGTCCACTCCAGACCCTGTTTGCCTGGGTTTCAGCAGCAGTGGCTGCAGAACAGCGGATATTGGTGAACCGCAAGTGCTGCTGCCTGATGGTTCCTCTGGAAGTTTTGTCTCAGAGGAGTACCTGGCCCTGTGAGGTGTCAGTCCGCCCCTACTGGGGGATGCCTCCCAGTTAGGCTACTTGGGGGTCAGGGACGCACTTGAGGAAGCAGTCTGCCTGTTCTCAGATCTCCAGCTGCGTGCTGAGAGAACCACTACTCTTTTCAAAGCTGTCAGAGAGGGATATTTAAGTCTGCAAGAGGTTACTGTTGTCTTTTTGTTTGTCTGTGCCCTGCCCTCAAAGGTGGAGCCTACGGAGGCAGGCAGGCCTCCTTGAGCTGTGGTGGGCTCCACCCAGTTTGAGCTTCCCTGCCGCTCCCTTTACCTAATCAAACAACTAACTGGGCAATGGCGGGTGCCCCTCCCCCAGCCTCACTGCCGCCTTGCAGTTTGATCTCAGACTGCTGTGCTAGCAATGAGGGAGACTCCGTGGGCACAGGACCCTCCGAGCCAGGTGCGGGTTATAATCTCCTGGTGTGCTGTTTTTTAAGCCCATTGGAAAAGCGCAGTATTAGGGTGGGAGTGACCCGATTTTCCAGATGCTGTCTGTCACCCTTTTCTTTGACTAGGAAAGGGAATTCCCTGACCCCTTGCACTTCCTGGGTGAGGCGATGCCTCACCCTGCTTTGGCTCATGCACAGTGCGCTGCACCCACTGTTCTGCACCTGCTGTCTGGCACTCCCCAGTGAGATGACCCGGGTACCTCAGTTGGAAATGCAGAAATCACCCGTCTTCTGCGTTGCTCATGCTGGGAGTTGTAGACAGGAGCTGTTCCTATTCGGCCCTCTTGGCTCCTGCCTCAAGATTTCTTTTAATACTATCCTTTATCCATTTTATCTTTACCTGAAACATCAGTCACCTTGGACATGTCTAACATTTCTTACAGATGTTCTAGAAAATCTAAATAAAATTGCTTGTCTCTGCCTCTGGCTTTGTTCATCTAACCCCATTTCTAGCTTCTTCAACTTGGGAAACAGGATTTTCCATTTTATGTACAAAAGAAAATGAAGGAGAGACAATTCAAAATAAAAAGCATGTTTTATTTCTTATTTCTATACTGTACCCAAAATAAATGAAACAGATTATCTTGCCTTTCGTGAAGCTGTCATAAGTACCTATAAATGTATTGGGTTTCTTAATGTCCTTCGAATTTTAGTTGTGACTATTATAACCATATTTTGAAAATATGATTTCAAGTAACTCAAATAGAAAGTTTAAAAGTACATCTTAAGAGGGCTGCATCACATCAAGACACTAATTTTTGAATCACACATGCTAGCACTTCTAGTTATAGATATTTCCTATTCAACAGTGACTTATGTTTCCTAAGGTTTTGTTCTTCATCTGAAGGTGCAAGGCTCATTTATTTTGCAAGACTTTTTGGATTTTTAAAAGGATCAAACAAGGTAACAAATGTAAAGCATCATAATGCCTGACCTGATAAATAGTAACTGTTACTCCTCTTCTGTCCTGGCAACTAAAACCTAACTGATGTTTGTTATGCATTATTTTGAACTAGGAACTAGAAATTAAAGTAAAAGTGTAAATGTTGTGATTTCAACAAATCAACTATATATCATCTTTTGCATTTAATAAAGTGAACATTTTGATGTGATTACTCTTGAAATTAGGAAATCTAAGAATCAGGCCATGTCTGGTTAACTATGTTCTTACACTTAATCTGGGCCTCATTGTTAGCCATCTGAACTTAAGAAGTTATCGCTATTTACACAGCTCTCTAAAAATAATTAATTTAAAAATCAATCTGTTGGAAAATAAAGTACTAAAATTATGAATATGATTGAAAAAAGACAAAACTCATGTTCAGAAGAAAATAATAAAATTAATCATGATTTCCTTTTGTTTTTACCTTAAAATTCATCTACATCAATGGTTATTTGAGTGTCAGAGAAATGTATGTTTTTATACCATTATTTGTCCTGTGTATTCTAATGCACATTAAAGAAAATGAAAACAAAACTAATATTTTGAAACATAAAGGTTGGAGACTTTCATATATACTATATAGTTAAGTGCTTAACAGGTCTTGTTATTCAAATGGAATTTTAAAAACTTGAATGTGTGCAAGTGTACATTAAATCCCACAAATTATTTGCTATTAGAATGGCTAGGATTCTTAGATGATAGTAGTTTTGACTTATTTGACTTTGTCAATAATGTAATAAATATATCAATTTATAAATTCTCAATGACTTTTAAAAATGTGTTTATTTTTAAAACTTTCTGATTACTTATTTTGCCATCTGCTGATAGGTGAATAAAGATCAACAGTATGGAGGTCTGTGTTCATAATCAACTGAACAGAACAAAAAGGCTGATCCCCCATCCAGTAAGAGAGAATTCTCTTACTTAGGTTAGAGAGGTTAAATTATTTCATTTAAAATAAAGTATATAGTTTTGTTAAATCAAGTTTAGCCTAAAGCTGCCTCCTTCTGGAGTCTCAGGGCCTACTGTGGCTCAGGAGTCTGCCCGATTTGTGAATCTTTCGTTACTCAATTAAACTCCTTTAAATTTAATTCAGCTAAAGTTTTTCTTTTAACAGTTTATAAGCCTGTTTCAAACAAAAATTTTTTCATTGATGAAGGGTTTACTGTGTGTGAACAAAAGAAAGTGTAGTGTAGTGTAGTGTAGTGAGGAAAAATAAGTTTTAGAGTCAGAGGATCTAACTGCATGCCCTTAATAAGTGTAATATAGCAGGGATAATGTATATCTACTGTGTTATCAGTAGGTGTAGCTGTGGCCAAGTATGCCATGTTAACACTCTCATTATCTTTGTGGTGCAATGGCTATTTAATAGTGCATGTCATAGACTCTTCATGGTCGCATGGCCTTGCCCTCATTACACACCTTGCTAATGTAGTCTACCACTATAACTGGGCCTCAATATGTTTTTTTGTAAGAAGGAAGCTAACCTTTGTTTGATGTCCATTTACTGGAAACCATCCTATATGCATATATATACATAATGTCTTCTTAAAGTATTTGTATAATGCCATGAAATAGTTATTATTAATTCCCATTTTTAACAAATAAAGTAAGGCTAAGAAAATTTTACTTTTTTTACTTCTGTCTCTCTCACTTTCTTTCTGTCTCTCATACACACCTGAGCATGTGCACACACACATACTGTAGGAAATCTAGTGGAGTTCATCTGATGTTTACATCACTATTTTGAGCTAAATGCTGACTCTTCACCAGTTTTATAATATGTGCATTTTTCATTTAGTCATAATCAGAAAAATACGTGTGATTCTTACACATACTCCATGAATGAAAAAATTGAGCACTAGAGAGCTTAAGTATCTTCTTAAAAAAAATTACATGGTAGAACAGGGATTTCACCATAGGATCATTGGACACAAACCTTCAGCTCTAACAACTACTCTACTGGTACTTCTGATGAGACACAGGTTACAGTTTAAGCATGGTCAGATATATGTAACTGCAATTCATCCAGATAAAAATAGGGCTCCTGTTCAATCTCAAATAAAATGAATTAATATCTCTGATATTAAAGGATATTAATCCTAATGGAATGTAGAATTTTTTGTTCATATTGCATTAAAGTATAATAAAAGTATAACTATTATAATATCTACATTCTGTTGTTATATAGTGATTGAATTAAACTTTTTTGGCAAATTCTAAAAGAATAGAACTTTGATTCTTATTTTCATTTATGTGCTGAGCAGTAAATTTTAAAAAACACTTTAAAAACTTGTGCTTTTATGTTTGAGTCTTACTATATTCCACATTTCATTATTTTGTTAATTATTTCAGAATGTAAATATTATTGTCATTCTGGTCAAAAATAATTTTTAAAATTTCACCATGAATAACATTTTGCATGTTTTTCAATAGATTAATATTCTTTCCACTGTGTACATGCATATAAATGATTACTGTTAATGAGAAATATATTGAAATGTGAAAAGAGGAAGAATGCCTTATCTGAGTCTATGAATATATTAAAATTTTAAGAATATTTTGGTTATTATATCTGACAATCAAATGGATAATTTAAGTATAAATATCTATCTACTTTTCTATTTACTTATTCATCAATTTATATAAAAACATACACACATGCATACATATATATGTGTAGGAATCATAGATGTATATATGCATATGTCATATATGAACACATATTTATATACAGTATGTGTGTGCTTGCAGATACACAGATTCACACACATAGACACACACACACACACGCACACAGAAAGAGAAGACACAGATTAATTTAGTCCCAATAATTATTTAACTATCTAGGACAGCAGATTTTACAAATACTGCAAAGAAATAATGTTATCCTTGCCTTTTAGGGCATCATAATGAAGATAAGCAGAAAACAAAATTATTGCTCTCAAGAAATATTTAAAATATGCTTGTATTAAGTTGGGATTCTCCAGGGAAACAAACCTAACTGAATGTGCATATGTGTTTGTGTGTATATTTGTGTGTGTATACATATACATGTGTGTGTTATATTATACACGTATATCAATTTAAGGCATTGGCTCACATTATTATGGAGGCAAGCAAGTTACAAGGTCTGCAGTGTGAGTTGGAAACTGAAGATCGAGAAAACTGTTGTTTTATTTCCACCTGAGTGTGAAGATCTGTAAACCAAGAGAGCTGATCACGTTTTTCTAGTCATAAGGCCCCAGACTTGGGACCCAAGAAGAGCCAATGTTTTAGTTAAGTCTAAAGGCAAGAAAAAAGCCAATACCCCCATTTGAAGGCCACCAGGCAGGAAGAATTCTTTTTTACTGGATGGGGGATCAGTCTTTTTGTTCTTTTCAGGCCCTAATCATTATTTGGAAGGCTACTTTAGGTTGAAGGACACTTCAATATCAAGAGAACTATCTAACCAACAAAAATTGGTTTCCAACATGATCTAGTAGATTGAAAAACTGGCCACAGTTCTTCGTTCCTTCTTATGTTTATGCCCATTTAATGTAGCTTTTATTTATTTTTTGTTTTTTGCCTCAAGTGGTGGGGTTTCTTTTTCCTTCTCTTTAATTCGAGTTGACTATGTGATTGGCTGGCAATAGAATGCAATATAAATGACAGTCTGTCAATTCTGATCCTAGAGCCCAAAATCTGGAGTCACTGACCTCCACTCTTTACTTTGAATTTTGTGCAGTTGCCACTTAAAAAAGTTTTAGCTGGCCTGCTGGGGATTGAAAGACCACAGAGGGCAAACACATTTGTCCACATAAGGCCAGCCCAACTGCCAAATCACAGAAGCATGAGTTAAAGAAATGGTTATAGTTTTAAACCACTTAATTTTGGAGTGGTTTGTCACAAAGCAAAAGCTAACTGATATACATGGTCAATATCTTCCTGGCAGAGGAGTAGGACATTAGTTTGTCATGTAGGCAATCTAAATTCACTTATACTGTATATAAAATTAGTTTGACACTTTATTTAATTATAAGATGAACTTCTTTTCACCCAAGTATATTAGACAAGCCACAGGTGTCAAGTCAGTCTTGCCTCTTTATAGTCTATCTTAACATGAAGATCCAGTGTGGTTTTAGTCTTTCGTGAGTTCTAGCTTTCTGATGCTGCCGTATAAGCACCACGAGACTTTGATTATCCAACTTACTTTTGAAATAATCACTATAAACCTGACTCCTGTTTAATTTTTTTTTTACATTAGAATGCCACACAATTGTCTAAGGAAGGGGCCCATGGAATCATACAGGTCTGTGGCCTGTTAGGAACTGGGCCACACAGCAAGAGGGAAAGCAAACATTATGGTTTGAGCTCTGCTTCCTGTCAGATCAGCGGCTGCATTAGATTCTCATAGGAGTGAAAACCTTATTGTGAACTGTGCATGTGAGGGATCTAGGCTGCACACTCATTATGAGAATCTAATGCCTGATGATCTGAGTGATCTGAAGTACAACGGTTTCATCCCGAAACCATTGCCCCCACCCCAACTCCCACCTCCATGAAAAAATTTTCTTCCACCTTTCAGGAAACCGGTCCCTGATGTCAAAATGGTTGGGGACCAATGGTCTAAGATGTCTAAAGGAAGAAAGAAATTTTTCTGCATAAAACATTTGGTATATTTTTAGGTAGACCTAGTGTAAGTCCAGATTGAGAGGCTTTGCCGTGTTTCACAGTTGCCTTTTCGTGTGTGTAGACACCGTGTATGTGTGTGAGTATATGAGTGCATCAAATAATGAATAGTAATATAAAACAAATTGCCTTTCTTATTGTCTAATGTTAATTAAAACCAAATGTCCCTTTCACAATGCACCTAATGTGCTTTAATTATTCTGTATTGTGCGGATGTGACAAAAGGGAACATGCAATTATTAAGCGGAAAAAGTACACATTGTACCAATAATTGTCCATAACGTGAAATAGTATTGCTTTTCCCCTGTGAATAACTTGAATCCTTGCCAAATAATCCACTCCACGCCCTTTAAATAATGTAAATTATTCTTTCACAATAATATGTATTTAAAATTACCTTTTATTGAGTTTAACAGAAACATGTTCATTTCCATTTTCCTTCTTTCCACAGTTTGAAATAATACAAAGCCATAATATGTTTTTAATGTTTTCTACTGGCATAAATTTTAATCATAAAAATGGGTGTTACTCTACAGAATATAGAGCTTTGGAAGCAGTTAGAATTAGATTTGAATGCTAATATTTTCTATTTAAATGTGAGCAAATCTCTTACCTCACTGAGATTAATTTTCTTGGGGTAAGAATACCTATACCTACAAGGATATTGAATGTGAAGGGGCTGATGAACACAGATAACAGGTATAAGGAGGCCAAGCCACAAATAACCTTTCTTATAATGCTTAATGATTAGGACATAGAAACAAAATCCATTAAGATAAACTCAGATTCTCAGATATCTGAATTATTTCTCAATCTTTCACTCTTAAATTATCTTCCTTTGCCTTTTCAATTATTTTTTCTATCAGTGAACCCTTACTTTCCTTCTAAATGGTGAAATTATTTGAGAACTACTTGAATAATATTTCTCACTTAACTAAATGCTGACATATCGGAAAGAAACTCTAGATAAAATACAAGGGTTTCCTGAAAGACAGCTACTGTCTTCGTTAGACTTTTTTCTCTCCAAAGGAGGAAGCTGATTTTCTCTAAAGTGATGTTGAAAAAGATCATTGAAAGAAGACCATGAAACAGAGACTGCTTTTCAGCCCAATTTTGGTGGTCATTTTTCTGCAGCTCTGTTCCCTTATCCATTTTTCAGTATCATGAAAGTCAGGTGTCAACTCTGGGAATGGCTTTTTGATTCTGACATTAATTCTCATGGTGGTTTTGAATATACAGGCGTAGTTCATCAGTTCATTATTCTTGTGGGAATTATTTGTGGACCCCCAGTTAGAATCTGGTTTTTAGCCATCAATCTGCAATCACTTAATTCCCAGAACTGAATTACTTCCTTTTTTAAATATCTAGGATATTTTCTGTTTTTTGCACTACACCCTGACAGATAAGGTTTCAAAATGTTTTTGAAAAGGCAATGTGTTTGCCCAACATAGTGGGATTGTAGGAAAGAAATGAGGATAGAGAGGTAGGTTGGATTCAAATTAAAGGGATTGTTCACTGTGTTGGTAAGGAATTAATTTTAAACTCATGACAAGCCACAAGAAGCTGCTGAACATAGTGGCAGCATGATCAATGTGTGTTTTAGAAAAGTGATTCTAGAATCTGCACCTGGAGTAAATGGAAGGATGCCAGACTGAAAGCAAGTGGTCTGATCTGATGGGACCTGTTGGAGCTGGCATCAACTATCATTGGATCAAAGATAATCTTCTGAGATAACCGTCCTTTCATAAACAATAGGCATAAATTGCTTTCAATACAGCTGAAAAAATCCAAGAAGAAAATTTTTATTTGATACCATAGCCAATAGTTGCCATTTTACTTAACACTTTAAAGAAATATCCATAACAGGCATTTTAAAATAAGCATTATAATATGATGTTCTAAAGAGAAGAAATACATTTTCAGGCATGGAAATATGTAAATAAATGATGTAGGAGATACATATATCAAGTATTCTCTCTGACAGAGTTCTTGGCAAATATATCAGTTCTTAAAGCTTCAGCATATCAGTTGTCTTCAATAAACCAGTAGAGCATTTGCAGAATCAAAAACCATTCAATGAAACCAAGTGCCTGACCTTTTATAAGTCTTTGGTACACACTGGTTCTTTTATTTTCCAGTATCCCTATAACACAGAAAGACTCTGATATTCCAAGCCAAAGCTAGGCATATTCTGAGGTAGAATGTGTCCATAGGTACAGATATTTTGTCTGTGGAGTACCAACAACTATATGGCCATTGAACAAGCTGACATAAGTGTCATAAAAGAAAATAAGTACTCCCTGATGATTCAGGAAAAGGAAGAATTATATAAATCTAACCAATCTTGCTGAAACTATTCCTAAAACTCAAGGAGGAAAGACTTCCCTAACACATTTTACAAGGCCAGCATCAATCCTCATAGCAAAAACTGGCAGACACACAATGAAAAAAAGAAAACTTCAGGTCAGTATCTCAGTGAACATAGAAAAATCCTCAACAAAATACTAGCTAACTGAATCCAGCAGCATATCAAAAAGATAATTCACCACAAACAAGTAAGCTTTATTCCTGCGATGCAAGGTTGGTTCACCATACACAAATAAATAAATGAGTCCCACCATATAAACAGAATCAAGAACAAAAACGATGTGATCATCGCAATAAATGCAGAAAAAGCTTTTGATAAAATCTAACATCACCTCATGATAAAAACCCTCAGCAGATTAGGCACTGAAGGAACATACCTCAAAATAATAAGAGCCATCTATGACAAAACAACAGCCTGCATTATACTGAACAGGCAAACTCTAGAAGCATTCTCCTTGAGCACTAGAACAAGACAAGAATGCCCACCCTCACCATGCCTATTCAATGTACTACTGAAAGTTATAGCCAAAGCAATGAAGCAAAAGGAAGAAATAAAAGGCATCTAACTAGGAAAAGAGAAAGTCATACTATCTTTCTTTGCTGATGATATGATTCTATATCTAAAAAACCCTACAGACTCTGCCAAAAGGCTTATAGCTAATAAAAAGTTCAGTAAAGTTTCAGGATACAAAATCAATATGAAAAATCAGTCGTATTTCTACACACCAACAACATTAAAGCTAAGAGCCAAATCAAGAATGCAATCCAACTTAAAATAGTCACAGAAAAAAATAAGTCACCTAGAAATATAGCTAGCAAAGGAGACGAAAGATACCTACAAGGAGAACTACAAAACATTTCTAAAATAAATCAGAGATGACACAAATAAATGGAAATATATCCCAGGCTCATCAGTTGGAAAAATCAGTATCATTAAAATGGCCATACTGCCCAAAGCAATTTACAGATTCAACACTATTCCTAATAAATTACCAATGCCATTTTTCACAGGATTAGAAAAAACTATTCTAAAATTCATGTGGAACCATAAAAGAGCCTGAATAGCCAAAGCAATCTTAAACAAAAAGAAGTAAGCTGGAGGTATCATATTACCCAACTTCAAACTATACTACAAGGCTACAATAACCAGAATAGCATGGTACTGGTAGAAAAGCAGACACATAGGCCAAAGGAATACAAAACTCATAAATAAAGCCACACAACTACAACCATCTGATCTTTGACAAAGTTGACAAAAATAAGCAATGGGAAAAAAGTCCCTGTTCAATAAATGGTGCTGGGGAAACTGGCTGTTCATATGCAGAAGAATGAAACTGGACCCCTACATCTTCACCATGTACAAAAATTAACTCAAGATAAATTTAAAACAACTGTAAGACCTTGATCTATAAAAATTCGAGAAGAAAACCTAAAAAATACCCTTCTCCATATTGGCCTTGACAAGGAATTTATGGCTATGTCCTCAAAAGCAATTGCCACAAAAACAAAAATTGAAATGTGGGACCTAATTAAACTAAAGAGCTTCTGTGCACACCAAGAAAAACTATTGAGAAAGTAAACAGACAACCCACAGAATGGGAGAAAATATTCACAAACAATGCATCTTTAAAAGGCCTCATATTCAGAAGATATAAATAATTCAAGCAATCCAACAAGCAAAAACCAAATGACCTCATTAAAAGAGGGCCAAAGACGTGAACAAACAGAAGATATACCAGCAGCCAACAAACATCTGAAAAAAAAATTCATCTTCCCTAATCATCAGAAAGATGAAAATAGAAAACACAAGGAGATGCCATCTCAAACCTGTCAGAATGGATTTTGTTAAAAAGCCAAAAAAATAGCAAAACTCCTAAAACCCAAGGATGAGGTTGCAAAGAACAGGACTGATGTAAATTAGCTCAGGCACTGTGGAGAGAAGTATGGAGATTTCTCAAAGAGCTGACATGAATTACCATTCTACCCAACAATGCCATTACTGTGTATATACCCAAAGGAAAATAAGTCATTCTACTAAAAAGAACAGGTACCCATATGTTCACTGCAGCATTATCCACTATAACGAAGACATGGAATCAACCCAGTTGCCCATCAATGATGTCATGCCTAGTGCCAGGTTCCAGCCAATGATGGGGTCTGAAGGGAGTGGTGGATGAGTGGCAGATAACTGAAAGAACACTTGGGGCATAGGCAGATGAAGTATGGTTTTATTCAGCAGCTCTCTCATCAGCAGCTCACTCACACTAGTTCTCTCATCAACAGCTCTTTCACATTTTCCATCTCTGTCCCGGCCACCTGCTCTGGCTCTGGGGTTTCTGCTGCTCAAACACACAGCTGCACAACCAGCTCTCCCTTACAGGGTCAGCAGCTTCACTCTCTCCCTCTCAGGGCACAAGCTGAGCCACGTCCTGGCTTTCCACTGTCTCTCTGCAAGATGGACATCTCTGACTCTCTCTCTTTCTCTGGGAGTGCCCTGAGCCAAGCCCGGACAGCATCAGCAGGGCAGTTATACCTTTTACAAATAATAGGCTCTGAGCCAGGTATGAACTTATAAAAGCAGGTTATATAACAAGTGGAATTATGCACCTGTGCTCCAATCCCACTGAGTCATGCAGGATGTTATCTCAGCATACTCTTGACCAAAGTACATCCATGTACCTTACATATGGTGTATTGGATAAAGAAAATGTGGTATATATATATCATAAAGTACTACACAGTCATACAAAAGAATGAAATCATTATCCTTTGCAGCAACATAGATGCATCTGGAAACCATTATCCTAAGTAAACGAATGCAGAAAGAGAAAACCAAGTACCTCATGTACTAGTAATGCATGTTTTCTCTTTAACTATTACTGAACTATGAGCCTAAGAATTCAAAAGTATTCAAGATCTCAAATGTACACTTTTGCCAGTAGTAGCTTATTATTAGTTTATGAATCATAGTTGCTTTCTGTTTACTTTTGTTTATTTACTATAAATATTTTTTCTATATGACGTTACTATTCAGACTAGAGAGAGCAGGCTCATTTTAGTTTTTTTTAATCAAAAGCTTGAGTGTGTATCAGAGTCACTTGGAGAATGTTTCAAAAATGAATAATTATGGCATTACCCTATACCTACAAAATAAAACTTTATGGGCAAGGCAAAAGGATCTTACTTATAAAGCTCTGACTATAGATGGATTATTAGAGGTTTTGGATTCCACTAACAAATGGCAAATCAATGTTACCATTGGTCTCAAGTAGTTATGAATTGTATTGTTTGTGAAGAAGCTGTCACCTGTAATCTGTAGGAACAATTTAAGTGTGAAAAATATAATGAGAGCCCATAAATAATGGCTGGAATATTATGGGAATGTACTATAGATCCTTCAGTTAGATAAAAGCATAGATGACACATTACTGATCAAAATGTTAACAATGAAACAGAAAATGAAAAAATGAAATAAATGAATAAGAAAAATGATTTATTGAATGCTTCTCTATGTCATAAATTGTTAGTCAATAAACATTATATCATTAGTTTAAACAAAAATTCTAACAAGTAACCATTTGTTTTAAAGTTATTCTGATACGGTAACAGACTGATTTACTACTATATTCCTTTAAGTCATGTACCGATATGTTTGGATTTGTGTCACCGCCCAAATCTCATGTCTAATTGGAAGAAGGGCCTGGTAGGAGATGACTGGATTAAGGGGGTAGATTTCCCATTGCTGTTCTCATGATAGTGAGTGAGTTCTCATGATAGTGAGTGAGTTCTCATGAGATCTGATGGTTTAAAAGTGTATGGCACCTTCCCCTTTGTGTGTTCTCCCTCTCTCTCCCTCTCTCTCTCTCTCTCTCTCGTGCATATTGTAAGATATGCCTGCTTTCTCTCCACCTTCTGTCATGATTGTAAGTTTCCTGAGGCTTCCCAGTAATGCTTACTGTTAAGTCTGAGTAAATTCCCAGTAATGCTTACTGTTAAGTCTGAGTAAATTAAATTTCTTCATAAATTACCCAGTCTCAGGTACTTCTTTATAGCATTGTGAGAAATAACTAATACAGAATATTGGCACCAGGAGTGGGATATTGCTATACAGATACCTGAAAATGTGGAAGCAACTTTGGAACTGGGTAACAGGCAGAGGTTGGAACAGTCCTGAGGGCTCAGAAGAAGATAGGAAGATGTGGGAAATATTGGAACTTCCTAGAGTATGGTTGTGACCTTGAATACTGATAGTGATATGGACAAAGAAGTCCAGGCTGAGGTGGAGATGAGGAACTTACTGGGAACTGGAGCAAAGGTCACTCTTGCTATGCTTTAGCAAAAAAAAAAAAAAAAAAAAAAAAGCAAAACAAACAAAAAACTGGCAGTTTTGTGCCTGTGCTCTAAAGATGTGTTGATTTTTGAACTTGAAGACATGATTTAGTGTGATTTAGTGCAACTTAGTGTAACTGGTGGAAGAAATTGTTAAGCAGCAAAGTGTTGAAAATGTAGCCTTGCTGTTCCTAAAAGCCTATGCCCATTTGCATAAAGAAAGAGAAGGTCTGAAATTGCAACTCATATTTAAAAGGGAGGAAGAGTATAAGAGTTTGACAAATTTGCAGCCCAGTTATGTGGTAGAAAAGAAAAACCAATTTTCTAGGGAGAATTCAAGCTGGCAGCAGAACACAGAAGTAAAGTGGAGACTAATGTTAATAACCAAGACAGTGGGGAAAATGCCTCGGAGACCTTTGCAGTAGCCCCTCCCATCACAGGCCTGGAGGCCTAGGAGGGAAACATGATTTCATGGGCCAGACCCAGGAGGGTCCTGCTGCTCTTTGCAGCCTTGGGATACAGTGCGCTGGGTCCCAGCCACTCCAACTTCAGCCGTGACCAAAAGGAGGCAATGTACAGCTCTGGCTGTTGCTTTAGAGGGTGCAAACCCCAAGCCTTGTCAGCTTCCACGTGGTGTTGGGCCTGCAGGAGCACAGGGATCGAAAGTTGAGGTATGGGAACTTCCACCTAGATTTCAGAGGATATATGAAAATGCCTGGATGTCCAGGCAGAAGTCTGCTGCTAGGGCAGAGTCCTCATGGAGAACCTCTACAAGGGCAATGTAGAGGGGAAATTTGGGGTTGGAGTCCCCACGTGGAATCCCCACTGCCTAGTGGAGCTGTGAGAAGAGGGCAATTATCTTGCAGACACTAGAGTGCTAGATCCACCAGTAGCTTGCACTGTTCACCTGGAAAAGATGCAGGCACTCAATGCCAGCCTGAGAAATCAGCTGCAGGGGGTGTACACTGCAGACGCACAGGGATGGAGCTGCACAAGGCCTAGGGAGCCCACATCTTGCATCAGTTTGCCCTCGATGTGAGACATGGAGTCAAAGGAGATTACTTTGGAACTTTAAGATTTAATGACAGTCCTCAGTGGTTTTGACTTGCATGGAGCTAGTAGCCCCTTTGTTTTGGCCAATTTCTCCCATGTGAAATGAAAGAATTTACACAATGCTTGCCTGTAACCCCATTGTATCTTGAAAGTAACTAATTTTTTTTTTTAATGGTCTAGGCTCACAGGCAGAAGGGACTTACCTCGCTCACATGAGGCTTTGGACTGTGAACTTTTAAGTTAATGCTGAAGTGAGTTAAGACAGGGGGACTCTTTGAGAAGGGATAATAGTATTTTGCAATGTGAGAAGGACATGAAGTTTTGGAGGCACCAGAGGCAGAATGACAGTGTTTGGATTTGTGTCCACAACCAAATCTCATGTCAAATTGGAGGTGGGGCCTGGTGGGAGGTGACTGATCATAGGGTCAGATGTCCTCCTGTCTGTTCTTATGATACTGAGTGAGTTCTCATGAGATCTGATTGTTTAAATGTGTGTGGCAATTTCCCCTTTACTTTCTGTCTCTCCTGCCACCATGGTAAGTTTTGCCTGGTTGCCTTTCACCTTCCACTATGATTGTAAGTTTCCTGGGACCCCCCCCAGTCTTGTTTCCTGTTAGGCCTACATAACTGTGAATAAATTGAGCCTCTTTATCAAATATATAGTTTGCAAATATATATGTATATATGCCTAGACTCTTGTAAATACAATACTCTTGTAAACACAACCAATATATTTCTGGTGTGGTTCTTGTTTACAGGTTCCAAGACAGACCTGATCATAAAACCAATAACAAAGAATGTCAGAAGTCTTTTACATGGAAGAAGAAAAAAATGCGAGCAAGAAGGCCTAAGAAAGGAGAGGTTTCAATAGGCGGTACACTCAGTTGTTCCCTTAGACCACCTTTGTTAGTCTTCGCCTCAAAGAAAAACATCTCCACTGAAAACCACATAATCTGGTTTAACAGATTAAATATATAAACTATGATGTGCTGGGAGAACTTCAGCTTTTTTTCCTAGCACTCACCTGATCCCAGAGATCTTATTCCAACATCTTAAACAGAAGTTAATAATTCTTTATTTGATTTAGAGTTTCAGATTCACTCTCAAGATCTGAGGACATCAGTTTAATTTTTAGGCTAATCTTTTTTTTTTTTTTTTTGAGATGGAGTTTCCCTCTTGTTGCCTAGGCTGGAGTGCAATGGCACAATCTCGGCTCACTGCAATCTCTGCCTCCTAGGTTCGAGAGATTCTCCTGCCTCAGCCTCCCTAGTAGCTGGGAATACAGGCGCCTGCCACCGTGCCCAGCTTATTTTTTATATTTTTAGTAGAGACGGGGTTTCACTGTGTTGGCCAGGCTGGTCACCAACTCCTGAACTCAGAAGATACACCCACCTCGGCCTCCCAAAGTGCTGGGATTACAGGCGTGAGCCACCACGCCCAGCCTAGGCTAATCTTAAAATACAACACATAAGCAAAACCTATTTAACAAGGGCAAAACTCACAAAATGAATTTAATTTTCATTTACAGTCCATTCTTAAATTCATATCTCTAGCCCTATCATTTTCTATGAGTTGTAGATCTGTTTATTCTGGGGCCCACATGAGATTAACTGATTCTAAACCATTTGAGATTCCATCTTACGCAGGAATTAATTTTTTTCTCTCCTCCTAAAAATGATACATTATCGTTCTTCCCTAAATAAGTGATTGACACTATAAGCACAATTCCTCAAATCAAAAAATTAGGAGTCTCTATTTTGACTAATTAGTTATTAAATATGTCAATTTAATATTATCCATGTTTAATGCTTAAATATACTTATATCTATCTTCTTTTTCCTCTCTGGCCATCATCCCATTTTTTCAGCTATTATTAGCCTCTCATCTGGACCTCTGTCAAATACACATATGATTTGACTCTACCTATGGCTTTTTTTTCTTCTTACATCAATCTTCAGTGCTGGCACACAGGATACAGGATGTTTTTAGATATGTTCTCTCTCTCTGGAGTACTGTTCCTTTCCTTGTTTACTGTTACCTCTTTTTCCTTTTTTTAGATCTCAAATAAGTTGTGACTTCCTCTGATAAATCTTTGGTAATTTCCAGTATAGCGTTAGCTAACCTCGCTTTCTGTTAGTTACCATACCACCATTTACCTCTCCTTTGTAGCAATTGATACAGTTGCAATATCATAGTTGTTTAGAAAATTTTGATCAATGTTTACACCTACTATTTTATAATAAAGTCCATGAAAGAAAAGAAAAAATAAGTTGCATTTGTTAAGAATTTGTTTCCAGTTTTGATCAGTGTTATTACACTTTCTACCTTAGCAACTAACTGTTTTGGAATGAATATGTGAAGTTTTTTTGACAGGTAACAGAGAAAAACAACACTAAGAGCCACAGCCTGGCTGAGTACAATCTGCTTGTCCTTCATGTTGCAAGGAGCTGTCAGCCTGGCCCTCAATGCCTTGGTGTTCTCTTGGTGAACATAAGGCATTTCACAGAATATCATCAAACAAGGCCACTCTGTGACCATAATAGATCAATAAGAAAAAAAAAAACAAAACACTATGTAATCAAGTCTGACAACTAACAACAAACATTACTATTTTCCTAAGCATAAAAATAACCAAATGATAGTTAATAGCTTGAAAGCTGTTTCTTTGCTAATTTCATTTGGCCTCACTCTAATCCTCTTTCCTTCTAGATACACATTATTGTTATTCCCAATCTAAATTTACTCTCGCTTCCGAACAACACATAAACTATAGGCAAGCTATGCTTCCTCTATCACTCCCAAATCACCTACCACAAGTTTAAATCTTATACATCCTTTCTAAGAGTCCCTAAATGAGAAGCCTCATTATTCCCTGTGGAGTGTTTCTTACGGTCTTTGGCTGTAGAGTATTGGCAGAGGCAACTTAAAACCTGTATGGATTTCAAACACAGTACAAATTCCACTTGTGCTTTAAGTATACTGACACACACACACACACATATCCATATTTGAATGATACAAAACCAAATTGACTTGATGTAAAATAATAAATTAACAAGATAATAAAAACTGTCTTTATAATGTATTATACTTAAAGCATGCTAGCCTCTTACCTGCTTAACCTCATTCAATTCTTAAAACAATGGTATAAGGGAGATGTTTACCATATTTATTTTGTATATGAGGAAATACAGGTTTTGCTGTAAAATCTGAAATTTTTGACACATTTGGAAATTGTATATTGACTATCAGATTCTTGAAACAGTCTTAACTACTAAACCACATTGTATACATACTTAAGTCATGCTTATGAATTTTCTCTTTAATCTGTGCAATTTCTATCTCATGACCAAATATCTGAAGTCTAAATAAAGTGGTATGTAAAGTGGTATAAAGAAAGTAGTGGAGAAACAACACCAAGTAATTTAAACTGCACAAATATTTATAGGATAAGTACTATTTGCTAAGTATCAAATAAAAGGTCTCAAATCTCAAGATTCTAGGATAACAATAAAAAACAAATATATA
This sequence comes from Pan paniscus, assembly GCF_029289425.2. NCBI lineage: Eukaryota > Metazoa > Chordata > Mammalia > Primates > Hominidae > Pan > Pan paniscus. The sequence goes on along the minus strand of NC_073253.2, from coordinate 95,238,233 downwards.
GATATTTATAATACAAGACAAAATATAATGTGTTATTAGGCAATTTTCAAGTGCTTTTTCAATTCAAAAGAAAGGAGATATTTTACCTGGTCAAAGAAATTAGGGCAATTTATTTGGCAATCGTTGACTTTTAATTGAGCTTGAAAACTGCTTAGGGTTTTAATAGTGATTATATCTAGAGGAGAAATTGGGTATGGTTTTTGAATTTTCTTCTTTATAGTTCTTAAAATCTTACTGATACGATAGCTTAAGAGAGTAGTAGAATTTTTGACGGAATGAGTTAGAATAAGAATGTTTAACAAAACTGAAAGTTTTATTAGGCTAGGGATCAAATCTGTTTTGCTCACTATGGTAGCTACTACATTAAATGCATAGTGTATGGAGTACTAAATAAATAATTAAAATTACGGAAAAGAATGAATAACAGTGAGTTTGGGATGATGTGGAAGGCACTAAGGAATATTGAAGGTATAGGATAAATTTCTATAGTGGAGAGACTGGTCAGAATACATATCATGATTTTGAGGAGAAATTTGAATTTTTGCCTACGATCATTTCACTTAATAAATCATGAAAAGCCTTTGACTATTTTTAGTCAAAGTGTACAGAAATATAATAATTTCAATATATGCCTTTTTAAGTTTAAAATATATTTCAAAATATGGCTACTTGGCATACTGAGTATTTTAAGCTGAAGGAATTTGAGAAATGAACAGAAGCATGAAAGTCTCTCTGACCTTCTTCTATCAATTTCCCCTGAAGTAGGCCAGAAAAGAATTCTTTGACCTTTCTCTAAAGTGGGTCATAGACACTCATTCCAGAGGTGGTCCTCCTATATTCAGAGGGAAAGAATGTCCTTATCTCTAAAGACCACGCGATACAAAGAACAATCTGAACCAACTCAGATACACTGCTCAGTTCCCTGCGGTGTATCACCATTAGATCATTCCCTTTTGTCCTCCAATCATACTTCTACCTGATTGCTCATAAAAATATGCAGACTAATCTATTTATTTGGGTCTTCATTTCCGAAGGCTCTCATGTCCCATAAAACTGATATTTCTCTTATTATTTTATCTTTTATTATAGGTGTCTCAGCCATGAATTTGGCAACAAGTGAGAAAAAGATACACTTTTTCTCTCCTACATGTATATATGGTAAACATTTTAATAGCATAAGTAGCATTACACACTCATACTGCAGTGAGCTCAATAAAAGTCAGTGAAGGATGGTGAATACTGATAATGATGGCTATGATGTTGACGAGAACATGATTAGACAGGTGTTTGATATGATAGTTTGTTAAGATCCACTTTAAATAGATTGACTTCTCAGAGACTTGCATGGATTGAGAACGTTAACTGGATGATAAATGCCTTGAGAATAAGACCCACATCTTAAGAATCCTTATAGACAGTAAAATTACGACTTGACTAATAGTCATTAAATGTAGAGGTAAATAGAATTTTTGTAAATATTAATTTCAAATCATCTTAAAGTATTCTGTGAAAATGGTGACTATTTCAGTAATAAACATTTCTTTAAGAAAACAATCTGTTTACTTAATATATAAAGTCAGTAATGTATATCATAGGAAGAATTTCTTAACTTTCATGAGTAGAGAGATTGATAACTGGAAACAGTGCTGAGAAGATATATTAATCTACAATAAGAATACTTAAATTATACAAGATTGTCAGATTTTATTTTAAAAAGAAATCAGTGATGGTCTTTCTACAAGTAATATAATTTAATTCTGAAAACAGAAAGATTGAAGATTTAAAATTTGGTAAATATTAATTAAGCAAATAATTCATATAGCTATGTTAATGACTACGTAATGATAATGTTAAATTCATCTGAAAGATAAAGATCACAAATATTGATGGACCTATCAAAATTATAAAGATAAAAGTAAAATATTGATTAAAATAAGAGTGAGAAACTAAAAAGTCTACCAAAATAGCAGTGGATGATTCTCTCATGTATATCTCAGTTATTGATTATTGAACCAGAGAAGAAGGAAGAGAGAGAGCAGACAGGTGTCAGGTGGGAGAAAAAGGAGAAGGGGAAGAAAAGACATAAATTATTTTTCTGTTTTGTCTATTTTCACTGCGTTATTCCCAGCAACTAAAAGGGTATGTGGTGCACCAGAAGTGTTCAGTCTTTTCAGTGAAATAGTGAACCAAGAGATTAGTTTTATTTTCCTGCAAGATTCATTATGTGAAAACTTAAAACCTAAGAAAGAGTTTGAAAGTTTACTAATATGAGAAAAGATAGGGACGTTTTAGACTACCCTAAAAATTCACAAGTATGAAAGGCTGGGTATTAAGTTGATAGATTGTTGTTAATAATTAATATGTCAAAAAAATTCAGTACTGAAATTTGAGAAATCCCTGAGTAGACTAAGGCATATCTTCCTTTTTAGTTCAGAAATGAAATGACAGTTAAAAATAATATACTAGCAACCATACAGGAAGATAGAATTAATATTTAAATTTTTAAAAATGAAATAAGCACAAAATTCCATTTTAAACAATGAATAAAACATAATAAAAACTTTTTACACATCTGCAATATATGTAAACACGTTTCTATAACCTTATACAAAAGCCTTTAAAAGTGATTTTGCACAATAGCAACACTAAGCAAGAAATTTGAGTGAAAAATGCACATAAAAAAGAATTCAAGATGATCAATACACACATGAAAAGTTATTTAACCTCACTAGTAACCAGAGTAAGTTTACATGGTTCTCTGTATTATTTTGAGAGTTATTGAAAATACAGACAATGCTCAGTTTTAAGAGAGGAATTAGCCTGTGAAAAAGCCCTGATAAGATAAAGTTTAACATGTTCAAGGCATGAAAGACAGCCAGTGTTTCTGGAATACAATAAATGAAAGAGAAAACTTAAGCCATTGTAGACTACAGGAAAGAGGTAGATTTATTTTGAAGTGAAATTGAGATATTCTTAAAGTTGTATGCAGGCAAATGATAGACTTTGTTTAAATTTTTGAAAGATGATTGTGGCTATTGTGTGAGGATTATATGAGAGCAACAGAAGTGTGGCAGCTCATTAGGTGGTGTCAACGTTATTCTATGTGAAAGATCATGACGTTCTGTACCATATGATATCTGTGAATATGGAACAGAAGAATAGAGAAACCTTTGGGAGGCCTAATTTTCAGATCTGGCTGCTCAGTTGATATAAAGAATGAGGGGTGAAGAAAGAACAAGCCTTATTTTCTGGTTGAATACCATAAAATGCTGCTGCTGATGATGAAACAAACAAAAACATTGACAAGAATTTAATCAACAAACGGTGGTCACGCCAAAAATTATTTAAGACAACACACTGCAAAAGGAAGTACAAAGTAAATAAGTTTTGAAATCTTAAAGTTTATACTAAAAGAAACTAAAAAGAGATTTTGACAAATTTAGAAACAATCCTAGAATTTGCATAGCATTTCCAATAACAAGATTGAAGATGAAAGAAACCTTTCTAAACATTAACTAATAATAAAGGTCTTCATCAACCATACTAGAAGAAAGACTGAATTACATTTTGTATTTTTGTAGAGACAATGCTATTATACAATTGTCATCATATGACATGGTAATCAGAAAAAATACAAACAAAATGTAAGAAAATGTATTATAGAGGTTGGTGAGAAAGTTAAATGGTGAAAATATGATTTTAAAAATATTTCTGGTGTTCAAAATTTGTAATTTTATAAAATTGGCTATTCATTGTGATTTATATAGTAATGTTTGGACTTAATGTGACAATTGCAATTTTGCCTTTTTTTTTTTTTTACACAGAAGACACATCAAATTTTCTAACTTTCAAAACCTGATACACCTAAAGCAGGCTGTCTTAACGTCTCAGATAGAAGTTTTCTAAACATGTTTTCTTAAAGAAATAGGCAGTTTATTTAAAAAATGAAATAGGCTTCTGAGATTTCAACAGAAAATAATTTTAGTATTTTAATCTTGTATAACTGGTCAGAGAGGAGACATTATTTCAGGATCATTGGAAGTATGTCTGAGAAATATCAGAGAGGGTCAAATCATTGAAAAAATGATGTTAATTACCTGAGGATTTTGCAACATGATGTAAAGCGAGGCTGTTGTATAAGATCAGGTCTGGAAGGCTGGACTCCAAATCTAAGATAAAAGTGTCAGTAAAAAAGATGAAATATGAAGATGAGGGGAAGAAAACCAAAATAATGTATGTAAAATTATTTACAGTTGAGGTCTGTTTGGGGGTTTAAACCTGTCAGGGGATACTATAATATTGCATATTAATGGCTCTTTTGTGACTTGTTAAAAATGGAGTTATTTGCAATACAAATAACTAAGGATTCCCAGAAGTTCAGAATGTAAAGAAAGTCCTTTAAGATGCTCAAAGCTGTGAAAGCAGTGCCTGTTAGGAAAAAATGTGCAAGTAAAATCATCACCTTCATAAGCTACATATGTCTTTAAAGTGCAAACATTTCTCAGGTTAGGTATTTCTCTGTGACCCTTTTTATTTGCATTTTGGGTGAGTTCATGATGAAATAAGAAGGTTCTCAACGTTACTATCATCCTGGGTATTAACTGACCATCAGTCTGTTTGATCATGACGTAAACTAACACAACATTAAAATACAGTAATAATGATCATATTGAATGATCATTATTGAATGACTCTGAAAAGACTCGTTATAACTATATTTAAGGAAGAAGAAATTTCCACAAGTTAAATTGTTCAGAGATCTGATTTTGTTTGTTTGTTTGTTTTCACTGTCTCTGACATCATGATGCCAAATAAACAGTTTTTCTCAATTATTATTATATATAAAGTTTAAAAGCCATTATAAATCATCCCATGCGTTCTTTTTATGTACAAAAAGTCTTTATGTGCATTAAATAGACATCTGGGTACTTGTGCTTTGATAGTTTAAAGTTCTTTTTACGTTAATCGGAAAAAGAAATGTTAGTTTTTAAGAAATAATATTTAAAACATCAAAATCATTTAGCGTTTAATATTACACTCCAGTTTTCTTAGTTGAGGAAAGTCCTGTTTGATCTGAAGATTATATGTTGTCCCTGAACTTATTTCTGATTTTGTGATGAGCATTGCATTTTTTTGAGCATTTTAGAAAATCTTATAATGCATATATAACATTTGCAGTAGTATTTGATTGTTTAGAGTAACCATGATTGCAATATGGATAATTTTTTTAATGCATAAGCCTGGAAAATTGCTCATGAGTTTACATCTCTCTCTATATATATATCAATATAATCTATGTCCCATCATAGAAGACTGCCTCAGTTTCAAGCCACTGTACTGAATCCCTAGAGTTACTAGGCAAGAAATATTAATGTAGGAACTGGGCAATGTTCAAGAAAAATAAAGCAGCTCTCTCAGTCTATCTTAGGTTTTTTATTTTTTCACTTCAGATAAAGATATGGGTATTGAAACTGTTATGAGTTGAATTACATGCCTCAGAAAGGATATGTCAAAGTCCTACCTACCCCAGGACCTCAGAATGTGCCCTTATTTGGAAATAGTGTCATCATATAGTTAGGGTAATGTGTGATCATACTGGAGTAGAGGAGACCACTAATCCAACCCCTTCGTTTTAGATTTCTAAACTCTAAGTGCTGCTATAACAAATACCAGAAAATGTGGAAATGGCTTTGGAATTTGGTCATGGGTAGAGGCTGGAATAATTTTTAGGTGCATGATAGAAAAAGCTGAGACTGCATTGAAGAATCTGTTAGAGGAATTATGTATGTTAAAGGTAATTCTACTGAGGGATGTGGTGGAAATGAAGAACATGTTATCGGAAACTGGAGGAAAAATGTTTCTTCTTAAAAAATGGCAAACAGAGAACTTGTAAGCCATGAACTTGAATATTTATTTATTTATTGTTTATTTTTTATTCATTCATTCATTTGTGAGACAGGGTCTCCCTTTGTCACCCAGGCTGGAGTGCAGTTGTGTGATCTTGGCTCACTGCAGCTTTGACTTCATGGGCTCAAGTGATCTTTCCGCCTCAGCCTTCCAGATAACTGGGACTACAGGTGTGCACCACCACACCCAACTAATTTTTGTACTTTTAGTAGAAATGGGGTTTCACCATGTTGCCCAGGCTGTTCTCAAACTCCTGGACTCAAGTGATCTACCTGTCTTCATCTCCCAAAGTGCTGGGGTTACAGGTGTGAGGCACCATGCTGGCTCAAACTTGAATATTTAGCTGAGAGAATTTCCAAGCAAAGAGTTCTTCAACACAGCCTGATTTCTCCTTGCTGCTTATAGTGAAACATGAGGAGATAAACTGAAGAAGGGACTGTTCAGCAAAAATACACTAGAATTTGATTTGGAAAATTCGCACCCTATCCAGGTAGTATAGTTTGGAAACAGTGCCAAGAATTTGACTGGGAAAGCATTTGCTACAGAGATCAGGTGTGTGACTTACAGATCTAATCAGCCACTCAGCAGAAGCCAGGAACAATGATGTGGTTTTCCAGGAAAAGTCTGTGAAGGAATTTCTTGCCTGATATCTTGGTGCCTAGTGCATTGCACAAGAAGCTGATAAAAATTTGGAGAATTTTATATCAGCAGAAACACTGCTAGCTTGGACTGAAAGGAACAGAGATGGGTTACAATTGAGGAAAAATGACTGTAAGACAGAGCTACAAATGCAAAGGCCTGGGATAGCATTACTTCCTAGGTTCCAGAGAGTAGGGCTGCTGCCTAGAGCTGAGCTGGCAGGGCCATCCCTCCAGGCCCAAAGAAGAGCACATTTGGCAATGAATTGTTATTTTTAAGCCTTAAAACTGAATGGAGGCAGAGTGCGGTGGCTCATGCCTGTAATCCCAGCACTTTGGGAGGCATAGACGAGTGGATTACTGGAGTTCAGGAGTTCGAGACCAGCCTGGCCAACATGGTGAAATGCCATTTATACCAAAAATACTAAAAAATTTAGCTGGACATGGTGGTGCACACCTGTAGTCCAACCTACTCAGGAGGCTGAGGCAGGAGAATCACTTGAACCCAGGAGGTGGAGGTTGCAGTGAGCCAAGATCGCGCCACTATACTCCAGCCTAGGCAACAGAGTGACACTCAATCTCAAAAAAAAAAAAAAAAAAAAAAAAGGATTAGCCCTACTCTGTTGCTAGCTTGCTTATACCAACTACCCCTTTTTTTCCTTCCAGTTTCTCCCTTTTCGAAAGGAAATGTCTGTCCTATTTCTGTAACTTGTTTTCTAATTTGTCTCAGGATACAGCATGTGCTGAATCTCAAACATACCTGATTTAGTTGATATTTATATGAGATTTAGAGTTGACGCTGGAATGAATTAAGACTTTTGGAGATGTTGAGGTGAAGTGAATGTATTTTGCATGTGGGAAGGATGTAAATTTGTTGCGGGACATGCTACATGCTAGACGCTGACCTCTTATGACTGAATTATCTCACTCCCTACCCAACCCCGACCAAAAAAAAAAATGTTAAATTTCTAACTTCCAGAGCCTGAGAATGTGACTTTATTTGGAAATAGGATTATTGCAGATGTAATTAGTTGGAATAAGGTCATACTGGAGTAGGGTGAGCCTCTAATCCATTATGACTACTGTCCTTATAAGAGGACAGCCTGAAGACGGTCATACAGAGAAAGCACCATGTGGTGACAGAGGCAGAAACATTAGAGCAATGAAGGTGCAAACCAAGGCCTGCCAATTGCCAGCCACTCACCAGAAACCAGAAGAGACAAGAAAGGATTTCCCTACAGGTTTCAAAAGAAGCATGGGCCTTCCAATGCATTGATTTCAGACATCTAACCCCCAGAGCTGTGTGATAATGCATTTCTATTTTAAGAAATACAATTTGTAGTGCTTTGTTACAGCAGCCCTAAGAAACAAATACAGAAACTTATATTCTTCTGTTACAAAAAAAGAGGAACAAATAGTATGAGAAAGATGATGTGTGCCAAATGACATGCAATCTTACTGACGGGAACCAATAGAAGCATATGGGAATTACGACAACCAAGGGAACAAATTCCACGTCTGAAGGATACAGCTTCCTTTATTAATCTCTTGGCGCATTGAGGTTTGAGTGTCAACCTTCTATTTCTTTAAGAAAAACTAAAAAATAGGATTTTTTAGGATTTTAATGAGATTTTAAAATTTCAAATTAATAACTTTAAATATGACTACCCTCAGATTGAACACAACATGTCTTAGCAAATATCTAGGTCATATGTCATTGATTATCAACCCTCAAAACTGATGGTTAAGGAGAAGAGAATCAAAACAGATTATAGCTGTTAGAATTTTCTTACACTATTCAGCTATGATAATTTTCTTCCAGCCTTTTAAGTCTATCAAATAAAACCTTCTTCTGCCATTTTTATCTTCAACTAGTGCAATCAAGTGCAATAGCAAAGAACAACATCTGATGTTTTGCTGCCATCTTTGTTATTCCAGGTTAATGTCCTTCTTATCCTTTTGTTTACTAAAATACTTTCATCATAACCATTTTACTATCCTTCTCTGCTGGTAGAAGAAAGATATATGAAAGTGTAACAATTTGTTAATTATAAGAGATGTAGGGAGAGTACTTAATTCTTTTTGTTCACTTAAAGTAATAATTTTTTTTTCTGAGCAATGCTGTCTAAATCAGAGCTTTAACTATTAGATGCACTCATTAGATTTTAGTAATTTTGGCATAATTTCCTCTTACCCTAACTCATTCTAATACTTCAATTAATTTTCAGGATTATCTACATGACAACTTCAGATATAAATATAGAAAAACCCATCTAGATGGTCATATCTACTTAGTTGTAAATGGCTTCCCATCAGACACTGCCTCCTGTCCATTGTACCCTCATTTGCAACCATCATGGCAGATGATTTTCAATTAAAAATACTCATTGCACCTTGTTTGACTCTAGAGAAAAATACTTTTTCTACCAAAAAATATGCAAATTGATTTGCCATGTGATTTTCAGTATGAGAAATAGTTTATTAAGACAAAGTCAGTAGCTCTGAAAGCAATTAATATTCAAACTAGTGGTAGAAATGGAAGGTTAAATATTAATTCAACTTTTTTAGTTTCAATTGTTAAAGGAAAGCCCTTTTACCACTGTGGCATTTCAGTCGTTTTGGTTTCAAATTCATTATCCTCATATATCAGCTTTTATTCATGTGAATATTGATTTGGGCTTTGTTATCTTAAAAAGAGAGTAAATGCACCTAAGTAAGAGAACCAAATAATTTATAGCCCCTAAAAAAGGAAAGAAAATAAATGAACAGAACATTCCCAGTGCAAAAGCTATTTACAATATGGTTGAAAAATACTTTGTAAATGAAAACATACTATTTATAACACCTGTTAAAAGAGAACAACATTTGTAGAAACTATTTGCCATGCCTTTATACTTTCTAGGAGAAGACAGTTTATGGATTTTTCTAGAAGGTGCCAGCTCTTCTCTGTCTGGCCTGCTATAAACCTTTGATAATTAATAGGCTGTCAACTGCTCCTCTAAAACTTCTATGCCTCTAGTTGCCATGAATGCCACCCAATATAACCCCCATGTTTCAAATACCCACATTCACACTATAAAAAGAAGAGCCATGTTTACTTGCCTACATGCTGATCTCTTGATTATCAGTATCTATAAAATGACTTTTGCCATATAATTTACAATACTGCTTTGTTTTGATTGCAAAAACACATCAATGGAGATCACATCCTTCTAAAAATTATTGCTTATGTATACCATGGGTTCACGAATATATTTATCACTACAATGACAAGAATAAAAGAGACATCTTTCTCAGAATTCTATGCCATTCACTCTCTTTCCATGCTGATTCTTCCCAACCCACTCAAAGGTACAGCTGTCTCCTAGAGAAGAGCTGCAACCTGAAGTATCTCCAGAGATTGACTACTGTCATCTAACAGTGCCTATCACAAGAGAATTCTAGGGGATCATTTGTTCCTGCTTAGCTTCTCAATGACTAGGAGCTTACAATTGAAAGCACTTTATGCTATGAAAGTACAGAAACATTTTATTCTACTAAGTTAGAGTTTAATATTTAGAGATTCAAAATATAAATGTGGAAAAACAAGAAACAGAGCTAGGCTATAGACGTAACTCTTGTCTTGTTGCATTACTGATCTTGTATTTCAAGTGTTCACCATTCTGTGGGCTATAGATACATCTGTCTGCATATTCACAAGACAAATATGGGTAGGAGTTATACATCAAATAACAGCGATCAATGAACACCCTACCCTAAGTTAATCAATGACCGTTTGCTCTACTTCCATCATATTTTATGGACATGAACTACAATACAAAGCAATCAGCCTGTGATATAAGACCCATGTTTTTGAGAAACAAATAATTAAGTAGTGGGATATGATTCAAAATGTGAAAATAATGACATAATTATACCCCCAAGGGATTTACAAGGCTTCACCTGTGCTAAAATGTTTCTAAATACTACAAGGGTGATTCATATATTTTATATAAACCTTATCTCCCACAGTTGCCTCATTTTAAAGATAAGAAATGCAATTACTGTATTCTAAGTAAATATACCCAGAGATACACAGGAGAGTTAGGTAGTCTGAAGGCTGAAAGGGCCACATAGGAATTTGGGACAAACATTATTGTAAGATTATTTAAATATGAATTGAACTGTTTTGGTATTAGAAGATAAACCTTCTTATTGAATTGAACTGTAATTCATATCTATATAAAAGTGACAATTCTTAATTAGCAGTCTAGAATTCCACCCCTTAGAAACACAGATTCTCCCCATTGCCCACTGTAATGCCATGACACTACATATAGCTGCCTTCAGTTTTAGGGTATGCTTGCTGAGAAAATAGTAAATCTCTTCCAGTTCCCTCTTGCAAATATTTCCATCTTATCTAGAGCATTTCTCCTGGCTCTAGGCTGTAAAGCACTCTTGAGGGAGGGGTAGAACACTGTAGAAACAAACATATGTTTTCTTGAAAGAAAAGTCCCTGAAGTTTTGTGAGCAATTTTCCTGCTTGTGTAGATTTATTTTTTATTATTACCCCATAGTATAATTCACCAAAAAATGAAATAAAGTGGCTTAGTTATCTTAACACATATCTGCAAATCTGTTGCTTCATATAACTCTCTATACATTTGTTATTAAAGAATGTATCCTCAAATAGATTATACCCATAAATTTGGGGGCCCTGAGATAAGAGAAGCCATTGAGTGACCTTGTTAGAGAAAGGGTGGGTTACTAACAAATTTCTAAGATTGCTTCAAAATAGATACATCTGATACTCCATCTGACTGTTGATTGAATATTTGACAAAATTCTTTTGAAATTTTTCAGTGACTTATTTCTTACTCAGTTTTTGTGATACTAAGATCATCATAAGTCTTATTTAGAAATAACAGGTTAAAAAAAGAAAAAAATCACATAGAATTGTAAATTAGTATCAGGTTTTGTTGTATAAACAAATGTACACACACAAAAAAAAGTGTGGTGTGAACAGACAAAAGCAATCTTGCTATATAAAATTGTCTTGATTATTTTGGTAGCTCCAATTGTTAAAGCTGGGAGTGATATGGCACAATGTAGTTGACCAGTTTTGTTAGATCAGAGGTGGCCCCACATCTGTATTTGGAGACTCACATTAGCACCTTCATGAAAGACTCTCTCCAGAATGCAGATACTAATTCTGAGGGCCAGACCTAAAGATGCTGTAGTATTGGAGGTGACAGTGCTCTGTGAGGTAGAAGGACACGTACACAGTAAGATTCCAGGTTCCTCAACAGTATTTTGCTGAGCTTGCCATGCTCTTATAATTAGTTTACATAGTTGTAGTAGAGCTTATGGAAGCTTCCTATGCAAGCACCTATTTTGAAAAACACTCATTTAACCAATGAAAAGCACTTTCTTATAACATTTCTATTAAGTAAAAAAAAGAACAGAAGATCTCTGATAGAGACTTCAATAATGGCAATTAAAGTATTTAAATATCCACATTTGGGTTGTTGATTTCTTACCTGCATGATTCAAATGCTAACTACTATTATCAGACTGTATATACAAAAATTGTTTTTAAAGCAGTTTTTCAAATCAAAAAATTAACTCTTGGCAGAGAATAAAGGAAAATAAAAAGCAGTGTGGGTATTAAACATACTATGTACCAATCAATCGAACAGGTAAGAAATTATTATATAGGTCTGGAAAGGATGATAGTTTAAAGTATGATCCAAGGGCTTGATCTGAGATCAATGAGTTAATATTACAGCAAGAGAGAGATTTCAGGACCCTGTGAGGAGAAAACAAGTCTGCTGTAAGAGTGGTTTAAGAATGGGAAGGGTAGTCACAGGTCGTAGTCATTCCATGGGAATCAGTGGTAACGCTTGGTAAAGTTGCTGCTGAAGGGGATCTGAAATGAAGGGGAAAGTTGAAGGGACTATCTTTCAAGTTACTTGCAATGTCATACTTCTATGACAACCCTACCTGTTATGTCTCCTTGTTTCTTGATAATATAATAACAGAATAAAAAAATACTCATTAAATTACCCAAACCTATATCAACCTAGAGCTCTATCTGTAGATAGATACAGGTTGATACTGGTTGATACAGGTAGATATAGAATTGACTTGCAGTTATAAGAGCAAGAGAAACATGGTTGTTATAGCTTCAAAAGAAGGCAATTTACATTGTAGGAAAAGATTAAGTGTTTATCTTATATATACTCTTAAAGAATGTAGGGATTATCCAGGGGAAGAGATGAGACAGAGAGCTGAGAGTATGGAAATGGGAGAAGGGTTAAGGGAATTATGAATAAAGCAAGCAGATTGAGCAAACAAATGAGGGTAATAAAAGGCATAATTGGAGAGGAGCAGGACAACAAGAAGAATGGTATTGCTAGAATTAAAATATCTGAAAATATAAAGGGTTGGTGAGGGTGTGATTCACTGGGAAGTCTTACAACATATACACTCCAAGAAAATAATATTAAACACACATTTTAGGCATTAGTTACCTGATACTCACATGTTTCAATGTAAATTGGTACACCTACTTTGGAAAATACTTAATTTTATCTTGCTAAACTGAATAAAAGAATCTTCTTTGACTCACAGATTTTGCTCAGATGTTTGTATCCTGGAGAAACTTTAATACATTTTCAGGGGAAAGAATAACATAGACACTAGAGAACATTTTAGCCTCTGTCACCCAGAGCAATCAATACATACATCATAATTCTTACTCAAATAAACATAAGGCCTCACACTAATAATCTATTTACCTCAGGTCCTTTTACATGATGCATCATGTTCAGGCTCCAACAAAAAGTTAGAAAGCATGCTAAAAAGCTAAAAACACAATCTAAAGGTACAAAGCAAGCATCAGAACCAGAAGCAGATATGACATATGTTCTGGAATTATCAGAGTAGGAATTTAAAATGATCGTGCTTAATATGCTAGGGTTTCTAATGGAAAAGTGATCAACATAGGCAGAAATGTGGAAACTCTAAGAAAGAATTGACTGAAAATGCTATAAATCAATAATACATAACAGAAATGATGATATTTGATAAGTCTGTTAGTAGATAGAATATGGCCAAGGAAAGAATCAGAGGTTGAAGATACATCAATAAAATCTCCCCAAACTGAAAAGCAAAGAGAAAATGAGTAAAGAAAAAATGGAACAGATTATCTATGAACTGAAGAACAATAATAAATGTGCAATACACATACAATGGGAATACAAGATGGAGAAGAAAGAAGAAAAGAATGGAATAAATACTTGAAAGAATAATGGTCAAGTGGCTTCTGTATGACAAAGTCAACAAAATAGGAATCCAACAGGTTCCTCTCAAAGGCAATATTGATGCAGACACAGACTCCTCAGCTGGTCAGTTTACCACAGAGCCCTGTAAAATGATATACCTGCAGAAAGTCTTTCAAATTTTCTTGTTTCCTTTCCAAAACTTCTTGCTCACTATCTCCATTGCTTGGTCGAGTTCTACATTTTAAATAGATGCTTTGATTCTGTTTTGCCAGTGCTTAAATTTAGCCAGATACCTCAGTTTATTAATCTTGGTACCAAGGGCACTTTCCACGGCCTACACTCCTCTCTACAGCACTTTTGATTGTTAACAGGATCTTTTCATTTGAATCTCCAGTGAGCTCAAACATCTTTGGACTCACCATCTTAATGTAGCATGTTCACCTGTTCCATCTCCTCAGAATCCTAAGAGCCCTCCTACAGAGTTGTGTAGGTGAGTGATAATAGGGACCTCGATGTCCTTGCTTCTTTCTCTTGCTCACCCAGGCCAGGGGTAAGAATACTTGCTATCCTCATCTTCATCTTCATCTCTTCTCTAGAAGAAATAGCTGCAGAACACTTACAGACTGATATTCAGCACTTCCTTCTCAGCTTCTGCAAGTACCTAACTGCTCACTCTGGGAGAAAGTAACAGGCACACTCACTTCAGAGTGACTGCAGGCTTTCTTTCTGATGGCCCCTTGCAGAGAAACTCACTGTGAAACTTTTTGTCATTTACTTACAAACTGGATCCAATGGGTAACCTTTCTTATTTGGTGCTGAATTGATGGAAAAGAATTTCACAATAACTCTTCCCACTGACCTCACCGTTGTGTATCAAGGAATAGAAGTGTCATTCACTTCATAGGAGGCACAGGAAGCATCCTATGAAACTTTGTTCTGTATGAAGTGCCTACATCAAGAGTTCCCTTCATTTGCAAGAAAAGGAAAAATGTTTGATATGAACCTGGTCTCTTAAAATATTATTTTCACTGGGAACATGTCAGAAGTGAGTAAACTAAAACTGTAGACAGCCCCTGGCAGGGTCTTGAAAACTGAAAACCATTGAAAGCCTCAGACTCCTTGCCTGGGGACAACCCTTGTGATGAGAACAGACATCTACTTCTTTGTCAGGATAAGGAGCAAGTTTGAGTATAGACGTTGGCATTTTTGGAGAATTCCCATAACTGCCTGTTTACTTGTTACAATCTCAAGATCGTCTGTTCTTTTGAGGTTTTGATTGATTTGATTAGGCATTTTAGCTGAAAATCAGAATGGTTTGTAGGGTAATAGAAGTCATTTTGTGAAAGAGGGAAGATGTATCACTTATGAGCATGTCTAGCTTTTCTGAAGGCTTTAAGTAATTCTGCCTCATTTTCCTGAGACTTTTGAAAAGGAAGTTCTGAGAACACGAGGTTCATGATGTGAGGTAGATAATATCGTTAAGAAGGAAAATGTTTTTAATCTTTAGTTTGAGGCTGCCTTAGTCTAGGCTGCCACTTTATAAAGAATAGGGTGTGAGAAAGCACTGTAGATAAAATAATCGGAGTTCAATGTATGTAATATTTTGTTTCCTAAAACGTTTTAGTAGAGCACTGAATTTTTTAAGTCCCTTCTGAAAAAGCATGGTTGGAAATCTGCCCATAAACTCAAGTTTCTCTTTGCCATTGGAGCTCAAAGTACATAAAGCGTTAACACAGTAGCACATTCTCACACTTCAGTGTTATAAATAGGGGCTGACTTTGATCTTATATAGGACAGAGAACTTAAGCAACTTTTTCAAGGTGACATTTGATAAAGCAATTTTCTGCATAATAAATGTCAGGCACACAGGAAAAAAATGAAAAAAGCTAAGGATATCTAGTTTTTAAATTCACTTCCTTATCCAAACTGTGAAAGTTTTGCAGCTTATGCTATTTCTGATAACAGTTTCCAAATAGTAATGTAATAGATATTACTTTAGGAATAAACTATTGTGGAGGCAATCCAATTTGTTGGTTCACTTCATTTGGTGATATTGGCAAGCTCAGTTGTTGTAATTGCTAAAGGAAGATTAAGAGAGGAATATTATCTGACTCCATGGAGATCAAATTAAGTTATAAGGGAAATCGGTGCAAAGGGAAAACATAATTTAATGTTGTTTCTATGTTTTAACTTTTGTTGCTCGTGTTTGTTTTCGCCTATTTTAACTCATTTAATTGTCTTAAAATACGTCATAGGTGAAATGTGAGAGTTAATGAATTTTCAGTCTCAAATATTGTTTTACCAAATGGGGTTATGTTCAATTTTTTTCTGAGGCAGACTTTTAGGTTCACTGCTTTCTGAAATAAACTTTAGGGCTGTCTTGGATCTTAGTCAGTATAACTTAAGCCAGAACACTTGAGAAATAGGTAGATGACAGCAGGTATTTACTACCTGAGTAGTTAAATAAATATTTCAGGTCAATTTTCTTTTCACAGTACTTCACCAACAGTAATTTATAGGGTGTAGCCGTTGATTAATTCAAATCACATATGTCAGATTGAGCAAAATATTATTTGATCTGCTTCTAACCTGAACATCTCAAATGTGGCACTGTCTCTTCAAAAATAGGGAATTGTGAAGATATATTTATGGTGTTTTAAAATAGGAAAATAATGTTTTAAATCAGAATCTTTTAATAAAGAAATTCCAACCAATGATTTTACTATTTTAAATGGACATTTGTAATTAAAGACAATGACAAATTTTAATATTAAATGTAATCTGAATATGCTCATTTCTCTTTTGAAGTTACTGTATTTGTAACTTATAAATACACAAGTCATATGCATTAGTATGCATACATTTTTCATCATACATATTCTATGAATGTGTTTTAAATGTTTGTTAATATTGTTATTCATATTTATATATTTTTAAATCAGATATGTTAGAAAGGCTGCTACTGCCCATACATTAATTGCTCTATTAAAAATTACTTGGTGATGTAATGTATAGGTGGATTAAGTTTTGAATTTTGAATGAGTGGCAAAAATGATGCATTCCTAGAATAAAATTTAGTTGTTTTACATTTTTGCTTACTATTTACAGCTAGAACACAAGTTCTGGTATTTATATATAAACCTTGCCTTCTTATGTATACTCATTATAAGCCATATACTTTTGTTCATCTTTGTTAGTTATATATTTATTTTATTATAATAACTAAAACTATCCAAATACACCATTTAAATATATGACAATGATAATTGTAATGTCTCATAATTGTATAGTTACGCTTAATTAATTTCATAAAGTTGACAGTTTTAGTTAATGTTTTATATTTCTATACTCAGTAGCTGAGAAGTTATTTTCTGTTTCAATAATTCATATACAAAAATGATGTGGGAAGCAGAAAAACACACAGATAAAATGTTCAGACAATACTGAAATCCATAAATGATTCTTTAAAATTATATTACAAATCACTCTATAAAAAGGCAATGAATAAAGAACAGTTAGATTAATAAATTGCAGGGAAATTATTAACTTGTCACAATTTCTGATTTTTATTCTGATTACATCTCAGTAATGTTTCTTAAGTCGTGAGAGTTTTTTATCCTATCCTTTCGTATAAAGATGTATGAACAGACATTACTTGTCTCTGACACTCAGTACTAACCATCACACTGATCATTGATTTTTAGTAGTGCCGATTTAGATTTGCATTCAGCCGTTTCTTACCTGAGCATCTATCTGTCCAGAGGTCACACGGTTTGCTGAACTTAGAGCTCTAAGCTATGACTACAGTCCCCACGGTAGCTAACTAGATCATCTGGGGATTAACTCATCAAAAGAAATTTGCTTCATTCAACCATGTAAAATATTAAGCCCAAGAAGCATGTTTCTAAGCATCATCTCTAAATTTAGTTATGGTTTAACAAGGCAACTTAGGAGTAATGGTCTTGACTGTTTTGACCTTCTTGATAACCTATTAATATTGCAGGGCACTATATAATCATATTTAACAAAATAACTAGTATATTATAAAGAGTAAGTGACTCCAGCCTGGGTAACAGAGTGAGATCCTGTCTCAAAAAAAAACATATATATATATTCATATTCATATATATGCATATATTTTATTAGATAATTAGCTCTTTTCATCGTGAGGCTTAATTCAGTTGAATTATTATCTTAAATCCAAATTTTGAGAAGTTAATAAAATTCTGTGAAATTTACCTAAAACAACACAGAGCAAACCATGTCTTACAATAAATGGTTACTGACCTTTCACATGAAAATTTAGTGAAATTACTTCTCTGAGGAAAATAAACGTGACAGAAAATGAACATATGGGATTTTGTTGCTCAAAAGCATTTATATGATTAGTACATGTTAGTTATAAATGGACATATATTTTAGTTTTTGTTTGTTTGTTTGTTTGGAGACAGAATCTCACTCTGTTACCTAGGCTGGTGTGCATTGACGTGATCATGGCTCACTGCAGCCTTGAACTCCTGGGCTCCAGTGATCCTCCCACCTCAGCCTCTTCAGTGGTAGGGATTGCAGGTATGAGCCACCTCACACAGGTGATATTTTTGAATCACAGAAAAAATAGTAAATTTTATGGGGTAGTTCGTCATAATTGATTCCCTCTTTATGTTTTTTAAATAAAATAGAAATTCATTCAAGTTTAGATTTTAATGATACTAATATAATTTTTGGAGATTATTTTACTGAAAAATGGCTAAATGTAAGGCAAAGTAAGAAAAAACTCAAAAGCAAGGAGTGAAATTATTCATCAAAATGTATAGGTTATTCCTACTTAATTATTTAGACAACAATAATTTTTTATAAGAAACATACATGTTAGTTTCTTTTTAACATTTATTTTAGGCTTTGGGGATACATTTAAAAGTTTGTTACATAGATAAACATGTGTCACAGTGGTTTGTTGTACATATTGTAACATCATCCAGGTATTAAGCCCAGTATCCAATAGTTATCTTTTCTGCTCCTCTCCTTCTTCTCACACTTCCACCTCAAGTGGAATTCTGTTTCCTTCCTTGTGTTCATAAGTTCTTATCATTTAGCTCCCACTTAAAAGTCAGAACATGTGATATTTGGTTTTCTGTTCCTGTGTTAATTTGCTAAGAATAATGGCCTCCAGCTCCATCCATGTTTCTGCAAGAGAACATGATCTTGTTTTTTTTCATGGCTACATAGTATTCCACGGTGTGTATGTACCTGATTTTCTTTATCCAGTCTGTCATTGGTGGGCAGTTAGGTTGTTTTTTTTTTTTTTTTTTTTTTTTTTTTGCTATTGTGAATAGTGCTTCAATGAATATTCACATGCATTTGTCTTTATGGTAGAATGATTTATATTCCTCTAGGTATATGCCCAGCAACAGGATTGCTGGGCTGAATGGTAGTTAGGATTTTAGCTCTTTGAGGAATCACCGTACTGCTTTCAAAATGATTAAACTAATTTATACTCCACCAGCAGTGTATAAGTTTTCCCTTTTCTCTGCAACCTTGCTAGCATCCGTTATTTTTTGACTTTTTAGTCATAGCCATTCAGACTGGTGTAAGGTAGCATCTCGTGGTTTTGATTTGCATTTCTTTAATGATCAGTAAATTGAGGTTTTATTCATATGATTTTTGGCTGCATATTTGTCTTCTTTTGAGAAATATCTGTTCATGTCCTTTGCCCACTTTTTGATTAGTTGGCTTGTTGGATTTTCTCCTGTAAACTTGTTTAAGTTCCTTATAGATGTTGGATATTTTGTCCAATGAATAGTTTGCAAAATTATTCTCCCACTTTGTAGGCTGTCTGTTTACTCTGTTGATAGTTGCTTTTGCTGCGAAGAAGCTCTTAACTTTAACTAGGCCCATTTGTCAATTTTTGCTTTTGTTGCAATTGCCTTTGATGTCTTTGTCATGAAATCTTTGCCAGTTCCTCTGTCCAGAAAGATATTTCCTAGGTTATCTTCCAAAGTTTTTATAGTTCTGGGTTGACCATTTAAGTCTTCCATAAATCTTGAGTTGATTTTTGTATATAGTGTAA
The DNA here is from genome assembly GCF_029289425.2 of Pan paniscus. Taxonomy (NCBI): domain Eukaryota; kingdom Metazoa; phylum Chordata; class Mammalia; order Primates; family Hominidae; genus Pan; species Pan paniscus. The sequence goes on along the minus strand of NC_073253.2, from coordinate 95,218,356 downwards.
AAGGGGGTCCAGTTTCAATCTTCTGTATATGGCTAGCCGGGTATCCCAGCACTATTTATTGAATAGGGAGTCTTTTCCTCATTGCCTGTTTTTGTCACCTTTGTTGAGGATCACATGGTCATAGGTGTGCAGCCTTATTTCTGGGTTCTCTATGCTATTCCATTTGTCTATGTTCCTTTTTTGTACCAGTACCATGATTTTATGGTTACAATAGCCTTGTAATATAGTTTGAAGTCGGGTAATATAAGGTTTCTGTAACAAATTAACACAAATTTTATCAAATTTAACACAAATTGGTGTCTTAAAACAACATAAATTGATTCTCTTATAGTTCTGGTGGTTAAATCTCAAATCAAGGTTTTGGCAAGGTCAGTATGATAAAATGTACTCCCATTAACATAATCAGAGAAGTAAAATCCCATGTTATTTGGCACAATTAAACTTCAGACAGGGAGATCATTTGGCTGTGCTTGACCTAATCACATGAGTCTTTTAAAAGCAATTTTTTGCACACAATTTTTCCCAAGATGGTAGTAAGAGGAAGTAAGATGTTAAAAAAATGAGAAGGGTTGGATATTCCTTGTTGGCTTGAAAGTTGAGGGAGACTACTAGTGTTAAATAATGCAGGCAGTATAGTTATTTAGAGCCATCCCCAGCTGATAGCTAGCCAGTAAGCTTTAGTCCTACACTCACATTGAATGAATCCTGCTAACAAGAAGAATGAGCTTGGAAGCAGAATTTTCCCCAAAGCCTCTAGGCAAGAACTGTATCCAACCAGTCCTTGATTTCTGCTATGTGTATATCAAGCAGAGAAATCAGCCACAGAGTCAAATTTTTGACCTATGTAAGTATGAGTCAATAAATGGATGTTGGTTTAAGTTGCTAAGTTTGTAGCAATAAAAATAAAGCTTCTATGTTAGTAGTGTTAAAAAGTTTCTAACAATTAAAGAGGCCTATTTTGTGCTAGAAGTATGGTACCTCTATAACAAAATATAAAATGTAGGAGTGGTTTTAGAATTGGTCAGTGGAAGAATGCTGAGGAAATGTTAAGGAGTATTATTAAAAAGCCTATAGTGCTTTGGACAGGCACTATAGTTAGTAGAAATAGAGACATTAAAGACAGTGCTGTTAGTAGAAATAGAGATGTTAAAGACAGTGCTGGCTAGAAGTCAGAAGGAAGAGAGGAACATTATAGAAAAATTCTGGATTGTTTTAACAGAAGCCTTAAATCACTGTTAACATACATTTGTTAGAATTCTAGACTTTAAGAATTATGTGGTGACCACCCAGAAGAAGTGTAGAGCATGTTATTGGAAACTAGAAGAAAAAAGATATTTTTATGTGATTACTGAAACTTTGACCAAATATGTCCTGAAATTATGTGGAAAGCAGAACTTGTATGTGACAAATTGGATACAGAGCTGAGGAGATTTCTAATTGAAGTGTTGAGGACACTCCCTGGTTTCTTGCTGCTTATAGTAAACTGAGAGAAAAGAGATCAATATAGAAAAGAACTAATCAACAAAAAGGGACCAAAGTTGACGATTTGAGAAATTCTTAGCCTGCCCTGATGGTGAAAGACATTAAAATTGCATGCAAAAGCATGACATAAAAAAGATCAAAAGTATGCCTCACAGATTTTATCAGTCTAACTTGAGAGACCACAGGAAGTTTACAGGCATTGTCCCTTAGCCATGTCAGCAGAAGCAAAAGATAGAGAAATGATTGTCTCAGAATCACCCATGGATATGGTTTTTGTCTAAGAGTCAACCTTTGTGGCCAACAAGGTTCCATTACTGAGAACACAGTCAAGTTGGACTGAACATAGGGTTACAGTGAGCCGAGATCGTGCCACTGCACTCCAGCCTGGGCGATGGTGAAAGATCTTATCTCAAAGAGAGAGACAGAGAATACAAAATGAAAGTAAGCCATAAAGCCCACAAAATTTTACTGACAAGGTATTACAGCTGCTCAGCTTTAATTAATTAATTAATTAATTATTTTTGGGGGGACACCTTTCATGAAAATGGAAGCATGTCTCACAGCGTGGAAGCCAGAGCACCAAGGATGGGACTGACACCCCAGAGGCCAATAATGACAGCCACAGAAGATTATTTCCAGGACTCATCCCTAATTAAGAAACTCTGACTCTAGTTTGCCCAGCTGGATTACAAAACTGCTTTGGAACAGTGACTCTATTTTACATTTCATTTTCTCTCTTTTTGAACTATTCTCTCTTTGTTTTAAATATCTATAATTGTTGACCTATGGCTATCCCATCCATTGTCGTATACTGAAGGTATTGCAATGAATAACTTATCCAGTTAGTTTTAAAGTACACTTTCAGAAAAAAATATGCCACAGGATTTGTACTTAATGAATGTATACTCAGGGCATCCATTTTACCAAACTTAGATGAGAAATTTTTACTTTTGAGCCAAGGATATTAGGATAAAATGTTGGATTTGAGGTGATGCTATAATGGGATGATATCCTTAGGAACTTTGGGAAGGAGTGGATATATTCCTTATTTGTAAGGGACATGAATATTTGGGATCACAGTGTGGACTATGGTGACCAGAATTCTAAGATGGTCACAGATTTCTTACACCCTATTACGTGATATATAGCTTCCAGACTGTGAATTTGATAGTTTTTAACCTGTGTGATTATGTTATTTAATAAGAAACAGTTGACCTTAAACTATAGATATTATCCAGGCAGACCTTGAGCCCTTTAAAAGCTGAGATATTTCTGCAGCTGGTCACAGAAACGGAAGTCAGAAACTCCACGGATGAGCAGGATTTGATGTGGCCTGCTTACTTACTAATGGAAGGCATCATGTGGTAAGGAAGGCAGATGGCTTCTAGGAACTGACAGTCAGCAAGAAATCACGAACCTCAGTCATACAGTTACAGAACTGGACTCTGTCAATAGTAATAATTACGGAAGCAATTTTATCCCCAGAGCCAACAGACAAGAAATAAATACAGCAAATGCTCTGATTTCAGCATTGTGATGTACTTAGCAGAGAACCAAATACCTTGTGCTAGACTTGGAATGAGAAAACTGTAACTTAGTAAATGGATATTAAGCTGCTAAGTTTATATTAAGTGGTTAAATCACAATAAAATACTAATGTAAATGTCTTTTGATTATCAAAGAGTTAATTTTCATGAAATTATCCTTTTTTTGTCATTCATATTTTTTGAGTTCTAAAAAATCTTTGCCTAGGCTTAGGTCATGAAGATTTTTTCAGTTTACGTTTTCATTTTTTTATGTCTATGATTTATCTCAAACAAATTTTTGTTATAGAGCTATTTAGCAGTTAAGTTTCCTTTTTTTCTTTTTTTTTCAGATATCAATAGGTGAATAGATAGACCGAGGTACACTCACATAATGGAATATTATTGAGTGATAAAAAGTGAGCTCTCAAGCCATAAAAACATGGAAAAATCTCAAATGCATATTACTAAGTGAAAGAACCAATCTGAACAAAAGCTAGAAACTGCATGATTCCAATTATTTATGTCCTGTCATCTGGTATTATGTAAGATACAATAGTGTTCATCATGATTCACTAGAAGTTATTATAATTGTGATATCAGACTGGAAAGTTATTTATACAATCTGTACCTCAGGATTGGGATGAAAGGCTTTAGGATGTATCTCTGAACTTATGTAAACATTTCTCTGGGAAGCATAACTTTATAGGTGACCGTAAACTTCCAAACAAATATTTTAAATCAGTCAAGTCCAGGGATTTACTAGATTTTTAAAGGACAAATTATGTTCACAAAGAAAGAAGCACTGTTTGCAAATATAATACTACAACATTTTTATTAAATATTTACTAATTTTTAATGATTTATTCACAGAGAACTTTTTTTAGAAATACAGTGGTACCTGGATTGATGAGTCTAATACTGCATCGCACACCCATTATGCAACCTCTTTCACCTTTACAAGTTTATGCACACTTATCCATACACACACACTCATATCAAGTTCCTTTTTTTACGCTTCATAACAGATAATGTGTCAGTTGGATTATTTTTAAACTGTATGGTTTCTCTACTCTGGCCAAGGACATAGCTGAGTTCTTCCTATGTTTCAGTCTTTACTTTTCCATTATCAGTGAATCATGATACATGAAACAGCAAATTTAAGTTCCATCTATCAAAAAGAAAATTTGTAAGAAATTCTCATATATACAGCATTATAAAGAACTGGTTCTAAATTCTGGAATCATATAGCAAAAATGTGACTGTAACAATTTTTGTTTTGTCTGTTACCCTTATTTCCTAATATATACTGAGATTTCTTCTGAACCTGAAGTATTTTAGCTTTCATTTCATAGACAGTAATGAAAAAGGAACAACAAAAGCATTGCTTCAGTCTGTAAACAAGTTTTATATTACTAGTAATATTACAAAGAACTAAGAAACTAAATTTATTTTGGAAAAACTAAATCATTGTTATAATATAGAGATTTTTTAAATGATTGAATTATTTTTGTTTTCAATTTTATATTCTTTTTACCTCAGCCTAGAGAATTGCAGGGTACGTGGGTTTAAATGGATAATTAAAATAGTAATAGGGACTGAGTAAAATAATTTCTGTGATTGTGTAAATCAGTAAGATGAATATTCAACATTTTAGTTATTTAGATATTCTGATTAGGTAAAATGATGGCATCACAACTGAACATCAGGTTGACTGATGAAATATTTCACTTTCCAGTCATTGAAAGATCTTGTGTCTCTACTAATTTATCAACAAGTATTCTTCTTATTGATTGTTCTACTAAAAATGAAAAAAATACATATATTTAGGTGATTATAAAAACTCAGAGTTTCTGATTATGGATTTATAGAGTAATAGGTGGTCATGATCTAATATAAGATAATTTAGAGGCATTTAGAGGATTACCTTTTCAAAAGCATTAAACATTGTTAGGAAGATTGATATATTAAAGAGGAATCAGTGATTTAGGATAATTTTTATTATAACAAATAACATGCTGTAAAATAATATTTGTGTTAATATGGATTATAGAAGTAAACAATAGGGAATCAAATGAAATTCTGGTAAATATTCAATATTAAATATGGACATGTAATTTTATTCATGTGTAATAATGTTTTTCTTGCATTTCATGATTATTATCAGAGTGAGGCAAATATAAAATAACCTGTATATGTTATAGCATATTTAAAGTGGTAAATATTTTATTTAACAAATATGGAAAATAATCAAATAATAGTAAAACCAATAAAACAAATTCTGATTTTATTTTAACCTGTTCATGTTAAATCATCCAAATACTCCTTGGAAAACATTAGATTATTTAGTGATTTTTACACTTACTATAGCAAAATATGAGTTCTGTTAGCCTCTGGAATGTACCTTACTCAAATAATGGTTCCTGGATCCTGTTATGCAAGTAAAGGTAAAGAAATTATCATCTGTTCAACTACAATATGTATTTACGTTTTTTGGTTTTGTTTTTTTTTTTAGACAGAGTCTTGCCCTGTTGCCCAGGCTGGAGTGCAGTGGTCCCATCTTGGCTCACTGTAAACTCTGCCTCCCAGTTCAGTGATTCTCCTGCTTCAGCCTCCCTAGTAGCTGGAACTACAGGTGCAACCACGCCTGACTAATTTTTGTATTTTTAGTACAGACGGGGTTTCATCATATAGGCCAGGCTGGTCCGGAACTCCTAACCTCAAGTGATCCACCCAGCTCGGCCTCCCAAAGTGCTGGGATTACAGCTGTAAGCCACAATGTGTATTTCTATCAACCACATATATGTGATTGTTCAATGGAAAGTCATGTTAGTGTGACAAGAAATAAGAAAGTTGTGTTAGCTCATCAACCTTTTGACCTAGGCAAAAGAACTGTAATTGGAGAGTTGAATTATTCCCTTTGACAGAAAAGGAAAAAGCATTTAACTCTGCTTTATACACAAATGGGAACTCTCTTAGCTAGAATGAGACACTTTATTTATTTATTTATTTTTGAGACAAAGTCTCACTCTGTTGCCCAAGCTGGAGTGCAGTGGTGCCATCTCAGCTCACTGCAACCTCCACCTCCTAGGGTTCAAGCGATTCTTCTGCCTCAGCCTCCCGAGTAGCTGGGACTACAGGCGCGTGCCACCAAGCCCGGCTAATTTGCTATTTTTAGTAGGGACGGGGTTTCGCTGTGTTGGCCAAGCTGGTCTTGAACTCCTGACCTCGTGATCCACCCACCTCGGCCTCCCAAAGTGCTTGGATGACAGGCATGAGCCACTGCAAGCCAGCAAATGAGGCACTTTAAGTAGAAAATTTGAGCTCTTCTTTCATAAAATTAGAAATGATTGCCTAATAAATCCAGTTCCGGTTAGGATGTGAGATTTCTCTCATCATACAAGACAACATTGGATAAACAAACAAAATCACACTTTGCTTTAAAGTCATCTAAGTGTATTGGATATAAGAATGTCGGCCGGGCGCGGTGGCTCACGCCTGTAATCCCAGCACTTTGGGAGGCTGAGGCAGGCGGATTACAAGGTCAGGAGATTGAGACCATCCTGGCTAACACGGTAAAACCCTGTCTCTACTAAAAATACAAAAAAATTATCCGGGCGTGGTGGCGGGCGACTGTAGTCCCAGCTACTCGGGAGGCTGAGGCAGGAGAATGGCGTGACCCCGGGAGGCGGAGCTTGCAGTGAGCCGAGATCGCGCCACTGCACTCCAGCCTGGGCGAAAGAGTGAGACTCCGCCTCAAAAAAAAAGAATGTCTAGAAACCCAATTCCCAAGAGAAATGACTGGGGGATGCAAGTTAAGGGAGGACTGAGGAATATACCTGCCACAGAAGAAGAGACTTTTTGGGGATGGGGAGAAACACGCTAAACTTGTAATGAATGCTTGTGTTGGGATGACTGTTTGGAATCTGGAAGAGCCTCAGGGTAGAAATAAATCTCTTGACCACACAGTTATAACCTGTAAGAATTTGCTCAGTTAGCATCTGTGTTGTAAAGTGGGAAACACAGACAGCCATCATAATCTCATCTAGGTTTAGGTTCAAGTACCCAGCTAGTATTGAATTCAGAGTTGAACTGAAATTAAATAACACTTCAAACCAGCCCCAACTCAGCTCAACTTATAATTAGCTTCATATTAACTCCCCACAAAAGGAGTTAAGATGGAAATTTACTGGAAAAACAAACTACACTACAACAAAATTAAGCACTTTAATCTTTATTATTTTATAAAAAGTTAATATCAAAAATTAAAATACATAAAAAGATGCAGAAAAATGCAACTTGTAATAAAGAGACAATGATAGTCAGTAGAGGGGGATTCTCAGCTTCAGTGTAGGATTAGCTGGAAAGAGCACCGTTCCCATTCTTATAGTATGTAGAAGCCAGATGACTTGTATAACACAACTGGCGATAACTGAGTATCAATTTACATTAGAATATTACTGGGGATAGGATAAGACGATGAAGGGAGACCGTCTCTGGGCACAAGTGTAAAGGGAAGTCTTTAGTTGAGGGTGAAGCATGACTTTGAGAAAATCTCCCAGATAACCAGCCCACATCCTAAGCACAAAGTGATTCAAGAACAGTTTGAGGTCTGTAGTGCACTGAAGGTAACCGTAAGAAGAACAAAACTAAAATACAGCTCAATTTCTGACTATATTGACTAAACTCAACAAACCAAACAAATTCTGGAATTGAAACAAAAACATCTGAATTGAAGAATTCCTTGGATCAAAGAAACTGTAGTTTGAACACAGCACAAAAAAGGCCACTGTACTGAAAGACAGAAAAACTTAAAAAGTCTGAACAATCACAGAAACAGAGAGATGACAACAGTAACTGAAGAGAATTAGCAACATAAGGAAAATTTCAAATGATTATCCCTAAATGTAATTAAAATTCCAGAAAAGGGGAGAGGAACCAAGAGGAAAGAATATTTGAAGATATAGTGGAGAAATCATTCCAAATATGATTAAAAATAAACCAGCAAATAACCTACCGATTGAAAATGTTCAGAGAGCCTCAGGCAGGACAAATGACATGAAATGCATATCTAGGCCCATCATATTCATACAGATAAAAACTAAAGAGAAAGAAACATTTCATAAAGCTGCCAGAGTAAGACAATTAACATTCAGGGAAACAATGATGTCTGCCTTCTTATCACAAACAGAGGAAGACAAAAAGAAAACAAAATGATGTATTCATGTGATACAAATAATAACAGTCTAGAATACCATATTCAATTAAGATACCTTTCAAAACTGAAGGTGAAATACAAACCCTTTTCAGAGAAAGTAAAAGTGAGATTATCTGTCCTTAGCAGATTGTACTGCAAGAACTCATGAAGTTATATAGGCAGAAGAAACATGATTGAAACACACATCCAAAGGATGAGATGAGAAACCCCCAAAACTGTAAATATTTTGTTAGATATAAATGACTATTTTTTCTTAATTTCCACAGAACAGTATGTATAAAGTAAAAATAGCAACAATATATTGTAGGGTTTATAAAATATGCTGTTTAACATATGTCAACAACATCATACATTTAAGAGTGATATAACTAGGATTATACGGTTGATAAGAATCATATTGCACATTAATTGGTATAATATTAATAAATATAGACCACAGTGGTGCTATGAACATTCACGTCTTTGATATACAATATGCATGAGTACTCTTCTGTTGGAGTAAAATTTATTAGCATGTGCATGCAAGGTTTCAAAACGTATTGCCAAACTGGTTGCACCAACTTATACTTCCTTCAGTTCTATGTGAAAGTTTCTATTGCTCCTTCTTCACCTCAATCGTATATTTTCAGTCTTTTCAATTTTAGCCATTCATTTTGTATTATCACTTAGTGTTTTTCATTTCTGTTTCCCTGATGACTAATAAGAATGAGCATCATGTCGTGTATTTTTTTTTAATACTTGACTATTCTGGGTTGTTTTTCTTTAAGTATCTTGTGTGTATTTTCAATGTCATTTTTCTTATCTATTTGAGGAAAATGTTCTCATTAATGGTCCATGTTAGTTATGTTTGTTCCAAACATCTTCTGCTGCTCTGTGGTTGGTATTTCATTTTTCTTATGTTTTGGATAAACAAATGCTTTTAATTCTAATACAATCTGATGTCTTAATTATTTACTTTGTAGTTAGTGTAATTTGTGTCCATTAAGGATTGTTTGCTCACCCTAAACTCATGAAGACATGCTAATATATTATAGTAACTTCATTGTTTTACTTTAATATTTAGATCTGCAATCCAACTGTAGTTTATTTTGTATAAAGCATTAGACAGCGTAAATTTTTAATCTTTCTCATATGGATATACAATCGATTTAGCACTATTTACTGAAAAGACTTTTTTTTCTGCTTTGCTCTGCTATGGCTCCTTAGTATTAATCAAGTGTTTACAGATGCATAGAACTATAATTTATAGTAAGATCTTATCATGATATTACCTCCAATTCTACATGTTAACAGGTAAAAGAGAGAAGTTTAGACATTTGCAGAAACTTTTCACTGCTTTTCAGGGATTGTCTTTCAAACCACTGTCACAATATGGGTTAAAGAAAGCCAGGTTTGAGACCGTTAGTGAATCACTGTTCTATGTGTTTCAGATGGTAATTGGCTTCATTTTCTTGGGTATCTATACCTCATTTCTCAGTTTATGGATGAAATAATGTAGCAGGGTATTAAAATATGTTTTTCTAAATTTTAAGAACATTATTTCATTCTAGTAGTCCATGAATTAATCTTTAAATTATGTCATTAAGTAGGCATAGACAGAAGTTAAATGAAAAGTCAGATGTGAAAAATTTTATGAAGACATGTCTTAGAGGATAATATTGTTGATGGACGTTATTGCTATAAATAATCTTGTAGTTTTCTCTTAGTCAACATGTTTAAGAGTTTCCCTAAGGAAATATCTAGAAGTAGAATTTTAGAGCTATAGAGAATGAACCTTTTAAACTGTAATTGATAACGGATGCCGATTTTCTCCCTAAATTTTTAGTATCCCTATCAATTTGCAAGACTAATTTCCTCTGAATCCTCATCAATAATGGATATGATCAAATTTTTGAATTTCTAAAAATGTGCTGGGTGTGAAATTTGATCTTAAGATTGTTTAAATTTGTGATTTTTTGGTTAATATTCAGGTTGAACATGTTTTATTCAGCCAATTAAATTTTCTTTTCTATGTAGTACTAATTTAAAAATTTGCGTTGGCCGGGTGTAGTGGTGTGTGCTTGTGGTCTTAGCTACACGTGAGTCTGAAGGAGGAGGGTTGAGCCTGGGATATCGAGACTGCAGTGAGCTGCGTTTGCACCACTGGCCTCAAGCCTGGGTGACAGAGTGAGACACAGTCTGAAAAAAATTGTCATTTTTTGTGAGGTCCTCTGTGTATTTTTATAATGCTATTATTGTTTTTAGTCATCCTTTATTTTTAGAGATATTAATCAATTAGAAGTATTACATGTTAAAAATGCAATCTTCCAGTTTTTATCTTGCCCTTCTACTTGCTTTATATTATACTTTATAATTTATATTTTATGAATATACAATATATAAATGTGTAATATAATAGAATATATATTTATAATTTATGTTATAACTTTATAATATATAATATATAAATTTATAATTTAAGTAAAAATATAAAATTTATATTTTATATAAATTATAAGTGATATAATTTATATATGTATACAAATATATATAAATATTTATTTATAATTTATAATTAATATATATTTATATATTTATAATTTATATTGATATTATTTATATTGTACTTTGATGAATAGGAGATTTTAAAGTTTCATATTTTCATCTTTCTCATAATAGTTGGTAATGCACCTGGAAAGGATTTTGGTGTATGTGTGGTTGTCCTCAAATTTCTCTTGGATGTCTCAATTCATTATTTGTTGAAAATTTCTTTATTAAACAAAATGCTAGTTGTGCCATAAAATTACTATTGGATTCTATTGATTCCTAATCTAATTCCATTTTAATATTCTACTTTCTAAATTATAAATTTCATGCAACGTCTTTTTTTATATATTATCCTCACTGGTGCCTTGATTACTCCGTAATCTTTACTTTTTCATAAAATTACAGAAAATGTTTGTGAAGTTTTAATCAAGTACACACACACACACAACAATACTTTTTAGAATTTGATTTGTTTTCAGTGAATCTATAGCATAACTTGGGTAGAGCTGACAACTTTAGCTATTGAAATGTCCAATCATGAAGGTTTCTCTATATTTTTAAAATATTCTTTACTGTATGAAATTTCAGTAAAGATTTACACTTTTCTATAAAATTGTTACCTATCCTTTGTTAGATGTATACCTTGCACCAGACATAAAAATGTACTCAAAATCTACTGTAGACCAAAACTTAAAACCTAAATTATAAAACCTCTGAAAAAAAATATAGACAACATTCTTTGTTAACTTATGTTAGGCAAAAACTTTTTAAATAGGACACAAATAGCACTAAACATAAATATAGAAAAATGACAAACTGGAATTCATAAAATTTTGAACTTTGAATCTTTGGTGAGAGTTTTAATAGATGGGTGAAAACTATTTGCAAATCATAGATTTATTAAGAAAATTATATCCAGAATATATAAATAATTCCCAAAACTTAAGAAAACAAACAATTCAATTTTAAAAAATTAAATGGACAAAATATTTGGACAATCACTTTATGAAAGAAGATATATGGATAGCAAATAAACACATATAGACATGCTCAGCATCATTAGTCATTAGAGAAATGTAAATTAATACCACAATAAGAAACGACTACATATATATTAGAGCAAGTTAGATATAAAAGACTGACAATAACAAACATTGGCCAGGATGTGGAGGACTTTATTTCTGTTAATACTTATACAATGATGAAAATATTTCAAATATTTCAAATATTCCTAGTCAAATGCTCTCACTGTATTACACTTTTCATGCAAAACATTTATCATTTGCTTGTAAAACAGTGATGCTAATTTGAAACTGTAGACTACAGTATATGTATTATTTTTTTCCCCTTAAATAGCTGTTTGGCACCATTTACTGACAAGAACTTTTCATCATAAACTATATCAGCAAATTTGGAACAACTGTTTTGAATGAAATACTGAACAGCTAGCTGTGCAGGGCAACTGTCTGATGCCCCAGACCCATTTCATGGAAAGTATTTTCAAGATTATATTCCATTCTAAATGTTGGGAGTATATAACATTAATTCCGTTGATATAAATGTATAGTACATGGTGAATATTGGCTCAATGTCTTAAAAACATCTTTTCATTTATGAATCATGGCCAATACAGGTAATACAAACTAGATAAATTTATCACAATTTTAATGTCAATGAAGTAAACCAATATAGCTGTGATTACATTGTCCTCACTTATCCATGAAGCATGCTATTAATTTTAATAATACGATTTCTTATTGAATATACATCATTTATAAACTAATATTCCTTCTAGTAACACGTAAAAATTATAATTTGGGGGCATCTCGCTTTTGAATCAGACTCTAAAATTTCCATCATGTTTCTAAATTTGTCTTTCTTTATAGATATCTCAACATCATTTGCTAGCAGATAAATGAATTTTAGTTTATTCCTACATTGTTTTCTGTGTATCACTTTAGTGATTGTGTGTAGTTGGAATGGAAATTGTTTTCTCATTGGCATGTGATTATTAGATTAGAAATCATAAAAGGTTTACAAACATATGTATGTTGATAAATTTAATGAATTTGTCAAATATTGAAATGAGAATTATATTTCATTAAATATCACTGTAATTGTAGAGGTGTGACTTTACAAATGGTTACATTTGTTAACCATTAGCAAATATCTCAAAGTGCAATATACAATTAGCATAGCCTATTATTAACAATAGTAGGTTAAAATCATAGTCGCCATGATTACTTTTGCTGACTTTTCATATATCATTTGACTGTCCTTATTTAAACCTCTTAGTATGACTTATATTCTTTGTGAGATTACGATAAATATCAGGTCTGTCATTTTCTCATTGTCTTGAGTATTTAATATTAGCAATGCTTCAATATATGATTTTCTGCAGAAATTTTTAAAAACTTTTCTATTTTTGAGCATTAGTTTAATTGAAGTTAGAAATATATATTAATTATGTTATCACATATAGAATTATTAGTTATAGAATATACAATAATAAATATAAGTATACATTAAACATATATTTGTATATACAGTTCTGGTTTAACTTCAATTAAGCTAACATGTATCTGATACATAGCTTACCTAGTAGATATTTCTAACTTCAATTAATTTTTACATATCTACATACATTTTTAATTTCTATTAAAATTGAAGGAATTGTAATCATATATTCCATTGATTCAATTATTTTGACACAGGTACACTGACATTACATCACCCTGAAGATGAATATTTGAACCCTCTTCACATTATGGAAGTAACACTTTTCCAGTATACTGTATGTTGTAATCATTCCTTTGCTTAATACATTTTTTTAGTACCACCTGTCTGCTAGATACTGTATTGCAATGAGTAAAAGACAATGTCTTTTCCCTAACAGAGCTGACATTTTAGAAGGAGTACTCAGGCAATAAACAAGGAAGTATAAAATATAATACTAGATGGTAATAAATGCTAAGAAGTAAAATAAAGTAGGTAACTAGAACAGAATGTAATATGAGTCAGAATTTTAATAAAATAGGTCGAGGAGGATTTTCTTATGAAGTGACATTTTAGCAGACATCTGAATAAAGTGTTAATGGGCACTGTCTTAGTCTGCTGCTATAACAGAATACCACAGACTGGGTAATTTATAATGAACAGAAATGTGTTTCTTACTGTTCTGGAGATTGGAAAGACGAAGACAAGGTGCCAGCAGGTTTGGCTGTCTCGTGAGGGCTTTCTTGCTGCATCCTCACATGATGAAATGTTAGAGCAAGTTAGTTATAAAAGAAGAGCAAAAGGAAACTGATGCTGTGTCCTCATCTGGCATAAAAGGGAACCCAATCCCACAAGCCCTTTTTATAACAGCATTGACATATTTATGAGGGCAAAGCCCTCATGACCTTCCTATCAGACCCCATCTCCCAACACTGTTGTATTGGTGATTAATTTTCAAACACATGAATTTTAGGGAATGCATTCACCCCATAGCAGGTGCCATGTAAATATCTGGGAAAAGAATTGAGAAGCCAGAAGTAGGTGTTGTTAATTGTGTTTAAGGAACTGTAAGGAATGCAGTCTGACTGAAATGGCATGTGCAAGGAAAATAGAGATATAAAGTAAGGAGATTTTTATGTGCTAGTTCATATGATGAGGTAGCCATTGTAAGGTGGTCAGACATTATCCTTTGTGTATAAAAAAAAAACTATTGGAGAAGCTACATGGAGAAGGAATATGATAAGATTGACATATTCAAAAGGTTATTTAGATTCCATGGAGAAGAATACTACACCTGGAAAAGAAAAAGTGGGAACAGAGAGGTAAGTTGACTTTAACAGTAGTATAGACAGCAAAGGATATTGACTGGAACCTGTGACTGAAAAGCAAGAGGATCTACTGATGCATTTGATGTAAGATAAAGAGATGATTCAAGATGCCACAAAGTTTTTTTGACCAAGTATCTGGACAAGAGGAAGTGTCATATTTGGAGGTAGAAATGTGTATTTTAAGCAAGTAATATTGGGATACTTATTAGTCATCTAAGTGGAAACGTCGAGCAGGCACTAGGATATGTGATTCAAGAGTTTAGGAGAGTTGTCAGAATTGTAGATATAATCTGGAAGGTATCAAAGTATACATGGTTTTTAAACTTAGGGAATGAAATCACCAAGGAAGAGGATGTAAAGAGAGAAGATACTGAGAACAGAGATCGAGAAGAAAAGAATTAAGTAAATGAGACTGAAAAGGAATGACAGTGTTATGGAAAACCAGGTCAGTGAGGTGACCTAGAGATGAAGTACAGAAAGTATTTAAAGAACTAGGCAACAGCCAGCTGTAATAAAATACCACTCAGAACTTGAGTACAATAAAAACTAAGAATTGAGCGGTGGAGGTGAACAAATGATCTTGTCAAGAACAGTTTCAGAAGAATACTGGGGATAAATTGCTTTTTATTAGCTGAAAAATTAGAATATGGGGAAAGTTGATAACACTGAAAAGTAGAAATTTAAACAACTTAGTTTTTAATATGATCTTTAAATATGTAGGACATTATGTAATTCCCTTATATATTTCTTGATTATTTTCTGTGAACCAAGAATGATTTATCTTTATTATGAGTTGGACTTTCAAGTTAATATGAAAATGTAATATTTATGGCTTCTCATGCTGCTGTGTCAATAGAGATATCATACTCTTGACTTTGTACCTCTGCTTTAATGACAAATTTGTTATTTTTAAAATGAGATGTCAAAAGAGTAGGGTAGTTTTTGTAATCTCCAATATAGAAAATAAGTGATTAACAGGATTTCAACAGTGCTCTTATAAAGTTTACAGTTTTACAGTTACATGTGAAATCCATTATTTTACACTGTCTGAGTATTTATAATTGCCATGAAACCATATAGAATATATGTATATGCGTAAAAATAAAAATTCCTTTGACTCCTACAGGTTATTCTGAAGAGCATCTGAGTGGATTGTGTCTCTCTCTAATTTTACTTTGCTTCTATATTGAACACTTCTGTTGCCTGGAGGTTTTCCTAACACTGTGGTGATATTTGGCAGATTTTAAGTTGTCTTGTATAGTAGAAACAATGTAGAATCTTTGCCATCAATGTTTGCTGACCATAATTTTTAGAAATATAAATTTAAGTTGGAAGATAACACTATTGCATTATTAAAAATATTTTATCTTCAAGGATGTTTGTGTGTATTTTCATGCATACAAAATACAGATGTGATTTTCTTGTAAGCAGTACATCCAATAAACTTGGCTCATAGGATATAAAAAAAGTAATTTTATTATTCTTTCCTTCTTACCATTTAAAATGTATTTAGTAGACAGAGTTTTCATTATGACAGTGCATAAAATCTTTGGGAGGAATAATGACTTTTATAATTACTCTAAAATAATGAATAGTCTTTCTCTTATTTTAAATCCAAAAATAAGTCTCAATTAAGTAAAATCTCCAGTTTCATGAATTAATTATAACTACAATTTGGTTTTGATTTAAACATTCTTCACTCTCCCTGATGGATCATATTCATGTGGGGTGTATTTATGCTAATGGCAGATGAGTTGAAGGTTGTGAATAATTTCTTTTTCTTCTGGCCTGCTTCTCATGATTTTTGACCATTCTAGGGTTGAGAACGTGGGTATCAAATAGGTGAAAATAGAGACTTACTTAAGTTGTAGTTACTTAAGGTGTGAGTTAAACACTAATCAGGAAGGATTTAAAACTGATTCTCATGTAGGACATTTTATGGCTTTTTAGAGGTTCTCTACTATTCTCCTCTACCCACAACATCCATTTCAGACAATATAGATTTTATACTCTCGCTGCTGCTCTTTCATCACCTCCTGAGGAGTTTCCTCACTGGTTCCTGTCATCAGAAGATCTTTAGGGACTAAATATAAAATTTTAATATAGAATTATTTTCTATATGACTCATCTCAGTCCATTGGAAATACAATTTGCCATCTTGTTGATGATGTTAGTTCCTAAAATGTCTCTCTCTCTCTCTGTCTCTCTCTCTCGCTCTCGCTCTTGCTCTTGATCTCGCTCTGTCCCTTACATCTTTATCTCTATCTTATGTATTACCATAGTCCAATGGTGGCAGAATCTAGTCTTAGATTCTTCAGGCATAGTCAGTGGGATGGCTCATGCCTGTAATTCCAGCACTTTAGTAAGCTGAGGCAGATGGATCACCTGAGGTCAGCAGTTCGAGACCAGGCTAGCCAACATGGCGAAACCTCGTCTCTACTAAAAATACAAAAATTAGCCAGGTATGATGGCGTGTGCCTGTAATCCCAGTTACTTGGGAGGCTGAGGCAGGAGAATCGCTTGAACACCCGGGAGGTGGAGGTTGCAGTAAACCAAGATTGTGCCGTTGCACTCCAGCCTGGGCCATAGAGTGAGACTTCATCTGAAAATGAAACAAAAACAAACAAAAAGATTCTTTAGGCATGAGTGTCAGACGCAAGTCCAAAGGATCCCATTAAATGCGGGTGGCAAGTATCACTACTGTTAAGCTGTCTCACTGTTGCCTTTTTCATTACTCTTATGGTGAGAGGCGCATACAAACTCTTTTCTCTCCTTCTTGTGAGGGTTGGAATTCATAGCAAAGTAGTAACTCTTTCTACAAACACATTTTCCATTAATTTTCGTTGCATAAAATCTCTCTTTAATGCTTTCATATGCTTAAAGTTAATGAGAGATTTCAAGAGCCACCGAAATGCTTCCAATTGATTTCCTTCATAAATTTGCATTTTTGTTTGCCCATCTCACTTTGATATCTCATATGCGTTTTAGGGCACCAGTCAAAACCTCCAGTTTAACATTGTATAGTACTAGCATGACAATTCTTATGTTCATACTATGCTTATCTAATCATTTGAAGTCATAGAAAAATTACTGTGTTGTTCTTGATTGCAATCCATGCCACTATCTTACTACTGTGTTTTCTATTAGATTTTAAAGTAAAATTGTCTTATTATAAACTTAATTTTTTTGTTTTAAAATTCAAGCACTTAAACGTCTTGAAGTAAATATAGACATTTTAGGTTATTAAACATAAGGAATTTTTACAAGTAATACTTTCTATGATACATAAGAAAATAATGTAAGCTTATGATAGTCTGAAAACTTATAATTTTACTTCAGTAATTCCAACATTATTCATCAGTGCTTATGAAACATCATGCATATAAGTGCTGGTGTTTTTTTGCTACTAAGCAGGAGAATAGAATTATTTCCAAGGAAGCTTTTCCCTATAAAGCTATAGATGCTAGACCATGTTGAAGATTTATGACTTAATGTCTTGCAATGAAATAATATGGTCCCTGTGAAGCTTACATTATTTCACAAACATTATTTAATGTATAAAAATCTGAGTAGAATCTCTAAAGTGAAAGGAACAAAAGTCAACGGGGAATATTGAATATTTTTTAGCTTTGTGTGAATATTATCCATGCTCTAATAATTGTCACTTCTATGAAGCTGTGAATTCAATAATAAACTGATCTTATTTGCACTAGAAGCAAGTTTGGGCATTGCCTATGGAAAAGGTTAATCAGCCTGTTTGCCATTATTACTGGTTTCATTTTTTTCTACTTTTAGACAAAGTATGTTTCTGTTTTTCAAAAATGTATTTTGTGGATGAAGATTACCCTATTGAACTTAGTCTATACCTTTCAGTAGAATTTCCTGGTTTATAAAAAGCATTATTTATTCTTTAGAGTGAAAAAAAGTGGTACTACTCAAAAATAGAAGGTATAGATCCTCCATACCGGAAAATTTCTTTGTAGAAGACAGAATTGATTAGTCTAATATGTTTAATGTAAAAATTTGACTAAAATATTAATGTAAGTATGATATGCTGACATTTTGACCATTTTGTGCATATTAAAAATAAACCACACGAGCACTCAGTTTGTTTTCATAGGTGGGGTTCATTTGAACCACTGCAATTTTATTAAACAATGACAGATAGACATATGAAAATTTAGAATTTGTAAAAATTAATTGGAATATTTTAAAATTAGATATTGAAAATATAAAAGTGAATGAGTAGTTTTCACCTAGAGGGAACTGCTTAATCACTGAGTTGCAAATCAAAGTTTTTTTTGGTTAATAGAGGTATGTGTCTGCTGTTATAGATGCAAAGACAATATAATGTAAACACACCTTTGAGTACCCTCTGATTCTTGAATATTTTTCACTTTTTCTAATTATATAGAATTAAATAGTTACTTCCTGCTCTACCAAATGTATATATTGATATTGATAAGATATTTATAATGAATTAAATACCAACATTACTATTTTATTATTTAAAAGGACATATATGATTTATGCAAGGAAATATATTTAAAATATACTTTCTACTCTCATAAAAATTAAGAAAATAGTCTGATATTCAAATGTCTCAATTTCAGCAATTTTCCATGCAGCTGTATTCAAGGAGATGAATCACTTTGTTACCATACAAGATAATTATTCTGTTTTCAAATTTGTGGGAAATTTCAGAGAAGAGCTTTTACATCCAACCTTCCATAAAATGATTCTGTACACATTATTATTGCTTAATCTCAAGATTCTTAAGAGTTCTAGTAAATAGTCTTTTAGGTAAAAGATGAAGCCTTCATGCATGTGTACAATATAATTATCTTCCTCAGGTGTTTCAGTTCTATACATACTTTCAGTTGTTCCCAATATCCACATAGCTCTAGATACCTAGTTAAATTAGTAAGGGATTTGCACACAGGATATTTTGGTAAAACTATGCTGCAACATTTATTTTGATTTATATTTGAGTCTATAATAAGTTATTTTCTTTTCAACATACAGGCAACTTCAAGGCAAAAGACTGTGGGAAGAAGAAATCAAAGGCCATTTTCTTATTTTTGTTACTTATGGCAATCATGATTATCCCTTTTTTGTTATAAAATGCGAAATAACAGCTGAATTTGATTTAATTTGTTATTTGTCTTTTAGTTGAATTTTAAACTTCTGTTAATACCCATAAAGTGAAAAGCCATCAGTAGACAAGATAAATAAATAAATTATATCTAATTTTCACAGATATACCCTGCTTCAAAGCCATGTCAGAATGCAATTCACAAGAGTTTAGCTATATATAAATGATAAGATGCTCTGGGGAGAAGTTTTGAAGATTTGCAAGCTTCTTCCCTCAGGATCAACATTGATGAATCTAAGTAAATGAGGGAGAAGAAGCATACAAGATAATAATTATTTACAAAAACAACAAAATGTTAGAAACATTTGAAAAATGAAGGTTCTGTGCCGAGCACAGTGGCTCACGCCTGTAATCCCAGCACTTTGGGAGGCCGAGGCAGGTAGATCATCTGAAGTCAGGAGTTTGAGACCAGCCTGGCCAACATGGTGAAACCCGGTCTCTACAAAAAATACAAAAATTAGCCAGCCATGGTGGAGAGCGCCTGTAATCCCAGCTACTTGGGAGACTGAGACAGGAGAATTACTTGAACCCGGGAGGCAGAGGTTGCAGTGAGCTGAGACCACACCATTGCGCTCCTGCCTGGGCAACAAGAAAGAAACTCCATCTCAAAAAAAAAAGAAAAGAAAAGAAATAAAAGAAAAAAATGAAGAAAGAAAAAGGTTCTTGTGATTGTGTGTGTGTGTGTGTGTGTGTGTGTGTCTGTGTCTGTGTCGTAAGTTGGGGAAAGGGTTCCTGGTTGCATCCTAGGGTGAAACACATCTGAGGGCAGCAGTAAGAGTAGTATTGAGTGAAGAGAAGTTTTGAAGATTGGCTCTGGCCACTTCCTCATATGATCATTATCTTTTAATAATAAATACATGACTCTTACACCTGACTGATAAAAACTATACTTGAGTTCCCCATCTACAAATTTATATTCTTCCTTTCATCTTTGGGATATTATAATGCAAACTGAAGGTGGCTGTTTTCTTTCAAGGCTTCATATTTCTAAGAATTTAATGATGACTACTTGAAGAGAGAAATTGTCTGCTGGAGTAAAAGCAAAGGGATAGGATTCTTACTAGATCTTTTGAGAGTTAGGGATCCTCATCCCAAGTCTGACTGCCTCCTCCCTCCAAATCACTGGAAAGGCAAAATTTGTTCCTAGCCTTCTCCCTCCTCAATCTATTAATGTGTTAGTGTAAATAATCTGGTGGTGTGAAGGAACCCATTTGTACCCATTTCTCATACTTGACTACGCCACTCTTCCCAGCTCTGAATAGAGTGATGATGATTGCCTGACATCTGTCGTCGAGGGGTATTTAAGCCCGCAGAAATTAGAAAATACCTCAAATCATACTTTTTTAAAAAAGATTGCTAGCTTAACAGAATACTACTTCTGATAATAAACTCAGTTGAAAATCATAATAAGCCGGAAAATGCAAATACAAATAAGAAAAACAACATATTAAATTTATAACAATGTAAACAAAATTAACGGAAAAGATGGAACAATTGTTAATTGGCATAAATATATTTAAAGAAATAAGAAATGTGTAGGCAATATATTACATATAAAAACAGAATCTTCTAGATCAAGACAGCTAACTAGATGTGTCCAGGTCTTGCCTCCTCCACAAAGAAGAACCAAGACAGCAAGTAGATAACCATATGAAAAATAAAGCATCTAGGGGAGAATGCTGGGATCCACCAAGGAAGCAATAGGGACAATGTGAGGCACAGAAGCAGGAGATAGCGGCATACACAGGAAATCAAGACAACTGGCTGGATTGGCTTGGAGCCAGGAGGGACTTACATTATAGAGAAAATGTAAGCCAGAGATCCTCAGCAGTTCATATTCCCGCCACAGACACCACACCGGCAGTCCTAGTTACAGAAAAGGCCCTCGACCCTCAGAGGCCCTAAGCTTAGTATAGTGAGCTGACCAGAGCACACGGGACTACATTGTTCCAGAGAGGAAATTCATGCTGAATGTTAGCCACAAAAGCCAAGCTATTCGAGCATGGCACCATTTTTAGTGCAGTGCCAAATTGTATTTCAGTTTTCCCTGTGGTCCAATAGTTTCTGTGTCTCTATATTCCTGGGGCCTCACTAACATCCCCCACATCCACCCAAAGGGTTGCAGAGTCACAGTGCTGGCTGGACCCAGTAATGTGGCCAGCCAGGTTTATAACACTTGAGGCCACGCAGCACCCTGCACACCAGGAAACAGGTGGTCTAGCAGATGAAGGAGCCTGCCGCCAGGACAAAGGAAACCAACGTATGCATTCTCCCAAGTCTGAGAATAAACTGCCTGATGCTGCTGCCACTGGCAACAGCCCCACCCCCACCCAGCAGGAGAACCACCACACACCTATGTGCCCTGTCTAGGGGCTCAGAGCTGGCCCAAACTGAGCTAGGACTCAACTGAGCTGTGCAGGAACAGTGATGGTCATCAGCTCCGGGAATTCAGAACCTTTGGCGGAGCATTTTTTTCACCTTCTCTACCTCCACAACCTCCTGGATAAACAGGATAAAAAATTGGGCTTCCTTACAGAAGGTTTTTCTCTAGAGACTGTGGAAAGAGTAAAATCTTGTCTATTGTCTGTGATAAAATGTCTACAAAAACAAAAAGCATGGAACTGATGCCAACAGCCTTAAAATCATGAGTAGGATGATAGTAGAGTAGGGAAATAGTAGAATTAGGAGGGAATATCTATCTTTGCTGACCTTTCTTGAAAAACTAACCAAATATAAAATGGGATATAGGAAAAATTGCTAAAATGGATTTAAGGTAGAGTGTTGAACATGCTGCAAAAGTTTTAAACAGTGACTAATTCTACTACAAAATACATGTACTAAATATATTTCCTTGTAATCAAGTGTCCTGAAGACTCTGTAAAGTCTGTGAATGTGTTGAAAGATAATTAGTTTAAAATTTTTATTTACACTTTTTATTTTTCATACTATATTTAATTTTTGTGGGTACAATGCAGGTATATATATATTTATGGGGTGCATGAAATGTTTTGATACTGGCATGCAATGTGAAATAAGTACATCATGAAACATCGGGTATCTATTACCTCAAGCATTTATTCATTGAGTTACAAACAATACAATTATACTCTTTAAGTTATTTTAAAATATACCATTATTATTTACTATTATTGACTACTATCACATTACTGTGCTATCAAAGAGTAGGTCTTATTCATTCTTTCTATTTTTTTGTACCCATTAACCATCCCCACCTCCCCTCCAGCCATCTTTCCCCACCTCTGGTAACCTTCCTTTTCTTTCTATGTCCATGAGCTCAATTGTTTTGATTTTCACATCCCACAAATAAGTGAGAACATGTGATGTTTGTCTTTCTGTACTTGGTTTTCTTCACTTAACATAATGATCTCCAGTTCCATCTACGTTGTTGAAAATTACTGAATCTCATTATTTTTAATGTCGGAATAGTATTCAATTGTGTATAAGTACCAAATTTTTTAAAATTTATCTGTTGATGGACACTAAGTTTTCTTCCAGATATTAGCTATTGTAAACAGCTGCAACAAACATGGGATTACAGATACCTCTTCAATATATTAATTTCCTTTTTTTGGATAAATATCCAGCAGTGAGATTGCTTGATCATGTGGTAGCTCAATTTGCAGTTTTTTGAGAAACCTCCAAACTGTTCTACATAATGGTTGTACGTATTTACATTTCCACCAACAGTGTATGAGATTTCCCCTTTCTCCACATTTTTACCAGCATTTGTTATTGCCTGTCTTTTAGATATAAGTCATCGTAACTGGGGAGAGACGATATCATTCATCAAAGATACTGGCCTGTAGTTTTCTTTCTTTTTTGATATGTCTTTTTCTGGTTTTGGTATCAGGGTAATTTTGGCCTCATAGAATGAGTTTGGAAGTATTCCCTCCTCCTCTATTTTTCAGAATAGTTTCAGTAGGATTGGCATTAGTTTTTCTTTAAATGTTTGGTAGAGTTCAGTAGTGAAACCATCAAGTTCTGGGCTTGTCTTTACTGGGACATGTTTTATTACGGCTTCAACAGGTTGCTTGCTATTGGCCTGTTCAGGTTTTGGATTTCTTCCTGGTTCAATCTTGGTAGTTGTATGTATCTAGGAATTTGTCCATTTCTTCAAGATTTTCCAATTTATTCACATAGAGTTGCTCTTAGTAGCCACTAATGTTCCTTTGAATTTCTGTAGTATTAGTCGTAATGTCTCCTTTTTCATTTCTGATTTTATTTATTTGGATCTTCTATTTGTTTTTTCATAGTTAGTTTGCTAAAGATTTGTCAGCTTTGTTTAAGTTTTAAACCCACTTTTTGTTTAATGGATCTTTTGTATGTTTTATTGAAATTTTATTTATTTCTGCTATAATCTTTATTATGGCTTTTCTTCTATTAATTTGGTGTTTTGTTAGCTCTTGCTTTTCTAGTTCTTTAAGATGCATTGTTGGATTGCTTATTTGAAGTTTGTCTTCAGTTTTGAAGCCATTTATAGCCATAAACTTCCCTTTGAGTACTGCATTTGCTGTATCCCATAGGTTTTGGTATGTCATATTTCCATTATCATTTCTTTCAAGATATTTTTCAACTTCCTTCTTAATTTCCTCATTGATCTACTGGTCATTCAGGAGCATATTGTTTGGTTTCCATGTATTTGTATAGTTTCAAAAACTCCTCTTCTTATTAATTTTTAGTTTTATTCCATTGTAGTTCATGAAAATGCTTGATATTAGTTTAAATTTTTGAATGTTTATGATACTTGTTTGGTGACCTAACATATGGTCTAGCCTTGAGAATGATCCATGTGCTGAGAAAAAGAATGTGTATTTTGCAGCCCTTGCATGAAATGTTCTGTAAGTATATATTAGATCCATTTGGTCTATTGTGCAGATTACATGTGATGTTTGTTGATTTTCTGTCTGGAAGGCCTGTCCAATGCTAAAAATGGGGTATTGAAGTCGCCAGCTATTATTGTATTGAGTCCTTTCTATCTCTTTAGCTCTAACAATATTTTATTTCTATATCTGGATGCTCCAGTGTTGGGTGCATATATATTTAAAATAGTTATATTCTCTTTCTGAATTGACCCATTTTTCATTATAGAGTGACCTTCTTTGTCTCTTCTCATAGTTTCATCCTGAAATCAATT
Source organism: Pan paniscus (assembly GCF_029289425.2). Lineage (NCBI taxonomy): Eukaryota > Metazoa > Chordata > Mammalia > Primates > Hominidae > Pan > Pan paniscus. The sequence goes on along the minus strand of NC_073253.2, from coordinate 95,193,473 downwards.
CTGTATAAGCATACTGATGCCTGTTTGTTTTTGGTTTCCATTGGCATGTAATACCTTTTTCCATCCCTTAATTTTTATTCTATGTGTCTTTACAGGTGATGTGTTTTTTGTAGGCAACATATCAATGGTTCTTGTTTTTTCATCCATTCAGCTAGTTTATGTGTTTTGATTAGAAAGTTTAGTACATTTCATTTAATGCTATCATTGATAAGTAAGGACTAACTCCTGCCATGTTTTTATTTGTTTTCTGATTGTTTTGTGATCTTTTTATTTCTTTTTTTTATTCCTATCTTCCTCTACTGAAGGTGATTTTTTTTCTGGTGATATGATTTAGTTTCTTGCTTTCTATTTTATTTTTTTATTGAGACAGAGTCTCACTCTGTTGCTCAGGCTAGAGTTCATTAGTGTGATCTCAGCTCACTGCAACCTTCACCTCCCGGGTTCAAGTGATTCTCATGCCTCAGGCTCCTGAGTAGCTGGGATTATAGGTGTGTGCCACCACACCTGGCTAATTTTTATATTTTTAGTAAAGACAGGGATTCACCATGTTGTCCAGGCTGGTCTTAAACTCCTGAGCTCAGGTAATCCACCCATCTCCCAAAGTGCTAGGATTACAATGCAAGCCACAGTGCCCAGCCTTGCTTTTTATTTTTTCTGTTTCCATTGTATGTTTCTTTTTTAATTTTGTTTTGAGATTATCATGAGATGAGGCTTGCAAATGCAATCTTATAACCAGTTATTTTAACTTGATAACATTTTTAACACTATTTGTATAAACAAAAAAGCAAAAAGATAACCAAGAAAAACTTGCTTTAACTTTGTCCCCCAACTTTTTAAACTTTTGTTGTTTCTATTTATCTCTTACTCTAATGACTATGTCTTGAAATGTTGTTATACTTATTACTTTGGATTAGTTCATCATTCAATCTTTCTATTTAGGATAAAACTTGTTTACAGACCACAGTACCAAGGTTATAATGTTCTGTGATTTTCTGTGTACTTACTATTACCATTGAATTTTGTACCTTCAGGTGATTATTTATTTCTTGTTAATTTCTATTTCTTTCAGGTTGAAGTACTTACTCTCTTTAGCATTTCTTGTAGGGTGTGTCTGGTATTGATGAAATCCTCAGCTTTTGTTTGTCTGGGACATTTCTCCTTCATGTTAGAAGAACATTTTTGCCAGATATACCATTCTAGAATAAAAGATGTTTTTTTCTTCCGCTCTTTAAACATTTCATGCCACTCTCTCCCGTCATAAGATTTCCACTGAAAAGTCTACTGCCAGATCAATTAGAGCTCCATTGTATGTTATTTGTTTCTTTTCTCTTGCTGCTTTTAGGATCCCTTCTTCATCCTTGACCTTTGGGAGTTTGATTATTAAATGCCTTGATGTAGTCTTCTTTGGGTTAAATCTGCTTGGTGTTCTGTAACCTTCTTGTACTTGGATATTAATATCTTTCTCTAGGTTTGGGAAGTTCTCTTATTATTGTTTTGAATAAACTTTCTATCCATGTGTCTTTCTCTACCTCCTCTTTAAAGCCAATAACTCTTAGATTTTCTCTTTTGAGGCTATTTTTTTAGATCCTGTAGTCATGCTTCATAGTTTTCTTATTCTTTTTTCTTTTGTACCCTCTGACTGTGTATTTTCAAATAGCCTATCTTCAGGTTCACTAATTCTTTCTTTTGCTTGATCCATTTTGCTATTAAAGGACTCTTATGAATTCTACAGTATGCCGATTGCATTCATTAACTCCAGAATTTCTGCTGCATTATTTTCAATGTTTTTAATCTCTTTGTTAACCTTAGCTGATAGAATTCTGCATTTCTTGTCTCTTATCTTGAATTTCTTTGAGTTTCCTCAACACAGGTATTTTGAATTCTCTGTCTGAAAGATGACATATTTCTGTTTATCCAGGAGATTTCCAGGATCTCTGTTTCTCCCTGGTGCCTTATTTGTGCATTTGGTGTGTTTGTTTTTTCCCGGATGGCGTTGAAGCCAGCAGATGTTCTTCCATGTGTGGGCATTGAATAGTTAGATATTTATTGTAGTGTTCACTATCTGGGCTTATTTTTTATCCATCCTTATTGGGAAGGTTTTCCAGATATTTTCAAGGACTTGAGTTTTGTGATCTAAGCTATTTCTGCTTTAAAGAGCTCCCCAAACCCAATAATGTTGTTGTTCTTGCAAACTCAGAGATGCACCACCTTGATGGCCTTGAAGAGTATCCAGGAAAGTTCTCTGAATTACCAGGCAGAGACTCTTTTTCTCTTCCTTTACATTATGTCAAACATATAGAGTCTCTCTCTCTCTCTCTCTCTCTTTCTTTCTGTTCTGAGCCACCTAAAGCTGGGGGTGGAGTGACACAAGCACCCCTGTGGCCACCACCACTATGACTGACTGGATTAGACCTGAAGCCAGCACAGCACTGGGTCTTACAGAACTCCCTGGCTACTGCCTACGTTCACTCAAGGCCCTGGGGCTCTACAATCAACAAGTGGCAAAGCCAGATAGACTTGTGTCTTCCCTTCATGGGGGGCGAGGTCCCCCAAGCCCCAGATGAGTCCAGAAGTGTCATCTGGGAATCATGGATTAGAGTCAAAGATCTTAGAAGACTACTTGGTATTCTATTGTATTGTGGCTGAGTGGGCACTCAAACCACAAGACTCAGACCTTCCCACTCTTTCCCTACCCCTCCTTTTGCCAACAGCAGAGGAGCCTCCCCCTGTAGCCACTGCCACCCCAGACCACAAGGAATACTGTCAGACTACCACCCATGTTCCCTTAAGGCCCAAGGTTTCTTAAGTTGGCTTGTGGTGAATGCTGCCTGGCCTGAGACTCACCCTTCAGGGCAGTGGGCTCCCCTCTGACCCAGGCAGGGCATGTCCAGAAATGCCATCCGAGAGTCAAATCCTGGAATCAGGGACCCCAAGAGCCCACTTGGTGTTTTACCCCACTATGGCAGTATTGTTAACTAAGGTGCAAGACAAAAATCCCCTTTACTTTTCCCCCTGATTTTCTCAAGCAGAAGGAGTTTTGCCCCATAGCCACCATTGCTGCTAATATGCTGAGTCTCACCTGAAAAGCCATCAAGTCTCAGAGACTCTCCCAAGGCCCTTAATGTAGTACCTAGGTATCACTACTGGTTATTCAGGGCCCAGGGCTCTTTAGTTGGTGAATGATGAATGCCAGCAGGACTGGTTTTTTCCTTTAAGGCAGCATCTTCTCTTCTGGCCCAGGGTGTGTCTAGAAGTGTCATCTGAGAGCTAGGGGCTAGAGTGGAGACCTCATTACTCTGACTGTTGCCCTATCCTGCTGTGGATGAGCTAGTATCCAAGATGCAAGACAAAGTCCTCCCCACTCTTCCCTCTCCTCTTCTCAAGTGGAAGAATAAGATCTCTCTTGGATCTGTGAGCTGTGCAGCCTGTTGTTATAGGTGGCGTGATACTGCTAGAATTAGTGATTCCTTTTTGGCTAGGGCTGGTTTAAATGCTCCCTCTGTGTGAGAGCATCAGCTAAGTTTGATCTGGTTTTCCTTCCTGTTCTAATAGCACAGCACTGATTTCAATGCCTCATAAAGGGTGGGTTCTCTCTCCCCCAGTGCCCAGATATTCTGAGCACCTTGCTGCTGCTGCCTGGGGTGGGGGAGTAGTAGCATCAGTGAGGTGATTCCAAACCTTTTTTCCTATCTCTTCAGTGCCTCTTTCAGTGATATGAAGTTAAAAACAGGTACAATTAGTGCTCACCTTATGTTTGGTTCTTATGTTTTCTGAAGATAGTTATTAACTTGGCCTTCTTGTAGGGGGTGAGGGGGACAATTAGTGGAACTTTCTATTCTGCCATCTTGTTCTGTCTCCTGATCTATAATTTTTATTTATATAAGTAAGAGAATACAGTGTCTTTGCATGTGAATAAAACTTAGTAATACAAAATTCTTGTTGGAAAAAAATTAAGCAAATTTCATCAATAATATTTCTTTAAAACATATGATGTGGTGTCCCAAATAAGGTGGGATATTCAGTAAAGGTACCTGAGAAATCCAAAAGACTTGGGCTGCATCATTGCCAGGTTGCTATAATAAAGGTCTTGGAATAATTTAATTATGTTGTTATTATTCATTAGATTATTGTCAGGTATATATTTATTATGCATACCTAAATGGCGATCTGGAATCTGCAGAGAATAGTCCATTTCTGTGAGGTCTTTAATCCAAAATTGATGCTATGGTGGAATGATATTTGATGCACCTTGATTCGAGACTGCATATTCTGAGCTGAGACAGCAAACAACAAATGACAAACTTCCTACTCCCTTCTTGGGCTATTTTACCTGGGTTTACTTATTATAATTTAATTTGTTTTCCAGGCATGAATACAAAACTGAATTTATAATACATTTTAACCTATATTCAGATATAAGAGGGAAGTGTAAGAAGGTTTAAAATTCTTTTTTTCCCCCTAAGTGTCTCCAATCATACTGGTACTCTTTTTTTCTAAGTACTTTGTTTTTATTTTATTCCTTTTAGGGCTTTTGAAATACAATGTCTTGCTCTTCATCACCCTGACTAGGAGCTTATTTCTACTTTCTGAATAACACATTATGTTACACAATCTACCGACAATAATTTTCTCCTTTTTACATGAGCTGGCTAGTATGAACCCTACATGTCAAAATACACACAAAAAACATGATTTTATCAACACTATTTTAAAACATTCAATTGGTGAAATGCAAATAAAGTTATTTTTTAAAAAAGCTCTCCTTAATGCCAAACAGAGAATAATGCTTAATTTATAGGCAATTGTCATATATGTTTAGAAATTTAATTGATGAATATTAAGAAAACAAATTGAATTGCTAATCAATTCAATAGTTTTAGCATACTTCTTTAGTTGAGAGTCTGGTGACTATTTTAACTTTTAAATAAGGCTGGGATGCAACAAATACCTGTTAAAAGTGGGAACTCGACAAGTTTAAATACACTAATGACAAGAAAAATTGCTTTTAATATTTCTTTGGAATTTTTTCAGGCAGCTCCTGCCACCTTTTTTTGTCCCAGGAATACGATAGTAAATTCTTCCACTATCATTAGTGTAGGATCACTAGTAATGATTGGAGGAGATTTGAGAGGCAGGCTTTTCCACAGGGGGAATCAGACCATAGGGTACTTGCCTTTGTTTCAGACTTAGCCACTTTGATCTTCCAGGGAAAACTTGATCACATAGTTGCCAAATGCGTTCATATGCGATCTTTGCCTAACACGTGCTGTATAACTTTGGGCACATTTCTTAACTTCTCTAGGCCTCACTGTTCTCAGTTGTAAACTAGATATAATGATAAGTTCTACCGCCTAAATGCTACTGTGAGGACTGAATAAGAATAAATCACTTAGCTCAGTAGTTGTCATGTAGAGGGTGTTCAAAAAATGATTGTAGATAGATCAATAGATTTACTTGGCAGCATAAAATATATAATAGATCAGTAAATCATGCAAATCAGATAATGTGTGGGAGATTAAAAAGGAATTATAGGACTCTTGAAAGACAGAAAGAACATGATGACAGAGTGTAATAGAGACCCGAGAAATATTTAGTGGCCAATTGTGTATATCACGGGCACAATAGTGGAGCCTGGTCTTCCTTTTTAAAGTTATAGGAAAAGAATGGCAGCTCTAGAGAGGGTAGGCAGCCACCGGGGCACTGATTCATCCCAGAATGAATTGAAATAAAGTGGGAAATGGAGCTATATAATTATTTTTTAAATTTATAAATGTAATACTCAAACATGCCAGGCTTGATTCTGAGCACCTTACAACTATATAATGAGGAATCCATTTTATTTTTATATAACTCTATGAGACAGAATTATTTTTAGCATGCCCCGTTTACAAATGAGGAAACTGAGGTACAGAAAGACTAAGTGAATTACACAGGGCCACACAGATAGTGAAAGAAACAGCTGGGGTATGAAATCAAGCTATTTAGCTGTAGAGTTCAGAGTCTCAATCACAATGCAATGCTGCTTCCTTCATTGAGGTCCAAATACTAGAACTGAATTTTTAAACCAGAACCAATTGCAATTGGTAATAAATTACATTGTGTTTCTTGAAAATTTATGATGCCTTCCATCACAGCTGAAGTTAGAAATAGTGAGAGGAGCTGATTGTATTGGTCAAGGAAGTGTGGACAATATTTCTTAACAATCTGTAAGTCCTACAGGACCAGAGAAATATATTAGCAGACCATTAAAGGATATGATTTCATTATCTATGTAATTCTATATTGCAAATTTTAAAATAACTATTCATAAATTGCATATTCTCTATATTAGAAATTATATGTTTTTTAAATAACTGCTAATATTTTTTCTCACAAATGCTTTAATTAACAGTCATAGTTTTTGATTATCCTATTGTCTTTTATGAGCTGTGGACAGTTGCATGAAAGTCATATATAGCATACCAAAAATAGAATTAAGTGAATTAAAATTTAGAAGGATAGTCAATTGGATAACATCAACATGAAATTAATATGTACTATCATTCATTTAAAACTTATTCTGTTTTTGCATTCATGTGTAAAAACCCATTTTAGAAATTTCCAAATCTCCAAATGTTTGCCTCTCCATAAGTTTCATGATCAATTCGTATAAAATACGGTCTTTGGTAGCCTATTGTCCATCCTATTTCTGTATTCCTGAACTCCTGGTAATGTCTGAAAGAAAGATTTCTGAAAACTCACTGGTCACAAAATTGTTGAAATAGAATTTTAATAGCACTTGCCATAAATCAAACTAAATGTTACTAAATTATAGGAAAGTTGAAATTTTGTATTTAAATCTGAGTGTAGGGATGCCTTTTTTCCCCTGCTTAAGTTACTGAAACCCGTGAGTATCTTCAATTTTCTTCTACACTGGTTTGCATTTTGTACTCCTGTCCTTTTACATTCTCCTGAGACCTGGTAATCTGAATCAACTTCGCATCTGACGAAATAAGACAAAATTCCTCTGGCCCACTCTGAGTTGTATCCTTGGCCCTGTAAGTTACTGGAAAAACAAAAACAAACGAATAAAATCAAGTAATAGCAGATGACTTATTGCATTAAATAATTTCCTTTTTTATTTGATGTCCTTTTTTTCTCACTTCTCTATTTAGTGGACAAATAATGACTCCCACTTTAGTGATAGGCTTGTTTGCACTTTAAGCTAATACGAATGACAATATAGCATGGATAAAAGTACTTCCTAAATTAATTAGATATTTTATTTGGGATAAAACCAGAGGCCAATTAACATATCAAATCTGTGGTTTTGTAATGAATAAAAGTCTAATTTTACTATATTTAAAAATAATAACAAGGTAATTATAAAGACATTGCAGTGCTTTGTTCCCTTTTCTGATGTTTTTGGTATATGAAACAAGAGAGACTAAGTAAATGTGGTTTCAATTCAAGATCATGTCACTTTGATGTATATGTTTTTCACAGTTACTGCAATCAAGTGTATTTACTTTTCACTTACGTTTAGAAATGAATAATATATTGCTAAGCATGCATTTCAATGTAGTTTTAAAGATCACATTTTAGTCATGTGAAATTTGATCTCATTTCTTTTTTTTCTCTCTGTAGCAAAATTATGATTTTCTAAGGATCAATGTTTAGGAACTGACCCTACTGCTATCTAACTCTACCTCCTAAACAAGGATTTCAAAATAGCTTCTTTTTCAACTTATAAAATATAAAAATAGTTTCTTATCCTATCTCAGAAAATCTACCCCTTTTTAAAAAGTGAACTACTATTGAAATATGGCATACATACAAAAAAGTACACAAATCACAATGTTCAGTTCAGTAGATTGTCTCAAAGTTAATATGTTGTGGAACCACAAGATTGATAAGAAATAGAAAATTAATGTACCCACATGTCCCTTTTTGTGCATTTCCAGTCATTATCACCCTTCCCAAAAGCACTCAGTATTATGACTTTTATTACCATTGTATAGATTTGCCAGTTTTCATGATTTATCTGTCTGTCTGCTTTCATTTAAAGTTATGATTGGGAGATTCACTCATACCATTGATTTAGAAAACGTTCACTCATTTTCACCAATGTGCATAATTCCATCGCCTTGTGTATTACTCTGTTTTCACAATGCGGATAAAGACATACTTGAGACTGGGAAATTTACAAAAGAAAGAGTTTTAATGGATTTACAGTTCCATATGGCTGAGGAAACCTCACAATCATGGTGGAAGGAAAGGAGGAGCAAGTCATGACTTACATGAATGGCAGCAGGCAAAGAGAGAGAGCTTGTGCAAGGGAAGTTCTCTCTCTTTTTAAAACCATCAGATCTTGTAAGACTTATTCACTATCATGAGAATATCATGAGAAAGACCCACCCCCATCATTCAATTACCTCCTACTGAGTCCCTCCCATGACACGTGGGAATTGTGGGAGTTCCAATTCAAGATGAGATTTGGGTGGGAACACAGCCAAACCATATCACTTTAGTATAATTATAGTGTTATCACTTTACTTGATATGGTCACACTTTTTATTTTTCTCATTGTGATTAGTGTGTTACTTTTTTTCATCCTAGTTACTAAGTTGTATTGAATAATAAATATAAATTTACAAAAACAAAGTCTCGGTACTATTACTTGAATATGATCCAGGTAGATGTCATTAATCAAACATTTACTATGTTCTTAAAATAAACCAGACAGTATTCTAGGCTCTAGGCATTAAAATGTTGAATTGGACTAACATTCTTAGAACCAAAATTATGAGGAAGAGAGACAAATAACATATAAGTAAATAACAAAATATCTAATAGAGACAATATTATGAATAACACAAAGCATTTTTATCAGTGAGTTAGGGAGAGTATTAAATATAAGATGCAATTTATTTTAGGCAAAACATATTTTGGTAAATAAAAGTTTATTAAAAAGTTTAATAAAAAGTTTGTAAAGTTAAACATCACTCCTAATACATCCATTAATTGCAACAGAAAAAATATCGGAAATTTATCATTTTGAGACTGAAGTCTCTGAGTTTTCTTTTGACCGTTGGGGGCACTCAGACTTAGAAAAATTCAGATGTATTCTATAAGATTTAATTGAATTTTGGACTAGAATTTAAAATATTAACTAAAATGTATGCGTATTTTTGTCTTTATAATTGTTCACTTACATTAGGTTATTCCTTGGATACAAATAAATTTTTACCCTCCAAAATTATGAGCCAATTTATTTTTAGTGTTTTTGCTTAAAATCTAGATGTTTTAAATAAATATTTTCAATGATCACCATTGGCTCACCATTAAGTATACATACACACATATGTGTGTGTATGTGTATATGTGAAATTTCTATTGAGTTAACCTTATAATAATTTCTAAGTCTTTATAGTAATGTTTTGTTTATAAGCATAATTTTCAGATTTTATTTTTTTATTTTTTATTTTATTTTTTTAACTTTCTGAGTGGAGATTTTATTTAATTGTTGGTTTAAAATGCAATCAGAATTTATAGTTTTTTAAACTTTTATGTTAAGTTTAGGGATACATGTGCAGGTTTGTTGTATAGGTAAACTTGTGTCATGGGGTGTTGTTGTTACACAAATTATTTCATCACCTAGGTATTAAACCTAGTACTCTTAGTTATTTTCCCTCATCCTCTCCCTCCTCCCACCCTCCACCCTCTGACAGGCCCCAGTCTGTGTTTGTCCCTTCTATGTGTCTATGTGTTCTCATTATTTACCTCCCACTTATAAGTGAGGACATGTGGTATTTGGTGTACTGTTTCTGTGTTAATTTGCTAATAATGATGGCTTCCAGTTCCAACCATGTCCCTGCAAAGGACATTATCTTATTCTTTTTTATGACTTTATAGTGTTCAATGGTGTATATATACTGCATTTTCTTTGTTCAATCTATCATTGATGGACATTTAGGTTGATTCCATGTTTTTGTTATTGTGAATAATGCTGCAATGAACATACATGTGCAGGTGTCTTTATGGCAGAAAAATTTATATTCCTTCGGATATATACCCAGTAATGGGATTGCTGGGTTGAATGGTATTTCTGTCTTTAGGTCTTTGAGGAATCACCACACTGTCATCTACAAAAGTTGAACTAAATTACACTTCCATCAACAATGTATAAGCTTTCCTTTTTCACTGCGTGTTCACCAGCATCAGTTATTTTTTGACTTTTTAACAACAGCCATTTTGACTGGTGTTAGATAGTGTCTCATTGTGGTTTTGATTTGCATTTCTCTAATGACCAGTGATGTTGAGCTTTTTTTTCATATGATTGTTGGCTGCATGTATATCTTCTTTTGAAAAGTGTCTGGTCATGTTCATGTCCTTTGCCCGCTTTTTTAATGGGGTTGATTGTTTTTTCTTGAAAATTTAAGTTCCTCATGAATGATGGATATTAGACCTTTGTCGAATGCATAGGTTGCAAAAATTTTCTCCCATTCTGTAGGTGGTCTGTTTACTCTGATGATAGTTTCCTTTGCTGTGCAGAAGCTATTTTGCTTAATTAAATTCCATTTGTCCATTTTTGCTTTTGTTGCAATTGCTTTTGGTATCTCCATCCTGAAATCTTTGCCCATACCCATGTCCTGAATGGTATTGCCTAGGTTGTCTTCCAGGGTTCTTATATGCTGGGGTGATACATTTAAATCATTAATACATCTTCAGTTCTTTTTTGTATATGGTGTAAGGAAGGGGTCCAGTTTTAATCTTCTGCATATGGCTAGCTAGTTATTCCAGCACCATTTAATGAATAGGGAATCCTTTCCCCATTGTTTGTTTTTGTCAGGTTTGTCAAAGGTCAGATAGTTGTAAGTGTGTGGTCTTATTAATGGATTCTCCATTCCTTTCCATTGGTCTATATGTCTGTTTTTGTACCAGTACCATGCTGTTTTGGTTACTGTAGTCCTGTGGTATAATTTGAAGTCAGGTAGCATGATGCCTCCAGCTTTGTTCTTTTTGCTTGGGATTGCTTGGCTATTCGGGCTATTTTTTTTTTTTTTGCCCCATATCAATTTTATAATAGCTTTTACTAGTTCTGTGAAGAATATAAATGGCAGCTTAATAGGAATAGTATTGGATCTATAAATTGCTTTGGGCAGTATGGCCATTTTAAGGATATCGATTCTTCCTATCTAAGAACATGAAATGTTTTTTCTTTCAGTTCTGTCATCTCTGATTTCTCTGATCAATGGTTTGTAGTCCTCCTTGTCTCTACAAGAAGACAAGGAAAGGGAGATCTTTTACCTCTGTAGTTAGCTGTATTCCTATGTATTTTATTCTTTTTGTGGCAATTGTGAATGAGACTTCCTTCCTGATTTGGCTCTTAGCTTGACTGTTGTTGTTGCTGTATAGGAATGTTAGTAATTTTTGCAAATTGATTTTGCATCCTGAGACTTTGCTGAAACTGTTTATCAGCTTAAGAAGCTTTGGGGCTGAAACTATGGGATTTTCTAGATATAGGATCATGTCATCTGCAAACAGGGATAATTTGACTTCCCTTCTTACTATTTGAACGTCCTTTACTTCTTTCTCTTTTCTGATTGCCCTGGCCAGAACTTCCAATACTATGTTGAATAGTAGTAGTGAGAAAGGGCATCCTTGCCTTTTGCCAGTTTTCGAAGGGAATGCTTCCAGTTTTTACCCATTCAGTATGATGTTGGCTGTGGGTTTGTCATAAATGGCTCTTAGTATTTTGAGGTATGTTCCTTCAATACCGAGTTTATTGACAGTTTTTTTAACATGAATGGATTTTGAATTTTATTGAAGGCCTTTATGCACCTATTGAGATAATTATGTCATTTTGTCGTTAGTTCTGTTTATGTGATGAATCAAATTTATTGATTTGTGTTTGTCGAGTCAGCTTCACATACCAGTGACGATCGTGGTCTAGATTTTCTAGTTTATGTGCATAGAGGTGTTTATAATATCCTCTGATGGTTGTTTGTATTTCTATGGGGTCGGTGGTAATATCCGCCTTGTCATTTATGATAGTTCTTATTTGAATGTTCTCTCTTTTCTTATTAGTCTAGCTGGCAGTCTATCTATTTTATTAATTTTTTCAAAAAACCAGTTCCTGGATTCATTGATCTTTTGGATTGTTTTTGTGTTTCCATTTCCTTCAGTTCAGCTCTGATTTCTGTTATTTCTTGTCTTCTGCTAACTTTAGGATTTGTTTGCTCTTGGTTCTCCAGTTCTTTTAGTTGCGATGTTATGTGGTTAATTTGAGATCTTTCTAAACTTTTGGATGTGAGCATTTGGTGCTATCAATTTCTCTGTTAATGCTGCCTTAGCTGTGTCCCAGAGATTCTGGTACATTTTATCTTTGTTCTCATTAGTTTCAAAGAACTTTTTGATTTCTGCCTTCATTTCATTATTTACCCGAAAGTCATTCAGGAGCAGGCTATTCGATTTCCCTGTAATTGTATGGTTTTGAGTGAATTCCTTTGTCTTGATTTTGAATTTGATTGCACTGTGACTTGAGAGACTGCTTTGATTTCAGTTCTTTTGCATTTGCTGAGGAGGGTTTTATTTCTGATCATGTGATATTTTAGAGTCTGTGCCATGTTGCTATGAGAAGAATGTATATTCTGTTGTGTCAGGGTGGAGAGGTCTGTAGATCTCTATCAGATCTGTTTGATCCAGTGCTGAGTTCAGGTGCTGAATATCTTTGTTAATTTTCTGTCTCAGTGGTCTGCCTAATATTGTCAGTGGGGTGATAAATCTCTCACTATTGTTGTGTGGCACTTTATGTCTCTTTGAAGTTCTCTAAGAACTTGCTTTTTGAATCTGGGTGCTCCTGTGTAGGATGCATATATATATTTAGGATAGAGAGATAGATCTTGTTGAATTGAACCCTTTATTAATATGTAATGTCTTTTTTTATTTTGGTTTGTTTAAAGTCTGTTTTTTCAGAAACTAAGATTGCAAGCTCTGCTTATTTCTGCTTTCCATTTGCTTGGTAGATTTTTCTCCATCCCTTTATTTTAAATATCTCATACTGTTTGTTAATTTATCTGACATTTCCACCACCTTTACTTTACATTCTAATATACAATGAACAAATGCAAAATAAGATAAAACTGTATATTTTAATAACTAATATATGTTAATAACTAATTGAGGCTCTATTGTATATATATTTTATAACACAATTTGTCTTCCCTTTTTTGCCCAGTTTTGATAATAATAAAAATATACAGATAATTAAAAATGTAGCCTTACTTTCATATTACAAGTAATATTCATCATATTTATTGTATCTATGAATTTCATTAGCTGTCTGAGAATTCCCTGAGCTTGCTGACTATTCTGGAATCATAGCTTTGAAAAGAACCTCAAGGGGCTGTATGAGTTAATGAAATTTGGAACTCTTCTTTCAAATTGTTTTATATGTAGTTCTAATGCACCTCATAATACACTTGTATATTAATCTTTATATACAATAACATATAATTTGCATTTTTCAATATATAGTTTAGTGACATCATCTAATAAACTGGCTGATACTCAAAGTGGTTTATATATTTTTGTTTAATTTGATTGGTTATTGCCATTTTTGCTCTAATTTCCAAAATTTTGGATGTTTGTAGTTTTTCAAATTTTTAACTTTTAAATTTGGTTTTAAATTAATAAATTCATATTGTAGTTTTTGTTCGTCTGTTTGTTTTTACATGTGGGCAATTGTAACTAAATTAACAGAGCTTCTATTATGTGCCCAACATTGATTTCAACGCAGAAAAAAGAAATAAATAAAAAGGGGAGAAAACACTAGCCCTCAATTCAAATTTGCATCAAGTGTGGGTTTGTTTGTGGATTTGGAGGTGAAGAGGATTAAAGCAGTCGGGTAAAATGATTGAAATAGTGGGAAACAAAGACAATAAACCCACTAACAAACACACAATAAAATAAGTCTGCTAATGATAATAGATGCTAAAATAGGATTATGCATTGGGGAGTCACGGGCATATTATCAGATACTAAGTTACTATGTCAGTTTTAAATATTATTACAACTCATGCTACATAATGCAGATTCATTAATTTCCAAAAGTGTTTAATCTATGTCACAGCAATGCAGTGTGATGCTCCATTTCGCCAGTATCAATAGCAATAAGAAATAATTATTTTCATTTTGGTATGTTCCTGCTTCTGCTTCTTCCTTTCAATTTGTACAAATTCTGTACATATGACCTCATGGTTTTTCATGTATTAGTGGATACATTATTCATTTTCTTTTTGATGCACTCTTCCAGTATTTATAATTTTCTCCTTGCTATAAAACTTCCACACACAAGATGTTTAATAGAATTGTGATCTTTTTTATTGTTTTCTTATAGTTTGCAGTGTTGACACATTTAGGAATTAAAACCGTTAGATACTCCTTAACAAGAAGCAAGGTCAGGTTAAGATGCACTGTTTTAAAACTTGGTAGAGGAAATGGCTTCCTGAACACTCTCAGGGTCTCACCAGTGAGAGCAACATAAACGATAATAAGACTTGGGAAATGCTGACATTGTTCTTTCCTTGATTAAAGATAGTTAGTTATTCTTCTGTCTTTCATTTATTTAATGTACATGATTTTCTTTTATTGAATGTCTACAATTTCTGATTAGCAGCCTGTCTTTTTCTTGAAATTCTGAAAAGTAGTTTTAGAAATGATATCTCAAACCTTAATGTATTAAAAGAGCCAAATCTCTCTAAACTTAAAATGTGTACAGATAGTAAATATGAAGTTTAAGTGAAAGTGTTATTTGATTACTCATTAGGTGGACGGGCTTATAGGCAAGTGTGAGTTAAGATGAAGAGAGAAGCAAGATAAAGAACTTAGGGCAGCAAAGAGGTAATCCAAGCTAGGAAACAAATGTGTAGAATATAAAGTGCAAGCTTTAGAGGGGAAGCCAAAAATCTCCCTACGATTCTCTCCAATCTACTTCATTTAAAAATAAGTGAGATTTGGAGCTCAGGAGTTTGAGACCAGTCTGACCAACATGGTGAAACCCCGTCTCTACTAAAAATACAAGAATTATCTGGGTGTGGTGGTGGGTGCCTGTAATCCCAGCTACACAGGAGGCTGAGGCAGGAGAATCACTTGAACCTGGGAGTCAGAGGGTGCACTGAGCCGAGATCAGACCATTGCACTCCAGCCTGTATGACAGAGACTGTCTCAAAAAAAAAAAAAAAAGTGCGATATTTCACAAAACTTTTTTAAAAAAGGAAAACAGTAACAACAAAACATTTAGCAAAGTCATAAAGATAATTTCAAATACTTATAAATACAGAGAACAATTACTATAGGCCAGACACAGTGGCCTGCACCTGTAATCCCAGAGACCAGGCGAGAGGATTGCTTGAGTTCCAAATCAACCTGGGTGACAAAGTGAGACCTTGCCTCTACCTAAAAAAAAAAAAAAAATTATATCTATCTATCTATCTATCTATCTATCTATCATCTATCTATCTATCTATCTATCTATCTATCTATCTATCTATCTATGAGGTATGAGGAGTGTGAAGAAAACATAAAGAAATAGTGGAAGAGGGGAGTCAGCAAAGGGGAAAATACTGAAAGAAAATTATCACTGTTTGAAAATGATTGAGACATTTGATTTCTATAAGTCTTCCTGGGCAGATAAATCACATGTCCCAGCAAGATTTGTTCAAAGGCTAAAGTGACTTTAGGCTGTATTAGCATAAACCTAAATTATAGCAGTCCCATTGAAACTGTGCACTATCAGACTCTTGGAATGTTAGTGCTCAGCTCTACATGCCACCTTTTAATATTACCTAGGTAAAAATGAATATGAACAGAGTGTTTCCCAGACAGGGTAGGATCTAGATTAAATGATATCTGAAGAACAGTTAAAAAAGAGATATTTAGTCTAAAAAATACTTAAAGGAAACACAAATTTTTCCCAAATCCAAAATGTCTACTCTTCCAATGAAGAAAACCTCATTATTATTATTATTTCTAAAGACAGACTTTAAAAGAATATGTGACTTTGAATAAATAAAAGGAATCTCTTAAATCCTCAGCGAGACTGATACAAGTAATCCCAGAAAGTCACAATGATTAACATTTATAGAGCCTTCAAAGGTTTTTGGAAAATATCTTAGATTATTTAAAATTCCTGCAAAGAGAATCTATAGAGAAGATAGATAACTTTGGAAAGAATTGGCTAAAATTTTTAAAATAATAATGATGGTAGCAGAAGTGTCCTCTTTTCAACAGAAAATGATTTTTAAATCTAAATGAGAATGATAGCCTGGAGAAATTTAAGTTCTGTCCTTTAGTAGGTTCAAATAGAAAAGCTAAACCTAAACATAAGCTGCATTTTCATTGTTAGTTCAGAGACACCAAATCAAGATAAGGTAACAAAAGCCCTGAAAGATATCGATTTAGTCCCTACAAGTTAATTTAAAGATAAGATGGATAGGAAAAAAAGAGCTTTAAAAAATAAAATAAAACAAAAAATTCTAGTTTGCCCTTTATTTGTACTTTCTGAATTTAGAACTGTAGAATATTAAAATATACATTTTATGTATATATGTAAAATATCAAAATTAGTGTGATTTATGGTTTAAATTTTACACAAATAATATTAATTAAAACTTGCAATAGTTCATTTAATTCAACAAACTGACACACGCTGGGCACACAGTATATGCAATTTTGTAGGCCCTTTGCTGAATGAGTTCACATTTTATGAGAGAGAACAAGTTTCTTGGCTTACAATTTTTTTAATGTTAATGCCAAAGTTTTATAAAAGGACTACGTGCTGTAGTTTTCAATAATTTTGGACAAAATGTTATCCTTATTTCACTCTTTTGGTCAATATTTGAAAGATAAAAATCCTATGGAAATTTGTCCACTTATAAGCCTCTTTAGGTAAATGCAAAATTTATTGGACAAATCAACACTCATGTACATCAAGATGATATTGTTTCTCTAGTAACTAATTATATTCAATGGAGAAAATAAAGGTAGTTTAAGGTACCTTTCCTTCAGGGAAGAAGGAACTGTTACAAAGACTAAATCCTAGGGTACAGAAGTTTGAACAAACTGTTGAGTCTGGAAAAGTCGGGCACAGCTTAAAAATAGAGTTGGTATGCGATGTAAAGGTTAAAGCTTATTCTGTAATTGTTGGTTTGTCACTATGTGAATAAAGATAGAAGAGTAACACAATCTATTTTGCTTAAAGTTCTTTCTGGTGTGTGAGATATTATACTTGAAGAAAATAGGACAAGAAAAAGTGTGCCCCAGTTAGGAGATCTTTCTTTGATCTAATATAGAAATGATTAAGTCTATAATAAAACAGGACAATAGAAATTATAAAATTAGATGCATTTTCGATACAGATAGAGGCACCACTAAAAATAATTAAGGGGTAATGTATGAGAGCATTGCAAATAAAATTATCTGGGAAGCAAACTGTGAGACGGTTTAGTGTTCAGTGTGTTTATTAAAAACCACCCATGGTATAAATATCTTTAGAAAGGGAACAGAGGAAGCAGAAATGGGCAGTGGGATAAATCAATTTGTGATACAGTCCAAGCAGCTTCTACAGACCAAATAGGGAGTTTTTAGAATTGCTTAAATGCCTGGTTAGAGTTGCTCGCACTTGGCTAAAGAGGCAAGTCTGTATACACCCATGCAATTTGTCACTGTTTGTGGGCTACATCCCCAACACTATGACCTTGGCTGAGACAGCTCTCTGAAGCCAAGCCAAACTTCTAAGAAGGGGCCAACCCTGAAAACTGTCTATTGACAGTGTTCTTATCAGCTAGAAAACAAGTATGTCTTTGCAGAGAGATTTGGGAAGTTGAACATTCCCAAGTTCATCACAGTCAGTGTAAAGAAAGAGCATCCAAAGTTAATTCCAATGTTTACATTTTGGGAAAGGATTCTAGAGTGATTTAGCCAAAGAGGTTTGTAGAAAGAACAGCAGTGTGTTGGTGGAGAGGTGTGTCTGACTTAGATAATTCAGTTGCAAACTTATTGAATTTCACTGAATTTTTCTAGGTAAAGCTGTTAGAGTACAGTACTTAGAAGGACCTTGCCATGGGCCACATCTTTACAAATGGCAGTTAATTTTTTTAAAATAAATCAGTATTCAGCCCTGTATAAATATTAATATTTTCTTTGTGAGAAAATATTAATGGATGGAGTCAATAATGTCTTCCTTATTTAAAACAATACATCAGTTACCACAAACAATAACAGAATTTAATGTCTTTCATATATATGCTCATTTAAGAAATACAAAAGAATGAAATGTCCTGTATTAAGAAACCTAAACAAAATGAAATTACTCAGAAAAGGTGTTTTTTTTTTTTCTATAAATAGCTTTGGTTTTCCATAGATAATTACAAAATCATCTTCAGGAGTTTCCTGCAGAAAGTGACCACTTTTAATGCTTTTTCATGACATTTCATGAGATTTGGCATGATATCTTATAATAACTTCATTTTCCTCACAGGAAAAAAAAATGAGACTACTGCACAGTAAGAACTGGCAGTAAATCTCACAAGAACTCAGTAGCTTGGCATTTATTGCCCATCGCTTCCTTTTGATTTAGCAGGTCTGCCCTTCAGTATTTCTTTTCTCCAAATACTTGCCCAATTTTTTTTTAAAAACAATTTGTATTGGTGGCACATTTCACAGCCTTTGGTAGTTTGTGGCATAAGTCATTGTGTCAGAATGATCCCACTCTAGTATATTTAGAGAAACTTCTGGACATCTTTGGTAAAACTCAATTATTTTAAGTGTCTATATCTCCAAGAAAGAAGGTCATGGTACCATCTAGTGATATTCCATGGAGGCAGTTTTTTGTTTTTTGTTTTTAACTGTTGCTATATATTTCACTGTTGGTTTGAAAGAAATGGTGTCTGGAAGTGCACTTGTTGAAATATTTATTCTTTATTTTTTGAACTTGTTGAATAGTATGAATGCTAACCTTGAAATACATGCAGTAAAATATCCAATAATTTTGTATCACAGGTTTGATTTCCAAATTTATAATAGTTACCTGTCTTAAGTCTGCTATATATTGAACTAAAATTTAGGCATAGTTTTGAAGGTTGCTATATTCTGAGCGTACATATATGTCTCTGTATCTCTAAATTTCCACTGAAGTTGTAATGTGTTTACTGTCAACAGATGACTAATGACTATTCAGCATTTTTCATTAAATTCTACTGAAATTGTCTCAGTAATAGAAGTTGATTTTACTTAAATGAAGTAGTCCTATTATTTCAAAATTTCAAATAAATTTTTATTAAAAGGTGGCAGTAGCCTCAAGATTTTATCACTAAAAAACACTCTTTACACTATTGGAAACGATTTCTAGATATATTCATCTCAACAAACTTTCTCTCTCATAGTTAAAATTATGTTCTATAATAATGTGCTCTTTTGTAAATATAAAACATGAAGATAAAATAAGAGCAAAATTAGTACCCTTTTTCTTTATTCATTAACTCTACCTCATCACAAAGCCTATCAGGTTTGTTTATTTGTTTCTTAATGGTAAATATGAATTCCGGAATCACATAGAGCACAATTACTTTACATACATACATATCTATATATATTTATAAATTTTTGATATATTACTAAATAATTATCCTGGAAAATGTCCCAAAAGAGTCTGCCAATGACAATAGACCCACTTTAAGATGACTAAAGGAGTATAGGAGTCTGTATACATAATCCGTTTGTTTTCATATGTAATTTTTACACCATTTGGTTTGATTGATTTGTAAACTGGAGAAAATAACAAAGATAGTAGAATGAAACCAAATATAATTAATTGTGTGATGCTGTCTCTTAGGACACACGATGTACCTAGTCTATTATGTGGAACTTGGTTAGCCCTAAACTAAAAGTGCTAAACATACCAAAGACTTCCTTCAAATAGCGTTATCGATAACCGTGGTTTGCACACTATATTCCATCCTCTGGAAAAACTAAGCTACTACCTGCCATTAACTCTAAACTGCCACATGTAGCCTCATAGCATCATACACTGAGCTATTTAAGCATTTGGGAGAAATATTATCTCATTTAATCTGCACAATAAAAACATAAACAGGCACTATTGTATACATTTTAAGGGTGAGGAAATTGAATCTCAAGTGAAAGCCAAAGCCGTTCTTTGAGTTTTATCTCTTTTGATTCCAAAAAGAGGTGTAGAGTGGAAGATGAAAAATGTACTCAGATATACCGAGATCAAAATATTGGCTCCATTATCATAAAGTGGACATTTTGATAAAATCTCTTGTTTTTTCCTCTGTAACATCTATACAACCCCCAAAAGTACAGAGTACAACCCCCAAAAGAATTTAAAACAAGACTTCTGTTCCTATCTAGCTTATAGGGAGTAGACAGTGAAAAAAAAAGTGAATGCATACAACAAAGAGATAATTTTAGACACTGAGAAATGTTGTGTAGATTATACTAGTTTACATCAAGGAAAACATCTGTGAGAGAATGACATGAGTCAAGACCTAAATAGCCCCAAAATCCAATCATGAACTTACTTGGCGAGTATCACTCCAGGCAAGGAGATTAGGAATTGCAAAGTTCCTAGTGGGAATGGGCAAAAATGATTCATGTACGTAATGAGCATGCAGAGAGAATCAAGAAAAACACGATAAGGGAAATAATGTTTAAAACAACAACAACAACAACAAAAAAACCTTTGAGAAGTTCACCCAGAGGAGGGAGATGCCAGTTCAGATTTTGAAGAACTGGAGCAAATTCATGTTAATATCTGAAATATTCTGGAAACAAGAAGTAGACAGCAACATCTAAATATAATTATATATTAGGGGATTGGAAAAATAAATTGAAGGCACACAGTAAAGAACTACAAATTCCAGAAGTAAGCCAGTGAATGATTTGAAGAAGTGTCTGATATGAACAGAACTGTGATTTTGAAATGTTAATCCAGCAGCTGCAGGTGTAAATGATTGGGTGGGTTGAGGGCTGGATGGAAAATAAGTATAATTTTAAAAATTGGGCCTGGCGCAGTGGCTAACGCCTGTAATCTCAGCACTTTGGGAGGCCATGGCGGGCGGATCAAGAGGTCAGGAGATCAAGACCATCCTGGTTAACACGGTGAAACCCCATCTCTACTAAAAATACAAAAAATTAACTGGGCGTGGTGGCATGCGCCTGCAGTCCCAGATACTCGGGAGGCTGAGGCAGGAGAATCGCTTGAACCCGGGAGGCGGAGCTTGCAGTGAGCCGAGATCGCACCACTGCGCGCCAGCCTGGGCGACAGAGCAAGATCTCAAAGTAAATAAGGAAATAAATACGAACATTGAATCAGCCTGTGGGAAAATGGTAAGTATAGTTATCTAGAGCACTGGTAATGAGAATGAAAGGGAGATGACATATTAGAAAGCATTTAAAGGTATAATTAAATATGACTGGGTATGAGAGTTGGGTGTGATTTTTTTAGAAGACAGCATGGAGAAGGCTGTTAAATAACAAGGCAAAACAAACAGAATCCCTACGGAACAACAACAACAGCAACAAAAGAAAAAACAACAACAACGCAGTTCAACCATGAAGGACAGTCAAGGGTGAAGTACTCTATTAGGTAATCCAAAGGCAGAAAAGAAGATGCTACTTTTGGCAATTAAGAGGTTGTTGATGGCCGGGCGCGGTGGCTCACGCCTGTAATCCCAGCACTTTGGGAGGCGGAGGCGGGCGGATCACGAGGTCAGGAGATCCAGACCAGCCTGGCTAACACGGTGAAACCCCGTCTCTAGTAAAAATACAAAGAAATTAGCCTGGCGTGGTGGTGGGCACCTGTAGTCCCAGCTACTGGGGAGGTGAGGCAGGAGAATGGCGTGAACCCGGGAGGCGGAGCTTGCAGTGAGCCGAGATCGCACCACTGCACTCCAGTCTGGGCGACAGAGCGAGACACCGTCAAAAAAAAAAAAAAAAAAAAAAGAGGTTGTTGATAATATTTAATGCAGCAAATTTAATTATATGCTATAAGAGGACTAGGGTGATATGGAGAGAAGAGTATGGAAGAAGATAATTGATGGGTAATTGTTCTATTAAGCCAATGATTGTGTCACAGACAAAAATGTTACAATGGCTAGTGGAAATGCGTAGGAAAGACATTAAGGGTGTCACTCATTTAAATTAGAGAGTAGGTGAAATAGCTTTCTTATATCGTCACAATTCTTCATGATGGGACATAAAACAGGATTGTCAAATATGAATGTATGTAAAAGAATCATATAAAATCCAGAACTGTGGCATTAAAGGTTCAGTTTAGAGCTTACTAAAATTAAAGAAGATTTTCCAGAGATTAACTTACAGGTGTGTGATGTTCTATGGGGGTTGACTGAAATCCATTGCATGCTAAAAATAGGGATAATAATAATGAATTTGAGAATATAATTAAGTTTGAATTCAATAGCTGGTTTAATTTATTAATTTAGTTTCTGTATCATTTCATTAAAATAATGAATAATAAATTAGTATAAAGATGAAAAATTATATTTCTATCAAATGACAGAACCAATATTTTATATTTCCTCCCAATACCTTATCCATATGTAGTTTTTAATTGTTATCTTTATTACATATATTCCAAAATCATTATTCTGCTGACACTTAACTCAGTAGTGTGCATGTGTATGTCTCTTACAAACTTATAAAGGGCTCCCCATTGCCATCTGGTTGACAGGTTGATCAAACACGAAATGTTTATTTTGGAGTCAGCTTTCTTTCAGCTTTACTGGCATTGACTATCTTAGGTCTTCTTTCCCAAGATACAAACTTTGAGATGCAGGTTTGTGGGCAGTAAGTCCGTTGGGAAGTAACAACACATGTAAGGGAGAGATAAAAGCAGGATTGAGAAGAAAAAATAATTTTAATGCAGTTTCAACAGCCTTCAGTTGACATCATGAAATATGAAGGTGAGATGGTCTTTCAGCTTTGTCCCAACTGAAACAAGGAGAAGGAATCTTTATAAATTATTTTCTTATTTACTCAAGATTGACTTGTATTACATATTTATGAATAAACTTAGTAATATACCATAAACACATATTTGCACAGTTTTATAAGATTAACTGTTGTGCTTCCTTTTCTGCCTTTTTTATAAGGAGATAATATTATTTTTTATAATTTGCTTAGTTTATTCAATGTAAGTACTTGTCCTTTGCTTTGGGGAGATTTCTAGTTAGATTTATTTCTGCTTTGGAATACATCTCTTTCTACTATCACATTAATCCTTTTGATTCAAGAGCTTAATGGGAAGTGTAGATATTCTGACTTAGGACAGCAACTACGAAGTAGTTTAGCATTACAAAATCAATCAAGAAACCAACAAATCACCTCAATGGCTCTCATCTTCCAAAAGGCTAAGTGTGTAAATCATGAGAAGGTAGTAAGCTTCGTATTTGAGAGAATGATAAGGATTATAGAGCACATCAGAGAAAAGTGGTATGCCATCTATCTAAAACCCTTAAGAAAAATTAAAGTGACAGAATTGAAGGAATGAACAGATTATATCATTAAAATTTGGTCCTGTGTATCATACCCTACACTTCTGGTTTTAAGGTTTGCATTGTGCAATTGGTTTTAATTATGTTGATTCTTACAAGTGTATCTAAAATGTACAAATGGATAGATTTATTTTCTAGATTTGTCATTTTCAGTGGCTAAAATTAACGTACTATTGGGAAAATTTTTGTGATCTCCATTGTCATAAATATTAAGTTGATGATGATTTTGTGAATTCATACTTTCTAATGTCCAAGTCACTGCATATAGAATAATTAAATTAATAGACAGAATATCTTTAAACACTAAATGCCACAAGGGTAATATTCAGTGAGCTATAAATTGCTGTTAGCATCAGTCCCTGGAGGAGATATTTAATATGTGAGTCATCAACTTTTAATGTATCATTTCAAACAATTTTGTGTTCACTGAAAAATTGTGGCTGGGTGTGGTGGCTCATGCCTGTAATACCAGCACTTTGGGAGACTGAGGTGGGTGAATTGCTTGAGCCCAGCAGTTCGGGCTAAGCTGGGCAACATGGCAAAACCCCTTCTTTACTGAAAATACAAAAATTAGTCGGGCATGGTAGGGCATGCCTGTAGTTCAGCTGCTTAGGGGCTGAGATGGGAGGATCATTCATGGTAGGGGGGCAGTGTGCAGGTTGCAGTGAGCCGAGATCACGCCACTGCACTCCAGCCTGGGTGAACAAGTGAGACCTTGTCTCAAAAAATAAAATAAAATAAAAAAGAATAAAAACAATCTTTTAATTTTTTTATGAAATTGCAAATATATTAGGTAATTATTTTATACATTTAAAAACACACCGTAACAAATTTAAAATAATTGAAATCATACAGAAGGGGTTCTCTGAACATAAAGGAATCAAATTAAAATCGAAAAACAGGAAAATCTTTATACAGGTAGAATGTTTAAAATAATCCAATTAAAAAGTGAGCAAATAGTATGGATAGACATTTCATCAGTGAAGATATATAGATTTCGTATAAACACATGAAAAGACATTCAATACCACTAGCTATTAGGGAAATACAAATTAAAACCATAATTAGGCATCACTCTGTATCTGTCTAATGGCTAAAATTAAAAAAAAATCATGAAAATACCAAATTGTGAGAGAAAATAGTGAAACTACATCATTACTACATACCTGAGAGAATATAAAATAGCATAGCCACTTGAGAAAATACTTTGGAAATGTATTTTAAAACTAAAACTGTAATTACAATAAAAACCCAGCAATTGCACTACTTGCCATTTACTCCGGAGAAATGAAAGCTGATGTTCGCACACACAAAAATAACTTTTTACATGAACATTCTTAACAGCCAGCCTTATTACTAATAGCCAAAAATTTGAAATAACTAGATGTCCTTCAACAGGTGAATAGTAAAACAGTTATGGTACATACATATGTGAATGTACATACATATGTGGAACACTATTCAGCAGTAATCAAGAACAAACTGTTGATATGTACAACAACCTGGATGAATCTCCAGGAAATTATACTGAGTGAAATAAAAAGCAGTCTCCAAAAGGTATATAGCATATGATTCCATTCATATAATAGTTTTTAAATAATAAACTTTTAAAATGGTAAGCATTATTAACATAGTATTGGTTGCCCAGAGTTAGGGCAGGGGTGGGATGGGGTAGGAAGGTGTGGCTATAAAAGGAAAACACAGCATCCTTGTGGTTATGGAACAGCTCAGTGTCTTTACTGTGGTGGTTTATTCATGAAAATACATAAGAGATAAAGAGCTGAATATGTATACACCCATACTCATACAAGTAATACTGAGGAAATTTTAATAAAACTGGTAGATACAGTCAGTGCTTCAGTGCCAGTATTCTGGTTGTAATATTGTACGAGTATTTTAGAATGGTTCCATTAGGAGAAAATGGGTAAAAGATATGCAAGATTTGATTTTTTTAAAAATAACTGCTCATGAATTTATAATTAACTCAAGAAAAAGATCAATAAAAATGTATGAGGTGTCCGGGCACAGTGACTCACGCCTGTAATCCCAGCACTTTGGAAGGCCGAGGTGGGAAGATCACTTGAGGTCAGGAGTTTGAGATCAGCCTGGCCAACATGGTGAAACCCCATCTGTACTAGAACTACAAAAATTAGCCGGGCGTGGTGGGGCACTCCTGTAATCCCAGCTACTCTGGAGGCTGAGGCAGGAGCATTGCTTGAACCCGGGAGGCAGAGGTTGCAGTGAGCCCAGATCGTAACACTGCACTCGAGCCTAGGTGACAAGAGCAAGACTTGGTCTCAAAAAAAAAAAAAAAAAAAAAATTAGGTGACATCTAACATTTTACGTGCATTTTCAGTGGTTTGAAAGTAAAAATCACAGATACCTACATAAAATATGAATCTAAATATGCATTCATCTTCTTACAACCTAAGTAGACTCTAGCAAAAAAAATCCCTTATGTTTTTACCATGATGTCTCCATATCTGCCTGCCTCTTTAGCTCCATTTTTGTTACACCATGTTTTATATTTACTGTGGTCTGTTCATTGTCCTGCTTTTGCATTATCACACACAGGATTTTGTTGCATGCTTGATCTCTACTGGAAATGCCTTTTCCTCAACACTTTTACCTATCTAACTCCTCTTTAACAATCTAAATTCATTCTAAATTAAGAAAACTATCAGTGAATGTTTCACTCTGAGTTAGTTTTCCTTTATCTATTTTGCATAATACTCTTTCCATGTCACTCTCATTGCATTACGAATGATCTATTTAAGGAATCTATTTTTGTCCTTTTACACCACCTTATGGGAACAGAGAATGGGAATTTCCAGAACCAAGAGCAATGCTGGTATAAAATAAATATTCAATAAATACTGTTTGTGTGAATGGGAGTTTTAGATATGATTTTCAAACGTTTCTTTTAAAATTGTATTACTGTCAGATTTATTTGCAGAATTTACGTTGTAAAACTTTTCTTTACATACTTACGTTCTGCATTGTTTCAGCTCTTAAAGCAATTTAAATGATTTGTAAAAATTCATGCTCTACATTATCCTTCCCTTATAGTTTTGTTGGAATGTCCTGAGAATTACTTAAATTTTCACCAAGAGATTACAGTAACAATCTTATAATTGCTAGGGTTGGGTTCCCTTTAAAAAGTTATACACAAACATCCTTGAAGAGAAAAAGTCTTTGAAACAGATATTTTGAAATTAAGTTTTCTAAATTACTTTTACAAACCCATCAACTCTTTGTTCTAATCTACCTTCTGGTATTCAAGGCAATTATATTCAGTGTATTAAATTGAGAGATTCCACAGTAGGTGTAAGGAAATGTTATGTAATTGTTTAAGTCCTAAAATTGCAATCAGTAAATTTTTGTTCAAATCCCGATACAGATTAATAGCTAAGTGACCTTAAAATCAAGTCTGTGATTACACGCATGCTGTGGCTCATGCCTGTAATCCCAGCACTTTGGGAGGCCCAGAGGGTTGGATGACTTGAAGTCAGGAGTTCGAGACCAGCCTTGCCAATGTGGTGAAACCCCGTCTCTACTGAAAATAGAAAAATTAGCTGGGTGTGGTGGCGCTCACCTGTAATCCCAGCTACTCAGGAGACGGAGGGAAGAGAATTGCTTGAACCCAGGAGGCAGAGGCTGCAGTGAGACGAGATCGTGCCACTGCACTATAGCCTGAGCAACAGAGCGAGACCCTGTCTCAAAAACAAAACAAAAACAGAAAATCAGGTTATACTGTTAAAAATGTTGTTTCATCAATAAATTTATGGAGTACTTCAAAGTAATTCTTTGAGGATTAAAAAAATAGCTATAAAAAATATGAAGTGCTTCAGGCAACAAAAGCAAAAATAGACAAATGGGATTACATCAAACTGAAAAGCTTCTGACAGTAAAAGAAGCAATTAACAAAGTAAAGAGACAATCTATAAAATGTTAGAAAATATTTGCAGGCTATACATCTGACAATGGATTAATATCCAAAATATATTTGAAACGAGAACAACTCAATAGCAAAAACAAAAAGATTAACCTGATTTAAAAATGAGCAAAAGACCTGAATAAATATTTCCCAAAAGAAGACATTCAAATGGCCAACAGGTGTAT
This sequence comes from Pan paniscus, assembly GCF_029289425.2. NCBI lineage: Eukaryota > Metazoa > Chordata > Mammalia > Primates > Hominidae > Pan > Pan paniscus. The sequence continues at coordinate 95,165,775 of NC_073253.2, read as the reverse complement.
GAAAACTGGTTCAACACTGTTAATTATCAGGGAAATGAGAACTATAATCACAATGAGATATCACCTCACACATGATAGAATGGCTATCATCAACACAAGAAAATAAGTGTCAGTGGGTATGTGGTGAAAAGGGAACCCTTGCACACTGTTAATGGAAACGTTAATTCAGTCATGGAAAACAGTATGGATGTTCCTCAAAAAATTAAAAATAGAAATACTATATGATCCAACAATCTCATTATTGGGTGTATATCCAAAGGAATTGAAATCAGTACATCAAAGAGATATCTGAGCTCCCACATTCATTGTAGCATTACTTAACAATAGCCAAGATATGAAAATAACTGAAGTCCTCATCAATGGATGAATGGATAAAAACATATGGCATATACAAGTTGGCATTCATAATATAACAGCCCAAATTCAAAATGCTCCAAAATCCAATACTTTTTGAGTGTGAACATGATACCACAAGTGGAAAATTCCACACCTGCCCCATGTGATAGTTCACAGTCAAAACACAGGCACATAGCCCAGTGTATTCAGCATCCCCAAGGGAGAAAAGACTCTCCCAGATTCCTTCAGTTGTAATTTACTTTTATTCGCACACACCCAAATTTTCACCTAAAAATATAAAATACAATGTACAGTAACCTTTTAATCTTAATGCAGCATCACAGCTGGAGACTGAAAGCCTGCTGCTGTTTGTTATTGTTGATGTTTAGACGCTGATAGAGGTATTCTGGTGATGCTATTATGCTACTTGGTTACTTTGAGCACCTTCTTTTTCACTGTATTAATAATATATCTTTTTTTATCATTCACTACTTATGTGTAAGAGTAGAAAAATGATTGCTTATTGGTACCCCATAAATTTAGAGTTGGGAATGATGGTGATACTAAGCAACCACAGATTGTCCACATGGATGACTGAGATGGTGACACATTTGGTTTTTGATGGTTCAATGTACACAAACTGTTTTATACAAAAAATTATTAAAAATATTGTATAAAATTACTTACAGACTACATTTACAAGGTGTATATAAAACATAAGTGAATTTTGTATTTAGACTTGGGCTCGATCCCCATGATATTTCATTATGTATGTGCAAATATTCCAAAATTCAAAAAAACATGAAATTCCTAACACTTATGATCCCAAGCATTTTAGATAAGAGATACTCAACATGTATACATGATAAACTACTATTCAATCATAAACATGGGGAAATCCTGTTATTTGTGACAATGTGGATAAACTTGAAAAGGTTTATATTAAGTAAAACAAGCCAGGCACAGAAAAACAAATACTACATCATCTCACTCATATAAAGAATCTAAAAAAGTTCATCTCATAGAAATAGAGAGTAGAATTGTGGTTATCAGAGACTGGGGTGGTTGGGGGAGAGGGTGGTTGTTGAGATGTTTGTTAAAGGATACAAAATTTCAGTGAGATGGGAAGAATGAATTGAAGAGACATATTGTACAACATGATGACTATAGTTAATAACAATTTATTGACTTATTTAAAAATGCTGAGTGGACATATTCTCACTATAAAAATAACTATGTGAGGTAATACATATGCTAATTAGTGAGATTTAGTCATTTCACAATGTGTATATATACTTCACATTGCACATGATAAATACATACAATTTTATTTGTCAATTAAAAATCAATTTAAAGTAATTTTTAAAGTATGTGATACTTGATAGAAAAATAATAAATATAATCCCAATTCCTCAAGATTTCACTTCTCAGGATATATAACTCATGCTAGTATCTATGTATGATATTGTATAAATTTACTATGCTGCTTGTAAATGTGTACCAAATAATTGAAGCTATGTAATACACTCAAAATAAATACTTAATCCTTGTGAAGCACACAAAAATTTAGAATGTATGCATGATAAAATTTTATTTTGTCAAGTGTTAGAAATTTATTTGAAGAAACATTCTATTTTCCAAACAATAATAACATTTTTTTCAAATAATTCTTCAGTTTTATAAAGTATCAGTGTTTTAAGTTATTCTGTTCTATGTATACATTGAATATTTTTGATAGCCCCTTTTTGTAAATCTGTCAATCTGTTCGTCATAGAAATCTCTTTTATATTTAATAATAAAATAGTCCAGATTTGTTTAAAAAATGTGAAAATTTGGTTTCATCGTATATATTAAACTTTGACTGTTAACCAGAAGTGTATCATAGCTGGAGTTTGAAGGCTCATTTTTTTTTAGGTTTTAATATTTCATAATTACTGTGAACTTCCAACGACTCCACTCAGGAGTGGAAAAGAAACTTGTTCACTCAGAAGATTCCTGTGGTATTATATTGCACTCAAATTGTATTCAGGGCTTCATTAGAGAAGCAAAAATAAAAGTAGACCTGACATAGATTTATTAGTCCTAGCAGAGTGTTTATATTTTCTTTATTCAGCTAGGGATGTGTAAGGATAGCCAATGAGGAGACATGAACAACTTCATTAAGAACTAACCACACACACACAAAAGTAATTATGAGAGATGATGACTATGCTAATTTGCTTGATGTAGGAATTGTTTCACTAGATGTACATCAGCACATCATATTATACACTTTAAATATGTTAGATATGAGTTCAAAATTACTTTTCAAATAATTAATAAGTCAGTATGTTCAATTCTTTGCCTTCTACTTTTAAAGTGAACTTCCTCGTAAAGCAACCTTTCTTCATTAACTACTACACCCTGACTCATTCAGATCACCTGCCCCACTCTCACTCATTCAGATCACCTGCTCCACTCTCACTCATTCTGATCACCTGCTCCACCCTCACTCATTCTGATCACCTGCTCCACCCTAACTCATTTAGATTACCTGCTACCTGCTTTGCCCTGACTCCCACCAAAGCACTCCCCCTGTCATTCTCTTTAAATTAGCCAATCGGAATTAGTTTAGCCTGTGCGGTCTAATCCTAGCCAATGGGGGAATGACACAGCAGCAGGGACCACGTGAGTCAGGAATAAGAACGCTTTCCTCTCCCTTGTCCAAGTGTGCACTCACCATTGCTCCATCTGTAAGGGCACCCTTCTATAAAGGTAAGTTGCCTTGCTGATAATTAAAAAGAAAATTTTATATTCAAGTGCTATTCCTTTTGTGGCACCAAAACTTTATATATAACAAATATGTACCATTTTAAAAATCCTGATGGGAAGGAATGGAAATATAGACATTAATTCATTTTAAAATACCTCAGTTTGATTTCCATGAGATTTGATTTTATGTGCTCTTAGATAAGTATCAATCTTTTCTAATATATTGGCTATTATTCTTCCTATTATGAAGTGTTTTTTGATTCCAGGTGTATTTTACTAACAATACTTTCTTTTATATCCTGTGTGGTTTATGTAGTCCAACTTTAAATCGCAGAGAAAGAAATAATGTCATTTTCTGGAAAGTACGTCTAATTCTGGAACTGACTGTGACACTACTTCTTGCATCAAAGATTTTAACGTTTTTTGACTCAATGATTTTATACTGTGATCATTTAAGCCAGTACTCTTATGATTAGAAAGCATATAGCTTGGTTCATTGTTGTTTGTTTGTTTTGTTTTGTTTTGTTTTGTTTTGTTTTCTCCTTTGGTAGATTTTATTTTTTTAGAGTAGTTTTAGGTTTGCAGTAAAATGGAGCAGAAGGTACAGAGAATTCCCATATGCTCTTCACCTGGTATCTCCCCACATTCCCATTATTATTAACATATTCATTAGAGTGAACATTTGTTACAATCTGTGATGGTTAATTTTTTTTTTTTTTTGAGACGGAGTTTCACTCTTGTTGCCCAGGCTTGAGTGCAATGGCATGATCTTGGTTCACTGCAACCTCTACCTCCCGGGTTCAAGCCATTCTCCTGCTTCAGCCTCCCTACTAGCCGGCATTACAGATGCCCAACACCATGCCCAGCTAATTTTTGTATTTTTAGTAGAGATGGGGTTTCACCATGTTGGCCAAGCTGGTCTCGAACTCCTGACCTCAGGTGATCCACCCACCTCAGCCTCCCAAACTGTGGGATTACAGAGGTGAGCCATCTTGCCCGGGCCTGTGATGGTTAAATTTACATATCAACTTCCCTGGGCTAAGGAATGCCCAGACCTCTGGTAAAACATTTCTGGGAGCGGCTGTGATGGTGTTTCTGAAAGATTAGCATTTGAACTGGTAGATTGTTGGTGTAGATTGGTGTTGTCAGTATGCTGAATTTGGACCATTCCAATAGGCATGTATGCTATCTTGATGTTATAATTTACATTTCCCTAATTATGTATAATACTAAGCATTTTATCATGTGCTTATTTTCCATTTGTATATTGCCTTTTGTGGGGTGTCTTTTTAGGCCTTTTGCCTGTTAATTCATTTGTTTTCTTATGCTTCAATTTTAAGAGTTATTTGCATATTTTAGATACAAGTCCTTCATCAAAAATATATTTAACAAATATTTTCTCCTACTCTGTGGCTTGCCTGTTTATCTTAACAGTGTCATTTGAGATAAGAATATTTGATTTTTAATGAAGTTCAACATATCTATCATTTATTTCAGGGATTGTGCTTTTGGTATCATATCTCAAATGTCATCACCTAATTCAAAGTCACCAAGATTTTTTCCTATGTTATCTTGTAGAAATTTTGTAGGTTTGCATTTTACATTTAGAATTTTGTGCAAGCCAATTAACATTTCTGAATCTCACTTGCCATGTTAGTAAAATGGAAATTTTTCACTAAGAATTTTATATTCCTAAATTAGAATCACTGTTTGTTTTTCAAATAAAATTTTATCTAGAAGCTCCAAAGTTAAAGAAGATAAAATGAGTTACTCTTGTTCATGATGTATATGGAGACCATGGCCCCAGTATACCTGTTTCTTCCAGCAATGCTCAGTATAATATGAAACTACTAAAATAGGAAATTCAAAGGGCCATTCTTAATCATATTTCATAATTTAAAATCCCTCAATTATTTCTCTCTCAAATGTATGAGAACATATAATCAACTTCAGATTTCTACCATGTAGCCTTTCCTTATATTCTTAAAATATCGGATTTTCACAGCCATCAAATTAATGTTCTTTTTGTCTCATTTTTCCCTCTTCTTTCTCCTTCACATATCATTTGACTCTTTCTTATTTTTATTCTCTTTTTTCTCTTGTATGTTGACAAACATTTACTGAGTTTCTACATTTTGCCTAGCACTGACTTAAGCCTATGAATAGAAAAGAGACATATACAACTCTTTCTTTTTTCAAAATGTTCACAGTCTAAGTCTTCAAACAGATTATAAGTCATAATAAATACACGGTTTTCATAATAACGGTTTAGGAATATGTACACTCTGCCATGACGTTCAAGACAGATTGGCTATTTCTTAGGAATGATAAAAAGTGATGTTTGAGCTGACTTGGAAAGTTAACAGTATTTGGGGGCATAGGAATTCTAGACAGGTTGTAAAGGATAAGTAAAGACACCAGGGTTTAAGTCAGAACAATCTATTTGGAGAATATAAAGTCTACAAGAAAAGGACAGAGTCTGATATTGTTAGAAATAAAACATACATTCCTCAGTCATTTTTCAAAATTTTATAGTTTTACCCCATAATCACTTAGTACCTCCAATATTAATATGTTCTGTTGTACATAAATTGTCCAAGATAGCTCTCAAATAACTACAGCCATAAAATGGTTGAAACTGGCCAATATGGTTGTTTCTTGCCTGCACTGATAAATCTGCCTGGGTCAAACACACAATACACATTTTTTTTTCATATATTGGTTGCATAATTTTGATAGTTAACAAAAATGTAAATACAAATATGTAATGTTATAAGGAAAATACAGACTTTTTGAAAGGTCAAGTTTAGAATGAATTTGTCATTTGTTTGCTACATGAAATAGTTACATGTTTTTACTTTGGCCAACATTTTTCTCTGATAATGGCATAAAATTTTCATTTTGACTTTTATCATGCAAACTTCTATATTAAACTTTAATTAAAATGCTTTAGGTATAGTACCTCAAGAAACAAGTCATAGCTGGCCATGTTCAACTTATATTTCTAGTAAAATAACTATAAACTGAAAACTAGTACAAAATTCCAGACTAAGGGAAAAATATTTTAAAGCACTTTCTCTATAAATTATTATAGAAACACATAATAAATACTTTGCATCTTTTTTTCGGGGTTACTGTGGCTTTTTATTAAATTAATCTTTTATGATTTGAGCTTCAAAGATGACTTTGAATGGAAAAGTTGATCGTTAAATTCTTTAAAATCTTCCTTTTTTCTTTTCATTTTTCTTCTTTATTTCATTTCTGTCTTTAACTTAAGAAATATTTCACTATCCCAAGGATACACAGACACACATACATATATATATAAAATATGTGAATATATATATTTAAGTATATATAAATAAAAGAATCATAAAAAGTTACATGTTATTATGATATTTAAAATCATAATGTTTATTTTAAAATATTTCCCTGCGGGGCTGAGAAAGTAATGGTTAATGCAGAATGGAAAGTTCATGAGTTTTCTCAAGGCCAATGTGGAATTTGGTGTGTTACTATTTGAAGGTAGTAGATGCTATTTTCCTTTTTTTTTTTTTCTTTTTCGAGTTAATATTTTGCCTTTTTATTCAGAAAGTAGTGTTGGGGAACAAATTGTTCTACTTGTTTGCATTGATGAATAGTACCCCAAGATCCAGACATTTTCCTTTCAATTTAACAGAAGAAATATGAAAAATCATGTCATAAAATATATATATATACACATGGACAGATAGAGGGGAACAACACACACTGGGGCCTATCGGAGGGTGGATGTGGGAGGAGAGACAGAATCAGGATAAATAACTAACGGGTACTAGGTTTCATACCTGAGTGGTGAAATAATCTGTATAACACCCCATGACAAAAGTTTACCTATGTAACAAACCTGTACTTACATGCCTGAATCTAAAATAAATGTAAAAAAAAATTAAATGTAAATTAAAAAATAGATGTTGGTTTAAAGGAATTATTTATATCTCCTATAAAGGTAAGTGGTATATTCATTATAAATTTCTGTATTTAAAAATTGAATTATATAGATAAAAAGCTGTACCAGAAAACAGTTTTGAGTAGTTTATTTGGCTGAAAATCATGGTATTGCAGTTAAAATCAAACAAGACTGGGTAAGCCTAGAAAGGATTTAATTATGAGTTTGCACTACACAAACCTGAGAACAAACTCCAGTAAGTTAATAGTGCTTTTATTAAAGTCAAAGTTTAATTGAGAATATTCTATGTAAACACTGAATCTGTAATTTCTAAATCATAATCACATTATGTATATTTATATAAAATACTTGTTATTAAATATTATTTGTTATTTTAATAAGATATTCATTTTGATATTTTGATAAGGATATAATTGAATAAAAAAACTCACCAACATTATACTTAGTGAAACTTTCCCTAAAGTATGGTAAAAGTTTCTATAATCCAACTGTGAGCTGGGCAGCAGTTTATTTAAATTGCAGACTGCATCTGTAGAGCATCCTCTAGAACATCTGTCTTATGGTCTTAGTAGATAAGTCCACAGCACAGATGTCACTCCTATTAACTCTCATAGAGAAGAAGCTGAACAATTAGGTGGGGAGAAGTGGTAAAAATTAGGGTATGATCAGTTACAATTTCAGAAAATTTCCTAATATATCATAAATTTCACTGTTAAATGAATTTAAAATTTTGCAAGTGGAGGTGTGGTTTATAATTGCCTATTTCTCTTGCTAGATACATTATATTAATAGGAGTGTGTATGGGGATATGTATGTAAAATTTTTGAGAGAGAGTTAAAAATTGTTGCAAATATGAAAATAAGTAGCTATCAATAAATCAAAAAATATTAAGTAAAGAATTCTAATAGGTCTATGGCAAGAAAAATGTATACAATTAAGAACAAAATAACAGAAAAAAAACATAATACAATAGCATGCCAGGTAGAATAATGTAATATTGAAATTAAACATTAAAAATTATATTAATTTTCCATTGTAAGACTCTATGGTAGTTTATTTGAAATTATCGTACTAAGTTTTTTAGAGGAAGCTTTTACTGCCCTAAGTATTTGCAATTAATGTCATGATACTCTTCTGAGGCAATAACCAAAACTTACGTTATATTTGATGTAAATATGTTTTTACTTAAATAAATAATCAATTTGTGCCATAAACATTGTAAGAAAAGATTATCTCACCTCATTAGGCTGTCTTTGTCCTTGACTAAATTTAGGTAAATGGTCCTTGAGAATTTGTAGCATCACATGTACTTAAACTAGAGCAGGTAGCAACTGTTAATGAGAAAAAATATACTCTGGTATGGTCAATTCATTGTTTTGACAGGTTTAACAAACAAAATGACTTGCCAGACTTGATCATAACATCATTCATCAATGAAATAGTGAAACTAATCTATACATGCTTTAACCTGGAAGTGAGAGGCCAAACTGACAAACTGGCCTCATATATATTGCCATTGTTTAGTGTAATCAACAAATTCAGTAGCAGATTTCCCCTCAACATAACAGAGGTGTCCATTTGACATACTAGATTAAAACATAGGATATGGAAAATGATATTTGGTATTTAAGACATACTGTAATTTTTAATACACCATTGTATCTTTTTCAAATTTGTCACTTTAAGATATCTTGATTAGCATGCATATATTGGAGGGCAAAGATAACAGATACAATAAGTTATGTGACTTTTATTGCAATCCTTTGTTGCTTTGCTGTAATCAAAGTAAAAAAAAGTACAAAAAAACTGAACATTATAGAATAACATTCAAATCTTGACTTAAAAAATTACATTGCAGAAACAAAGAAAATTGGTCATAAAAATAGTATATATATTATGCACCTGATGTGGTTTGGTTCTCTGTCTCCATCCAAATCTCATGTTGAATTGTAATCCCCATTCTTGGAGTTGGAGCCTGGTAGGAGGTGATTGGATTATGGGGGTTGTTTCTAATGGTTTAGCACCATCCCCTGCAGGCTGTTTCATGATAGAGTTCTCATGAGATCTGGTTGTTTGAAAGTATGTAGCACCTCCCCCTTTTCTCTTTCTTTCTCTCTCTCCTGGCGCCACGTGAAGACATACTTGCTTTCCCTTTGCACTTCTGCCGTGATTTTAAGTTTCCTGAGGCTCCTGAACCATGTTTCCTGTACAGCATGCAGAACTGTGAGTTAATTAAACCTCTTTTATTCATAAATTACCCAGTCTCAGGTAGTTCTTCACAGCAGTGCAAGAACAAACTAAAACAGCACCTTAATGCATTTTCCCTCTATTGATAAAAGTGATTGCTCTCACAGTTTCATCTTATTCCATCATGCCTTCTAAGAATTAGATTTCTATTTTGCCTTTTGTCTTTACTGTACTTTGAAATTATATTTTATCTAGTTTAGTCTGCAGGAGTGGTAAGCATCATTTCAGAAAAGGCACTGAAAATAATGGATTCTTGGAAGAAGCATGACTTTTCATTTCTTTAAACAGTGATTCTTTTTTGTCTATAGAAAACACAAGTTGCTCAAAAGGTATTGATTTTGTAGCTTGTGCAGACAGCATTTTCCTTGTTATCAATCTCTACCAGGTTTCAAAATCCTAGGGAATATCTTTTTTAAAAATTTTCTGAATATTTATATGGGTAGTTTAAGAAGAATGTTATTTAGAGTAGTTTATTCTAACTTTAAAGATACTGCACATCATCTGATTTTCCTCAATTTTCCTCAGTTATTCCTAATCCTCTAGCAAGTTTAACCTGATGAATTTGAGGCCTTCTGAAGCACAGGTAAGTAGTTCATCTTAGCTGCTATATGTGCATCATCAAGGGTGAGGTCCAGATGTTTTTAGAGATTTATGATCTGCCTAAATCATCCTTTCCCTCTTCTAGGACTATAACTCTTAGATAGATACACATAGAAATCAATAGCCAAGTTATAAATGTCAACTTTCTTGATGGCTGGGCAAGTACTGATGCTTTTATCCCCCTATCTTAAAGTAAAGTTCTGGTAGAGCTCAATATGAATACAGCTTAAGTCAGGATGGCTTGGAAAACGGGCTATACATGTTTCCTACAAATCACCACTGAAAATGAGAACTATATCTGTATGTTCACTCCCCTGTGTGCCACAGTATAAATAGAGAAGAAAATGTTGGAAGCATCCTACCCCCATCTACTCCTTCATTTGAGTGAATCAACCCAGAGAGACTGGAGCAGTAGTTTTAAAAAACAGGAGTGAAAACACTGAACATAATCAGCTTAATACAGATGAGTAGATAAATCTGATAAATAGAGAACAGTGAATCGTTACACAAAATACAGTGGAAGCACCAAAGGGGGATGAGAATCCTGGCACAAAAGTGCAATTTAAAGTTTTCTTGAGAATCGTGGATTGTTGGCAGAGACAGTAAGGCCAAAACATAGAGATGTTACAGAGTAGCAAGAAAATGTTGCTAGTCTGGTACTCAGATAGAAATTAACTGCATTTTTTTCATGTTTTGATGTTTCCTTCCCTTCCCCAATTTTGAAATATTAAAATAAAAATCAGTTCTTGAAATTAAGAAGATGATGATGATGATGACAGTGATGGCAACAATGATGGAAGAGGTCTTATTGCCTGCTCACTTCGTGCTTGACTCTCTCCTGAAAGCCTTCTCTTGGAGGACATTAGCTTTCCCTATCATAAAAATTATTTATGTTTCTGACGTGGCTGTTTCTGATAAGGCAAAGCTCATTATATTTAAGAACTACATTAGTCAGTGCTTTTAAACCTATAATGAAAGTTACATCACATCATGCCTAAAAGGGAGAATTACAAATTTTCCTCCGAAGAAGATAGCCTGTACACCAAAGGGACTGCAAAATTTTCCCAATTTGCGTTGGTAAGGACTTGAAAGTATGTTTGTAAATTAATAGGTTGTAAGGGTGTTAGATCAAGGAGAACATATATGTCTTAAATTATTGATATGGCTGTACTTACCTTAGAGGCAAATTTTAATGTGTTAGCTTGAGCGCTTGGATGGTTCTAACAGCTGTCTTGGCTAATTGAAGATTTTATTCAATGGTTATCCATGATCACTAATCCTGAGATGCCAAAAATGCCCTTGTATATATTAGACTAGGGATTCTAAACCTTTGGGTTGGGGGGTGTGTACATGTGTGTGCATAGGGGCCATGAATCCCTCTATCTGGTTAAGCTACGAACCTCTGTAGCAAATAACTTTTTACATTGATAAGGTAAAATACTAAAGATTTTTTTTTTTAAAAAGCTAATTATGTTGACTATATGTGTGAATTTAAAAATGTGGTATAGTTAGCCTTGCCCCTGTGGCTCACTCCTGTAATCCTACCACTTTGGGAGGCTGAGGCAGGTGGATTGCCTGAGCTCAGGAGTTCGAGACCAGCCTGAGCAACATGGTGAAACCCCATCACTACTGAAACACAAAAAATTAGCTGGGTGTGGCAGTGTGCACCTGTAATCCCAGCTACTTGGGAGGCTGAGACAAAAGAATCGCCTGAACCCAGGAAGCAGAGGTTGTAGTGAGCCAAGATCATGCCATTGCACTCTAGCCTGGGTGACAGAGTGAGACTCCGTCTCAAAATAAAAATAAAAATAAAAATGTGGTACAGTTAAACATGTGTGGTGTTTAATAATATATTAGGTAACAAAACATAATAGATTTGCAACTTCTGTGTCTTCAAAGTAGTGATATCTATCTATAAATAAATAGTATTTTGAAATATAAGCATAATATCATATACGTTTTTCTATTGGTGACAAAAATCACAGATGCTACTAATACTACTGGCTTCTTGCTTATATTCTTAAGGAAGGAAATACTAATTTTTTTTAGTTTGTTGAAACCAGTTTTTTACAACTCATATTCATAGAATATCCTGCCTTCTATCCATGTGAACTACATTTTAAGAAGCCCTTGCAGAGAAGAGAGTATGAAGGCTTTGGCAGTTGGCATGTTGCAGTGGATTTATTATATCCATGTGCTACTCAGCCACCTCTTAACCATTTAACCAAACCTTCCATAGTATCAACAGATGGGGATTATCTCTATCAGGAAAAATTAAGTCATAGCTCCATACTCAACTTCTAGACCTAAAAAATTCAGTTTCATGACTTCCAGGCCCTCAATTGATGGAGATACTGGGTTTCTTTGAAAAAAGAACCAACAAGCCATTAGTTTATTTTATAAAATTTTCTCCACCCCTCCACAAAGGGACATGCTGTTTCTGACCAAGGTGACTGTATACTAGGAAAAGAGAAATACTAAGACATTGGGGAAATTATTAGAAACATACTCAAAGTTATTGCTATACCTGGGTAAATGAAAAACTACTGCAGTCTACCAGTCAAGAGTGAGGGTTAATGGATTAGTTGATAGAGAAAACCTACAAACTTATGCTATAGTTAATTTCTTATCTTCCTGAATGCAGAATTTGAATACATATGTTTTACGCCTGTTAAAATCTCCACACTGACTCCCTTAACTCTAAAATAAAGGCTATTATGGTATGAAATATTTTTTAAAAAGACACTGGAGGTATTCATCACTGCAAATAAAAGAAAGCACTGAAACTGCCACAACTGGCCCATGGAACTGATGTTTACTGTTTTTTGGACAGGCATAGATATTGACCCTCCTGGTCTTAAAGCTTGAAACTTACATTTGTCTTATCTGAATTACTTCCTAAGTAAACTGACCCTCAGACAATAAAATGCCAGACCCCTCATCCGTCATGATTCCTGTTTACCAACTTCTCTTCCTTACCACTTCTTAATTCCTGTTTTCCCACACATAGTTACATTTCTTCCTTTTTACATAAGCACCTACTTTTAGTCCATTCAGGATGCAAACTGATGGTAGTGAATTAGTCTCACAAGATCTAATGGGAGTTCCCCTGCACAAGCTATCTCTTGCCTGCCACCATGGAAGACATGACATTTTTTCCTCTTTTGCCTTCCACCATGATTGGGAGGCCTCCCAAGATATGTGGAATTGTGAGTCAATTAAACCTCGTTTCTTTATATGTTACTCAATCTTGGGTATGTCTTTATTAGCAGTGTGATAACAAACTGATACAGTGTTCATGACTGCTAACTGATCAGAGTGGTGGTTGCTGAAATTTAGGGTGGCTGTGGCAATTCCTTAAAATAAGACAACAATGAAGTTTGCCACAGCAATTGACCCTTTCATGAAAGATTTCTCTGTAACACGCAATGATGTTTGTTAGCATTTTACCCACGAAAGAACTTCTTTTGAAATTGCAGTCAGTTCTTTCAATCCCTGCTGCTATTTAATCAAATAGGTTTACATAAAATTCAAAATTGTTATTTCCACATGATTCACAGTGTGTTCACCAGGAGTAGATTTCATTTCAAAACCACTTCCTTTGCTCATTGATAGGAAGCAAATCTTCATTCGTTACAGTCTTATCCTGAGATTTTAGCAAGTTAGTAACATCTTCAGTCTCCACTTCTAGCTCTTTTGCCATTTTCACCACGTCTGCAGTTACTTCTTTCCCCTGAAGTCTGAAATCTCTCAAATTCATCCATGAGTGTTGGAATCAACTTCTTCCAAACTCCTGTTAATGTTGGTATTTTGACCTCCGTAACGAATGTTCTTAATGCCATTGACATCTATAATTGTGAGTCCCTTCCAGAATGTTTTCAATATAGTCTTCCCAGTTCCATCAGAGGAATTCTTATCTATGGCAGCCACAGCCTATGAAATTCATTTCTTAAATAATAAGACTTGAAAGTCAAGATTACTACTTGATTCGTGGGCTGCAGAATGGATGTTTTTCTAACAGGCGTGAAACTAACAATAATTTAATGTACATCTTCATCAGAGCTCTTGAGTGACTAGGTGCCTTGCCAATGAGCAGGAATATTTTGAAAGGAACCTCTTTCGTTGTTGTTTTTCAGCAATAAGTCTCAAGAATGGCTTAAAATATCCAGTAAACCATGACATCATCATATGTGCTTTTATCCAGGCTTTGTTGTTCTGTACTCCATAGAGTACAGGCAGAGAAGATTTAGCATAATTCTTAAGGGCCCTAGGATTTTCAAATTGCAAATGAGCACTGGCTTCAACCTTAAGTCATTAGCTGCCTAGTTGCTTACAAGAGAGTCAGCCTGTCCTTTGAAGCTTTGAAGCCAAGAATTGACATCTCCTCTCTAGCTCTGAAAGTCCTTGAGGACTTCATCTTCTAATAGAAAGCTGTTTTGTCTACATGGAAATTTTGCTGTTTAATGTAGCCAACTTCATCCATTATCTTAACTAGATCATCTAGATAACTTGCTGCAGCTTCTACATCAGCATTTGTTACTTCATTTTGTACTTTTTTATGTTTTGAAGACATCTTCTTTTCTTAAGCCTCATAAACCAACCTCTACTAGCTTCAACATTTCTTCCGCACTTTCCTCACTTCTCTTACCCTTTATAGATTGAAGAGAGTTAGGGCCTTGCTCTGGATTAAGGTTTGGTTTAAGATAATGTTGTGGCTAGTTTGATCTTGTATCCCTACCACTCAAACTTTCCATATCAGCAATAAGTTGTTTTGCTTTCTTATCATTTATGTATTCACTGGAGTAGCACTTTAAATTCCCTTAAAGAACTTCTCATTTGCATTCACTATTTGGCAAACTATTTGGCACAAGAGACCTGCTTTCAGTCTATCTCAACTTTCAACATGCCTTCCTCACTGAGCTTAATCATTTCTAGCTTTTGATTTAAAGTGAGAGACATGGGACTCTTCCTTTCTCTTGAACACTTAGAGACTATTGTAGGGTTATTATTGGCCTAATTTTAATATTATCTCGTCTTAGGGAATAAGGATTCCTGAAGAAAGGGAGAGAGATGGGGGAATGGCTAGTCAGTGGGGCAGTCGGAATACACACAACATTTATCCTTTAAGTTTGCCATCTTATATGGATGCAGTATGTGGCACCTCAAAACAATTATAATAGTAACATTAAAAATCACTGATTACAGATCATCATAATAAATACAGTAATAATGAAAAAGTATTGCAAGAATTACCAGAGATACAGAAGTAAAATGTGACACAGAGACATAAAGTGAGCACATTCTGTTAGGAAAATGGTGCTGATAGACTCGCTCAATGCAGGGTTGCCACAAACCTTCAATTTGTAAAAACTGCAATGTCTGCAAAATGCAAAAAGGTGAAGCACAATAAAACAAAGTAAGCCTGTAGTTAGAAGCATTTCTGTTTCCTTGATTACACCCTGAATAATAGTAGATAAAAATTAATTACAAATTATATAAGCTTCTATTAAGTTAGATGAATATTCATAATGATATAACAATGATGTTGCCAATGAAATGGGTTATAGCAATTACATATGGATGAATAGATCACATGAACTTTTGAAGTTTCATCTATTCAGGGGAATTGGGATGTATTAGAATGACATGTAGGAAACAGACAGTAATTGCTAATACAAATGAATACTCATTTTAGTATTTTAGCATGAAGATTATTTATGTTTGTGTATTTATAAATCTTTTCTCCTGTCTCCCATTCCATATGTCTTTCTGTATATCTATCAGTCATTATAATTTATTGTTCCTGGAAGTGTCCTATTTCAGTTACTTTGGATTCAAACATTAATAACTATATTTTGATGCACATATTTTTAAAAAGTAGAGAATTAATTGATATTGGTATATTCTCAAAATAAGATAATAAATCATGACTCAAGCAAAAATTTATTTTGACTATAATAAAGCAACAGTCTTATATTGACCAGAAATAAAACTGGTAGAAATCTCAGGCATTAAATGTTGGGATAAACTACACTTACTACTATTATAATTCTCTATTATCTTCTACCCCCATTTCTTTGATAATTCAAATTTTAGTCAGTTCCTTCAGCTTTACTTGTATGATCTAAAAGGAACAACAAATTACAAAATATTCAACAACACTATTTAAGCTTTTCTCTCTTCGGGAAACAATTGGTCTAGACTAGAATGTTGCCATTACTGCAGTCATAAATTTGCAGTAGTTTTGGATTTGGGCAGATTGAGGTTGGTGGTAGGGGAGGTCTCCATGTTTCTATTTTACTGAGATTTTATAACAAGAACTCTTGTGCAACAATATGTTTAATTCTGCTAAAAACTGTTTAAACAATTTGAATGAAGCTAAATTGGAACACTTAAAATATAATAAAAGTCAGCATCCTGAGAGCTTGTTCTAAGTAATGGAAGAGTACAATTTGATAAGTATTATTTTCCTTACCAATTTTTATTTTTACTTTCCTTTATTCAAAATGTCAGCATGTACAGTTCAGTTGGCATTTGGGATGAAAAGAAATCTTTTTTTTTCAAATGTGCACAAAGTTGATTATTTCTTTGAATGAAATATCATTTTATCTAAGCAACAGTAACATCTGAAATACCCTTTTTTCCCCATTGAGCTACATCTCTGTTCCAGATTATTAAGTGTAAAACCAGCAATTCAATCATTTTTTATCCTTGATAACATAGTCTTATCTAATATTTTCCTTGTGGATATAATTTGAAAGGAAGAATTTCTTTAACATTTAAGCTCAGTGAACACATACGGAAATGCAGTTCACTTTTGATAAATATTCTAATTTTCATAAATGTCCTATCTTATTTTCTCTGTAGATTTCTATCTGTGAGAACATACATTACTATGTATGTTACGGATTAAAAACACAGTGACATAAATAGTTTTAGGCAGTCCAAATACAACTTTCCTTTTTGGTATTTGCTAACGCAGCTAAATGAATCTAAATGCCATTGATATCTTATGGCTAGCTAAATACATTTTCCAGAACTCTTAAAGATTAAGGGATAATTATTTAAATAAGGCAAAGATGCCTAACATATGTTTATAAATTGAGAGCCAAACACAAATTGTAGCAATGATCTAAATATTTGTTGATAAAACAAAAACAATTATTGCTTTGAAATAACTTTAAAACGGCCTCATTTCTAAAGGTATGTAATAGAAACATCTTTTGTAAAGGGCCAAGAATCTCCACGTAAATGATTTTAAAATTAAAACGCAGTTCATCTCACTTATCACAAAGTTTGAAAGAGTGACAAAAGAGAGAGAGACTATAATTGAATGTCCTTAGTAAATCCCCCTTCAAGAAAAAAATAGAATTTGATATTATTAAAAATAATAAAAAGATAAGTGTCACTATAGAACAATGGAGCGGAGAGGCAACTGATAAAGGAGAAACAGCCTACATAGTATTTGAAAATAATTCAAACAATAGTAATCATTAAAATAGAAATTAAATTCATAAAATACGATTATTGCTCTGTCTCCTGCTAATTACAATTCTTCTTATCGCATTCTTATCATTTATCTATTAATGACTTAGTTTTGTTTAATTAATTATTTAAGACATTTTGCAATAAATATTAATCATTGAAAACCAAAGCTACAGTCTGAAAATAACCATGTCTAACATCTGACTATTTGGTGCCCAGTGCCACTGCACTGTCACAAGCTCCAGCCTTTCCTCTACTCAAGAGTCCCTCATCAGGAATCTTGCATTCACCTTGCCCTTTATTTATTTTACAGTGTATTCCTTAAGAATACATGTGGTATTGTAGTTTCTAACTTTATAAAAAGTGTATAATGCTTCATGCAATGGTTTGTTTCCTGTTGTGATCATAGTATAGTGCTAAGATTCATCTATATTGGGATATTTGTGCAAATATATGTTGTGGGTTTGTTTTGATATAGGATACTCAGACATTCTAGTAAATATCCCAGTTTATTCTTTCACTCTCCAAGGATACATTTGGGCTATCCTGAGGAAAAAAAAAAATTTCATCAATCCAGAGAGCAGAGTCTAAAAGCCTAACAATACTCAAGCTAGAAAAAATTTTTTTCAAACTGTTTTGGCACAAGTGTAGCTTAATAATGGAAAATAACCTGTAGATATGTGTTTTTAAAGTAATAAATGTGTATGAAGCTATTGAAAATATACAACACACTAATGTATTGAACACATTTTGGCATCTTTTATTATATCATCTTTAGAAGAGAGCTGATTTTTTTTCATTTATTTCCCTGTTTTTTGTTTCTTTTCACTTTCTTTGTTTTCCTAATACTGAAAATTACAAGTGTTTTTCTGTGTGATTTTTAAATGTAAAATAATTGTTGAATTTAGTAAATATAAACAGCAAGGAGAGATTTCCTGAAATCCCAGCACCCATAATAAACAAAACACATTTGGGTGAACAATTTTCATTCATTTCTCTTCAAAATAAAAATACACATACAAACACATATAATTTTATATATACATTGTTATATACCATGTGCTATTTTTTATCGTGATTATCTTTCATTACATTTATTAATGACATCTGCAGGTTTTATTTCATTTTAAGCCTGGATGATCTTTGGACTGAGAATTATGAGTTTTATAATTTATTCTAAGGAAATGACAGGACAAGTGTGCAAGGTGTGTATTTTAAGCATTATCATTCCTATATTGTTTCTAATATGGAAAACAAAAATCAACCTACATATACAAAACTAGAAAATTGTTTCAAAAATTAAAGCATGATAATTCTATTTAATCTATATTAATCTTTGTTGAACTACATATTGTAATAGAGTTTTGGTCACAATATATTATGTTCAAAAATGTTTAATTGCACACCAATATAGATTTTAATTTTAATTCTTCATTTTATATTTTATTATGTTCAGGAAAAAGCTCTAAAAATATATATACATAATACAATTCAAATATATATTAAATGTCATGGTATTTAGTAGTTAATAGGTATAAGCTTTATGTAGGTTTGATGTGCTTTTTACTATATTCTTTAAATTTACTATATTGTTCATATATTATGTATTATCTGAATTTTTCATAATTTATAAATTAAAATTTTGAACATTTAGTTTTTGTTTTTAAAATACACATACGTAATAATAGCCTTTGCTGCTTCAATTGTTTAAAACATCTCTTGAAGCTTTGAATCTACTTATCATTTTTGAATCTAGTCACATTCTAGTACTTCCCTGATACATAGCAATTTTTTAACAACAGCAGAACTTTCAGGTTTTTTCATTTAACCTACTACTTTATTTTACATATAATTCAGTTTTAAATTCTATTTTTCTACTTTTATCTACTATTCTGAATTATTCTTTATGGATTGTGGAATGACAAATTTGTGGAAAAAGCAATTCAATAACTTATGTGTAGTAGACTAGAAGTTGAAATGTATTTAGATTCTAAGTAGATTAGAAAATGTCCTGAAATATTCTGAAACAGATATCCTCTGTATAAAACAGCATTGTACAGAAAGTTGAAATCCATGGACTTTAAGTTGTACTTCATTAAATTGCAGTAGAATTCCATTCAAAAAATACCCTCAAGCATTTGATTAGTTTCAAATCTAGGAGCGGGGAACTTTAAATATGTATAACAGGTACATAAAAATGGGAATTGATATAATCCTCAAAATGGACTTTTAATATAGATATCATGGTTTTCATTTCTAATATACTAAGTTTTACGTTACATGGGGTTAAACAAATGGTCCAAAATCACACATTTTGCAAGAATTAGAGCTGGCGTTTAGGCATGTATTATTTCATGTGCATCTGTTGGGCATTACTTCCCTCAGCTGAAATATCAGTACAGTTAGTTGACTATTTCTTAAACAACAGTTTCTTTATTACAAAAGTACATGATATATTACTTGAATAACTATCTATCACTGATTCATAGTATGGAATGAGAAGAGGTGAATGAGCAAACTTTCCACAGGACATTTCAATGTAATTGCTTCTCATGTTTTATTCTGGAAAATATCCAGATGGCTCTAAACTTTTACATAAGGCTTCTTTAGATAAAAAGCCGTTTAAGGAAACAAATTACAGAAATGCTCTTATGATAACCAACATAGAAAAAGCAAATGAATTCTAAATATTTCAACAAAACTAGCATGGAATAGTTTTGCCATTTTTAATATATTCTACCACTTATTAGAAGATAGATCAAACTGTGATCTCAACTGGGACCTTCATCAGTGACTTTTTAAGGAACAAACATATGCTGGGTCTTACAGATTTACAGAAGATTCTGATTTAGTAACTGTGAGGTAGGATCGAGAAATCTAAGTTTTAGTGAGTATCAGTACTTCTGATAATCAAGAAATTTGGGGAAGCACTACAGTGATGTAAGAAAAGAAATGAAAATAAGATGGTATTTGCTAAGTACTAGGCACTTTCCAAATTATAAATAATTTAACCATCATAAAACACTTGTAATTAAAAAATATATTTTAAATGTAGCAAAATGAAGTTTTAAAGTAAGTATTTTACTTATGAACACACACTAAATAAGTGAGTTGAGGGAGGAATCATTTTGCCAATGAATCTCACACTTTTTTGATTTCATTATTGTGCGTATCTTACAGGTTGGGGAATTATTTTAAACATCTATTAGTAACTATTATAATTTCTGAATATTTGGCTATGATGAGAAATTAATTCTCTAACTTGTTTCAACTTTAAATCATAGGGATCTAAGGAAAGTGAAAAGTGCTTCAGTGTAGATGATTTCTTCAGGAGCACCACTTTGAATCAAACCTGAATATACCTTTTAAGTTCAAAACATATTAATACTAAATTTTACTTTGTACAATAAATTTAATGGAAATTTCACTTGTTTGCACATCTAAGGTATTACTACTTTTATCTTCAAATAATAGCAATATGTTTGAACTATTGAAAAATAAAAATATCTGAGTGTAATGGTCTCACAGCTGAATTCTGGAGATTAGAAGCTGAATAAACTTTGAGCATTAAAAAAGATAAAATGACTTTTAAGAGGGGCATTGAAATTAAAGAATTTTACATATAAAACCAAAAAAATATAGTATTAACAGTGTATTATGGATTTTGCAGGAAGTATTTTAAAATTTCAAAGCGTCAAAGGGACTAAACATGAGGTAAAGGGGCTGTCATAGGTTGTTAAAAATAGCCAGCTAAACTGTCCCATGCAATGGCAATTATAAATCACATGGAGTCTTCAGCTATTAAACAATATTATGTTATGACAAAGCATATCATCGTTTTAAGATCATGAGATGATACACAGATTAAGGCAAAATATCTGAATACTCATGAAACCATGAATGGAATTAATACTTTATTATAAATAGACTAATAAGGAAATGATAGAAATATGTAGTCAATTCCTATAGGTGACATGCATAAAATATTTGCATTTTAAGAGTAAAAGAGAGACAGAGTAGGAAGATGACAGCATAGAAATGCTGTTTAGTAACAAGATTGATATATTTAAAATATATAAAAACATACAGCTAAAATACAACAGCCAACAGAATAAGGCCAAAACAATGAGAATAAGGACAACTATAAAAGTGAATGCAAAGTTAATAGTAACACATTAGAAAAAGGAAAGTAAAAGTAACACAAGAAAATTATTGGGTTAAGAAAAAGTAGCCTAAATATATTAGAAAATATAAGTAATGGAAACAGACATCAGTATGAACACTTGCAAAATTTGCTAAGAATTAAAATAATCAACTGGCTTCTGAGTTTAATTCTCGGTAAACATGTATTACTTGATTAACTGGGTGTTTTCCTGATCAGAGACTTTTTATGATTGCATAAAGAGAAGAAATCCAAAGTATTTAATTTCATCAATATTTTTATTGTTCAAATGATAGCTGAATATATTTAATAAATGAAGCTCTATACTAACTATGAGAGGCACTGAATTACTTTATAGTTTAGTGTTTTATGCTTCTGAAAATGTCTTTATCCCTTGTTCTTGAACACAGTTTTTTTGAATATAGATTTCTATGTTGACAGTTTTTTCAAGAGCATATAAAAAGATATTACTCCTTTATATACTGACTCCTCTTTTTCCTGTTGAGAGTTACAGAATATTTCCAAAGAAATTCCTCTGATATAATTTTTTTTTCTCCAGCTATTGGTTCCTATTCACAGTATGTTGTTTCCCTACAGGTTTTCTGGGTTTTAATGTGAGCTACTCATTTTCCCTTGAACTTCAACTGTGGGAATTCTTTAAGGCCTGAATGAACTTGAACTTCTTGAGAGAAAATGTGCATTTATTTCTGCCAATTTTCTAACTACATTATAATCAGAAAATATTTTAAATTACACATGTATTTTGATGTTTTCAAAGAATATATACAGGTTGTATAAATTAACAGTGACAACAAGAGAAAAAAACTCTGAAAACCAATTTGTGAGTACTCAGTTAAAGAAAATCTCCATGCTATGTTATTCTAATGTCACGGCAATCATTTTTGCTCTTTATTTCTCTGTAGCAAAGTTTTTCTTGTTCAGCTTCTTCCTAGGTGTGTGACTGTTTCTTTCTTGGGATGACCTTAGGTTTTATCTCCTATCCCTTATAACTTGTTTGTGAGTAGAAAAATTCAATAGTATTACAGATAAATTTTTCTTGGTAAATCCTCTCCTACCAGAAATATTGCAATCATTTTTGGGGAGTGGGGAGGTATATGCATTGTATTTTTTTTTCACTTGTCGAAAGCTCAGTGTTATTTTCACCAATCAATCAGGAAATGCATTTGTTTTAAGAGAGATTATTATTATCATTGGTATTATTATTATTTAGAAGAAAGAGATTCTCAGACTACTGATCTCTAAAGTGTAGTAGATTGGTTTCACGCATTTGAAGTTCATTTTCAGCTCTAAAACCATATACTATCCTTGTCTAAGCTAAAAAGCTAATACAGAAACATAATCCTCACATTGAACCTGATCACACTGAATGAGTGGTAGGAAGGATAGACTACAAAACAGAAATAATAAAAGGAAAGTGAAGCTGTGAAAATAATTTTGATGGAAAAGAAGGCAGAGTACAGAATGTATAGTTGCATTTAATAAAGCATATGGATAATTTAGACTACAAATAAATATAAATGAGAACAATGAGAATGGAAAATTTTTGGAATACAGCATATGATTTTGGATAAATGATGAAACATTATTTAGTTTCTGCATAAAACAGCCATAGCAAAGCACGTGTATCATATTGAATGTTGTATAAGACCATCGTCTATTAAAATACAACATAAATTAACATTTAGAATGAGACAAAAAGTAACTACTTAAAAAAAGACTGATGAAAAAAGGGACAGGGAAATATGTGTTTAATATGTTATTTTAAAATACATTGGGGGCAAGTTGGCAAGAGTAATATTGAAGAAATGTTGAGTGATTTGTAGCTACCTGGAAAACTTTCCAGTGCTTTCTTAAGAACATTAGTATTTCTGGGGAAAAGAGATGCATGTGAGATAAGCAGCAATATTTGAAATCAAATGTATAAAGGGTTTAAAGAAAACTAGCTTAAAGGGTAAATCAAATATATTTGAGAAAAAATAAAAAGCAGCATAAGAAAATAGTTAACTTAGAGCTTGACAGTGTTGCTCTTTCTGAATGCTTATCCTATGTTACAGTATGGACATGCGTAAACCTATCTAAGTATTATATCAACCCTTGAAGAAGGTCATACTATCACCACCTTCTTATGAATAGTGAAAGCCAACCTCCATAGATAATTTCTCCATTTGCATTCAATAAGCAGATAATTGACTAAGTATGCTTCAATGGATGAATGGATAATGAAAATATGGTATATATACCCAGTGAAATACCTTTCAGCCTCAAAATGAGGAAAATTCTGTTATTTGTAACATGGATAAACCTGGAGGATATTATGTCAAGTAAAATTTGCCAGGAAGAGAAAGAAAAATAATGAATTATCTCACTTATGTGCAGAATCTAAAAATCTCATAGAAGCAGAGAGTAGAATGGTGGTTACCAGAGCCTGGGTGGGTGATAGGCAAATTGGGGAGATGTTGGTCAAAGGATACAAAATTTCAGTTAGGCAAGAAAAGTAAAACTCCAGAGATTTATTGAACATCATATTGAATATTGTTAACAACAATACATTGTAGACTTAAAAATTGCTAACAGGGTAGATTTGAAGTGTTCCCACCATAAAAATGCTAAGTATATGGTGTAATGAAGATCTGAAAGAGCTTGTAGTCATTTCACAATATATACACATGTCAAAACATATTTTTTACACCATAAACCTATACAACGTTTACTTATCAATTAAAAATAATAAATACAAAAGTAAGATGAGAAAGCCCCTGTTGTGCTGCTTCCAACCAGCAAAGGCTCCTGATCTCATTCCCCAGCCAGCTGGTGGGGATGCCTGCCTTCTGCTTCCTTTTGAGCTGTACTAAATCTTCTTATGGTTGGGAACTTTCATCTGCTGTGGACAGATGGACTTTAAGTCTTCTAGACTGAGGAAACATTTGAAATGCCATACAAAACCGCATTATTTATATTATCATTTCTATTAGATCTTTATAATGATTCCTTATTGAACTTAAATGACACAGGACTGATTGAAACAGAACATTTAATTGTTTTGCTCGTCTGACTCTCTGAGCCCTAAATAAATATTGTTTTTCAGAGAAAAAAAAAAAAGAGGAAATGGTTTAGCTGAGATTTAAATCCAGGCTCCTGATTTCATAATAAGAAAATCTGCCAACATATAAAAAGTTTAATTTATATTAAGTGTGTGTGTATATATATATATATATATATATATATATATCTGTGTGTGTGTGTATTTTGATTTGATATGGAAATGTATATTATGTATAAGACAAAAGTCAAGGGGTACAGAACAAGATACACAAATTCTTTTGTCAAATATTTACATAAAATGTATTATCTAATGATAATATCAGTGACCATAGCAGAAACGATCAGATTTGCTCTGTAATGTGAGACAAAAAATACTGTGAAATGATCAATATTAATTTGACATATTAACTGAGAATGTGTGTCAATGTAAACTTACTTTATAGTAATCACTTAAGGAAAACTCAACTGGCTACCATTTCTGTGGCTGTGTTGAGTATTATTAACAGTATGGACTCTAAAGGACATCAAATAATAGCTTACTGTTTCACTCTTAGGAAAGCATGACAATTACTTGACTAATTTTTTTTTTTTACAGAAAGAACTAAAGTATTGATATGGGTTAAACTGCTATACTGTAGACATGAGGGCCAATAAAATTGAAACAATTTACTAGCTATGTGTGAATAGGGATTGATTTTAAATAAAATGTCAATATCTCATAACATTTCTGATATTCCACTTCAAGAGTAAAAATAGGATATAATTGTGAATGAAGTTTTTGTATCCACAATAACAGATTCCTATTGTGATTCATGTGGAATAATATTCTATGAAATATACTTAAAGAGTTATTTTGAAAATGCCATTATACTTTCCCTCTCAAGTGAACATATTCAAAGGCTCAGGAATAATCATAGTTTTTATCTCTTCAAAATAAGTTATTTACTGTTCCATTTTAGCAATCATTCACAGTCTTTTCTATAACAGCAGTCAATGAATTTTCACACCTGTGAATGTAAATAAAACAGAGTGGAAGTAAAAAAGCTCTAGTTGAGGTACAAATTAAGCTATGATACTACCTATTCCTTCATAATTTTCTTTGTCACCAAATCTTACCATATCATTGTGTAATAACGTGTAATGATCAATTTTATATATCTTCTCTACACCATGTAATTACAGATTTATTTAATTGCTTCTGTAGTATAACACAACTCAGAAACTTTGTTCTCCATATTTCTTTTTTATTTAATTTTTATCTACTTTTGTGTAATCCAAATCAATCCATTCTACCCACATCTACCCTTATTCCTTCTACAGATTGATATTTTGAATCTCATATCTTTTCTTAAAATATTGTATGAATAAACCTAGTGTCTTAGTCCATTTTTGTGTTGCTATAATACCCAAGGCTGGGTAATTTACTTAAAAAAGAGGATTATTTGGCTCATGGTTCTGCATGCTGTGCAAGAAGCATGGCACAAACATGTACTTGTATGAGGGCCTCCAACTGCTTCCACTCATGGCAGAAGGTACAGGGGAGCTGTGTATGGAGAAATCATATTGTGAGACAGGAGGCAAGAGAAAGTTAGGGAAATGCCAGCCTCTTTTTAACAACTAGCTCTCCTGTGAACTAACAGAGTGCAAATTCATTCCTTACCATGAGAATGGCACCACACCATTCCTGAGGGATCTACTCCCATGACACAAACACCTCCCATTAGGCATCACGTCGAACACTTAGGATAAGTTTTTAACATGAGATTTGAAGGGGTCAAATATCCTAACCATAGCACATAGCAAAGCCATGTTTCCTTTTGTTGGAGTGATAAATTTTCATCTCCGTTCTAAGCATTTCTTTTACGTCAATCTGTATACTTGAAGATGCTCTCTTCTATTCCATGTGGAATTTTCAATACTATTTTTTAAATCAGGTAATTTCTTTGAATAAGAAACCATAAGTTTGGCAGTAAATTTCAAAAATTAGAGTTACATAAAAATTCATACTTAAAATTGTAAATGTTTCAATTATTTTTTAGACCTTGTTTTTTGACATGGACATGAGCAGAAGTTTATGTATCGTGTTATTTCACTTATATGTTTTATTGTAAGATAATCAGATGGCCATGACATGATTTTCAGAAAACGTAGTCCTTATTTCACAATGTTTTCCCTCACTGAGTCTCACTTCTTTGCCTTTTCATTTAATTTAGCATTATGCTTCAATGGTTACATCGAAAAAAATTAATATGAAAACAGAATACACATGGTTATCTGTTATGATTTTATACTTCTGTATGCATGTTATTTATTTTATTTGAAGTTGAATTACCTGGTTATTTTAAAATTATATTTAAAATTGTTAACATTTTATAGTAGAATGTATGATCCTTGAGCAGAAGGCTAAACATAAACTGTCTTATTAGGATACATAACATCAAGGTGTGGAACAATTTGTTTCAACCAATAATCCTAAAATTGTAAGTTAAAAACTTTAAAAAGAACCTACATACTTATGATATTGTGTACATGAAGCACGATCATTAAAGAGTTTCTAAGTCTCCAGGATAATTTTTAAAAATATTATTTCTGCATATGCAATTTAACAAGGGAGTTCTATAAATGTTTAGAAATGCCAGAGATGCAGTAAAAAAATTTTAATTTCCATTTTTATTCCATCTTTTCTGAAACAGTGTTAAGGAAAGCTGGCCCCAAAATACACTGAGATACAGAAAAAAAATTCTGACAACAGTGAATCTAATCTCATAATATTATTTGAGAAAGCCTATCTTATCCCTCTATTTTAGCAATAATATTTATTATGTTGGTTCTTACTGATAAAAAATGCTTTGCCTTTCAGCATTTACAGTCCACTGAAGTCAACAGAAATAGAAAACAGATTTATACTTACTCTTCTTGATAGAAAAATATTGTCTTCAAAACTTTTTTTTTTTAGATCAAGGTAATACAAAGCATTTATTTATTTTTTATTATACTTTAAGTTTTAGGGTACATGTGCACAACATGCAGGTTAGTTACATATGTATACGTGTGCCATGTTGGTGTGCTGCACCCAGTAACTCGTCATTTAACATTAGGTATATCTCCAAATGCTATCCCTCCCCCGACCCCACAACAGGCCCCCGTGTGTGATGTTCCCCTTCCTGTGTCCATGTGTTCTCATTGTTCAATTCCTACCTATGAGTGAGAACATGCGGTGTTTGGTTTTTTTTAGGATACAATTATTAATTTTTAAACCTCATGTTTAGTTCAAGCGTTAAATACCTTGAGGTATGATGATAGACATAATGTTTTAAAAGGTAAATTGAGTTTGAGACCAGGCTGGCCAACATGGTGAAACCACATCTTTACCAAAAATACAAAAATTAGCCCGGCATGGTGGCGCACGCCTGTAATCCCGGCTACAGGAGAAGCTGAGGCGGGAGAATCGCTTGAACCTGAGAGGCAGAAGTTGCAGTGAGCCAAGTTGGTGCCATTGCACTCCAGCCTGGGTGACAAGAGCAAAACTCCGTCAAAAAAAAAAAAAAAAAGGGTAAAGAATTTACTACTCTTCTGCTGGGTGCAGTGGCTCATGCCTGTAATCTCAGCACTTTAGGAGGCCGAGGCAGGTGGACATGAGGTCAGAAGTTCAAGACCAGCTTGGCCAACATAGTGAAACACTGTCTCTACTAAAATTACAAAAATTAGCTGGGCCTGGGCACACCTGTAATCCTAGCTACTCAGGAGGCTGAGGCAGGAGAATCGCTTAAACTCCGGAGGCTGGAGGTTTCAGTGAGCCGCGATTGCACCACTGCACTCCAGCCTGGGTGACAGAGTGAGACTTCATCTCACAAAAAACAAAAAACAAAACAAAAAAAAACAACATAAAAGGTTTACTACTCCTCATAGCTGTGACCAAACAATACAGACCATATCTATTAAGGATCAGAGATAACAGATTGGGAAAAAGGTGGACCATGAATCAGTTATAAGGCATTGAGTAGTATGCAAGGCCATTCTGTTGTAGAAAACATTAAACTGTAGAACACTTGTAGAATAACAGAAACTCTCTTGGTGCCATCTGACATTTTAAAAAGAAGCCTAAATTGATAGTCCTCTAATCACCTCTGTATCAGATTCCTCTATGTTTAGCACACCTTTCTGCTGTCCTTCGGTGACTAAGACTACTTCTAAATTTACAAAGAAGGCCTAGGACTCCATCTTTAAAATTTGTTTGTACACTCTATTTTCCATGCATAAGCATAGATTGTTCATTGAATAATTCATTTATTCATTCAGTCATTCACTCATTTATTTATTCATTTGTTCAAAGATTTTAGGACCTATTGTACTTTTACTCATAATCATGTACCAGTGAAAATTAGCGTAAGTTATTCCAGATTTTGAATGAGCTTTTTGCTACATGGCTTAACCATTCTGTGTAATGCATCTGGAATTTAAATACTGCACAAATTGTTCAACTTTAAGTTACTTCAAAATGGTACTTTAATTTCTCAAGTTGCAACATGAGATGACAGGATTATTAGAGTATAATCAGGGAGAAAAGGAAAAATACAGTTATAGCCTTCTGAAAAAATGAAATAATAGTGTGTTTATCCTCTCAACTGAAAGAACAAAAGCAATGAATAAGGCATATGAAACATACAAGGCTCACAAGACGTTCTCAATCAGAAAGAAAAATGATCCTTGAGTGATAAGAAACAAATGAAGTGAGCCCTTTGATTTCTCCAACTTACTGTCTGAGGAGAGTTTCCAGGTCCTGGTGCAGAGATGCAGGACTTGGAGTCGAGGAGAAGCAACTGAGAGTCTTGGAAGACCAAAGAACTCTAGTTAGCATGATAGAATCCTGGAGAAGAAAAAGCTAGAATTTTTTTTATAACTCAAAGCTTTTGCAGATAGCTCATTTCATGTGTTCAACTGAGTATGGATCAGCACGTATTACTGAGGTAAATGCCTAAGGCTGGGGAAAGAAGCACCCAATACGATTAATGGGAAAAGTATTCTGGGCTTGCCCAGACTGTCGAATGGTACCTATTTGTACCACAAAACTGACAAATCTCAAGATTCACAAGACACTGGGTAAAGTACACAGAAGTGACTTGTCTCAGTGGAGTAGAATAATTAGCCCTAGAAATAGCACTGTTGTCATAATGTATGACATATACTAATAAAGAGATTCAAAGGTATCAATATATTTTCAATTTACTGAGTCCTAGGGAGGGGAGGAAATTTCAAGAATATTTATAGGAACACAAAAAATTTTCATTATAATCATACAATCAACTGACAATTCACACATTAGAATTAGCAGAAAAGAAAATTAAACACTTATAACTGCACTTGAAAGCTAAGCAGAGACTTGTAATATATTTAACAAAAGCAAATTAAACTTCTGGAGATGAAAAGATACTGTGTAAAATGAAAAATACAAAAGATAGGGTTAATTTTATATTAAATACTGCAAAAGAAAAAAATTAATAAACTTGAAGATATAGCATTAGAAATTATCCACAATGAAACATAGGGGCAAAAAAAGGTGCGAGAGAGAGAGGAAATGAAGAAGAAGAAGGAGGAACAGAATAAGAGAAAAAAGAAGCAATACTGAGAAAAGAGACCATCAGTGAATTGTGCAACAGTTTCATGCAGTCTAATACATATGTAATTAGAGTATCTAAAGGAAAATGTATAAAGGTAGATGGAAAACATATTTTAAGAAATAATGGGCTGGGCACAGTGGCTCACGCTTGTAATACCAGCATTTTAAGAGGCCAAAGTGGGCAGATTGCTTGAGCTCAGGTGTTCAAAATCAGTTTGGGCAACATGGCAAAACCTCGTCTTCACAAAAATACAAAAATTAACTAGGCATGTTTGTGGTGGTGCATGCTGTAGTCCTAGCTATTCAGGAGGTTGAGATGGTAGGATCACTTGAGCCCAGGGAGGTCAAAGCTGCAGTGAGCTGTGATCATATCACTGCACTCCAGCTTGGGTGACAGAGAGAGACTATGTCGAGAGAGAGAGAGAGAGAGACAGAGAGAGAGAGAGACAGAAAACAAACCAAATAATAAACAAAATTTTTTACAAATTAGTAAAAAATATAAGCCCAAAGATTCAAGAAATGCAATGAATTCCAAGCAAAGAAACATTAAGAAAGTATACCAAAGTACCCTATAACCAAATTCGTGAAAACCAGTGATAAGAGGATCCTAAAAACAGATAGAAAAGGTAATTTTTATCTTTGTAAAATTAAA
Organism: Pan paniscus; assembly: GCF_029289425.2. Lineage (NCBI taxonomy): Eukaryota > Metazoa > Chordata > Mammalia > Primates > Hominidae > Pan > Pan paniscus. The sequence goes on along the minus strand of NC_073253.2, from coordinate 95,134,913 downwards.
ATATCAAAATAATATAGCATTTCCTATTGAGAAAATGTGAGTAAAAAGATAAACGGTTTTAATGAAGAGAAAGAATAACTATCAACTAAAAAGAAAAAAAAAATCAATCCAGAATTCCATACCCAGTAAAAATACGAAAGAATCTATCAAAAACAGACCAGAAAAAAAAAAGTTACATCAATTAGATCTATGAATTTACTAAAAGGAATGAAGGGCACAAGAATTGTAACTGAGTAAATATACATTTTTATTTTTATCTACTTTCTTGAAGGATAGTTGATTGTTCTAACAAAATTAATGAAATATGGTGAGGTTTTATAACATGCGAAATTGAAATAGTAATAATAAGAGCACAAGTATCTAAAAGAAAGGAATGAGATTATGTTCTTTTAAGGTTCTTCTCTGACTATACAGGAAGAGGTATAATATCACTCTTAGGTAGAATGAAATTAGTTAAAGATATACTTAAAAGAAAAAACAAAGCAATCATTAGAATGAAAAAAAGATTAATAGCTGATATAAAAGCACAAAAAACCCATGGTATAATAAAAATAATCAAAATAATGTCATGGAAAGGGGAAAGGGGCAACAAAGAAAACACAAGTTAAATATAATTTGCAAGATAACAGACTGAAAACTAACCATGTGAATGTAAATGTTCCAAACATACTAACTAAAAGACAGAGACTGTAAGAATTGATAAAACACTAAGATTATCAATTTGCTACCTACAATAATTACACATTATAATTAAAGGCACAAATTGTTAAAAGTAAAACAATATAAAATATGTCATGCTAGAAACAGAAAGTTATAGTGATTGTACTAATAGTAAAATATTATTATAGAGCAAGAATATTACTAAGAATAAAGTCATCTTATGATGATAAAGAATAAAGAAATGCATTTCATAATGATGAAAGAGTCAGTTCATTAAGCGGGGGAGGGGATAATTCTAGATGTTTATGGTCTAATAACAGATAGAGAGCAGATAGACAGACATGACAATCCTAAATATTTATACTGTAATAACGGATAGAATTGCAAGATGAAATGAACAGAGCTCATCTTAATAACTCACTGAAAAAGTAGAAGAAAGATCAGTAAGATATGGAAGATTTAAACAACACTATTACCCATCTTACTTAACCGTATAGAACTTACGGCAAACCACCAGAATACACGTTATTTTGAAGTATACAAAGAACTTGTGCAGCGATAGATTACATCCAAGACCTCAAAACAAGTCTCAGTAAATATAAAATGGTTTAAGTCACAAAAAGTATCTTCTCTGACCACGATAAAATTAAATTATGAATAAGTAACAAAATGTATCTAAAAATCCCTACATTTTAGAAATTAAATAACATAGATCAAATCTCAGTAAACCATGGACTAAAAAAGAGATTAAAAAAATAGAAAGAATTTTTAATTTTATTAAAATGGAAACACAAAATTCTAAATTTGTGGGATAACACTATCTGAGTATTGAGAGAAAAATTACTCAATCCCCTTATGTTGAATCTCCAGATATCTTTTAAAAAAATCAATGGAACGACCGGGCGCGGTGGCTCACGCCTGTAATTCCAGCACTCTGGGAGGCCGAGGCGGGTGGATCACGAGGTCAGGAGATCGAAACCATCCTGGCTAACACAGTGAAACCCCGTCTCTACTAAAAAATACAAAAAATTAGCCGGGTGTGGTGGCGGGCGCCTGTAGTCCCAGCTACTCGGGAGGCTGAGGCAGGAGAATGGCGTGAACCTGGGAGGCGGAGCTTACAGTGAGCTGAGATGGCACCAATGCACTCCAGTCAGGGCGACAAAGCGAGACTCTGTCTCAAACAACAACAACAACAACAACAACAACAACAACAACAAATCAATGGAACATAGATGGGTCAAAGAAATAATAAATAGTGGAAAGAAAATTACTGAAATAGGAAACAATAGTTATAAAAGTGAGAGAATCAATAAATGAAAAGCTAATTCTTAGAGAAGATCCATAACATTGATAAACTCTAGCCAGACGGATCAGGAAAAAAAAGACAAAAATTACTAATATCAGGAATAAAAAAATTTAACACCATTACAAATTCTACAGATTTTAAATAGAAAAATAAGTATTTCGAACAACTTTATATGAATAAACTCAAGAATATTAATGAAATGAGAAATTTTCTGAAAGACATGAAGTCTAAAAACTTAATGAAAAATGTTGAATATTAAATACATTTAATTTGAAGTTAAAACTTGCCAACAAAGGAAACTTCAGATTCAAAATAGCTTCCCTCTAAGAAATAACAAATTCCAGTTGTTCATAAATTCATCCAGAAATTTAAAAATATGTGGTAATACTTCCTATAACATTTAATGAGGTGAGATTTACTCTGAAAGCGATCAGAGACATAGCAAGAAAACAACAGCACAATTTACCAAAATGTTCCAGCACCTTCTAATGAAAAGACTATATTTCTTCACAAGATTAGGTTTGCAGTTTTGTCAAATATAAAGAACATGAACATTAGTCTATTTCTAAAATTTCTACTTTGCTCCACCTATTTGCCTCTTTTTTCATCAATACGACACTCTTCAATATTGTATCTTTATACTTAGGTCTTGAATCAGGTAGTGTTAAGTCTCCAACTTTGTTCTTTATCAAAATTATTTTGTCTATCGAGACCCTTTGTATTTCTACAAACATTTTAGAATTGCTTTGTCAATTTATATTTTAAAAAGCCTACTGGGAGGCCGAGCGCAGTGACTCACACCTGTAATCGCAGCACTTTGGAAGGCCAAGGTGGGCAGATCACCTGAGGTCGGGAATTCAAGACCAGCCTGGCCAACAGGGTGAAACCCCGTCTCCACTAAACACACAAAAATTAGCTGGGAGTTGTGGTGCACACCTGTAGTCCCAGCTACTCGAGAGGCTGAGGCAGGTGAATAGCTTGAAACCAGGAGATGGAGGCTGCAGTGAGCAGAAATTGTGCCATTGCTTTCCAGTCTGGGTGACAGAGCAAGACTGCATCTCAAAAAGCAAACAAACGAACAAAAAAGCCTACTGGGATTTGACGGTAATTGCTTTCAGCCTATTAGAATAGCTAAAATTAAAAACACCTCTCTCTATATATACGACTATACCAAATGCTAACAAAGATTTGAAGGAAATAGAAATCTCATACACTGCAAGTGAGAATGGAAAAAGTACATCAACTTAGGAGAACATTCTATTAGTTTCTTAAAAGTTAAGGATACACCTTTCATTTACCCAGACATTCCATTCCTAAGTATTTTTTCCAAGGAAAACTAAAATGAAAATACACTTTCATAGAAAGCCTGTTTAAGGATGTTTATAGCAAATGCCCATCCATAGGTGAATGAGTAAACTAATTGTGGCATATCCATATAGTGGGAATCTACTCAACATTGATAAGGAATGAACTACTAATATACACCAATAACATGGCTGAATGTCAACATAATATGCTGCCTGAAAAAATGCCAGGTGAAAAATAGTACATACTGTATGTTTCTATTTAGATAAAGTGTTAGAAAATCCAGACTAATCTATAATGGTAGTAAAAAAAAATTAAATGTTTTCCTAGGAATAGGTAGGGCAGGGACAGGTAGATGTGGGAAGGAGTTATTACAAAGAGGTACAGAAATCTTGGTTGAAAAAGTTTCTAAGAAACATTTGGACAGGGTGTAGTGGCTTACGACTGTAATCCCAGAACTTTGAGAGGCCAAGGTGGGAGAATTACTTGAGGCCAGGAGTTCAAACCCAGCCTGCACAAACTAGAGAGACCATGAGATCCTGTCTCTACAAAAACAAACAAACAAGAAACAGCCTGCCCTGGTTGCACATTGCATGTGACTATAATCCCAGCTACTCCAGAGGCTGAGACAGAAGGATTCCTAGAGCCCAAGAGTTAGAGGTTACAGTGAACAGTGAGCTATGATCTCACCACTGCATTCCAACCTGGGAAACAGAGTGAGACCCTGTCTCAAGAAAAAAAAAGGAAGAAAGGAAAGACACATTTGAGCTAAATACCTAAGACTAGAAAGAGGAGGTTCATTCTGACTGAGCATGACATCAGTGAAAAACTAAGATGGTGGATAGAGAGGAAGGAAATAACATTTTATGTAAGAAATGCATGCTTTAGGATTCATACAGATACAAGGTTCATTTTCTCTGCACAAGGATAGATATACAGATATACATGTTTATTAGCTAAAAATATTAATGCTGTTTCCAATTAGTGTAATTCCTCAAGTTGATTATTTTTGGACATACATGATGTTCGAGATTTATTTTAGCCTTTACATTTATTAACGTTTTGTTTGTTCACTTTTGCTATTTGGATGATTTCCATCTTTGCCAATTATGCATAACTTGAATTTTATCTAGAAGGCAATCAGTAGAACAGAAAAGTCTAAAGATAGAGACTGGCATGATTAGGTTTGATGTTTCTATATCAGCACAGTGAAGAATAGATTCTAGGAAACAAAGTAGGAATTAGGGAAATTAGCCAGAAGATTGTTGCTATAATATAGATGAGAGATGATGAATACATTGACAGGGCATATTGGAAAGATATTGACAAATTCAAAATATTTTTTAAAAAGAATCTATGTGACCACTGCAAAAAAAGGAAAATAAGAGTGAAATCCATGATCTTGGCTTGGGGAAACTTTTAGCCCCTAGACAGTGCCTGTCGCAGATGGTCAATAAATATTGAAAGAGTTGATGTAAATATTCACTTAAATGGTGAACCAAAGAAAAGCAGCAAGCATTGTCATGAAGGTGTGATCAATTTCATTGTAGATTCAGTAAGCTTGTGATATACAAAGGACCTCTGCAGTGTGATCTTCATTTAGAAATTTAGGTCTATGTCTTAGGGATGAGCATTTTTTTCCTGGAGTTTATATTTTTTGGAATTAATTATCATATGGATAATATCATATATTATCATAAAATTTCATTCAAGGAAAAATCCAACTGCTGTATAAGAATGTGTAGAATGAAACAAAATGAGTTGAGGAAAAAGCAATATGGAACAACATTTTAAATTGTAGAAAGAAAAAAGAAAGCTGTAAGAAATTCACACTTTAATAATACTTACATAACTTCAGAAATACCACCTTCCTTTATTTTTCCCTACTTCTATCCCTCCTCCCCCCTTGTATTCTTTGCTCTTTTTCTTTCCTTTTTTCATTTTTCCATAATTCAAGATGTATTTTTAGATAAAATGTTAGATACTGTGGGGGGGATCTACATATTAATTAATTAATTGATGCCCCTTTTTACATACTTACCTTTTAGAAAATATTTGTTACTTACCTTTCATCCTCCAGACTCCCTTATAGAAACTACAGATAGGGCATTAAATAGCACAAACATCCTCATGCTCTTGTAGAGCTTCCTGTGTGAGAAATATGAAAATAAACAAGTAAAAAATAACTAAAAGAGATATGAATCGATTGTGTATATATATACACACGTACATATGTATGTACTAGGTTGGTGCAAAAGGAATTGTGGTTTTTGCATTGTTGGGATTTGCTGTTTGATACTAGAATACAGGCTTAAATAAATGTGGCTATGTTATACATCATTTTAATGGACATTTCACGCATCTTTTTCTGCAAATGACTTATTACTTGTTATTTATTTTATATTTATTTTAGACTATGGAGATGATGTTAGACAAAAAGCAAATTTGAGTGATTTTCTTATTCTAGTTCAAAATGGGTCATAAAGCAGTAGAAACAATTTTCAACATCAACAATGAATGCATTTGGCCCAGGAACTGCTAACAAACATACAGTGCAGTTGTAGCTTAAGAAGTTTGCAAAGGAGACGAGAGCCTTGAAGACGAGTAGTGTAGTGGCTGGCCATCAGAAGTTGACAACGACCAACTGAGAGCAATCATCTAAGCTGATCCTCTTACAACTACACAAGAAGTTGCCAAAATAACTCAATGTCAGCTATTTTATGGTCGTTGGGCATTTGAAGCAAATTGGAAAGATGCAAAAGCTCAATACATGGGTGTCTCAAGAGATGACCAAAAATTTAAAAAATAATAGTTTTGAAGTGTTGTCTTCTCTTATTCTACTCAATAACAACGAACCATTTCTCAATTGGATTGTTACATGCAATGAAAAGAGGATTTCATATGACAACCGGCTATGACCAGCTTAGTGTTTGGATCAAGAAAAAGCTCCAAAGCATTTCTCAAAGCCAAACTTTCACCAAATAAAGGTCATGGTCACTGTTTGATGGTCTGCTGCCAGTCTGATCCACTATAGCTTTCTGAATCCTGGCGAAACCAATACATCTGAGGAGTATACTTAGTAAATCGATGAGATGCCACGAAAACTGCAACGTTTGCATCTGACATTGGTCAACAGAAAAGGCCCAATTCTTCTCCTCGACGACACCTGGCTACACATCGCACAACCAATGCTTCAAAAGTCGGACGAATTGGGCTACGAAGTTTTGCCTCATTCCCTGACCTCTCGCCAACTGACTACCACTTCTTCAAACATTTTGACAACTTTCTGCAGGGAAAACACTTCCATCCCCAGCAGGTTGCAGAAAATGCCTTCCAAATGTTCATAGAATCCCAAAGCACGGATTTTTACACTACAGAAATAAACATATTTCTCATTGGAGAAATATAGAGAGAGAGAGAGAGAGAAAGAGAGATATCCTCTATTGCTATGGCCTTTAAAAAAAGATAAAAAATATCATATGTTTTTATCTAAATAGCATGCAGTTTAATGTACAATATGCCACTAATTTTTTGAAGAAGAATCAAAATAAAGGTACATTTCCATTTAAATACATCTTTGTTTTGTATTAATGATGAGATACTAAAAACATACCCTAAAATCAAGAAAATAAAATATTTCTTGAGACTTTATAGAATTATCAGTATTGATAAATGGGTCGTGTCTTCACTCTTACCCTTCACATGCTTGTCGTTTTATTTAAAGATTGATATTACATGTCATTGTCAAGCATTAAATTTTTCTCTAAGATTATATATGTAATATTTCTCTCTAAATATAAGATATATATCTTGAAAATGTGTGAACAGCTGAATAGTCTAGTATCTGTTAATAAGAATTATTGTTTGTCAAAAGTATGCTAACATTATCTAAAAACATATTAAAATCTAAAAAAATAGAAGATAACATGTGCTGACTGCTAATTTTAATGAAAACACCTCTAGGAACTTTATGTTATCCATTTAATGCTAATTAAATATTATAAAAGTGTGAATGAGACTTGTTACACAACTTGCTTAAATAAAAATATCTTAAATGCACGAACAGGAATTCAAACGTGAGTGAGCCTGATCTAAAGTATAACACAATATTATCTTCATAAAGCAAATCACTTAAAATAGAAATAGCTACGTTTTGTAGAGCTATAGACGGTTGTGGATTTATAGACTTCCTATTTTTCGTCCCCTAGACCCAGATTGTAAAAGCTCATGTGATTGGGTCAATCCTGTCTGAATAATGTCTCCTTTGATTAACCTAAATTCAATGAATTAGTAGCCGTACTTACTTCTGTAAAATTCCTTTTGCCATCACAAGTCACTGTAGTTGTATATCTTATCCATATTCAAGGGGAATATGAAGATCACTGGAGTCATGTTAGTATTCTGGCTCTAATAACTTCATTTTCTTTCTGAGCTGAAGTTTAAATTATGGATTTTTGCATTTCATATCTATTTGAAAAGTATCACAACATAATAATTTTTGTTATTTTATTATCCTACTGTCCTTTTCACCATTCCCTTTTGGTTGAAAATAGAGGCTATATGCTTAGGATAATCATCTGGACAGGAGAGTGACACAAGTTCCATGACATTTCAAGAAAGTCAGTTCTGTCAGGGATTATGGATGACACAAATGTCAAATGTTCACAAGGAGATTAGAAAGGAATTCTCTAGGACAGAATTTATTTATTTTCAAACGGATTTATCAAGTTTCTCTCGATTGGCTAATTCTGGTATTGTTTGAAAATAAGCCAGAATGAAATGAGGTTTTAAGAGTTGCATAGGTGTGAGGTTCCTCCTGAAAGAGATATAAGCCAGCCACAATAAGCAGTTTTGAATAAATCTTCTGGTGGTACATTTTTTATATCACTTGTATGTGACCGCTTAGCAACCTAAAATTTATAAAATCTCTAAAGTTGCAAAAAAACTGGATTGATATATGTTTTCCTCTAGAATTCCTTAGGAAGTCAGAAATCTACTCAAGGTAAAAAATGGAAATCCTGACCACACTATCAAAACATTTTCATATACTTTCAAGTAGTACTTTCTTCATACTAAAATAATTTTTTCTGTCCTTAAGCCAACAGGACCATTCTTTTTCTATCTTTAAGACATCAAGGACTTAGAAAAAAACCTATTAATAATAACTTCCAGTGCCTTGGTTTACTCAGTGTAGAATTAGAGAAGAGAATGGGTAAAGGTACTTAGAAAATACATATAAGAATCTAGAAGAGTGTAGCTAAAGGAAACGAGAAATTTGAGAAAATTTGTATTTTTTTATGTAGATCTTCAATTATTGGTTGACTATCAAATGAAGAAGTTAAGAACAAGACAGGTATATGTTCTACCCTCAACTATCATAAAAGAAAGAAAATGAGTCAACAGTAATGCAAAGTTTAAAAAAATTAAAAACCTTCCCTATAGCCATATAAACAATAGTCTTAATGTTAATCTCAAGTAGTAAGAAGCCTCAGTAGCCTACCCATTAAGTTGGGTAAAATGATCATGGCATGAGTTAATGAATTTATACTACTGCAATTTGTATTCCTCTCCTGAAATTTATACTATAATTAGACCAATTTTCAAATTCCCCACATATTTAAATATATAGAAAGTCATTATCCGTATTGCCTGACTTGATATACAATAATTTTTCCCAATTAGATATTTAAAATTGTTGTTTTCAAAGCATGCATGAGTCATTTAAAACATACACTCATTATTTCTTCATTAAAGCTATCAAATTTCCTTCTGGTCCTTGCTTTGACTACAACCTGCTTTTACTCTTCTGGCTGGCAAAACCAAAATTGGTGCAGGATTTTTCAATAAAGCAAAGACAGAGGGAATCAGATGCTTATCCATAAAACAACCAAGAAAAACAAGCTGCATACGCAGAAATACATTGCAGAGTCAATTTTCAGTCAAGCAGAACTGAGACAAAGCAGCCAGGTATGGCAGAGATCCCACTGAGGTGGTCCTATTTTAAGCAGAGCCCAGAGCTTGTGAATAGAGTCCATTATTTCTTCCTGTTTTAATTCAATAGAAAGTGAACAAAGCAGATTCCAATTCTATCAGCAAATTAGGTAGAGCTGACCAGAATGGATTTTGTACTGGCAACATAGGAGAGAGCAGGCAAATGGAATCTAGGAGAAAGTGATAGAAAACAAGAGATCCAAATTACTTTAAATTTTATTTTATTTTCCCATTTGATTAAAATAGATTTCAAAGTATTTCAAAGCGTCCAATTTAGACATTCTAAGATCATTTTGAAATTCTGCAGAAGCATGCAGGCCAGCAGTTCAAACTGCAAATCCAACCAGGAACAATAAAAGATTTTATAAAACATGTAGGTTGTCTAAATTCTAGCTCCTAGTATATTGCATAGCTGCCTAAACTATGTGTCAAAAATATTTCCATTTTCTAAATTCTATTTTACTTTACAAACAGTTTTTACAGAGTTTTTAAAACAAATTAAATTATTTCCAAAATGTGTGTGTGTGTGTGTGTGTGTGTGTGTGTGTGTGTGTGTGATGTGGCTTTTGTTCTTTGGAATTTTTTGGTGTTTCTCTGTAGTTACATCTTGAAATATTTTCCAAACTTAACATTATCATGTAAATATAGCTTTTAAAATTTAGTCTAATTACAACCCCATTTAAAAAATTATATCATTTAGACTTAAGAAAGGTTGAATATACTATACCCTTAAAAGTGAGGATTGAGTGGTGAGATGACACAGGTTCATTGGGTGGCATAGAAAGACCTAAAGCTTAGGCATCATCTGAAATAACACAACACAAAGGCACCTTTAACCTAACTCTGTGTAGCACAAGCCATAAGCACTGGTTCTGGTCAGTGACTCACACATTCATTCCTTTTTCCTCCCTTACTCTTTGCCTTTTTGCCAAAAACTGTAAGAGCTTGCCTTAGTCTTATGAATTAGAACATACTCATAAATCTAGACATAGATATACAAACAGATAAAAACAAAACAAAACACAGGTAAAGAGTATTAATTTTATTATATTTTATTATTGACACCCTGGGAAATAATAAAATAAAAAACTAATGGCTGAATAATTGCTGGCCAAACATTCAAGGGAATAATAAAAATAGGGTATCCTGGTGAAGTCAGTAGCTAGGTTATTGAATCTGGAATCAGTTTTCAATATTGCTTCATTTGCTTGTAATGCCACTGCACACTAGTTGCCCTTGAAGGAATAACAGACAAACATAAAATGTGCTTCATATGCTACCAAGGGAGATAAAGCTGATGAATAATGAGGAATTCAAAAAAGACCATGTTTTGGAAAGAGTTCTTAAAGAATACCTCACTAAAAACATGGCATTTGGTCAGAGAGCCATTGAAACATGAAACAAGAAAGGCTTGTCAGTGTCTGGAAGGAAGGAATCATAGAAAACAAAAGGGCAAGTTCAATGACTCTGACAGATAACAAGCTCGGTATAATTGCAGAATATCTAGAAAATTGTTAGTGTTGAGGATGGACACATAAGAAAAATAATAGTACAAGATATGGTAAAGGTAGATAGAAAATATATTATAAAATATATTTTATATTAATAAATATTCTTAGCACCATCATTTCTATTTAAATCAGAAGCTCTCAATATTGGGAAAATCATGGGTCACATAAATGTTGGAAAATATAACTTTGCCTGTCAGGGTACATTTCGTTATGGAAATTATAAATATATCTCCTGAATTCAATGTTCATAACTGAAAAATGTTTAGAAACTCAGATCAGATTTTCTATCTCTGTTTCCACATTTTAAAAATTATCCCTCCAACAATGTCCTTTTGTTTTTCTTGTAACCTTTTCTTATTTGTAAGATAACTGACTTTTTCTATAACTTCTTTGGACCTCAAACATATTTGTAAGATTTTATGTGATATTAATAAAATTTGTTTCAGTGATAGCATTATGGAAGGAAAGAAATATCTGAAAATGTCTTTAATTCAATTTATCTATTTTTACTTTTAATTATACTAATATATATTGGGAATTTAAATATTTTTTAAAAATACAAAATTACAACACAGAAGAATAGTACATAGAACTTCTATTTATCCATTATGCAGCTTACCTAGTTGTTAACACTTTATTATATTTTCTTTGTCATTTTCTCTATATATGTATGTAGGTATATTTGTATGTGTATATATGTTATGTTATGACCCATTTGAGAGTAACTGGCAGACATGAGGCCTCTTTACCATTAAATATTTATGTGCTTATTTCCTATAACAATGGCATTATTTGCATAAACACATTGCAGTTATTCATTGTACACAGTTAATTAGTAAGAAAACAGGGCAGTGATTTTAAAGATTGTCTCCCAAGTAGAGCCACTATACTATTCCCTCATTAATTGATTCAATTAATACATTTTTGGCAAGAATTTCACATAAGTGATGTTCGATTTCTCTCAGAATCATCAAGAATCACACAATTTTGAATTGTCACACTATTAGTAATGCTAATTTTGGTCATTTGCTTAAAGTTGTGTAGCTAGATTTTTCCACCGTAGTTTACTTTCATTTTCTTTTGCATTAGTGAGAGAGATTTTGAAATTGAGATGAGATAGTTCCCTTGACCCTTTTGCAGGTGGGAACTGTGCACTGGCTCTGGACCCAGCCAGCCAATTCGGCACTGGCAGGAATAAACCTCACTTACTTGTACCCGCTGGGCTCAACCCCTCCCGGGAGGGAGCACAGAGGTGAGCGGGTGCCGGGGCGGGGTGAGTGCTTTTGGGCTCCAGCCCCACAGCAGTGTCTAGGGGTGTGTTACAATTAATGCTCTTTTAGCTTTGCCATCCACGGATGGCTTAGGTGTTAAGCAGCTCAGTGAAGAGTCAGTGTGACAGCCTTTTTGGGTTCCTACACCCAGTCATCCCGAATTCTTGTCCGGCAACCGGGAAGAATCAGGTCACATGAATTATTTGAAAGGTGATGAATGTGGAGGATATTATTAAGTGGTGGAAGTGACTCTCAGTGGAAGGGGAGCTGGAAAGGGAATGATGCTGGAAGAAGGTGATCTTTCCCTGAAGCCCGAACATAGTCTCTGATGTCCAGCTGCCTCTTCTCCTCTCGATATTGAAACCCTTCTTCTTTTCTCTCCTTCTCTCCTGCATTGCTCTGCTGCTCTGCCAGTGGAGCTTGGGGTTTTTATGGGCACAGAGTAGGGGATGTGGGGGAGTTGGGGTTTTTATGGGCACAGAGTAGGGGATGTGGGGGAGTTGGGGTTTTTATGGGCACAGAGCAGGGGATGTGGGGGAGTTGGGGTTTTTATGGGCACAAGGTAGAGGGTGTGGCAGGTTAAAAGGCAACATTCAGGCAGGAAAACAGGGATGTGAAGTTCTCATTTAGGGCTTCGGATCCAGGCTTGAGGGTGAAACTCTTGCCAGGGACCCCGCCCTTTCTACCTAGCATTTCCCTGCCTCCTGTCCATAACAAAATGATATAAATATTAACATACTGACTTCCTCAAACTTCCACTCATTCATTATAGTATTCATTGATGCTTGCATGAACTAAGTATTTATACTATGGTAAATTTTGTTAAATTTTATTTTAGGTTCAGGGGCACATGTGCATGTTTGTTATACAGGTAAACTTGTGTCACAGTGGTTTGTTGTACATACTATTTCATTGCCCAGGTACTAACTCTGGTATCCTATAGTTATTGTTTCTGATCCTCTCCTTTCTCCCATGCTCCACCCTCAAGTAGGCCCCAGTGTCTGTTGTTTCCTTCCTTCTGTTCACGAGTTCTCATCATTTAGCTCCCACTTATAAGTAAGAACCTGCGATATTTGGGTCTCTATTTCTGTGTTAGTTTGCTAAGGATAATGGCCTCAAGTTCCATCCATGTTCTCACAAAATACATGATCTCATTTTTTATGGATGCATAGTATTCCATGGTGTGTATATATCACATTTTCTCTATCCAGTCTGTCACTGATGGGCGTTTAGGTTGATTCCATGTCTTTGTTATCGTGAATTGTGCTGCAATGAATATTCACATATATGTTTCTTTATGGTAGAATGATTTATATTTATCAGGGTATATTCCCAGTAATGGAATTGCTGGGTTGACTGGTAGTTTTATTTTCAGCTCTTTGAAGAATTACCACACTGTTTTCCACAGCTGGTGAACAAATTTACACACCCAGTAACATGTTCCCTTTTCTCCACAACCTCGACAGCATCTGTTATTTTTTGAATCTTTAATAATAGCTATTCTGACTGGTAGTGGATAGTATCTCATTGTGATTTTGATTTTCATTTCTGTAACGATAAGTTACATTGAGCTTTTCATCATATGCTTGTTGGCTACATGGATATCTTTTTATTGAATAGTGTCTGTTTATATCTTCTGCCCACTGTTTAATGGGGTTGTTTTTCTTTTTCTTATAAATTTGTTTAAGTCCCTTATAGATGCTAGATATAGAATGTTTTCAGATACATAGTTTGCAAATATTTTCTCCCATTCTGTAGGTTGTCTGTTTACTCTGTTGATAGTATTTTGCTGCACAGACACTCTTAAATTTAATTAAATCACATTTGTAAATTTTTGCTTTTGTTGCAAGTACTTTTTGCATCTTCATCATGAAAACTAAAAAGGAATTAAAAACTTAAATTTAAAATCCAAAACTATAAAAACCCTGGAAGACAACCTAGGTGATTTTTTTAAAAATTACTCATATTATCTTCTATATTTACTAGTTGCCCTTCTACTGTAACGAAGAACTTTTTCTTTCCTCTTGTTAATTAATTCATTCATAGTAGTATGAAATCAAGAATTCCTATCATAATAGATTACATGCCATTATCATGATATATTTTAATGCTAAATCACCATAGATTTGGTCAATGGGAGATCCTTCAAGCTATCTCCTGTGTCTCTCTTACATACCCATATGAGTCTTGAACATTTTCTTACTTTTTAGCATAGTCTATCACAGGCATTTCCATACTTTAGGCACAAAATATTGCAGCTTCATCTTTGTTTTCTCTGTCCCATTCCTTGAGGAGCCCAGTTTTTGTTTTTTTTTTTTAGTGGAAATGAAACCAACCTAATAATCCTATAGATAGTTTTTTTGACAAACATAGAAATCGACACTTCTGGTCTTAAAGCTTGAGGGTTACATTGGTTTTATGAGTCCCTTCCATAGGAAATGACCTTCAGTTCTCTCAAAAAGCATCAAAGAATTGAAACTTATCCGATCACCACATTCGGACGATGAGATGCAGGACCCCTCATTAATCATGATTGCTTCCTTGCCCCTCCCTAGTTTCTATTTTCATATACATTATTACATTTCTTCTCTGCTATGTAAACCTCTATTTTTATTTGTTCAGGTAGATGGATTTGAGATTGAGCTTCCATCTCCTTGGCTGCCACACCTGATTAAAGCTTTCTGTCTCAGCAATACTCATTGTTTCAGTCATTGTCTTTCTGTGGGGCAATTCTGTAGTGGCGAGTAGTGGACCTAGCCCACACCCCTGGTGTTTCGGTAACAGAAATGTTAACTCAGATTAGATATTGCCCTGAGGTATTGCCATTGCTCCTAAGGTTTCATTGTTTCTGAGCCTTCTTATTAGACAGAGCTAAGGAAAAACTTACATATCCATCCATCCATCCATACACACGTTTGTATATCTGTATCTTCATGCCCAACTATCTACCCACCCAGCTACTACTTACCTATCCATCTAGCTTATAAGCAATATATTCAACACCCCAGAGTTCATTCTATTTTTCTACTTTACCATATGTGTAACTTTCTTCTCTGTTTATTGAAAACCTGACTCCCATTATTCTCATTATACTTTTTTTAAAAGCTGCAAAAAAACTTTCCTTAATATTTCTTTATAGCTTTCCTTTTTCTTTTAAGAATATACAACCAAACATTTCCATTCAAGATATTTGGACTAGTTTTTCTTTCTTATTTTGGTATGCATGTGTTAATCTTTTCAAATAATATTTAAAAATGGTATTTATTTTTTTCTGCTTGTATCAAATTTAGGATTTTCTCCATTTTTATTGATTTTTCAGGTATTATAGTAAAAGTCAAAATTATCCAAAAACGACACAGATCATGCTTGTGTCTATAACAAAGTAACAGAAACAAAATTTATCTTCATTTGCTAAGCAACAAGAATCCTGGTCAAAATACATGAAAGAACAGTTTTTGGACATTAGAAAATAGAAAGTGCAGGACAGTGACATCTGAGAAAAAGGAGATAGATGAGGTGATCCTTATGCTAACTTCCAGGATACAACGCAGACTGAGTCTAGTAGTTAGACTGAGTTAAGGAGATGTAACTGGGTGTTTGAGAATACTGTCAGCTAGAATATGTGGGACAAAATAACGAAGAGAAAACTTCCCAGATAGGTCATATTTTCCTGCTTCCTGCTTCCTGATTTTATCTAGTCGGGTGCTCAAAATACTGCATTTCTATACATATACACATATAGGCTTTGTTCTGAGAAGCAGTTAAATTACTTGAAAATAGTTATATCTTTCAGGTCTTACTTTTGAGATTTGTTAAGCAGGACCAGTCTATGACCAATTATTCTCTATTTCTGAGGAAAGTCCTTTTTGAATACTTTACCACTAGAAAATTGATCATTGAAACATATGGCTGGTGAGATAGGTAATTTTCAAGGTCCTCTGTGAGCAATGGATATTGTTACTTCTAATCTTTTTAATGGCTCTTTCTTCAGCCTCCAATGGTTTCCTTACATGCATGTGCTGATCGTCAGTTAACTAAATACAAAAGTGGGACCCTATGCAGACCTCTGAGGTTCATTCTCTGAATAAGCTCTGTCTCTGGTACTCTTGTCTCAATAATTTGGGCTCCCTTGTTTCTCTGGATTCCCAGCTCTGTTCTCCCACATTCGCTAGGCTTCAGTTGGGCTCCCCTACCCTGCACCATAACTGGACACTCTATAAAGTGGGTCTATTCCAGTGTTCTCTTCATTTGTTCTCCATCACACAGGTATCACTGTCTTTTGTTGCCTAATGTGCAGTGTCTTGCTTTCTGTTGTGTTTTGTTTGCTTTTTGGTTGTTTTGGAAGGAAGAGTCCATCCAGTCCTTTTTAGTTCACCAGCTTATGTGCCATCTGGCATCATCTGCCTCAAGTAATCCAATGTTAGGATCTGGTTTCTCCCTGAAATCTCCAGTTTCCGCATTTCAGGTTAGTTGTTTTTCCTGTGATCTCCAATTTCTGATTGGTACTGGAAAGTCATTAAATTGAAATTTTCCCAGTGGGGAAAACTCTTCCTAGCTTTCTACATTTAATAATTGAAAACACAAATCTCTAATCATTTTTTTTCTTAGATAGGAATATCAAAACAACTGTTAAATGAAAAAAAATAGTGATTTCTTTAAAAAGATAATATTCTTTCTCTCTGTTCTCCTGGAGAAAAACAAGGTATCTAACACTGGCTAAATCCATCCTCTTATTCTCACATCTTAGAAAAGTACTGTAGAGCTAATAGAAATTCAAAAAAAGTTAGTTATGCCAGTAAGTCATGCAAAGTGCTTAATTTGTTCCAATTGCAAATAACTCAGAGTGTGACAGCATTTCCACAGGTATCATGTCAGCCCAAGATAAAGATATTTGCCTTTTAATTTAATGGGCTGCTGGAGTATATTAAACTTTGCAATATGCCAGCTTATTCCATTTAGTGAATAATTATTTTAAAGGATTTTTTTTCTTGAGAATAATAAAAACAATATTAACACTATTAAGTACTATTTTTAAAATGTTATTTTAGAACAACTACTTCAAGGCCAATATAAAAGGCAAGGGTTAAACTGGTTATGAATAGTAGAACAGCAATTCCTATTATGCAATTGTCTCCCACTCCTTCTAATTAAATTGCCAGGAAGATAAAAGAAAATGTAAAAGCAGATTTGTAGCATCCTTGGAAACTTCATTGACAACCACATGATAATTCTCAGAAAAAATTTCTTTAACTCCAATGTCAGTGTACTTGGGTTAATATATATGTAATCTCCAAATATTATTATATAAAAATCAGATGTATATCTGGGTCCATTTTACTATAGTCATTGAGAAATAATTAAAAAAAAAAAAAAGGCCGTGCCTGTAATCCTAGCACTTTGAGAGGCAGAGGTGGGTGGATCACCTGAGCTCAGGAGTTTGAGACCAGCCAGAGCAACATGGTGAAACCCTGTCTCTACAAAATATACAAAAATTATCCAGGCATGGTGGTGCAGGCCTGTGGTTCCAGTCACTCTGGAAGCTGAGGTGGGAGGATTGCTTGAGCCTGAGAGGCACAGGTTGCAGTGAACAGAGAGAGCTTGTCACTGAACTCCAGCTTGGGCAACAGAGTGAGAGCCTGTCTCAAGATAGAAAAAAAGAAAAGAAAAAAAGAAATAGTAAAATTTATATTATATGTAAGTGGAAATGTTACTTGGCCCATTTAATATGTTTTTGTGCGTTCACTTTTAAAATAGAGAAACATTCAATTATATGTAATTAATAAAACAGTACTATTCTTTTGCCTTTTAGTTTTCTTTTAGTGATAGGGTCTTGTTCTGTTGATCAGGTTGTCATGCAGTGGCATAATCATAGTTCACTGCAGCCTCCAACTCCTGGACTCAAGCAATTCCCTCACCTCAGCCTCCTGAGTGACCAGGACTATGTGTGCACATCACCATGCCCAGCATTTTTTTTTTTTCATTTTTTAGTAGAAACAGGGTCTCATATGTTGCTGAGGCCTATCTTGAACTCCTGGCCTCAAGAGATCCTCCTGCCTCAGTCTCCTAAGGCACTGGGATTAAAGGTATGAGCCACTGGGCCCAGCCTATTTTTCTTCTAATATGATAAATTTATGAATCATAAAAATATAATATCTCATATACAATCATATGAATTATATGTGTCTAAATACTTTATTTCAACTAAATATATGCTTATTATAAACTTAGTAGTGATAAGGCTGTTCTTTTGTTTTAATTCATTTGTTGTAATTCTTTGGTTATCATGCTTTTTGCTACAAGTGCATTTTGTAGTTTTAATCAAAAACAGTTGTTTTGCAATGCTCATTTATCTTATTGTTCTTTGTTTTTTAAATATTGTCTTTGGCTGATTTCTTAATATTTAAGTAGCTAATTCACAGTCACCTTTCTTTTTCTTTTACTGATTTCATGGTGTTTCCGTGCTGTAATTGTAGAGGTGAATCAATTTTACTGAGATAGACAGTAGTTAAACAGAATAAGTGAAGCAATGAAAAAGGCCTCCAGGTCTTTCAAATAGTTTTTCCAACATGTGTTACAGTAATTTATAGAGCAATATTAGCAGGCTTTAAATGGCAAATACAGCATTTCATCAGCTTTCCATTTTAATATTTTTATGTGTGATGGAATTTGCTTTCATACTGTGTTCTTGTTATAGCCTTTATTTTCTGTTTTTCTCATTTCTTTAATGTGATTATGCAGATTTCAAAACTCACCAAAGGAAAATGCAGAAAAAGAGTGCTTAAGAATCGTGCAAACTATAGGCCAAGAAAGAGTATTTTCTAGCTTGATACTTCCTCTGTAAGGAAAATATCATTAAAATAACTTCGTTAATTTTGAATATTTTGAAAGTTTAAATAATTTATTAAAGTATTATTAAACTTCAGATCTCTTATGAAATGGACTGTCTTCCCTATTTTCTTGTATCTCTCCATAAAATTTTTACTGACTAGTTACTGGAATACTTTCTTTTTTTGTAAAATCAATTTTAAAAATCAATTTTTTGTAAAATCAATTTGAAAAAAGCATTTTTTTCAAAAATATAGTCTTGCTCTGTCACCCAAGCTAGAGTGTAGTGGTGCAAACATGGCTCCCCATATCCTCGACCTCCTGGGCTGAAGCAACCCTCCCACCTCAGCCTCCCGAGTAGCTAGGACTACAGGTGCACACCACATGCCCAGATAATTTTTTTGGATGGGTAGAGACAGGGTTTTACCATGTTGCCCAAGGTAAGACCATTCTTTATTAGATGAAATTTTATATTAAAAAAGCATTTTGTGTTTTTATCTTAATTCTAATTTAGAATCATGATTCTGCTATGGTTGAGGAGAGTTACTTAGAACAAATGAACTTATCTGAAGCAAGCTTAGTTTCTTTAGATTCCAAATATAGATGATAAAATCAACTGCAATGGATGAGGCAAATTAAATGAGTTAGTGTATGTTAGGGCCCAGCATTATACTTTGAATGCTATAGTTCAAGAAAAATTACTTATTCATCCCTCTTCTCAATTTTTTTCTCCATGATTTTGCACGATATAAAAATCCAGGCTCATATTTTCAGTGAGAAAAAAAAACAAACTGGTCATTCTTTCTCCTCTTATGGTCCGTTTGATTCAGTCTATTCAAAAGTGTCCATTGCAATGCCTTTGTTGACCGTGCATGCTTTTCCTGGTATGTCCTTATCCTTCAATGAAATCCCGATCCCTTCCAAGTTCATGTTTCCTCCATGAATCATTTTTAGTACCTTGAAATGCCTATCAGCAAATTTAGAGTTTATTGCAACACAGGTTTTTAACAGGTGAGTCATTTTACCTTATATCATAGTAGTTAATTTTTAATATGCATATTTTATATTAAAGATAGTACATCAATAATAAGTTTTGTTAAAAGAGCAGTTAAGTGACTGATTTATTTTAATACTTTAGTGTCTTGTAGGTCTATTCACTGCTAAGTGGATAAGGCCTTTATTTTCAGTACTTATTGCTCTGCACAAAACCATTTCTTTATCTTCTACATTATAGGATGCTTTCACTCCTTAAGAGCAACAGTTTGAATTATAGTATAGTTTAAGTCATCGGATGCAAAATAAATCTTAGTAACCACAAATTTTAGAAGGGACAATAGGGAATAGGCGGTCAATCTTCCCAACGTTCCAGAGTGGGACGATAATGATATGCCTTCCATTCTGCCCCAGGAAAACTACAAAACATGTTGGCTTACATTCCGGTACTTACCAAGAGGCAAGGCATGGCAACTGATGAATAATTGCAGCTTGTTTTCTGTACATGTACAGTAGTATGCAAGTGTATAGTCAAGTTATTTCATACTAACTTTAGAATTATATATGACTTTTTGATCAGGAAACATGAATTTAATTGTTCATTCATTCACTGTCTTCTGAAATTCTCTAACAATGTATTTATATTCATCTGGTTTTTGTTTTTTAATCTACCCCAATGCTACCTCAAATTCATCTTTTTCAGATCTGTGAAAAAGATAGAAGAAATCTAATTATCATCACTAATGGTTTTCATCATTCTTTTCTTTTCTATTACTTTTTTATCCTTTTCTAGACATTTCCTATTAAATCACTCTGCACACCCAGATCACCCAGATTTCCTATGTCTCTCTATAGGAAATCACTGTATTTCAGATTTGTTACTCAAAACTCTCTAATTTTTAAATAAATAATGTCTTAGTTTAGGCTACCCAGAAGCAGATCTTAGGTCGAATTTTATTAAACATGTTTTGTTTTTTCTTTTTTTGCAGGGTACAGGGAAAGTGATTCAAGGAAAAATCAATGGGATAGTGGGGAAGAATGACAAGGAACAGAAAGAAGCCAGCTCAGGGATATTATTAGAGCCTAATACAGGGAGGAACTCTGGGAGAAATAAACTTACCTTGAAGTTAAGCCAATCAAGGTACCGGAAGTTGATTTATGTGTTCATTCACTCCCACCGGTCATTAGTTGAACATTACTTCTAAGGGCAATATCTGTTTAAAACTTTTGACTTGTTTTGATTAAAAATAAGAGACTGGGCATGGTGGCAGTATAATCCTAGTGATTTGGGAGGCCAAGGAAGGAGAATCTCTTGAGGCCAGGAATTTGAGGCTGCAGTGAACTCTGGTTGCCACTGTACTCCAGCCTGTGTGACAGAGTAAGAACCTGTCTCTAAAAGAAAAAAAAAGTAAAAAAGAAAGTAAGAAAATAAGTGGGTTCCTGTGGCAAAAAAATTTTAAAGTTTTCTCAGACAGAGAATGTAAATGTTCTCTTAGCAACCTTCATTGTAAAAATATGAAGGCAGAGGGCGTATGGACAGGGCAACAGCATTTGTTATAATATCTGTTTGCTACTTACTGATCATGTGGCATATACAAAATCTTCAAACTTTTTAGATTATAAACAATAAACAAGACATAAATATTGAAGGGTTAATTGACAATATTGAATACTATAAAGATTTTCATAAAAAAGACATGCATCAGTATAAAATAAAATGTACAGATAAATTTTTTATGTTCAAAGATGAGACATTATAGGTGAAAAAAGTAGTAAAAGTAAGAAAATGTAAGATAACATTTGAATAAAGTGTTGAATTTAGGTAGATAAGTGTTTCTCAATCTCTACAATACTGACATATGGGCTGAATAACACTTTATAGTGAGGGATATCCAGTGCTTAGTAGAATAATTAGCAGCATCCTCAGCATTTACCCACAATTTACTGCCAACTGAGTTAGCAGAAAATATCCTGATTTTGGTCCTAGGCTGAAAGTATGTGAAAAAATAAGCAAAAATATAAAAATAAAGGAATTTTTTAAAACAATTTAAGGTGTCTTAAACAAGTGAAACTGCAAACTTTATACTTTTGGACAAAAATGGACATGAACACGATTTGCTTTTGTGAGATCATTTTAGTTCAGAATGATTTACGCTGTAAATGTATTTTGAATCTGACTATTACACTGTCTTCTTTAAATAGGTTAAATTATTTGCCCTTTTTTTTCCATATTGGAAGGTGACACCATCACTTCTGTGTTTCATTGTGTTTCATTACATACTTACAGGTTTTTTGGTTGAAGGATTTAGTACTGAGCCAAATTTAGGTCACATATGAAAAATATTCCACAGGGAAGAAAACATCCTAAAATCCCGTTTGTAATAAAATTTACATTTTGAACATTTCATTTTTATTTGCTACCATGTAACTTGCTACAGATGTTTTTGTACCAGAAATTATAATATGAAGCATAATTTTATATTTCAGTATAATTCGCTTTTATAAATCTATTGGAAAGAAACTGTGCTAAAACTGAATACAACTCTAACAAACAAAACTGTATTTATGTGAATTTAAACATCAGTTTTTGAAACATGTCCAAAAATACAAAAGACATTATCATAATATGATAGTCAACTATCAAAACTACTACATTCAAGAATAAATTGAGAAAAAAAACTTAGAAAAATAGTTAATATTTAGAAGAATATGTGAGAGAAATACTTTTGTTCTAATAACATATGAAACTATTATATACAGGTGCTTCTCAACTTACAGTGGGTATCATCCCAATGATAGTTATGGATATCAAATGCCTAGGCAAATAAGGATAGGTACCTGGTGAAACCCCACCTCCAAGCCAAAGTCTAAAGATGGAAATCCAAGCTACAAGTTAAATCCTCGGACTGGATTGAGAACTTGTCTTCCTGTTTGGCACACTTTCTTCTAATTGATCCCAACCCTTCACCTATTTTACATGTACCTACCCTTTCCTAATCTTTTTTCTACACTGTTGTGCTCACCGTTGAGTGATGCCTTCACTTTAATCTTTTTTTCATTCTCACAAACCAATCAGCACACATTCCCCATCCTATGCCTATAAAGACCCTAGATTCAGCTGGTAGAGGAGAGAGATGGCCTGATTTAGAGGAAGAGACAACCTGAATTTGAGGAAGATAACCTGCCCTTCCCATTGCCTCTTCAGCTTCCCTCTCTGCTGAGAACTGTTTTCATCATTCCATAAAATTCCCTACCTTCACCATCCTTATATCATTCATGTGACCTCACTATTCTTGAATGCTGGACAAGAGCTCAGGACCATTGAGCACAGGTTCCCAGAAAGGCTTTCATACCCGCCCTTTGTCCTTGCCATCAGAGGGCAGCTGCCCCACTTGATGAGGCAAGGGGCCAACTGAGCTGCTAACAGGCTGCCATATGCAGATGGTGGAACTAAAGGAGGACTGTAACACCCCTTCTGGGGCTTCGGTGTGGCGGCACCCTCACCTAGGCACTGCCACATTCCCCTTGAGGCAACATGCCTGGTCTGGCCACGGGTCCCACACGGAGCTTCCTCCTATGTTGGCGCCTGGAGTGGGTGGCCAGATCTCACACTCGCTCATTCATGTGTTCCCTCCTGCAAGGGGTTGAGTACAGCAGGCCAAGTAGATGGGGTGCCCCTTCCACGGGTTCAGCGAAGGGGCTGAGAAAAATCCTGCATCACCAATAAACCCATTCTAAGTTGAAAATCTCATAAGTTGCAAATGTACTGAATACACTTATCCCATGAAAAATCATTGCTTAGCTTAACTTACCATAAATGTGCTCAGAACACTTACATTAACAAAGAGTTGGGCAACATAATATGAGAAACCCTATTTTATAACAAATTGTTGAATAATTCATATAATTTATGAATATGGTACTGAAAGTGAAAAACAGAACAATTATATGGATATTCAAAGAACGGTTTTTAATAAATATGTGTCACTTTGGCACTATCATACAGTTGAAAAATTTTAAGTAAAAGCATCATAAGCCTGGGACTTGCTCATTTCATTTTAATATTTGTATATTCCAGCCCCTAATGTTCTTTCTTCAAAAGAAGCTAAAAAGTAATATAGAAATAATGTTGTGTTTGTTCAGAGAAAATTGCTAAATCCATGAAACTGAAAACTTCAACTCTTATAAAAAGAAATCTTACATGGAAATCTTTTACAATTTGAAATATAATTTATTGTTTAGTTTATTTTATAATGACAAGAAATCATGATAGATTCCTTGAATTTCTATTTACTTTTATTTGCTTTAAAGAAAAGGTTTTTGGAGACAGAGTCTTATTCTGTCGCCCAGTGTATTAGTCTGTTTTCATGCTGCTGATAAGACATACCCGAGATTGAGCAATTCACAAAAGAAAGAGGTTTAATGGACTTACAGTTCTGCATGGCTGGGGAGGCCTCACAATCATGATAGAAGGCAAGGAGGAGCAAGTCATGACTTACATGGATGGCCACAGGCAAAAAGAGCCAAGAGAAAGGGGTTTCTCCTTATAAAACCATCATATCTTGTGAGACTTATTCACTACCACCATGAGAACAGTATGAAAGAAACTGGCCTCATGATTTGATATTCTCCCATTGAGTCCCTCCCACAACACTTGGGAATCATGGGAGTATGATTAAAAATGAGATTTAGGTGGGAACACAGAGCCAAAACATATCATTCCACCCCTGGTCCCTCCCAAATCTCATGGTCCTCATATTTCAAAACTAATCATGCCTCACCAACAGTCCCCCAAAGTCTTAACTTATTTCAGCGTTAACTCAAAAGTCCACAATCCAAAGTCTCATCTGAGACAAGGCAAGTCCCTTCCACTCATGAGCCTGTAAAATCCAAGCAAGTTAGTTATTTCCTAGATACGGGGGTGGGGGGGTGGGGGGAGGGTACAGGCATTGGGTAAATACAGCTATTCCAAATGGGAGGAATTGGCCAAAACAAAGAGGGTACAGGCCCCATGCAAGTCCAAAATCCAGTGAGGCAGTCAAATCTTAAAACTCCAAAGTGATCTCCTTTGACTCCATGTCCCACATCCAAGTCATGCTGATGCAAGAGGGGGGTTCCCATGGTCTTGGGCAGCTCCACCACTGTGGCTTTGCAGGGCATAGCCTCTCTCCTGGCTGCTTTCACAGGATGGTATGGAGTGTCTGTGGTTATTCCAGGTACATGATGCAAGCTGTCAGTGGATCTATCATTCAGGGGTCTGGAGGACAGTGGCTGGCCCTCTTCTCACAGTTCTACTAGGTACAGCCCCAGTAGGGACTCTGTATGGGGGCTCTTGATGCCACATTTCCCTTCTGCACTGCCCTAGCCAAGGTTCTCCATGAGGGCCCTGCCCCTGCAGCAAACTTCTGCCTGGCCATCCAGGCATTATCATATATTCTCTGAAATCAGGGTGGAGGTTACCAAACCTCACTTCCTGACTTCTTTTTTTATTTATTTTTTTTGGTTTCTACAAAATGTTATTTATTTATTTATTTATTTATTTATTTATTTATTTATTTTATTTTTTATTTTATTATTATTACACTTTAAGTTTTAGGGTACATGTGCACAATGTGCAGGTTAGTTACATATGCATACATGTGCCATGCTGGTGTGCTGCACCCATTAACTCGTCATTTAGCATTAGGTATATCTCCTAATGCTATCCCTCCCCCCTCCCCCAACCCCACAACAGTCCGCAGAGTGTGATGTTCCCCTTCCTGTGTCCATGTGTTCTCATTGTTCAATTCCCACCTATGAGTGAGAACATGCGGTGTTTGGTTTTTTGTCCTTGAGATAGTTTACTGAGAATGATGATTTCCAATTTCATCCATGTCCCTACAAAGGACATGAACTCATCATTTTTTATGGCTGCATGGTATTCCATGGTGTATATGTGCCACATTTTCTTAATCCAGTCTATCATTGTTGGACATTTGGGTTGGTTCCATGTCTTTGCTATTGTGAATAGTGCCGCAATAAACATACGTGTGCATGTGTCATTATAGCAGCATGATTTATAATCCTTTGGGTATATATCCGGTAATGGGATGGCTGGGTCAAATGGTATTTCTAGTTCTAGATCCCTGAGGAATCGCTACACTGACTTCCACAATGGTTGAACTAGTTTACAGCCCCACTAACAGTGTAAAAGTGTTCCTATTTCTCCACATCCTCTCCAGCACTTGTTGTTTCCTGACTTTTTAATGAATGCCATTCTAACTGATGTGAGATGGTATCTCATTGTGGTTTTGATTTGCATTTCTCTGATGGCCAGTGATGGTGAGCATTTTTTCGTGTGTTTTTTGGCTGCATAAATGTCTTCTTTTGAGAAGTGTCTGTTCATGTCCTTCACCCACTTTTGGATGGGGTTGTTTGTTTTTTTCTTGTAAATTTGTTTGAGTTCATTGTAGATTCTGGATATTAGCCCTTTGTCAGATGAGTAGGTTGCAAAAATTTTCTCCCATTTTGTAGGTTGCCTGTTCACTCTGATGGTAGTTTCTTTTGCTGTGCAGAAGCTCTTTAGTTTAACTAGATCCCATTTGTCAATTTTGGCTTTTGTTGCCATTGCTTTTGGTGTTTTAGACATGAAGTCCTTGCCCATGCCTGTGTCCTGAATGGTAATGCCTAGGTTTTCTTCTAGGGTTTTTATGGTTTTAGGTCTAACGTTTAAGTCTTTAATCCATCTTGAATTAATCTTTGTATAAGGTGTAAGGAAGGGATCCAGTTTCAGCTTTCTACATATGGCTAGCCAGTTTTCCCAGCACCATTTATTAAATAGGGAATCCTTTCCCCATTGCTTGTTTTTCTCAGGTTTGTCAAAGATCAGATAGTTGTAGGTATGCGGCGTTATTTCTGAGGGCTCTGTTCTGTTCCATTGATCTATATCTCTGTTTTGGTACCAGTACCATGCTGTTTTGGTTACTGTAGCCTTGTAGTATAGTTTGAAGTCAGGTAGCATGATGCCTCCGGCTTCGTTCTTTTGGCTTAGGATTGACTTTGTGATGCGGACTCTTTTTTGGTTCCATATGAACTTTAAAGTAGTTTTTTCCAATTCTGTGAAGAAAGTCATTGGTAGCTTGATGGGGATGACATTGAATCTATCAATTACCTTGGGCAGTATGGCCATTTTCACGATATTGATTCTTCCTACCCATGAGCATGGAATGTTCTTCCATTTCTTTGTATCCTCTTTTATTGCATTGAGCAGTGGTTTGTAGTTCTCCTTGAAGAGGTCCTTCACGTCCCTTGTAAGTTGGATTCCTAGGTATTTTAGTCTCTTTGAAGCAATTGTGAATGGGAGTTCACTCATGATTTGGCTCTCTGTTTGTCTGTTATTGGTGTATAAGAATGCTTGTGATTTTTGCACATTGATTTTGTATCCTGAGACTTTGCTGAAGTTGCTTATCAGCTTGAGGAGATTTTGGGCTGAGATGATGGGGTTTTCTAGATATACAATCATGTCATCTGCAAACAGGGACAATTTGACTTCCTCTTTTCCTAATTGAGTACCCTTTATTTCCTTCTCCTGCCTAATTGCCCTGGCCAGAACTTCCAACACTATGTTGAATAGGAGTGGTGAGAGAGGGCATCCCTGTCTTGTGCCAGTTTTCAAAGGGAATGCTTCCAGTTTTTGCCCATTCAGTATGATATTGGCTGTGGGTTTGTCATAGATAGCACTTATTATTTTGAGATACGTCCCATCAATACCTAATGTATTGAGAGTTTTTAGCATGAAGGGTTGTTGAATTTTGTCAAAGGCCTTTTCTGCGTCTATTGAGATAATCATGTGGTTTTTGTCTTTGGTTTTGTTTATATGCTGGATTACATTTACTGATTTGCATATATTGAACCAGCCTTGCATCCCCGGGATGAAGCCCACTTGATCATGATGGATAAGCTTTTTGACGTGCTGCTGGATTCGGTTTGCCAGTATTTTATTGAGGATTTTTGCATCAATGTTCATCAAGGATATTGGTCTAAAATTCTCTTTTTTGGTTGTGTCTCTGCCCGGCTTTGGTATCAGGATGATGCTGGCCTCATAAAATGAGTTAGGGAGGATTCCTTCTTTTCCTATTGATTGGAATAGTTTCAGAAGGAATGGTACCAGTTCCTCCTTGTACCTCTGGTAGAATTCGGCTGTGAATCCATCTGGTCCTGGACTCTTCTTGGTTGGTAAGGTATTGATTGTTGCCACAACTTCAGAGCCTGTTATTGGACTATTCAGAGATTCAACTTCTTCCTGGTTTAGTCTTGGGAGGGCATATGTGTCCAGGAATTTATCCATTTCTTCTAGATTTTCTAGTTTATTTGCGTAGAGGGGTTTGTAGTATTCTCTGATGGTAGTTTGTATTTCTGTGGGATTGGTGGTGATATCCCCTTTATCATTTTTTATTGTGTCTATTTGATTCTTCTCTCTTTTCTTATTAGTCTTGCTAGTGGTCTATCAGTTTTGTTGATCCTTTCAAAAAACCAGCTCCTGGATTCATTAATTTTTTGAACGGTTTTTCTTGACTTCTGTGCACCCGCAGCCTCAACACCATGTGGATGATGCCAAGGCTTGGGGCTTGCACGTTCTATAGCCACAACGATACCTTGAGCTATACCTGAGCTATACCTTGGCCCGTTTAGTCATGGCTGGAGTGGTTGGGACAGGCTATCAAGTGTCCGGACTGCATACAGCATGGGGACCCTAGGCCCAGCCCATGAAATTTTGTTTCCTCCTCGGCCTCCAGACCTGCAATTGGCAGGGCTGCTGTTAAAGCCTCTGACATGCCCAGGAGACATTTTCACCATTGTCTTGGAGATTAACATTCGCCTCCTCTTCACTTATGGAAATTTCTGCAGCTGGCTTGAATTTCTCCTCAGAAAATGGGATTTTCTTTTCTATCACATTGTCAGCCTGCAAATTTCCAAACTTTTATGCCCTGCTTCCATTATAAAACTGAATGCCTTTAGCAGCACCCAAGTTACCTCTCAGATGCTTTGCTGCTTATAAATTTCTTCTGCTAGGTACCCTAAATTATCTCTCTCAAGTTCAAAGTTCCACAAATCTCTAGAGCAGGGGCAAAATGCCACCAGTCTCTTTGCTAAAACATAACAGGAGTCACCTTTGCTCCAGTTCCCAGCAAGTTCCTCATCTCCATCTGAGATCACCTCAGCCTGGATTTCCTTGTCCATATCATTATCAGCATTTTGGTAAAAGCCATTCAACAAGTCTCCAGGGACTTCCAAACTTTCCCAAATTTTTCTCTCTTCTTCTGAGCCCTCCAAACTGTTCCAATTTCTGCCTGTTACCCATTGTCAAATTTGCTTCCACTTTTTTGGGTATCTTTTCAGCAGCACCCTACTCCACCAGTACCAATTAACTGTATTAGTCTGTTTTCAGGATGCTGATAAGACATACCTGAGACTGGGCAATTCAGAAAAGGAAGAGGCTTAGTGGACTTACACTTCCACATGGCTGGGGAGGCCTCACAATCATGAAACAAGGCAAGGAGGAGCAAGTCACATCTTACTTGGATGGCAGCAGGCAAAAAGAGCCAAGTGAAAAAACTATCCGATCTTGTGAGACTTATTCACCACCGTGAGAACAGTTATGGGAGAAACTGCCCTTGTGATTCAATTTAATATCTCACCAGACAATCACAATTATCTTTCACCAGATAATTGTGGGGATTATGGGAGTACAATTAAAGATGGATTTTGGGTGGAGACACAGAGTCAAACCATATCACTCCAGCTGGAGTACAGTGGAACATTCATAGCTCACTGAAGCCTCAAACTCTTGGGCTCAAGCAATCCTCTTGCTTCAGCCTCTTGAGTAGCTGGGACTACAAGTGCACCACCACACCCAGCTTACTATCTGAAATGTAATTTAGTATTTTCCTTATTTCACAACACAAGAAATCATTATAGACACTCTGAATTTCTGAAATGAAAACACTCATTAGAGGATTCACATCAATTTGTTTATGTTTGAAATAAGGCAAATGAAGTCTCAAACAATTGTTCCCAAAGTCAGAAGAATAATTAATAGCACATCTGCACTGGAAATCATGGCTTCTGATTGAACATTTAATATTCCTCTCTTTTGTTATTTTTCTTCCCCAATAATTCATCTTGGTTTTCTAAAAGCTATCAATGTATTTAAAAATTATTATATGTTTAAAAAAAATACAAAGAAAAATTTCAATCCCTAAAAATTCAAATAAGGGAGGTAGAGAAAGTTACTAGAGACTTTCTGTGAATTCAGTACCCCAGACATGAAGTTTTAAATGATTTACATCTCTCTTTTGTTTCTTCGAATTGACAAGCAAATTGAGTCAAATATTCATTTTAGGATAGATATCAAAGTTGTTTATTATATTGTGTCTTTGGGGAAAACAACAGAAAAACAGAAAGGATACATGATAACTTAGAACTTTTATAGACTACCTGTTGAAGAGATCAATCAAATAGCCCTTTCAACTAAGTCCGTTATTGCATCAATAATTACTATTATGATAAGAAACTTACCGTAGGCCTTCATTTTTGCTTGTTACTTTTACCTATTAGTATCATTAACTTTGTGTGATAAATCTTTTCTGTTTTCTTTACTTCTTTCTTCCACTTTTTTCTTTAAAATTTGATATCTCAATATAAGAAGAAATAAGAGCAGGCCAGGTAGAAAGTAGCATGTAAAATGTATAAAATATGACATTTGCTAATATAAAATATTTAGTCATTCATGAGTTAATCTATAGTGTTCTGGTCTTCTAAATGTTACTAATCTTCTCAACAATTCAATTATCTGATAATAATAATATAGCAATATATGCATCGCCAAATGTCATAACAGATTTATTTCTCTAGGAAAGGAAGAATGTAAGGGTATTGTTTCAGATAAAATATGTGCTGTTATTAGGTTACATTAATATTTGAAAGAACATTGCTGTATAAATACTGTGTGGAATGTGCCTTTATCATCCAGAGATCTAAGTTTCCATTGAAATATTACCATTTTCATCTACTTTTTAAATTTTATTTTTAAATATACATACAGCAAATTTACTCTTTTCCATGTGCAGTTTTTGAGTTTTGACAAATACACTATCATTAAGGTATAGAATGGTTTTGTTACTCCAAAAAAAAGTTATCTGCTGTATAGTAAAACATGTTCTCCAAGCCTCTTAATCCCTGGCAATCACAGTTCTGTTAAAAATAGATAAAGCATTTGAAAAACAAATTTATGTGCTTGATACTAAGAGACTCCTAAAAGTAAGCATGTAATCGCAATTCTTACATGTTACTACAAACGTGATAAAACGTACGAGTGAGCATTTTATTATACAACCCTGGCATATTTGACTGCGATTTGCAAAGGTAGTCAATTGTAATACTATCTAAGATTTACAAATGCTATTGCTTTGAAGAAAAATATTTGATTCTGGAAGTGTACTTTAGCAATTACATTACTGGTTTTGTCTTCTAATTTGTGAAAAAGTTCACAAATTAAGGAAAAAATAAACAAAATAGGAAAATACAGGGTAATACTTCAGTGAAAGGAAGTAGGCCCTAAATATACTTTCATAAAAAAATCTTACTGTGTTTTTGAGAAAGATTTGTTTGCTGATATTTTCTGATTTTACCAGGAAATCTACAGAATAGATAGTTATCTGTGAAACCTTACAAAGTGCTTGCATAGGCCAGTGGGATAAAACACACAAATGAACAGAAGATTTGACAGAAGAAAGCATACACACATGCACGCACATGCGCGCACACACACACACACACACACACTGACATATATATTTCATATATGTGTGTGTATATATATGTGTGTTTCATGTAGCTATACTATATTTTTGACCAACTAATGCGGTGTAGAACACATGGAAATTAAATCTTCACCACAGTGCATATCACCTGAGGTCAAATATATCAACAATCTGTTTCTAATCGAGAATTTTTAAAAAAGTAGCTTCTTAGTTCAAGTCTTTAATAATAAATAGATTTTCAGTTTCACTAAAATGTGCAGCTTAATATTTTCGGAAAACAAGTTAATTGACTTTTTCACTCATACATAGTAGTTTTCATGACCAAAATCATTTAAAGTATTTAATAGTAATATACATTATGTTAGAATATACATGGATATACTATACTTGTATACTATAATGTATATTGTATGTACTATATGATATGTGATTTATGTTAACTCACACAAATCAATTTCTCTTGACAGTATGTTATTAAGTAAATATATCTTGAATTGTGTGCTGTGTTGGGTTTATCTACTTTTATTTTTGGAGGCAGTGGCTCCCAGATACTGTGTGCCATATCCTGATGTCTGAACAGCTGGCAGAAAAACTGCCAATTTTATCTACTTAAAAAAGTTAAAGTTGTATAAAAGAAATAGCCAGAATTATGCTAAAAATACTTGAAACATTATTCCCTACTGCAGTTTTCCTCCCATGTGTATGGTTTAGAAGTCTTTATCATTAAAAGAATCCCTCTTTGAAAATTTTGAAAAATGCAAAAGCCACATGACCATGTACCTTTAAAAATATTTAGAAATTTCCTTTTTTCATTGCATAGGTATGCTAATTAAAACAGCACTGTAGAAATATCATAACTCTGTTATTCTAAAGGCCTGGTGACTCTGTATGAGTCGAGATTGTTTAAAATGACCTAAATTATTGACTGAACACAAATACATCAAAGACATTAAAATTTAGCTCTGTGCTTCCAGACATACATTTCAGAATCTGTGACTCTTTGAAATCATGGCAATAACTTGAAAGAAATCAGAAACCAGTCTAGCTGGGAGGATTTTAGAAGCTTCTCTTGGCACTTAGAGAATTTAGAAGATTCACCAGGCATTTATAAAATTCCTTTGATATCATGATGTCTAATGAGACATTATGGGATTTAAGGCTATGGATCCCCAATCTTAGCTCCCTAGTGACCATAATGAACCACGCTTTCATGAGTAAAAGGCAATAATTCACTCCTACTACAATTTTATTTTAAGTACTTAAAATAATGTAGGGTAAACATTTTTGGGGAAAAGCAGCCTATCTCTGTATCATATATCTCACCTTGGAGATATTTGTTATTTAATTCTGCATTTTTGGCCAAGACTACTTCCCTATGCCAAGTCATACAGTTGCCCAGAATTACAATCTAGTTTACATTAAAAGTGAAGTTCAAATTAAACACAAAAACATAAAATGGCAACAGATGCACGAGTAACTACCAGTGGGGGGTGTCTATTTAGAGGCTAAAAAAATGAGATTTTATCCGTAATTAAACCTGTAGAAATTGCTGATTTCAACCATTTGGGGCTGATAAAACAGTAATTTTGCATATGTTTTATTTTTCTAGTGTTGTAATGAATTATCACAAATTTAGTAGCATACAATAACACAAATTTATTATCTTATAGGTTTTGAGTCCAGAAATCTGAAATGAATCTCACTGGGTAAAAGCAAGGTGTCTGCAGGGCTGCATTCTTCTAGGGGCTCTAATAATCTCTTTTCTTGCCCTTTTCAGCTTTTAGAGACTCTCTACCTTCCTTGCCTCGTAGCCCCTTCTTCCATTTTCAAAGCTAACAGCACAGCATCTTCAAATTTCTCTTTGATTGACTCTTCAACCTCATTCTTCCACTTTTATAAGAACACTGGTGACTACAATGAGCCAGCCTGGATAATCTAGGAAATCTTTCCATCTTGGAGTCATCTGATTAGCAATCTTAATCCATCTGCATCCTTAATCAGTGAAACAATTTTTTGGGGGTATCAGTTCTTGGAATTTTGCCTCTAATACGTATCTATAAATGTCTATCACCTTTTACCACTAGGGATAGCAAGGTGGTAGTGTTGATTTGCACTTCAGTGGAACATTTTTTATGTTACCTGGAGGAAGCACTCCTCTGAATCGGCAGAATTCTAAGTAAAGAAATAAGAAGGCAAAGTATTATACATGCATCATTAGATTTAATAATGAGATATTTAATTTTTCTTTCTACCCTCATGTGTGTCATCTGAACCTATATTCTAGCTGTTGGAGAAAACTCACTACATATTGGTCACTGATTTAAAGCATATAAAATACCATGCAAGAGAGCACCCAAATTTGTAAAGTGTCTCCTAGCTGGTACAGTATTGAAACTTCAATATGTCAGTCTATCAGGCCAGCTGCTTTGAGTTATGCTAATACCAGTGAATCCAGTATGAGTGGGTCCTTTAACTTACTTAATTTGCTATAAAAGTTTTGCTATAAAAGAAATTCTTTAATATGAAGTTCATATTACTGAGACCCAATGATTGCTTGAATATATATATGTATATGAATATATTTATTAATCAATTTGTTTTTTCTCTCCTTTTTACTATTTTATGATTTATAGGTAATGATTAATTTTATAATATCACTATAATTCCTTTTTCAGATATCAGAAATCTCAGGCTCAGAAATGTTGAATCACCTGTTATATCTCAAGTCAAAGAAATAGTAAATGAAAGAATATGTTTTAATTCTTGTTTTTTTAGCCCCAAGTTCAGCCCTTTTTGTGTAATAATAAGTTGTTATCATTAAAATTGGCTAAATGATCATATTAAGAGTAAAATTTATTAACACATTATTGGCCATTATAATAAAACTTTCTATTTATGGGTATAGTTACTTGCAGCATCAATATTTCTTATCTGTCAAATGAACTTCTAGGAGGTAATATCATAGAAAATATTTTATCATTCCACAAGATAAAAGTGTTTTAAATTTCCTATTAATTTCAGGAGCATACATTCACACAGACACACACACACACACACACACCCCTACACATGCATACAATCGTGTGTGTATACATGCAGATACATACATATATCATTTTGGTTTTTGGTAAATTATGCTGGGATAATTTACCCTTATCAGTTAACCTACTTGAGCAAAAAGTGAGATTGGTCAAAAAAAGAAGAGTTTATAATAATAAATAATAATATCTGTGTACATAAATCTTCAATATTGCATTATTTTTACTGTAATGGGATTTAAAATTAATGGATCAAAACCACATAGAGACACAATGCACAAATAATTTATCTTGCATCTTTCATATAGAAAAATCAGTGTATGAAAGTAAAAACATTAAAAACTAAAAAAACCCTCAGGCATTCATATGAATCAATTGCAACAGGGAATTAAATCATTTCTTTTTAAAAATAAGGACAAATGTAAACTGTGGTTGAATGCAATGTGGTATTCTTTAATGGATCCTGGAACAGTAAAATGGAAAAGTGATGGATAAATTGAGGAAATCTGAATAAACTCTGTAGTTTAAAGTATTATATCAATGTTAATATCTTACTTTTGATTAATGTGTCATGCTTACATAAAATATTCACATTAAAGAAACCTATGTTTACAACTCTTATGAGTAGAAAATTATTTCAAATAAGAAATAATCCTCAATTTATATATACTTAATATAAAAAGGCTGAATTATTTTTCTCATTAATTTCTTTACCAAAGATGAAGATAACCATAATTTTCCACTTTGCTTTTAGGCAGAAATACAGAGTTGGATACTGTATAAATATATATATTTATAAAAGAGAACAAGAAAACTAAATCTTTTAAAATGGGAAGTCTATCAGAGAGTAATTAGGATGAGACAAATACATTTGGATAAATTGCAGAAAAACCAGCTGTTTGTGATTTACTGTGTATGTATATTATTCTAATTGGTGGTGTTATTTGTAAAGTTATTAGCTTCTTCTGGGAAAGTCATCCAAGCACAGACATTATAGAAAATGTCTACTATATGCAGATATCCAAGATATTTCTTAGAGGTGCAATTTTGAAATATTCCACATTAAAGTATAAACGTAATCTTTACTTTACATGAATCTTTATACTTTACATAAAGTATAAACGTAATCTTTACTTTACATATTAACATTCTGTCAATATGAGTGATACAAATTTAAGAAGAAAGGAAATCATTTGGATGTATTCAGTTTACACTAGGAACATGGCCCACAATGCAGATGTCACTTATGGATACAAACAAGTTTCAAGTAGAAAGGAAATGAAACCATTTATATGAACACAATTTTAAAACTATAGTAAGAGTGTAGAAATATATTTATGTTAAGAGATTAAAACTATGTCAGAAATATAGACTAACTTCATAGGAAAACAAATAATATTTTATTTTTTAATTTATAGGTAAACAATGCTGATAGCTCATTACACAAAAGGTAAAAATTCTTAAAGATACAAGGCAAAATTTATGCTTTCATAGGGTCAAATACTAATACTCAGGATTGTAAACTTTGATTGCTTTATTAGAATCGCTTAGAGTGAGAATGCATTATAAGTGAAAACCATCGAAATAAATATTTTTCCATGCCCAGAACAAGGCAATATAGGAGGTATGTAAGCAAATGGAGATCAATGAAGAGGTAATTGGTGAAGAAATACAAATCCCTTATTTAAGATCTCACACACACACACAGACACACACACACACACACACACAAAATGCTTCAAAGCTTAAGCAGTTGTTGAAAGCTTTGAAAAAAAGCAAAAGCGAAAACATAAAACTCTTACAAAATGACAACTTAAATATAGGGATCTTCTGTAAAATGATTAGATAAGCACACTGTGTGTGTGTGTGTGTGTGTTTATGAATGCATTGAAACAGATACTGTATGTGAACCATTTTGTATGTAAAACATATGCAGTAATAAAGCACTTCATGAGAGTTCTTCACACAGAGATCTCACTGAGAAGAGCAGCACTGATTTAATTGGGACTGGCTCTTAAAATGGTTTTTATGTCAAAATTTTACATGCAAGTTAGTACTTCTGGTTTATCAGAAAGACTTGAGGCATTGAAAATTTGCTATTCTTATTTATTTGTAGATCCGCATTTTGCTATTCAGCTCCAAAAAAAAAAAAAAAAAAAAAAATTCCAAACAAATGCCACAGGTCTTCTTCCTCACCTGAAAAACATCAATTTAATTTAATTTTCCTGAAAGTTACTAGTATTTTGTTGTTCTCCACTTATTGTTTTGCTATCCCTTTCCTTAATAAAGATACCTTACATCTTCAGCAAAACTACTTTCAAACAACTTTCAAATACATTTCCTCATTTAATTTTCGCAGCAATTTATGGAAGTAGAAAGGTCTTGTTATCACCATATTAAATGAGTAAAAAGAAACTTTAGAACATTTAGGTAGGAAGCTGAAGATCTTAAAATTAGTAAGGAGCTGAACCAGATAAGTAGCTTAGAACTTTCCGTGACTACAGCAATGTTCCTTGCATTTCAGCATCCTGCTGTTAGCTTTTTGTTAGTGATGAGCTGGTACTTCACAGGAACTTTTTGTGTAACTTTGTTTTGACACACTGTGTATCACTCAACATAACAAACCAAAAGCAGATTCTATCACAAACCCTGTTTTAATTTATAAGAGAAGGCAGCAAGTCATAATAGTATGATTACTCAAAACAGTTTATGTTGTTCCTCTCCCCATTATTTTTGTTGCCTTTTTTTGTTGTTGTATCTCGAGTGTATACACATGTGAATGTAAACAAGTAGCCACAGAATTTTATTAACTTTCATTCTCCAGGAACAGAAAACCAAACACCGCATATTCTCACCTAAAAGTGGGAGCTAAATGATAAGAGCTTATGAACCCAAAGAGGGAAATGACAGACACTGGGACCTACTTGAGGCAGAAGAGTGGGAGGAAGGAGAGAAGCAGAAAAGATAGCTATTGGGTACTGGGCTTAACACCTGGGTGATGACATAATATGTACAACAAACCTTCATGACACGTGTTTACCTGTGTAACAAACCTTCACATGTACCCCCAAACCTAAAATAAAAGTTAAAAAAAACCCTTTTTTTGTTCTCATATTGTGCATTAGATCTCTAGAGTTGTTTATCCTGTATTTCCACTATTTGATATCCTCTGACCTATATCTCCCCATTTCTTCTCCCCCTCCCACTGATGGTAACCACTGTTTTATTCTCTATCTCTGTGTATTTCAGCTCTTTTTTGTAATTCCACGTCAGTGATATCAAGCAATAGTTTTCTTTCTGTGTCTGCCTTATTTAACTTAATATAATGTCCTCTAGATCCATTCATGTTCTAGCAAATGGGTCTCCATATTTTTAAAGACTGATTAACTTTCCATTGTGTGTGTGTTTGTGTTTATACCACATTTGCTTTATCCATTCATTCATAGACGAGCATTAGGTTGTTTCCATACCTTGGTTATTTTAGATAATCCTGAGTTTTTTGTAAGATTGTAGCATTTATTAAAGTGAAGAAATTTTAAATTTTAAAACCATACTAAGTCATGTAGAAAAATTTGTATTAAAAACAAAATCAAATAAACAAAAAGTGGACAGATATATACTAGAACCAATAATTAATAGGCTAAACATGCTATCTTAAATATGAGGCTTCTTTCATTTTGGTTATAATTTATTAATTAATATGGGAAACCTAGTTATTCGGTGCTCTCTTTTTATTAAAGACATTTAGAAAACATTGTTTAGTTAGTATTATAGTTTAATTTTTTTTTCTAAAACTGAGATTCATGGGATGTTAATGCAAGGTGCCCTTGATAGTATAAATGTAGAAATCACTACAATAGGCAGTAAAAATATCTGTATTCTGATGGGGCATAGATTTCCTGTAAGCCTACCTAAAATTGCCTGTTTTTTTTTTCAGCTCACTTTTCCCTTGACTTCTAAAGCACATATTTACCTTGTTAAGAACTTTGTCAGCAAATGGATTTACTGATATGAGTCACCTTATGGACCTAGAGGCTGAATCTGATCAATGCTTCACTCTGTAAACAAGACAAGGCTATCAGTAATCTTACAACATGGACATCTATATTGGCTTCTTGTATTACAGCCAGACATATAACCAACTAATGGGAGAGAGAAGACATAAATATGGGAGAGAGAAGACATAAATATGGGAGAGAGAAGACATAAATTACTGGATAACATTAGTGTTTGTGAACTACCCAATTTAGAACTGTATGTTGAAATCATAAGGCACTGAGATTACATGCTGCCTCTGCGAGTTTTGATTAGTGGAAACATCACAACATTTTATCATTTATTTGCCTTTTGCAGTTAAAAACAAACTGCACTTTTGTTTGTTGTGCAGTTTGTAAAGTAATCCACTTTAAAAAATCTACCTACATTTTGAACACTGTTCAAGCGAAGGTGCTCTATAAGCATGATTTTTTTTTAAATCTATGGCCCCATATAATAGGAACATTTGTTTACATGTCAAACAAGCTTCTTTAATATATTAACAATGAAAATATCTAGCCTAGCTGTCAAAATAAAAAGGTGGGGTATGGGAAATTGTTAAGAACATAGTCTGGAATAAAAATAATATAAATAAATTAATACATCTTTACCTTTTTCTT
The DNA here is from genome assembly GCF_029289425.2 of Pan paniscus. NCBI lineage: Eukaryota > Metazoa > Chordata > Mammalia > Primates > Hominidae > Pan > Pan paniscus. The sequence goes on along the minus strand of NC_073253.2, from coordinate 95,095,557 downwards.
CCTTGACTACATGTGCCATTATCCACAAAAGCTAATACATATCCTTACCCTTATTCTCAATTATTTAGTTTACTCTCCTCAACCCTTCCTCTTATAAAATGTTTCACCTTAAGTGTAGATTAAACATCTCTCTTCTGCAATTCAAAATAATACGTTTAATGTATATCTTCACTCATACTTACTTTATCTTACCTAGAGAAAGAAATATTTCTGTCCTAGTTCGGACATAAAGGCCTAGGAATTTATACTGTTAGATCACCAGGAGCCAAAAATTATCTGTTTTCAAAATTTTAACCAAATACCAATATTCTAATAAATAAGCTGTTGCTCTAGACAAATAACATGAAGTAAAATATACAATGAATTATTGATTTTTGTTTCATTTCTTTTGGTCAAACTAGATAAACAACAAGGTATTCTATGTAAAGAATAACCATTTTTCAAAGAATACCAATATTTTCCCTTGAGATGACATTTCACAAAAAGGATTATTTCTTTCATATCTCATAGTACAAACTTAGAAAATGTTTTATTTTTGTGTTTGTTGTTCTCTTCTGAACTACCTCCTTAATGAGTTTGGCATTCTGCTACGTATTGGTCTATCTGCTATGAATGCCAGGATCTTAATACATACTTAAATTTAAACATTCTAATTTATCCTACCATTTCACACACACAACAGTTTGTGGAAAATGTATATTAGTAAAAAATTATGCATGGATTTCAAAAAGGTTTGTACCAAAATAAATTCTAACTTTTATGACTAATTTTTTAAATAATTGTTAAAATATATAAATAAATATTAACTTGTTATAATACATGTCAGTAGAACCTAGTTTGAGGGATTAAAAAGGATAAGAAATCAGTCTGAAAAGAGTCCTATCAGAACAATATGAATTGTGCTAAAATTGAAGCAACAACAAACATTAAACTTATGGCAAAGCTTGGGTTGAATGATGGTGAAATCTTTGATGGTTTATGAAAAGTTTATGAAGACAATGCCCCAAAGAACTCAGCAGTTCACAAATGGATAACTCATTCTGAAAAGGAATAAGATGATGTTGAAGATGAATGCTGCAGCAGCCTTCACATCAATCTGCAAAGAAAAAATTAGTCTTGTTAAGGTTAATGCCCTAATGAAGAATACCAATGATTAAAAGTACACACAATGGCCAACACCATAGAAATCTCAGTTGGTTCAGCTTACATAATTCCAACTGAAAAATAAGTTTAACAAATTTTCAAACTCAATGGGCACTAAAATATTTGTGCCCAGATCAGCTACTGACAAGATTAGAGATTTCAATGAAAATTTTAAACAACTGGGATCAAGATCTGAAGTATTTATTTGATGAATAGTAACAGAAGATGAAATATGGCTTTGCTAGTATGATCCTGAATACAAAGTACAATCAGAGCAATGGCTACTAAGAAGTGTAATTGGTTCAGTCAAAGCAAAAGTGGACCTGTCAAGAGCAAATGCTGTGGCAACAGTGTTTTTTTTGGATGCTCAGGGCATTTGTTTTCTTGACTTTCTGGAGGGTCAAATAACAATAGCATATTCTTATTAGGAGAGTTCTATGAGAAGGTTACCCAAAGCTGTTGTACAACAGCACCCAGAAATCTTCACCAGAGTCCTTCTCCCCATGAAGATGCTCCTGCTTATTTCTTTCATCAAATCAATGCAATTTTGTGAGAGTTTTGATGGGAAATCATTAATCATCCACCTCACAGTTTTAATTTGGCTCCGTCTGATTTCTCTCTGTTTTCTAATCTTAAACATCTGTAAAAAGGCACACATTTTTCTTCAGTTAATAATGTAAAACAACCCTGCATTAACATGCTTAAGTTCCCAGGACACTCAATTATTTGGGGATGAGCTATGTGGGTGTTATCATTGCTTAAAAAAGTGCCTTGAACTTGATGGAGCTTATGTTGACGAACAAAGTTTATATATTTTTTATTTTTACCTTTTGATTCTATTTTCTATGAACATTTTGAAGTTTGTATGAGTATATGCTTTTATACACATATGTATGTGTGGGGTGTATGTGTGTGTGTATAGCTTTTTAATCTTTTGAAGACTATGCATCATATATCTCTTCTGGGATATACCTTATACCAGATAAATGAAATAAAAATTATTGCTGAATGAATATGGAATGAATTTATACATTTAAATATCAATGCCAATCATTTCAGTGGAAACCTAGTTTAGTCTTTTTAAATGAGTCTAAGTCATTACTATATAAAGAAAAAATCAATCATAATTTATATTCTTACATTATACTTATATAAGAGATATCAATAAAGAAATAGGTGTAACAAAATATGGAGCTTTCATGGCAACTATATATTTGTCTTGAATATTCTTACCTTTCTTGTCTAGTATATTTCTCCCCAAAATGACTTTAAAAGTCAAATTTCTAACATCCAAATGCATGTTAATAAATATTTTACATGACACTTTATAAGTGAAAATATATTGAGAGTTTTTTGTAAAATAACCCTGCTCATATCAGTCTTTTCTTACCTTTAACACTGTCAAAGATGACAGCCTCAATTAACGTTGCTCTTTTGACTCAGAAATTGTCAAACATTTCATTTTATCATTTCTACACTTGCCCCTAGACTTAGACATAAAAATGGGCAGCAATAATCATTAAACATGAAAAGCAGAACATTCCCTGTTAATGACAGAATGGCATAGGGTAATAGTAAGAAGGAGCAAGCAAGCAAGTAGATAAATATATTGACAGCTTGCTTGTAATAAATCAACACCCTTGAGCAGTTGCAAGCAAGAACCAGGCACTGTGACAGAAGAACATAGTGACAGATGGATTCTGAATAAGCTTTGTCCCTCTTCTCTTTTATAAACCAGAAAGAAACAAATGAAAAGAAGAGGAATATGTGTGGATTTCCTGTCTCAAATCGTTACAAAGGCAAATACTCTACCTTAGGAACTTAGTAGACCATGTCAAGTAGTTAGAAAAAACCATATTTGCAGAAGGCAAACACACTTCCATAGATCACCTTCAAAGGAGAATCTGAACACTGAGGATTCCCTTGTCCAATATCTTGACAATAAAAATAATAAATGTTAGTGCTCCTCATTTCATTCCTATATATATAGAGCTTATGGTCAAGGTCGTTATCATGGGGAAAACATCTTTGCTACTTTTGGCCTGTAGACTCTCAGGTTTGTTTGTTTTGTTTTCTGTCTTTGGGCTTACAAAAGGATGGAAAATATATTACTCAGGCTTTAAAGATGAATAGAATATATCCTAACTGCATTCTGAAACTTCCTAGCTGAAATATCTGAGAAGCTCAACTATATAATGGGGGAAAAGAAATAAAAGGAATCCAAATTGAAAACCAAAAAGTAAAACCATCCCTGTTTAGAGATGACATGATCCTCTACATAGAATATCCTAAGGCCTCTATAACAAAACATGTTAGAACTAATAAATAAATTTAACAAAGTAGAAAGATTCAAAATCAACATAAACTAACTCTATTTATTTACACCAATAATAATCTATCCAAAAAAGGAAATTAAGACAAAATTCCTATTTACAATAATACCAAAATGAATAAGATATTTAGAAATAAATTTAAACAAGAATTTAAAAGTCCTGTAAATGAATAAGACATGTAGAAATAAATTTAAACAGGAATGTAAAAGGCCTGTACACTGGAAACTATAATACATTGATTAAATAAATTGAGGGACAAAAAAATAAAGGGAAAGATAATCAATTTTTATAAATTGGAAGAACTAATATGTTAAAATATCCAGATAGCCCAAAATGATCTACATATTCAATGCAAGCCCATCAAAATTGCAATGGCACTTTTCACAGAACATTTTTAAAAAATATAAAATTTGTATAGAATTTTTAAAGACAGAATAGCCAAAGCAATCTTGAGCAAGAAACAAAAATTTGGAGAAATTACACTAATTTTAAATACAAAGACATAATAATCAAAAGAGTGTGGTACTGACATTAAAAAAAAGACAAATACACCAATAGAACAGAATAGAGGGCCTCAAAATAAACACATGTATTTATGATTTACTACTTTTCCACATGTCCACCAAGATACAGTGGGAAAAAATATAGTCTCTTGAATAAATGGTAGTGGGAAAATCAGATATCCACATGAAAAGAATGAAACTGGATTTTTATCTTACACCATATGCAATGATCAACTCAAAATGGATTAAAAGCATAAACATATGAACTGAAATAATAAAACTACTAAAAATTAAATAAAAAATATGCTTCTCAGTGTTGGCCTTGACAATGATTTGTTTGTATATGACATCAACAGCACAGACAACAAAAGCAAAAATAAACATGTGGGACTACATCAAGCTAAAAAGCTTCTGCACAGCCTGAGAAACATCAACAAAATAAAAACGTAGCTTATGGATTAGGAAAAAATATTTGCAACCACTTATGTGATAAAGAATTAATATCAACAATATATTATCTGATAAGGGATTAGTATCCAAAATATATAAAAAATATATAAGGAATATATAAGGAACTCAAACCACTCAATAACAAAAAAATTAAAAATATAAAATAACCCTACTAAAAAACTGGCAAAGGACCTGCATAAAATTGAGACCTAAAAATGGCCAACGGGTAGATTAAAGGGGAGTTTTTTCCTTAGGACAAATCTTACAAAACTCCTCCTTCTTTCTATTGAATTTGTGGTGTCTTCCTTCAAAGCTAGTTTGACAAATTGCTTTTTTTCCTCAGCTTTATTGAGGTATAATTGACGAAAATTATATATAGTCAAGGTGTGCAATGTGATGCTCTGATATGCAAATACATTGTATAATGTTTACCACATTCAAATTAACTAACACATCCACCAAGATACATAGTTACCAGTTTGCATGTGTGTGTGGATGTGTGGTAAGGACACTTACGATTTACTCTCTTGGTAAATTTTAAATATACAATACAGTATTATTAATTAATTATATTAATATTATTAGTATTATTAATAAGTATTATTATTAGTATTATCATTATAGTCACCATGCTGCATATTAGACTCCAAGAACTTACTCATCTTATAACTGAATGTTTGCAGTCCTTGACCAACACCTTCCCATAGTTCTCACCCCACAGTCTTTGCAACCAACTCTCCTACTGCGTTTCTGTGAGTTTGACTTTTAATGTATTTCACTGTAGTAGTCAATGTATTAACTAGGTAGCTCCCATCTAGTCGGTATACTTTAGTGAGCAACCAGTGCTATATGGATCAAAAGAGCCATTTCAGGGAAAATAAATAAACCGTTTGTGAGTTCCAATTTAACCTTAGCCTAGGAATTAGCAGCTCACTGTATCAATGACATCCATGGCATTATATATAATAAAATTGAAGGTAAATATAAGCAGATAAGTATTTGATGACCTGATTTTAAATGCCATTTTAAGTGATTTTTAAATGATGACCTGATTTTAAATGTGATTTTTTAAATCACATGAAATCCATCATCCTTCTTTTTAAGCTTTTTTATTTCCTACCGTGCATTGATATTGAATCCATTCAAATTCTTATACACTAATTATATACCTTTTTCCTGTAGATTAACTAATTTAGCTTAACTTTGATTTTAACAAAAAAAAATTTGGCTTGAGAAATATATTATATAAATATATCTTCACAGCATAACAGGCTTGAACAGACTCTGAGACTCACCTTATTTGAGAAGCCACAAAGCACCGGAAGGACTTTACCAGTAAGGAGACTATATAATGTAAGGGTAGTGTTGTAGCCAATTGACCAATTCAGGATTGCTAAATATTCTTTCTCACTTCTCATAAATTACAGACAAATTAATAAGCAATAGCAATCAGAGACTCACCCAGTAATTCAAATTAGTTTTTTATATCTTATGTGGACTCCAAGGTCATTTCAGAACAACAGCTCACACAAATAAATAAATAATAAAGGATTTGAAAGTTCTTTGTCAAATGGGATTCATTAGTACCATTATTTCTGTAAGAAATAGTACCATTATCTCTTTATGGGTTCAGAAGATTAGTCAGAATATATTTTGCTAATATATTTAGAGTACATATATAGAATATATTTAAAATATTTAGCAACGTAATGTATATATCTGCAGTATTTTACCTATCATACAATCTAAGAAGTAAAGCCGTACCTATCACTGCTCTCTGTCTATTGGCCTCTCATGTATTTCCACTGCTTGACTCCTCTGAAACCACTGTCTGAAATTTTCTGTTTATCAATCCATTGCTTACAAAAGTATATATGTTTAATATGCATACATAAGTATATATATTATGTGATATGTAAATACATGCTTTATCATGTAAATGTTATGATATATAATCTATAATATAGGATACATATATCACAAATGAATATGTATAATTTATCATATATATGAAAGTTTGTATTATATAAAACAGTATATAATATATGCCATGTATATCACATATAAATTGATATAAAATCTGCTTTATCATCTACACATATATTTTATTATATGTACTTTAATGTGTATATATATCATATATACCATATATACATGTGTTTAAATATATTTATATATATCTGAAGAAATGTAACATTTGTTTTGAATTTATAAAGAGGCTGTCATATTGAATATACTCCTCTAGAACTTGATATTTTCTTACTAGTCACTTACATTCAACAAAGCTTTCTCCCTTTTTTTTGGGTAAAATTTACTTCTAGTATCCTTTCTTTATCTTCTTAATTATGCCTATTTTTGAATCATTATACTGTCCCTGTCTTCTATCATTTTTGTGGACCAATTTTGTCATCAATATGTCTACTCTGTAATTAAATAAATAACTTTTTGGTTTTGTTGTTTACTGGTTCCTGATCTTTTGATTATTTTCTCATTTCCTTTACTTTCTTTCAATTTATTCTATTGTTACTTTCTTAATTCTTAAGTTGAAAACCCAGTCTGTTGATCTGCTGTTATTCTTCTTTCATAGTATAAACATTCAGAGCTTTAGGTTTTATTCAAATCATCAGTTTCACTTACTACACAAATTTTGATGTGATGGATTTTTTTGTAATTCCTTTCTACATGGTTTAAAAGTCCATCATTTCTTTAACTCGTATGTTAAATAGAATATATTTAACATTCCAAATATATATTTTACATTAAATTTTCATTATAAACTTCTAATTTAATTTTATTGTGCTCTGAAAATATAGTCTGTATAATACAAATTATTTGAATTTTACATTGCTATATAAGGAATTATGTAATAAATTTATATAAAATTTCCATATGTACTCTAAACTTCCACATTAAGCTCATGAACTTTGTTTAAATCTTTATGTCTTTTCTTCCCCTTCTCCTTTTTCTCCCACCTGACACCTGTCTGCTCTCTCTCTTCCTTCTTCTCTGGTTCAATAATCAATAACTGAGATATACATGAGAGAATCATCCACTGCTATTTTGGTAGACTTTTTAGTTTCTCACTCTTATTTTAATCAATATTTTACTTTTATCTTTATAATTTTGATAGGTCCATCAATATTTGTGATCTTTATCTTTCAGATGAATTTAACATTATCATTATGTAGTCATTAACATAGCTATATGAATTATTTGCTTAATCAATATTTACCAAATTTTAAATCTTCAATCTTTCTGTTTTCAGAATTAAATTATATTACTTGTAGAAAGACCATCACTGATTTCTTTTTTAAATAAAATCTGACAATCTTGTATAATTTAAGTATTCTTATTGTAGATTAATATATCTTCTCAGCACTGTTTCCAGTTATCAATCTCTCTACTCATGAAAGTTAAGAAATTCTTCCTATGATATACATTACTGACTTTATATATTAAGTAAACAGATTGTTTTCTTAAAGAAATGTTTATTACTGAAATAGTCACCATTTTCACAGAATACTTTAAGATGATTTGAAATTAATATTCACAAAAATTCTATTTACCTCTACATTTAATGACTATTAGTCAAGTCGTAATTTTACTGTCTATAAGGATTCTTAAGATGTGGGTCTTATTCTCAAGGCATTTATCATCCAGTTAACGTTCTCAATCCATGCAAGTCTCTGAGAAGTCAATCTATTTAAAGTGGATCTTAACAAACTATCATATCAAACACCTGTCTAATCATGTTCTCGTCAACATCATAGCCATCGTTATCAGTATTCACCATCCTTCACTGACTTTTATTGAGCTCACTGCAGTATGAGTGTGTAATGCTACTTATGCTATTAAAATGTTTACCATATATACATGTAGGAGAGAAAAAGTGTATCTTTTTCTCACTTGTTGCCAAATTCATGGCTGAGACACCTATAATAAAAGATAAAATAATAAGAGAAATATCAGTTTTATGAGACATGAGAGCCTTCGGAAATGAAGACCCAAATAAATAGATTAGTCTGCATATTTTTATGAGCAATCAGGTAGAAGTATGATTGGAGGACAAAAGGGAATGATCTAATGGTGATACACCGCAGGGAACTGAGCAGTGTATCTGAGTTGGTTCAGATTGTTCTTTGTATCGCGTGGTCTTTAGAGATAAGGACATTCTTTCCCTCTGAATATAGGAGGACCACTTCTGGAATGAGTGTCTATGACCCACTTTAGAGAAAGGTCAAAGAATTCTTTTCTGGCCTACTTCAGGGGAAATTGATAGAAGAAGGTCAGAGAGACTTTCATGCTTCTGTTCATTTCTCAAATTCCTTCAGCTTAAAATACTCAGTATGCCAAGTAGCCATATTTTGAAATATATTTTAAACTTAAAAAGGCATATATTGAAATTATTATATTTCTGTACACTTTGACTAAAAATAGTCAAAGGCTTTTCATGATTTATTAAGTGAAATGATCGTAGGCAAAAATTCAAATTTCTCCTCAAAATCATGATATGTATTCTGACCAGTCTCTCCACTATAGAAATTTATCCTATACCTTCAATATTCCTTAGTGCCTTCCACATCATCCCAAACTCACTGTTATTCATTCTTTTCCGTAATTTTAATTATTTATTTAGTACTCCATACACTATGCATTTAATGTAGTAGCTACCATAGTGAGCAAAACAGATTTGATCCCTAGCCTAATAAAACTTTCAGTTTTGTTAGACATTCTTATTCTAACTCATTCCGTCAAAAATTCTACTACTCTCTTAAGCTATCGTATCAGTAAGATTTTAAGAACTATAAAGAAGAAAATTCAAAAACCATACCCAATTTCTCCTCTAGATATAATCACTATTAAAACCCTAAGCAGTTTTCAAGCTCAATTAAAAGTCAACGATTGCCAAATAAATTGCCCTAATTTCTTTGACCAGGTAAAATATCTCCTTTCTTTTGAATTGTAAAAGCACTTGAAAATTGCCTAATAACACATTATATTTTGTCTTGTATTATAAATATCTATATATTTGTTTTTTATTGTTATCCTAGAATCTTGAGATTTGAGACCTTTTATTTGATACTTAGCAAATAGTACTTATCCTATAAATATTTGTGCAGTTTAAATTACTTGGTGTTGTTTCTCCACTACTTTCTTTATACCACTTTACATACCACTTTATTTAGACTTCAGATATTTGGTCATGAGATAGAAATTGCACAGATTAAAGAGAAAATTCATAAGCATGACTTAAGTATGTATACAATGTGGTTTAGTAGTTAAGACTGTTTCAAGAATCTGATAGTCAATATACAATTTCCAAATGTGTCAAAAATTTCAGATTTTACAGCAAAACCTGTATTTCCTCATATACAAAATAAATATGGTAAACATCTCCCTTATACCATTGTTTTAAGAATTGAATGAGGTTAAGCAGGTAAGAGGCTAGCATGCTTTAAGTATAATACATTATAAAGACAGTTTTTATTATCTTGTTAATTTATTATTTTACATCAAGTCAATTTGGTTTTGTATCATTCAAATATGGATATGTGTGTGTGTGTGTGTCAGTATACTTAAAGCACAAGTGGAATTTGTACTGTGTTTGAAATCCATACAGGTTTTTAAGTTGCCTCTGCCAATACTCTCCAGCCAAAGACCGTAAGAAACACTCCACAGGGAATAATGAGGCTTCTCATTTAGGGAATCTTAGAAAGGATGTATAAGATTTAAACTTGTGGTAGGTGATTTGGGAGTGATAGAGGAAGCATAGCTTGCCTATAGTTTATGTGTTGTTCGGAAGCGAGAGTAAATTTAGATTGGGAATAACAATAATGTGTATCTAGAAGGAAAGAGGATTAGAGTGAGGCCAAATGAAATTAGCAAAGAAACAGCTTTCAAGCTATTAACTATCATTTGGTTATTTTTATGTTTGGAAAATAGTAATGTTTGTTGTTAGTTGTCAGACTTGATTACATAGTGTTTTTTTTTTTCTTATTGATCTATTATGGTCACAGAGTGGCCTTGTTTGATGATATTCTGTGAAATGCCTTATGTCCACCAAGAGAACACCAAGGCATTGAGGGCCAGGCTGATAGCTCCTTGCAACATGAAGGACAAACAGATTGTACTCAGCCAGGCTGTGGCTCTTAGTGTTGTTTTTCTCTGTTACCTGTCAAAAAAACTTCACATATTCATTCCAAAACAGTTAGTTGCTAAGGTAGAAAGTGTAATAACACTGATCAAAACTGGAAACAAATTCTTAACAAATGCAACTTATTTTTTCTTTTCTTTCATGGACTTTATTATAAAATAGTAGGTGTAAACATTGATCAAAATTTTCTAAACAACTGTGATATTGCACCTGTATCAATTGCTACAAAGGAGAGGTAAATGGTGGTATGGTAACTAACAGAAAGCGAGGTTAGCTAACACTATACTGGAAATTACCAAAGATTTATCAGAGGAAGTCACAACTTATTTGAGATCTAAAAAAAGGAAAAAGAGGTAACAAAGTAAACAAGGAAAGGAACAGTACTCCAGAGAGAGAGAACATATCTAAAAACATCCTGTATCCTGTGTGCCAGCACTGAAGATTGGTGTAAGAAGAAAAAAAAGCCATAGGTAGAGTCAAATCATATGTGTATTTGACAGAGGTCCAGATGAGAGGCTAATAATAGCTGAAAAAATGGGATGATGGCCAGAGAGGAAAAAGAAGATAGATACAAGTATATTTAAGCATTAAACATGGATAATATTAAATTGACATATTTAATAACTAATTAGTCAAAATAGAGACTCCTAATTTTTTGATTTGAGGAATTGTGCTTATAGTGTCAATCACTTATTTAGGGAAGAACGGTAATGTATCATTTTTAGGAGAGAAAAAAATTAATTCCTGCATAAGATGGAATCTCAAATGGTTTAGAATCAGTTAATCTCATGTGGGCCCCAGAATAAACAGATCTACAAATCATAGAGAATGATAGGGCTAGAGATATGAATTTAAGAATGGACTATAAATGAAAATTAAATTCATTTTGTGAGTTTTGCCCTTGTTAAATAGTTTTTGCTTATGTGTTGTATTTTAAGATTAGCCTAGGCTGGGCGTGGTGGCTCATGCCTGCAATCCCAGCACTTTGGGAGGCCGAGGTGGGTGTATCTTCTGAGGTCAGGAGTTCGTGACCAGCCTGGCCAACACAGTGAAACCCCGTCTCTAATAAAAATATAAAAAATAAGCTGGGCACGGTGGCAGGCGCCTGTATTCCCAGCTACTAGGGAGGCTGAGGCAGGAGAATCTCTCGAACCTAGGAGGCAGAGATTGCAGTGAGCCGAGATTGTGCCATTGCACTCCAGCCTAGGCAACAAGAGTGAAACTCCATCTCAAAAAAAAAAAAAAAGATTAGCCTAAAAATTAAACTGATGTCCTCAGATCTTGAGAGTGAATCTGAAACTCTAAATCAAATAAAGAATTATTAACTTCTGTTTAATATGTTGGAATAAGATCTCTGGGATCAGGTGAGTGCTAGGAAAAAAAGCTGAAGTTCTCCCAGCACATCATAGTTTATATATTTAATCTGTTAAACCAGATTATGTGGTTTTCAGTGGAAATGTTTTTCTTTGAGGCGAAGACTAACAAAGGTGGTCTAAGGGAACAACTGAGTGTACCGTCTATTGAAACCTCTCCTTTCTTTGGCCTTCTTGCTCGCAATTTTTTCTTCTTTCATGTAAAAGACTTCTGATATTCTTTGTTATTGGTTTTATGATCAGGTCTGTCTTGGTACCTGTAAACAAGAACCATACCAGAAATATATTGGTTGTGTTTACAAGAGTATTGTATTTACAAGAGTCTAGGCATATATACATATATATTTGCAAACTATATATTTGATAAAGAGGCTCAATTTATTCACAGTTATGTAGGCCTAACAGGAAACATGACTGGGGGGGTCCCAGGAAACTTACAATCATAGTGGAAGGTGAAAGGCAACCAGGCAAAACTTACCATGGTGGCAGGAGAGAGAGAAAGTAAAGGGGAAATTGCCACACACATTTAAACCATCAGATCTCATGAGAACTCACTCAGTATCATAAGAACAGACAGGAGGACATCGGACCCTATGATCAGTCACCGCCCACCAGGCCCCACCTCCAATTTGACGTGAGATTTGGTTGTGGACACAAATCCAAACACTGTCATTCTGCCTCTGGTGCCTCCAAAACTTCATGTCCTTCTCACATTGCAAAATACTATTATCCCTTCTCAAAGAGTCCCCCTGTCTTAACTCACTTCAGCATTAACTTAAAAGTTCACAGTCCAAAGCCTCATGTGAGCGAGGTAAGTCCCTTCTGCCTGTGAGCCTAGACCATTAAAAAAAAAATTAGTTACTTTCAAGATACAATGGGGTTACAGGCAAGCATTGTGTAAATTCTTTCATTTCACATGGGAGAAATTGGCCAAAACAAAGGGGCTACTAGCTCCATGCAAGTCAAAACCACTCAGGACTGTCATTAAATCTTAAAGTTCCAAAGTAATCTCCTTTGACTCCATGTCTCACATCGAGGGCAAACTGATGCAAGATGTGGGCTCCCTAGGCCTTGTGCAGCTCCATCCCTGTGCCTCTGCAGTGTACACCCCCTGCAGCTGATTTCTCAGGCTGGCATTGAGTGCCTGCATCTTTTCCAGGTGAACAGTGCAAGCTACTGGTGGATCTAGCACTCTAGTGTCTGCAAGATAATTGCCCTCTTCTCACAGCTCCACTAGGCAGTGGGGATTCCACGTGGGGACTCCAACCCCAAATTTCCCCTCTACATTGCCCTTGTAGAGGTTCTCCATGAGGACTCTGCCCTAGCAGCAGACTTCTGCCTGGACATCCAGGCATTTTCATATATCCTCTGAAATCTAGGTGGAAGTTCCCATACCTCAACTTTCGATCCCTGTGCTCCTGCAGGCCCAACACCACGTGGAAGCTGACAAGGCTTGGGGTTTGCACCCTCTAAAGCAACAGCCAGAGCTGTACATTGCCTCCTTTTGGTCACGGCTGAAGTTGGAGTGGCTGGGACCCAGCGCACTATATCCCAAGGCTGCAAAGAGCAGCAGGACCCTCCTGGGTCTGGCCCATGAAATCATGTTTCCCTCCTAGGCCTCCAGGCCTGTGATGGGAGGGGCTACTGCAAAGGTCTCTGAGGCATTTTCCCCACTGTCTTGGTTATTAACATTTGTCTCCACTTTACTTATGTGTTCTGCTGCCAGCTTGAATTCTCCCTAGAGAATTGGTTTTTCTTTTCTACCACATAACTGGGCTGCAAATTTGTCAAACTCTTATACTCTTCCTCCCTTTTAAATATGAGTTGCAATTTCAGACCTTCTCTTTCTTTATGCAAATGGGCATAGGCTTTTAGGAACAGCAAGGCTACATTTTCAACACTTTGCTGCTTAACAATTTCTTCCACCAGTTACACTAAGTTGCACTAAATCACACTAAATCATGTCTTCAAGTTCAAAAATCAACACATCTTTAGAGCACAGGCACAAAACTGCCAGTTTTTTGTTTGTTTTGCTTTTTTTTTTTTTTTTTTTTTTGCTAAAGCATAGCAAGAGTGACCTTTGCTCCAGTTCCCAGTAAGTTCCTCATCTCCACCTCAGCCTGGACTTCTTTGTCCATATCACTATCAGTATTCAAGGTCACAACCATACTCTAGGAAGTTCCAATATTTCCCACATCTTCCTATCTTCTTCTGAGCCCTCACGACTGTTCCAACCTCTGCCTGTTACCCAGTTCCAAAGTTGCTTCCACATTTTCAGGTATCTGTATAGCAATATCCCACTCCTGGTGCCAATATTCTGTATTAGTTATTTCTCACAATGCTATAAAGAAGTACCTGAGACTGGGTAATTTATGAAGAAATTTAATTTACTCAGACTTAACAGTAAGCATTACTGGGAATTTACTCAGACTTAACAGTAAGCATTACTGGGAAGCCTCAGGAAACTTACAATCATGACAGAAGGTGGAGAGAAAGCAGGCATATCTTACAATATGCACGAGAGAGAGAGAGAGAGAGAGAGAGAGAGAGGGAGAGCACACAAAGGGGAAGGTGCCATACACTTTTAAACCATCAGATCTCATGAGAACTCACTCACTATCATGAGAACAGCAATGGGAAATCTACCCCCTTAATCCAGTCATCTCCTACCAGGCCCTTCTTCCAATTAGACATGAGATTTGGGCGGTGACACAAATCCAAACATATCAGTACATGACTTAAAGGAATATAGTAGTAACTCAGTCTATTACCGTATCAGAATAACTTTAAAACAAATGGTTTCTTGTTAGAATTTTTGTTTAAACTAATGATATAATGTTTATTGACTAACAATTTATGACATAGAGAAGCATTCAATAAATCATTTTTCTTATTCATTTATTTCATTTTTTCATTTTCTGTTTCATTGTTAACATTTTGATCAGGAATGTGTCATCTATGCTTTTATCTAACTGAAGGATCTATAGTACATTCCCATAATATCCCAGCCATTATTTATGGGCTCTCATTATATTTTTCACACTTAAATTGTTCCTACAGATTACAGGTGACAGCTTCTTCACAAACAATACAATTCATAACTGCTTGAGACCAATGGTAACATTGATTTGCCATTTGTTAGTGGAATCCAAAACCTCTAATAATCCATCTATAGTCAGAGCTTTATAAGTAAGATCCTTTTGCCTTGCCCATAAAGTTTTATTTTGTAGGTATAGGGTAATGCCATAATTATTCATTTTTAAAACATTCTCCAAGTGACTCTGATACACACTCAAGCTTTTGATTAAAAAAAAACTAAAATGAGCCTGCTCTCTCTAGTCTGAATAGTAACATCATATAGAAAAAATATTTATAGTAAATAAACAAAAGTAAACAGAAAGCAACTATGATTCATAAACTAATAATAAGCTACTATTGTCAAAAGTGTACATTTGAGATCTTGAATACTTTTGAATTATTAGGCTTATAGTTCAGTAATAGTTTAAGAGAAAACATGCATTACTAGACTTGAAGAAATGGATGTTTATTTAAATTTTAAAAAATACTTTATATTTCAAGTTTTTTTTCCTGATATGATTCTATTTATTGGAGAATATTTACCTTTTTTCTTTTTTTAATTAGATACTAGCATACTTAAAAAACTTGGCAATTTCTGATGAAATATATTATGCCAAGAAAACTATATTGCCAGTACCAAAAAAGTATTAATTGATTTCCACCTGTATCTTCTAAGATGGACCTTTTAAAATGACTCCTAAAATTCTCTCAGTGTTTTATTAATTATGCTGTACTTTGGAGTAAAGTTTTAGTTCAGGTAAACTTTTTATTAACAGAAAAGTTAGTCATTTACTACCCAGAAATTTTATAAAGTATGACAATGGATATCCTGGTCTTTTGAGCTTTGATCTCTGAAACATCTTAGTCTTTTTTTTTTTCCAAAAGGAATGTATGATTATATTGTGGCTACTTTCCTTTGGGTAAAATAAATTGTCAATGGTGGCAAATGCTTTTATGTTCCCAGAAATGTAGCATTTGGATTTAGAAACTGGAGCATGGAGATCATCTTAAATCAAAATAAGTGGTTTTTTGGCAACACTGTGTAGCCAACCAGCTAGTTCTGGCTGCTTTGCCAATAAGTTACTTTGAGAAATGCTTGCAATGTTCTAATCAAATATGTACAAAGTTAAATTAGGAAAGTATAGAAAAATTATTACAATTATTGGGAAAAGGAAATAAAGACAGCATAATAAAAAGAAGGATCTCAGTTATTTCACTTTAGCTCACCTTATTTTAATAAAAACAGAGACATATGGAGAGATCATTAACTAGTTTTTGATTCATACATATATTAAGAAAATCGTATAACTTATCATGGAGATAAAATATGCACACATTAAACAAATCATGATTCAATAGTTAAATAGAGTCCTAAAGTTCCAGTGGTCACAGAACAGTATTTGAACTGAAGAATCATGGAGAGCTTCAAGGAGAATAAGTTATTTGTGGAAGTAAATAATTGGTAGGATTAAGCCAATTGTAACATTGTATGAAAAGAAGGTCTGTGAGCTTCAAAGGTTAAATGTGATGATATCCACAATCTTTTAATTTAGTTTCATTTAGTTTTCTCCATTTATGTGTCAGTGATTTTTAAATAGTTAAAAATCTATTAACTGTGCTGTGTGTAGATGATGATCTTTATTCTCGCGTCTAAAAACAATAAATAGGAGGCGCAGGAAAATGCGATATAATGATACATGTGCATCTTAGGGAAAGTCTAAAAAGATGATCCTTGAGTGTTTAGATAATTCTACCTTTTGGAATCAGATTAATATTTAAGTGAATTTACTCAATGCAACCACCAATAAATAAAGATGTGCTATCTCTTGCAATTGAGCAAAACATTTACATTAGAATAATGTCACTCAGAGAATTATTGCTATTCTCACACCAGAGGATAATCTTTTACATTCTCATCACTCAGCACTAATTTTGTTTCAAAAAGATGAACAAATGACATAATTTAACACAGACATCATACTGTCAGCATGCAAGTAACTGGTGAAGGCAAAAAGGAGTATATTTCCTGATAATGGGTAAGTTCCACATTTAGGTATCTAAACCTTGTCAAGATTTTAAGTCTCATTTTGTATGCAGGTAGGCAATTCTGGTGTAGCAGATTTAACATTCTTCTCTAATTTAGTTCAGACTTTGAATTTTCTTCAGAAGAATTGGGTAATTTTTTGAAGTGTTTAGCTTTGTAATTATTTTATAAATTATAAAACAAAATTCTGTATTTTTTACAACAATCAGATGAAGCAATATGTGAACATAGAAAAGAGTAATCAGTCACAGATATGAAAAAGAGGTTATCACAAAGACTCTGACTTCAAGGTATTCTCAATAGTCCTATGAACTTCAGCCCATTCATTATCAATTAGTTTCCATATCTAAACATGGCAGATGGCAAATTGTTCTTCAAACAGTAACATATAATAATTTTAAGAGTCAGGGAACAATAACAGCAGAGAAAAAATCTTTAGAAAGGTTTTACAGGCAAGCTGAAGTAGTTTCTGGTTTTGAAAGTTCCATTTATCCATATCAGATGAATCATAATCACACACACACACACACACAAATCTATCTATCTATCTATCTATCTATCTATCTATCTATCTATCTATATACTAGTGAGATACCTATAGATATCTCACTAGATACCTATAGATATCTCACTACTGTGCTGCCGGAACCCTGAATTTTTAAGATATTATTTTATTTAATTCACACAAACAGTAAAGTTGGTATTGTCTTTATTTATTTCAAATGTATTTATTTTATATTGACAGATGAAATTGTACGTATTTATCATATGCACCATGGAGTGTATACACATTGTGGAATCGTTAAACATAGCTAATTAAAATGAGCATTACCTCACATAGTTATTATTTTCGTTGAGAAGATATGACATCCACTCTCTTAGCATTTTCTAAGTATATAATATATTGTCAACAACTATAGTAAATATGCTATACAATAGATCTCTTAAGCTTATTCCTCCCATCTAACTGTAATTTTATATCCCATGACCAATATCTCCTCAACACTTTACCACCCGTATCACCCCAGACTCTGGTAATAACCATTCTACTATCTACCTCTATGAGATTAACATTTTAAAATTCAACATATAAATGATAGAATGCCACATTTATCTTTCTGTGTCTTGCAATTTTATTTAACGTAATGTCCTGGGATTCATCCATTTTGTCACAAAAGTCAAAATTTTATTTTATTTATTTATTTTTTTTACTGTTGAAGAACATTCCATAGAGTGTATATACCACATTTTCTTTAACAGTTCCTTTGTTGATAGATATTAAGTTGCTTCCATATCTTAGCTATTCTGGATAATGCTGCAATAAACATGAAAATGTAGGTATCTTTTTGACATGTTGATTTTTATTTTGTTTGCATGTAAACTCAGCAGTGGGATTGCTGGATAATACAATAGTTCTATTTTTAATTTTTTGAGGAAACTTTATACAGTTTCCATAATCACTGTACAAATTTACATTCCCACCAACATTGTACAAGGGTTCCTTCTTCTACTGTCATCAACACTTATTTATTGTCTTTCTGATATTAGCCATTCTAATATGTGTGAGGTGATACCTCATAGTGGTTTTGATTTTTCATATCCTTGATGATTAGTAATGTTGAATGTTTTTTATATACCTGTTGGCTATTTGCATGCCTTCTGAAAAATGTCTATTCAGACCTTTTTCCCATTTTTTAAAATCAGGTTGCTTTTTCACTATTGACTTGTGTTTCTTCTATATTTTGGATATTAACCCCTTATCAAACCTATGGCTTGAAAATAATTTCTCCCATTCTGTAGGTTGTTTATTAATTCTGTTGATTGTTTCCTTTGCTGTACAAAAGTTTTTTAGTTTAATGTAATCCCATTTACCTATTTTTGCTTTTGTTGTCTCTGTTTGATATAAAAAAACATTGCCCTGATCAATGTTAGATCTCTTGATCAATGTTAAACTCAGCTCTGAAACTATGAAACCTCTAGAATGAAACATAGTATTTCCCTCATGTTTCATTCTAGAGGTTTCATAATTTCAGAGCTGAGATTTAAATCTTTAATCCATTTTGAGTTGATGTTTGTATATGATGAGATATAAAGGCCTATTTTCATTCTTCTGCATATGGATATCCAGTGTTCCCAGAACCATTTATTGGAAAAACTGTCCTTTCCCCATTGTGTATTTTTGGCACCTTGTTGAAAATACATTGGCTATAAATACATGGAGTTATTTCTGGTCTCTGTGGTCTGTTCCATGGGTGAATGTGTCTGTTTTTATGTAAGTACCATGCAGTTTTCGTTAATATAGCTTTTAATATATTATGAAGTCTGGTAGTGCGATGGCTTCAGCTTCATCCCTTTTGCTCAAGATCATTTTGGTTATTAGGAAACTTTTATGGTTTCACACAAAGGTTATTTTCTTCTGTTTCTATGAACAATATCACTGATATTTTGATAAGGATTATATTGAATCTACAGATAATTTGGAGTAATATGGATAGCTGAAAACCACTATCCATGAACACAAGGTATCTTTTTATTTATTTGTATGTTCTTCAATCTCTTTCATCAATGTTTTCATAATGTTCAGACAGATATCTGAAAGTAGATCATCTTTTATATCCTTGGATAAATATATTTCTAAATATTTTATCCATGTTGAGATTATAATAAATGGGACTGTCATCTAGATTTCTTTTTCACATAGTTCACTGTTAGTTTATAGAAATACTATTGATTTTTGTATGTTGATTTTGTAGCCTGAAACTTTACTGAACATGAAAACTAGTTCCAATAGTATTTTTTGGTAGAGTATCTAGGTTTTCTCTATATAAAATCACATTTTTGGCAACCAGGGACAATTTAAATTTTTCCTTTCCAATATGGATGACTTTTATTTATTTCTCTTGCCTAATTGTTCTGGCTAGGACCTTTATAGTACGTTGAATAGAAGTGGTGAGAGTGGAGATCCTTGTCATTTTCCAGATCTTAGTGGAAAAGATTTCAATTTTTCCCCATTGAGTATGATGTTAGCACAGGGTTTGCTATATATAGCCTTTATTGTCTTGAGGTACAATTCTTGTATACCTACTTGGTTGAAAGCTTTTTTTAATGTTGAAAGAATGTTGAATTTTGTCAATTTTTTTCTGCATCTATTAAAATGATCATATGATTTTGTCCCTCATTCTATTAATATGGTGTATTACATTTACTAATTTGTATAGGTCAAATGATTCCTGAATCACAAGGATGAACCTCACTTGATCATGGTGAATGTTCTTTTGTTTTCAAATCTTTATCATTAATAATTGTGGATACATAATAGTTGCACCTATGTATTGGGTACATGTGATATTTTGATAGAAGCATACAATGTGTAATGATCAAATCAGGGTAATTGCAATGTCTAGCAATTCAAGCATGTATTTCTTTTTGTTAGAAACATTCCAATTCCACTCTTTTATTTATTTTGAAATATACAATAATTATTGTTGTATATATATAGCAAAACTATATTTGCTCTATTGTGCTAACAAACATGAGATCTCATTTCTGCATTTTTGTACCCATTAACCATCCTTTCATTATCTCTACCTCCCCACTACCCATTCTAGTGACTGGTATCCATCATTCTACTCTATTTTTATGAGTTCAGTTTTTTTGGTTTTTGTTTTTATGTTCTTTTTTTTGTTTGTTTATTTTTTAGCTCTCATGTATCAGTGAGAGCATGTGATATTTGTCCTTTTACAAATGGATTATTTCACTTACCTCCAGTTCCATCCATGTGGTTGCAAATGACAAGATCTCATTCCTTTTACGGCTGAACAGTACTTCATTGTGTTATGCACACTAACTGATTCCATATCTTGGCTATTATGAATAGTGCTGCAACAAACATGGAAGTACAGATATCTCTTCAATTTGCTGCTTTCCTTTCTTTGGGATATACTCAGCAGTAAGATTGCTGGATCATACGGTAGTTATATTTTTCATTTTTAAAAGAACCTTGATATTGTTCTCCATACTGGTTGTACTAATTTACCTTCCAACCAAAACGTGGAAGGGTTCTCCTTTACATCCTTGCTAGCATTGGTTATTGCCTGTCTTTTTTGTGAAAGCCATTTTAAGTGGCGTGAGATCATAGCACATTGTAGTTTTGATTTGCATTTCTCTGATAATTAGTGATGTTGGCAATTTTCTCATATAAATTTTGGACATATCAATTTCTTATTTTGAAAAATGTCAGATTATTTTTATTTCCTATGGAGTTGAGTTCCTTATATATTATGGTTTTTAATCACTTGTCAGATGGGTTGTTTGGAAATATTTTCTCTCATTCTGTGAGTTTTCCCTTCACTTATTGTTTCCTTTGGTGTGAAGAAGCTTTTTAGCTTGATACAATTCCATTCGTCCAGTTTTGCTTGGTTGTCTGTAATTTTGAAGTGTTACTGAATAAATTTTTGCCCAAACCAATGTCTTGGAGTGTTTCTTCAAGGTAAAGAATCAATATTGTTAAAATGTTCATGTTAATCAAAGCAATGTACAGATTCAATGCAATTGCTATCAAAACACCAAGAACATTTTTCATATAAATAGATTAAATAATCCTAAAATGTATATGGATCAACAAAAGACTCAGAACAGCCAAACCATACTGAGTAAAAAGAACAAAATTGTAGGCATCACACTACTAGACTTCAAATTATGCTATAAAATTATGTTAACCAAAAGAGCACTGTACTAGCATAAAAACAAACATATAGACTAATGGAACAGAATAGAGATCCCAGGAATAAACCCACGCATTTACAATCAACTTGTTTTTGATAAAGGTGCCAAATACAAATTCTGGGAAAAAGAAAGCACGTTCAATAAATATTGCTGGAAAAACTGAATATCCATCCCTATGCAGAAAAATAAAACTAGACCCCTATTTCTTCTCATATACAAAAATCAAATAAAAATGGATTAAAGATTTAAATTAAGGACCTGAAACTACCAAACTACTAGAATAGTTATATTTTTGATGTGTTGTTAATTTCTGTTTGCTGATATAAGGAGTTTTGCTTCCATATTCATTCCATATTCATTCATACAGGCCAATTAGATATTGGCCTGTAATGGTTATTTTGTTGTTGTTGTTGTTTTTCTGGTTTGTTTCATTTTATTTTGTTTTGTAGTGTCATTGACATTGTTTACCAGCGTAATGCTGACCTTATAAAATGAGTTTGGAAGTATTTTCTTATCTTTAAAATTATGAAATAATTTGTAAAAAATGATTTTCGTTGTCTCTTAAATATTTCATAGAATTCAGACATGAATCCATCTTATTGTGGATTTTTCTTTGATGAGATAATTTTTATTACTGATTAAGTGCTATTATTGTTCTGTTCAGATTCCTTACTGCTTTGTAATTCAATCTTGGTACATTATGTGTTAACAAAATCATCAATTTCTTCTAGATTATTCAATTTGCTGGTGTTTAATTGTTCATCATATTCTCTTTGGTTCTTTCATGTTGCTGAGGTATTAGATGAAAAAGTCTTCTTTTTATTTCTGATTTTACCTATATGAGTCTTCCCTCTTTTTGTCTTAGTATAGCTAAAAGTTTGTCAATTTTGTCTTTTCAAAACACCATCTCTTTGTTTCCTTGATTTTTTGCATCATTATTTTAGTCTCCAATTGCATTCATTTCTGCTCTGATCTTTATTACTTTATTACTTCTAATAATTTGGCATTTAGTTTGTTCTTATTTTTTCTAGTTCCTTGAGGAACACCATTACATTGTTTATACGATTTTTTTCTTTTATGATGTAGGCATTTTGTCTTTGTCATTTCCCATTAATTATAACAGGATACTAGAAACTGGATAATTTATAAAGAAAATGATTTTTTTTTCTCACATTTCAGGAAGTTAGAAAGTCCCAGGTCAAAAGGGTAGATCTGGTGAAGGCCTTTTTTTCTAGTGAATACTATCTGCAGAGTCCAGAGGTGATGTAGGGCATCACAGTGAGAGGGGTGAGCATGCTAGCTCAGGTGTCTCTTCCTCTTATAAAGTCAACAATTCCACTTTCATGATAAACCATTAATTCATTAACCCATCAGTACATTAATCTATAAATAGATTAATCCATTCCTGAGGGCAGAACACTTAGGACTCAATCACTTCATAAAGAATCCTTCACAATGTTGCCACATTGGGGACAACATTTAGGCATGAGTTTTGAAGGGACCAAATATTCAAAGCATAGAACATTTATTGCCATAAATTTCTCTTTTAACTGTTTCTGTTGCATCCCATGAGTTTTGGTGTGCTGTTTTTTATACTTTCATTTGGCATAAGATATTTTTAAATTTAACTTTTAACTTCTTCATTGGCCTGGTTGTTCAGGATTGTTTGATTTCCATGCATTTGAAAGTTTCCAGAAGTTTCTTTAGCTATATTAGTTTCTAGTTTTATACTTGGTAATATTTCAATTGGCTATTACAAATAGTGCTGCAATAAACATGGAAGTACAGGTATCTCTTTGATGTACTGGTTTCCTTTCTTTGGGATATACTCAGCAGTAAGACTGCTTGTAAGCAAGCTCGGTAAAATTTCAACCTTCTTGAATTCATTAAGACTTGTTTTGTGATGTAACATATGATCTATCCTAGAGAATGTTCATGTGTACTTGAGAAGAATTTGTATTCTGCAGTTGTTGGATAGCATGTTCTGTATATGTCTGTTAGGTGCATTTGGTTTACAGTGTGTTTCAAGTTTGATGTTTTCTCATGGATTTTCTGTCTGGATGATCTATTCATATATGTTGGGTACATATATATTTACTATTGTATATTATTTTGCTGAATTTGCCACTTTATTATTATATGATGACTTTGTTTCTTTTGCAGTTTTCAATTTAATATCTATTTTATCTGATATAAGCGTAGCTACTGTCTCTCTCTTTTGGTTACAATTTACATAGAATATCTTTTATAATCCTTTCACTTTCAATCTGTGTGTGTTCTTGTCCTTAAAGTTGAAGTGAGTCGCTTGCAGATATTACAGAGTTGAATATTTTTTCATTCCATTCAGCCACTATAAGTTTTTTGATTAGAGAATTTAATCCATTTATATTCAGAATAATTATTGATAGGTACAGGTTTGCTACCGCCATTTTATTATTATCTAGTTGTTTTGTAGATCCTTTGTTCCTTTCTTCCTTTCTTACTAAATTCCTTTGTAATTACATGATTTTCTCTAGTGTTATGTTTGGATTTTTTGCTTTTTATTTTTGTGTATCTACTATAGATTTTTACATTGTGGTTACCATGAGGTTTACAAAAAAAAAATCTTTTAGTTGTAATAGGTTATTCTAAGCTGATGACAACTTAACTTTGATCCCACACGCAAAGAACAACTCTACACTTTTACTTCACTCTGTCCCCCAAATTTTGAATTTCTGATGTCAAAATTTACATATTTTTATAATGCATCCTTCCTGACACATTATTGTAGCTAAAATTATTGGTAATACTTTTGTCTTTAAAACTTTCATACTACAGATATGATTTACATACCACCATGACAGTATTAGAGTATTCTGAATTTTAGTATGTACTTACTTTTACTAGTGAGTTTTACATTTCATTAGCACGCTTTTCATAGCATGAAAAAAAATCTTTTAAGCATTTCTTTTAAGTCATATCTGATGGTGATGAACTCTCTCAGCTTTTGTTTGTTTGGGAAAGTATTTTTTATCTCTCCTTTATTTCTGAAAGACAGTTTTGCTGAATTTAGGATTCTCGGTTGACAGTTTTGTTTTTGTTTTTGTTTTTTCCTCAGCACTTTGAATATTTCATCTTATTCTCTCCTAGCCTGTATGCGTTTCTCTTATTCTCTCCTAGCCTGTATGCATTCTGCTGAGAAGTCTGCCTTTAGGTCTATTCGAACTCCCTTACGTGTTATTTGCTTTTTGCTTGCTGCTTTCAGTACCCTTTCACTGTTTTTGATCATTGACAATTTGATTATAATATGTCTTTAGGTAGCCTTATTAGAGACCTTTGGCCTTACTGTACTTGGATAGTTATATTTTTCTCCATGTTGGGAAATTTTTCTGCTATTATGTTTTTAAACTTTCTGGTCCTTTGTTTTTCTTGATGACTTTGACTTAAATATTTGAATTCTTGATGGTACTATAAGTTTCATAAGTTTTTTACATTCTTTTTTATTATTTTTCTTATCAAACTGTATACATTCACATAGCCTGTCTTGAAGTTCACAGATCTTTTCTTCTACCTGATCAATTCTGCCACTGATGTTCTCTATTGCATTTTTCATTTTGTTCATTTTATGTTTATGCTCTGAGATTTCTGTTTAATTTTATTATTATTTTAATCTCTATTAAATTATTTTTCTGGTAATATATTGTTCTCTATTTATTAAGTTGTTTTTCTATATTTTCTTGAATTTCACTGAGCTTTCTTTTAAAAATTATTTTGAATTTCTTTTCAAACAGTTCATAAATCCCTATGTCTTAGGTTTATCGACTGGCATCTGCATTTTTCTGTTTGGTAATCATGTTTCTCTGATTTGTTTTTGATCCGTGTGATCATGCATTGATGTCTGCACATTTGAGGAAGTCAGTAGTCATTCCAGTCCTCAAAGGCTGTCTTTGTATGGAAATGCCCTTCAACAGTAAGACTATTCAGAGATTTGAACAGGCTGTCTGGCATGGTCCCTGAGCCCAGGACTACTATTGCTGTTGTGGCAATGGGTAGTGCCCTAAGCCGGGGACTGTTACAGCCAGCATTTTTCTGGGCTGGAATCCTTTGGCTACTGAGGCTAGCATAGAGTTTAGACATTTTCAAAGCTCACAGTCACTGAGGCCTGTCTGCTGCTAAACCCAGGGCCACTGTAGTTGCCTGTTGGTGATACAAGCCAGAAGTCTAGTTTGCCTCATAGGAGATAGAATTTTCTCCCTGGAACTGAGGCAAATCTGAACATTCAGTCTGTGGGTAGTGGCCTGGAGTCACAGGCCTTGGGAGTCTCCTGGTCTGGGTTTTACGGTATTGGGCCTGATGCTAGGATCCAAGACAAAGTCTATGCTCACTTTCCTCTCTTTCCTCTAATTAGACAGTATTTTTCTCTATGCTATGCCACCTGACATTGAGGGAGGGGTGGCATGAGTAATGTAAAACTGTCATTTCTATCCTCTTCAATGTGCCTTATCTTATTATTTGCTACAATCAAGTACTGTGAACTCTCACTTGGTTTTCTCAGCTCTTGTGAAAATACTTTCATGTGTGGATGGTTATTCAAATTATTGTTTCTGCAGAAGGACAGTTACTATAGTCCTAGTGTGTCATCATGCTCCAACATTTTCAAGTATTATCATTAATTTACAGACTTTGTTTGCTGTTATGAAGAATAAATTGCAGGCACTTGATCCAGTCCTCTTGTCTCAGTTAATGGTTGTTGACAAAACATCATATTTTAAAATACATGTGTATTATTAAAATCAATTGTTTGGCCAGGCGCTGTGGCTCACGCCTGTAATCCTGGCATTTTAGGAGACTAAGGCAGATGGATCATGAGGACAGGTGTTCAAGACCAACCTGGTCAACGTGGTGAAACCCTGTCTGTACTAAAAATACAAAAGTTAGACAGCGCAGTGGCAGGTGCCTGTAATCCCAGCTACTTGGGGAGCTGACGCAGGAGAATCGCTTGAACCCAGAGGGCAGATGTTGCAGTGAGCCGAGATCACACCACTGCTCTCCAGCCTGGGTGAGAGAGTGAGACTTTCTCACAAAACAAAACAAAACAAAACAAAACAAACAAAAAATGTTTTCTAGTATTGGTAACTTTGAAATGATCAAAGTGAATGATTTTAAAATATTGAATTTGTTTTCATCTGATACAATATTATACAGTGTTACAAATATTAAATAATCCGCATGTTGTAAACACTTTTGTGGGATTTTTACATGTCACAGAGTACCTGCAAACATAAATTTGCCTTTATAAAATTAAATAACATTTTGAAAGGCTAATGCTTATATGTACATTTTTTTTTCACCTAGGAGTTTAGCATAGGTAATAGCTTCTTTTAAAGCTAAGGCAAAAGTCTAGGAAAATAAGGTAGCACAGTTTGTCAACCTAGAATTTTCAATTTAAAACAATATTTTGGAGATAAGTTGAGAAGGCTGAGCTTTTTCAAACTACGGGTCAAGAATAGGATTCAACTCATGCTACAGAATTATTCCCTTTAAAACATTAGTAAAGCAATTTAAGAGAAGGTAGGCAGTGCTGGGAAGATAGATGTTATGCCTATGCACTCATATCATAAATTGTGACTAAAAGAAAAATATTTTGTGAGCTATTTGAAGAAGTCTTGAGTAGAGGGTGGCAGCCACTTTGGGCTACACCTTCTAACTGCAGACACTTTTATGGAGCTCATTTTACAGTGGTACAAGTACAAAGGTGGGGGTTGTGAATTCATATCCTGACTGCTGTCCTGAAATACACACACCTGTGGACTGCTTACCTCCCCAACCCCACCCCCACCTGCACCCCTGCCATATCATTATGCGTCTTTGGCTGCACTTGCTTTAGCATAAATCCTAGAAATCAAAGATGGGAGTCATGACTTAGCATTATAGAATAACATGTATTACTCCAAGTTGTAGCATCAAATTGCATCAGCTGAATTCTGCTCTCACCACTTTTAAATTGGAAACTATGAACAACCTATTTTTTCTAAACAAGCTTAAATTGTTTAATCTATAAAATAATTATTATAATAAGTTGTGAAATGTAAATGTGTGAGGTATAAATGAAATAAACTAAAAAAAGTGTTTAGAAGAACATGATACCCAACAAGTGGAAAATAAATGTCACACTTTGTTGTAATTATTTTTATTACTTTTTTATTGATACAAAAAATGTACACATTTATGGGGTGCATTTGTTTTTTGATATATGCATGCAATGTGCAATGATCACATTAGGGTGCTTAAGATATTCACCAACTCGAGCATTTCTTATTACTTTGTATTGGGAACATTCAAAATCTTCTAGGTATTAACTATATTCATCCTACTGTGCTATCGAGCACTAGAGTTTATTCCTTCTATCTAACTGTAAGTTTGTATCCATTAACTAAACTGTCTACATTCCTACCCCTTCTCAGTCTCTAGTAAGTATCATATTATTGTCTGTCTTCATGATCTTCATGAGATCAACGTTTTTAATCTCCTACATATGAGTGAAGGATGTGACAACTGTCTTTCTCTGCCAGACTTATTTTGCTTAACATAATGGTCTCTAGTTCCATCCACATTACTGAAAATGATAGGATTTTATTTTATGACTGAATAGTATACTATTGTGTATATATACATAACATTTTCTTTATCCATTTATTTGTTGATGAACATTTAGGTTGATTCCATATCTTGGCTATTGTGAATAGTGTTGCAATGAATATAGGGATGTAGGTATCCCTCTGGAATACTGATTCCCTTTTCTTTAGATAGCCAGTATTGGGACTGCTAGCACGTATGGTATTTCTATTTTCAGTTTTTTGAGAAACTTACATACTGTCTTTCACAAGAGCTATACTAGATTTTTCAATTTCAATTTCAATGTGTTATTGTATACTTGTGCATAATAGTCTCTAATGAGTCGGTATTTCTCCCATTATATAGGCTGTCTCTTCACTCTGTGGATTTGTTTTTCCTGTGCAGATACATTTTCATTTCAGTCACATTTGTCTACTTTTGTTTCTGTTATCTGTACTTTTCAACTCTTACCCATAAAATCTTTGCTTAGACCAATGTTTTGAAGTGTTTCCCCTAGGCTTTTTTCTAATAGTTTTAAAGTTTCAGGGTTTATATTTAAGTCTTTAATCCATTTCAATTTTATTTTTGTACATGATGAGATATAGGGGTTTAGTTTCATTTCTCTGCATATGGATATCCAGTTATCTTCACCATTTATTAAAGAGACTTGCTTTTCCTACTGTTTGTTCTTGGTGACTCTGTTGAAAATGAGTTGTTAATGCATGTATTTTTATTTGGGCTCTCTACTCTGTTTTATTGGTCTATATTTTTGTTTTTATGCCAATACTGCAGTAACTGGGTTAACATATAGCTTTGTAATATATTTTGAAATCTGGTTGTGTAATGCCTCCAGCTTTATTATTTTGGCTGAGTATTGCTTTGGCTATTCTGTGTCTATTGTGGTTCAGAAAAAAATTTTAGTTTTTTTTTGCATTGGTATATTGTTGGAGATTTCATTGAATCTATAGACTGCTTTGGGTAGTACAGTCATTTTTAACAATATGAATTATACTAACCCATGAGCTTGGATGTCTTTTTATTATTTGTGCCCTCTTCAATTTCTTTCTTCATTGTTTTGCAGTTTTTCTTGTCAAGGTCTTTCACTTTCTTGGTTAAATTTATTCCTAGTTATTTTTTCTTTCTTTCTTTTTCCTTTTTTTTTTGAAATGGGAGAATACATTTACAAACTATTTATCTGACAAAGCACTAATATCCAGAATATAAAACAAACTCAGTGACTTAAGAGAAACAAACAAACAGATATCCAATTAAAAAGTGGGTAAGTAATCTCTATAGACAATATAATGGTGTTTGTTTTTAGTTCTCCTTTTACTACATGTCAATCTTATATGTAATACAAATTTAATAGAACCATATTGAACACTGGAACTCTGACTAATATAATCAAGATGTGTCCACTAGTTTAGACATAATTCTAAAAGAGGATACAATTTGTTTTAACTATAACTTAGGAAGAATAACAAAATGATTTGCTGAGATTGACTAAATCTGTTTCCTGAACTGAGAACTAGGTTAATTTCATTACACTCTTCACTGTATTTGGGCATATTTGTACACTACAAACTTGAAAATCTATGGAGTGAGATTCTGAACTTTATTCTTGATAACTCATTAATGAAAATATTACAGTAAAAGTGTTTCTTTTAATATAAATTATTGGTTCTAATCATCTTTCTCTGAAGAATCCTAATATGAGATCTGTGTATCATGAATATACAAATAGAACATAAAGAAGAATTTTTGAGAACTATTAGCATAGTATGTCTTTGAAATAAGGTTTCAAGCAAAATAAACGTTGGTTATTAAAAATATTCACTTTTCATCTAATTGATACTCATTTATTATCTTCCTTTTTGACAAACTTAATGTTATATTTTCTATGCATTTCAATTAAAAAATAAAGTGGCCACTTAATTAGGAAGAGAAAAATAATGTCACTTAAATACATTACACTAATCACTAAAATTCTCTTGTAACAGAATAAACTCTCTAAAATCTACTGTGGGTGGCACATTAGCAGACATGAGTTCTCTGATTAATTAAGTCCATTAGAAAAGGAAATTACTCAATTGTTCATTCAATTGAGTGTGAAGAACATTCTATATAGTTCATACAGGTAAAACACAGGTTTTTATTCTGTACTGTAACACAGAGCTGCTGTAGATTGATCTCAGCACATTATAACCTGTAAAAGGGATTATCCAGGAAACATTTTAAGTAAAACAAAGATGTGACAAATATAGAGCTATGTTGCATGGGTGCATTATATACAGAACTATAACTAAAATTACAGAAAATTTACTTATATATGTATGTATTTATACATTAATTGAAATAAATATAGCTAGTATAATTTTAAATGTGTATATTCATTACTACACTACTAGCTATGTTTATTTTAATAAAGATATACATGTGTGTGTGTCTTCATTGTAATCTGGGCAGTTTATTATAATTATGTCAAGCACATCATTAAGCAATGAAAACAGATAGACATAGTGATTTGATCATGATATTATACCAATCAGAGGTAAAGTTGGAACACAAATTCCAGCTTCTTACTCTAAATTCTGTGTTATTCTGTCATGGAATTTTGTCTGTGTAATAGAATCAAAGACCTTGAAGGGGTCCTTTGAGATCACCTGAGTTAGACTTGTATCTCCCTGCAAATCTAGTTATTCATAACTGACGGTTTCAAGAAAATGTCAATGACCTTTATGCTTCTTCTCCCAATGAAAATATCCTTTTCTTTAGCACCAATTCATGTATTTATCTATAGCTCCCAGTGGCAAAAAAGAACAGTAAAGGAAAGAGAGAGAGAGAGAAGAAGGGTTAGAGATAGTAAACATTCCTAAGCATATATTCCCTGACCAACTTTATTTCCTTTATTAATTTCCCTGAGTCTAAATATTTTAAAGAAGAGTCAAGTGTTAAAAATATTATTATATTGTTTTCTGGTCAGTGAACATAATTGTTTCTAATTTTAAAATTATTAATTTTAGAGGCATTTTTATCGTTTAGTTAAATATGATCTTTAGTTTGTAGCTTGTATTCTTTAGTTGATTGAGTCTTGTTATGCTTTTCTCATTCTTAGTGAGCATTATACTTTTTCATAAAGTCATCAATTATATTTTCTTTGACAAACTACACACTGTTTTGTGGGATAATATTTTCCTCTACCTGGCCTTCTGGAGTTTTCTGTATATTTATTTAGGCAGTGCAACAATAAAAGAGAAATACGCTTCAGGAAAATTTGTAATTTGGGGACACTACTCAATTTCTGTCCATTTAGATCTGAAAAGTATTGGTAAGATAATCTAAGTGATTTTTTAAACTATCTAATATATTAAGACTTCTATTTCATTGGTATTTTTACCAAAGGTAACCGAACATAAAAACATAAGATTTTGCTGAAATTTCAAATGTATCTTCTTCCTTGTTTTTTAAAGAGTTGGTAATGAGAGTTTTTCAGAGATTTATCTTTTATATCTTCATATAAAATTTTCAGATCCTGACAATTACATTTTGTGTGGATGACTGAATTTTGTCCTCCTACTAATAACTAATTAAGAAGGAAAACTATTCAATTAAAATAGAGATATCTGACTGTCATCAGCTTAACCACATGAGTGAAATTGGTTTTACTAGCAACAAAGCAACTTTGCACTCTTCACCCCCCGTTATGATACAAAATAAAGTATACACAATCATGTATAATTTATTTTATAAAATAAGTTTAACCCTATATCGAACTTCTAGATTACAGAAAATAGAAAGGATGGGGGAACAAAGCAGACTATGCAAGAATAAAATGCTATGACAACACTAAAAAGGGGAACATCACACTCTGGGGACTGTTGTGGGGTAGGGGGAGGGGGGAGGGATAGCTTTAGGAGATATACCTAATGCTAAATGACGAGTTAATGGGTGCAGCACACCAGCATGGCACATGTATACATATGTAACTAACCTGCACATTGTGCACATGTACCCTAAAACTTAAAGTATAATAAAAAAAAGCGTACATTTTATATAACTGGCTTGGCTGCTTTACCAAGTTATGTTTTGACTTTATAGTTCCCATAGGAAAATGCTGGCCCCATCCTTCAGGAAATACAAATATCAACAATGGAACATAAAGCATCACATATTCTGTCTGCCTACAACATAACTAAAGCACAGAGACTATCACAAACATATATACATATATATATATATGCACACACACACACACACACACACACATAGTCAGTGAGAAAAGAAATAGCAGAGTAAGTCACTAAAACTAGTCTTCTAACAAAATTGTGTCCTTTGCAGCAATGTGGATGCAGCTGGAGGCCGTTATCCTAAGCAAATTAACACAGGAACAGAAAACCAAATACCACATGTTCTCACTTACAAGTGAGAGCTAAACACTAGGTACTCATGGATTTAAAGATGGCAACAATAGAAACTGAGGACTACTAGGGAGGGGGGAAAGGATTGAAAACCTATTGGGCACTACGCTCAATACTTGGGTGACAGGATCATACCACAAATCTAAGCATTATGAAATATACCCGGGTAACAAACATGCACATGTACCCCCTGAATATAAAATAAAAATTGAAAAAAATAAAAATAAAACCAGTCTTTTCAAAGAGTTAGCTTTGGATTGAGTGTAATACAGGAGACTCTACTAAGGTGCTAGCAGAGGAGAAGCAGATGTATCAATGAGGGGGCACATCAGAAAGAATGTCTGATCTTTATTGGGTAGTACTGAGAACAGGTCTGAAACCTAGGATTACAGCACTGGCTATTGGAAAAACAAAATGAAGAAACTTGGCAAGTGTGTGAAAATAAACACAGTAGTTTTGGGAAGTATTTTTTTGTGGGGAATATGAATGCAGATTTTATGTGTAGCTATCATTTGGAGGACTGGATGTAAAAGAAAAGAAGCCCTACAGAATCCTGAGATAATATCGCAGCATTTAGCATTGTTGACCAAACTCCTTAAAGTGTTCATTTATACAAAAACAAAACTCTGTGGGAAAAAAAGCAAGTTTAAACTATGAAGCCAAGTAGAAAATGGGTTGTGAAAAGAGACACTAAGGGTAACAACAATAATTCAATGTCAAATTGGGTAATGACATTATTGACTTTTGTCTCCTTACCCACCTTTGTAACTGAACCATGAGAGTCTACTGTCTTGGGATCAAACACACACACACACACACACACAACAGATATTTACATTAATTTTAGGGTCTCTTTCACTAATAAAATGTAACTAAAACATACCTGCCCATAAGCTTTTTTTTTTTCCTGATACACTCAAGTTTGTTATACTACTTCTTTAAGATTAAATAGCAACCTGTGCATATCTCTTACATAATATTTGCCTGTACTGTAACTCTGGGTTGATACTCTGTGGGCCACGATAGATGATAAACTTCTTGATAAATGGATAAATTATTTAATTCTTAAGTAAAAATTGAAGCAATTTGTAAGTATACAATGCTTGGTAAGGATAAACTTGGTATTCTTACAAAATGCTTCATAATTTTTTTAAAGAAATGGACAGAGCTAGAGTTGTAACAGCTTTTGATTCTTTAACCTTATTTTTGAATGTTGCAAGGTTTTTATAATTATAAAATAAAACTTATTCTGACTTGTTTTGCAGCTGAACATGCATTAATTATTCTTTGTGCTTAATTGGAATGAAATGGTTATGGGCTCTTAAAATGATTCTAGAGTAATATTTTTTAAACAAGCTAACATTTATACTATTTTTTAAAAAACATTTATGACAATATTTTAAGCTAGTATTTATCAATTTTTTCTTTGACAGAAGTTTTTAACACTTAACACCATCTGTAATTATTTGCAATTATAATGAATGTCATGTTATAGCATCTTCGTTAGAAAATATGGTTGTTAACAAATAATCACAGTTAAAGTTCAAATTCATAAACCTGAAGTTTGTTAGTTCATCTGTGTTTACAGTTATTTTAGTCAGCTTTATTTGGGACCTTAGATTATTATTCCTAAATTATGCAAAACAAGGTTTTTGGGTGATTGTTTGAATTGTGGATTTCTGAATGCAAGGTTTTGAAATGTAGAAATATTTTCATAGTAACATTTAATTCTCTTCTCAAACTTTTACACAGTTCAGAAACTGAAAAAATAGTCTATCTTTTATGAAAATGTAAATATACCCTTTATCTTACACCTATACGAATTTATGAGTCTCTTCTAGAATAAAATATAATAAAATTCCTGAAAATTTTATTTGGATCAATTGATATAAAAGCAGAAGACTTGTTAAGAAATTTCCATGTCTTTCTGATTTACTAACTTGTACTTTAAATCGTTCAAATCAATGAAATTTACAACAATAGACCAAGCCTCATAATATTTGTACTTATTCTTGAAAGCATTTAAAAATCATAGTTTCTCTTGTAATCTCTAAAACATATTTGTCCTGTTTTGTGTGTGTGTGTGTCTATGTGTGTGTGCATGGTACACACTTATCCACATGCTCACTTGTTTTTTTAGCACACTATTCCTTACATCACAGATCTTTGTCCTTGACCATTTTCCTTCTTCCTTGGCATCTTTTCGATATTGTTCTAATGGGAGTCATTTAATGGTAAATTACCAGCATTTGCAAATGTCTTTTTTTCCCCTTCTCTCTTGAAAGACAGTTTTTAAGCTGTCATTTCTAGCAGGTTCAGAACAATTAAGGGCTTTTTGGCAGGTTAAGAGACATTAAGAACTTCTCTCAGTCTTTAATACTGAAAAATTTCACTACTATATGTTTAGGTATGGGTTATATTATGTTTTTAATTCATGGTTGGTATATGTTGGGTTTCCTGAATCAAAGGTTCATTTCTTTTTTTTTTTTATTACAAGTACAGGTTTGTAAATAGGTATACATGTGCGATGGTGGTTTGCTGTACCCATAAACCTGTCACCTACATTAAATATTTCTCCTAATGCTATCCCTCCCCTTTTCTCCCACCCCCGAACAGGCCCCAGTGTGTGATGTTCCCCTCCCTGGGCCCATATGTTCTCATTGTTGAACACCCACTTATGAGTGAGAAGATGTGGTATTTGGTTTTCTTTTACTGTGTTAGTTTGCCGAGAATGATGGTTTCCAGCTTCATCCCTTTGTAGGGACATGAACTCATTCTTTTTATGGCTGCACAGTATTCCATGGTGTATATGTGGAACAAGTTCCACGTCTTTTTTTTCCAGTCTAACATTGATGGGCATGTGGGTTGGTTCCAAGTCTTTGCTATTGTTAATAGTGCTGCAGTAAACATAAGTGTGCTTGAGTCTTTATAGTAGAATGATGTACAATCCTTTGGGTATATACCCAGTAATGGGATTGCTGGGTCAAATGGTATTTCTAGTTCTAGTTGCTTGAGGAATCGCCACATTGTCTTCCACAATGGTTGAACTAATTTACACTCCTGCCGACAGTGTAAAAGCATTATTATTTCTTCACTTCCTCTCCAGCATCTGTTGATTCCTGACTTTTTAATTATCGCCATTCTAGCTGTCATGAGATGGTATCTCATTGTGGTTTTGACTTGCGTTTCTCTAATGACCAGCGATGATGAGCTTTTTTCATATGTTTTTTGGCCACATAAATGTCTTCTTTTGAAAAGTGTCTGTTCATATACTTCACCAACTTTTTGTTGGGGGTTGTTTTATTTTTATTTTTTTCTTGTAAATTTATTTAAGTTCCTCGTAGATTCTGGATATTAGCCCTTTGTCAAATGGATATATTGCAAAAATTTGTCCCATACTGTAGTTGCCTGTTCACTCTGATGGTAGTTTCTTTTCTGTGCAGAAGCTCTTTAGTTTAATTAGATCTCATTTGTCAGTTTTGGCTTTTGTTGCCATTGCTTTTTATGTTTTAGTCATGAAGTCTTTGCCCATGCCTATGTCCTAAATGGTATTGTCTAGGTTTTCTTCTAGTGATTTTATACTTTTAGGTCTTACGTTTAAATATTTAATCCATCTTGAGTTAATTTTTGTATAAGGTGTAAAGAAGGGGTCCAGGTTCAGTTTTCTGCACAGGCTAGCCAGTTTTCCCGACACCATTTATTAAATAGGGAATATTTTCTCCATTGCTTGTTTCCATCAGGTTTGTCAAAGATCATATGGTTGTAGATGTGTGGTGTTATTTCTGAGGTGTGTGTTCTGTTCCATTGGTCTAAATATTTGTTTTGGTACCAATACCATGCTGTTTAGGTTACTGTAGTCTTGTAGTATAATTTGAAGTCAGGTAGCGTGATGCCTCCAGCTTTGCTCTTTTGGCTTAGGATTGTCTTGGATATATGGGCTCTTTTGGTTTCATATAAAATTTAAAATCTTTTTTTTTTTCTGATTCTGTGGAGAAAGTCAATGGTAGCTTGATGGGAATAGCATTGAACCTATGAATTACTTTGTGCTGTATGGCCATTTTCACGATATTGATTCTTCCTATGCATGAGCGTGGAATGTTTTTCCATTTATTTGTGTCCTTTCTAATTTCCTTGAGCAGTGGCTTGTAGTTCTCCTTGAAAAGGTCCTTCGCCTTCCTTGTAATTTGTATTCCTAGGTATTTTATTCTCTTTGTAGCGATTATGAATGGGAGTGTGCTCATGGTTTGGCTCTCTGTTTGTCTGTTATTGGTGTATAGGAATGCTTGTGATTTTTGCATGTTGATTTTCTATCCTGAGACTTTGCTGAAGTTGCTTATCAGCTTAAGGAGTTTTTGGGCTGAGACGATGGGGTTTTCTAAATATACAATCATGCCATCTGCAAACAGAGATAATTTGACTTCCTCTCTTCCTATTTGAATACCCTTTATTTGTTTCTCTTTGCTGATTGCTCTGGCCAGAACTTCCAATACTATGTTGAATAGGAGTGGTGAGAGAGGGCATCCTTGTCTTGTGCCAGTTTTCAATGGAAATGCTTCCAGCTTTTGCCCATTCAGTATGATATTGGCTATGAGTTTGTCATAAGTAACTTATTATTTTGAGATATATTCCATTAATACCTAGTTTATGGAAGTTTTTAGCATGAAGGGATGTTGAATTTTATCAAAGGCCTTTTCTGCGTCTATTAAGATAATCATGTGGGTTTTGTCATTGGTTCTGTTTATGTGATGGATTACGTTTATTGATTTGCATATATTGAACCAGCCTTGCATCCCAGGGATGAAGCTAACTTGATCGTGGTGGATAAGCTTTTTAATATGCTGCTGGATTCGGTTTGCCAGTATTTTATTGAGGATTTTCACATTGATGTTCATCAGGGATATTGGCCTGAAATTTTCTTTTTTTATGTATGTCTCTGCCACATTTTGGTATCAGGATGATGCTGGCCTTATAAA
Source organism: Pan paniscus (assembly GCF_029289425.2). Lineage (NCBI taxonomy): Eukaryota > Metazoa > Chordata > Mammalia > Primates > Hominidae > Pan > Pan paniscus. The sequence continues at coordinate 95,057,769 of NC_073253.2, read as the reverse complement.
ATGAGTTAGGGAGGAGTCCCTCTTTTTATATTGCTTGGAATAGTTTCAGAAGGAATGGTACCAGCTCCTCTTTGTACCTGTGGTAGAATTCAGCTATGAATCCATCTGGTCCTGGGATTTTTTACTTGGTAGGCTATTAATTACTGCCTCAATTTATGAACTTGTTATTGGTCTATTCAGGGATTTGACTTCTTCCTGGTTTAGTCTTGGGAAGGTGTTTGTGTACAGGAATGTATACATTTCTTTTAGATTTTCTAGTTTATTTGTGTAGAGGTATTTATAGTATTCTCTGATGGTAGTTTGTATTTCTGTGGGATCAGTGGTGATATCCCTTGTATCATTTTTTATTGTGTCTATTTGATTCTTCTCTCTTTTCTTCTTTATTAATCTGGCTAGCCATCTATCTATTTTGTTAATCTTTTTTTTAAAAAGCTCCTGGATTCATTGATTTTTGAAAGGTTTCTCGTGTCTCTACCTCCTTCAGTCTTGCTCTAATCTTAGTTATTTCTTGTCATCTGCTAGCTTTTGAATTTGTTTCCTCTTGCTTCTCTAGTTCTATTAATTGTGATATTAGGATGTTAATTTTAAAGTTTCCTGCTTTCTCCTGTGGGCATTTAGTGCTATAAATTTCTCTTTAAACACTGCTTTAGCTGTTCTCATTGGTTTCAAGAAACTTATTTATTTCTGTCTTAATTTCGTTATTTACCCAGTACTCATTCAGGAGCCAGTTGTTCAGTTCCCGTGTACTTGTGTGGTTTTCAATGAGTTTCTTAATCCTGAGTTCTAATTTGATTGCACTGTGGTCTGAGCGACTATTTGTTATGATTTCCATTCCTCTGCATTTGCTGAGGAGCGTTTTACTTCCAATTATGTGGTCGATTTTAGAATAACTGCAATGTGGTGCTGAGAAGAACGTATATTCTCTTGATTTGGGGTAGAGAGCTCCGTAGATTTCTATTAGGTCCACTTGGTCCAGAGCTGAGTTCAAGTCCTGGATATCCTTGTTAATTTTCTGTCTCATTGATCTGTCTAATGTTGACAGTGGGGTGTTAAAGTCTCCCGTTATTATTGTGTGGGAGTCTAAGTCTCTTTGTAGTTCTCTAAGAACTTGCTTTATGAATCTGGGTGCTCCTGTGTTGGGTGCATATATATTCAGGATAGTTAGCTCTTCTTGTTGCATTGATTCCTTTATCATTATGTAATGCCCTTCTTTGTCTTTTTTTATCTTTGTTGGTTTAAAGTCTGTTTTATCAGAGACTAGATTGCAACCCCTGCTTTTTTTTTTTTTTTCTTTCCATTCGCTTGGTAAATCTTCCTCCATCCCTTTATTTTGGGCCTATGAGTGTCTTTGCACGTGAAATGTGTCTCCTATATACAGCACACCAATGGGTCTTGACATCTTAACCAATTTGCCAGTCTGTGCCTTTTAATTGGGGCATTTAGCCCATTTACATTTAAGGTTAATATTGTTATGTGTGAGTTTGATCCTGTCATTATGATGCTAGCTAGTTATTTTGTCCATTAGTTGATGCGGTTTCTTCATAGTCTAGATGGTCTTTACATTTTGGTTTGTTTTTGCAGTGGCTGGTACCAGTTTTCCTTTTTCATTTTTAGTGCTTCCTTCAGGAGCTCTTGTAAGGCAGCCCTGGTGGTGACAAAATTTCTTAGCATTTGCTTGTCTGTAAAGGACTTTTTTTCTCCTTCACTTATGAGGCTTAGTTTGGCTGATGAAATTCTAGGTTGAAAATCATTTTCTTTAAGAATATTGAATATTGGCCCCTACTTTCTTCTGGCTTGTAGGGTTTCTGGAGAGAGATCCGCTGTTAGTCTGATGGGCTTCCCTTTGTGGGTAACCTGACCTTTCTCTCTGGCTGCCCTTAACATTTTTTCCTTCATTTCAACCTTGGTGAATCTGATGATTATGTGTCTTGGGATTGCTCTTCTCAAGGAGTATCTTTGTGATGTTCTCTCTATTTCCTCAATTTGAATGGTTTCATTCTCCCTGTCACTTTCTGGTACACCAATCAATCTTAAGTTTGGTCTTCTCACATAGTCCCATATTTCTTGGAGGGTTTGTTCATTCCTTTTTGTTCTTTTTTCTCTAATCTTGTCTTCATGCTTTATTTCATTACATTGATCTTCAATCTTGGATATCCTTTCTTCTGCTTGATTGATTCAGCTATTGATACTTGTGTATGCTTCACTAAGTTCTCGTACTGTGTTTTTCAGCTCCATCAGGTCATTTATGTTCTTCTCTAAACTGGATATTCTAGTTAGCAATTCCTCTAACATTTTATCAAGTTTCTTAGCTTCCTTGCATTGGGTTAGAACATGCTCGTTTAGGTCAGAGGAGTTTGTTATTACCCACCTTCTGAAGCCTACTTCTGTCAAACTCATTCTCCATCCAGTTTGGTTCCCTTGCTGGCGAGGAGTTGTGATCCTTTTGAGGAGAAGAGGCATTCTGGTTTGTGGAGTTTTCAGGCTTTTTTATTGGTTTTTCCTCATCTTTGTGGATTTATCTAGCTTTGGTCTTTGTTGTTGGTGACCTTCAGATGGAATTTTTGCATGGTCATCCTTTTTGTTGATGTTGATGCTATTGCTTTTTGTTTGCTAATTTTCCTTCTGACAGGCCTTTCTTCTGCAGGTCTGCTGGAGTTTGCTGGGGATCCACTCCAGACCCTGTTTTCCTGGGTATCACCAGCGGAGGGTGCAGAACAGCAAAGATTGCTGCCTGCTCCTTCCTCTGGAAGCTTCGTCCCAGAGGGGAACCCGCCAGATGCCAGCCAGAGCTCTCCTACATGAGGTGTCCTTCGACCCCTGCTGGGACGTGTCTCCTCATCAGGACGCATGAAGGTCAGGGACCCACATGAGGAGGCAGTCTGTCCCTTAGCAGAGTTCCAGTGTGCTGCTGGGAGATCTGCTGCTCTTTTCAGAATTGCCAGGCAGGAATGTTTAAGTCTGCTGAAGCTGCGCCCCTATCTGCCTCTTCCCCCAAGTGCTCTGTCCCAGTGAGATGGGAGTTTTTTCTATGAGTCCCTGACAGGGGCTGCTGCCTTTCTTTCAGAGATGGCCTGCCCAGGGAGGAGGAATCTAGAGAGGCAGTTTGGCTACAGCGGCTTTGTGGTGCTGCAGTGGGCTCCACCCAGTGTGAATATCCTGATGACTTTGTTTACATTGTGAGGGGAAAACTGCCTACTCAAGCCCCAGTAATGGCTGACAACCCTCCCCCCAGTGTGAATATCCTGATGACTTTGTTTACATTGTGAGGGGAAAACTGCCTACTCAAGCCCCAGTAATGGCTGACACCCCTCCCCCCACCAAGCTAGAGTGTCCCAGGCCGACTTCAGACTGCCATGTGGGCAGCGAGAATTTCAAGCCAGTGGATCTGAGTTCGCTGGGCTCCGTGGGGGTGGGATCCGCTGAGCAAGACCACTCGGTTCCCTGACTTCAGCCCTTTTTCCAGGGGAGTGAACGGTCTGTCTTGCTGGAGTCCCAGGCACAACTGTGGTGCAAAAAAACCCCTCCTGCAGCTAGCTAAGTGTCTGCCCAAATGGCTGCTCACTTTTGTGCTTGAAACCCAGGGCCCTTGTGGTGTGGCACCGGAGGGAATCTCCTGGTCTGTGGGTTGCAAAGACCAGGAAAAGGGTAGTATCTGGGCTGGATAGCACTGTCCCTCATGGCTTCCCTTGGCTATGGGAGTTCCCTGACCCCTTGTGCTTCTCCGGTGAGGTGATGCCCCACCCTGCTTCTCTCTCCCTCCATAGGCTGTACCCACTGCCTAACCAGTCCCAATGAGATGAACTGGGTACGTCAGTTGGAAATGCAGAAATCACCCACCCTCTGCACTGGTCTCACTGGGAGCTGCAGACCAGAGCTGTTTCTATACGTCCATCTTGTCCAAGAATCCAAAGGTTCATTTTTTACAATTCTTAAAATGTATCACTTCAAATAGTGTCTCTTCTCCATTTTATATGGTATCATTTTCTATAACTTAAACATATCTTAAGTCGGCTTACTGCATTGTTTATGTCTCTCTAGCATGGTTGAAATATTTTTGTCTCTCTGACATTCAAGAAAACAATCCTACTGTTGATTTATTATCTATTCATCTATATATAGTCTGCTGTTTACACCATTCATTGAATTTCAAATTCATATTCCCTCCAATGTTTATTTGATGACATTAAGTATTTTTACTTTATATCCTATAATTGTAAAACATAGTATTTGTAGAGCTGTTGGTTTTGTGAAATTCATTTTCTTCTACTGATTTTTGCTTATGTTGGTTTATTTCCATGTAAGGGTGTGTGTGTGAGAGAGAGAGAGAGAGGGAGAGAGATAGAAGAGATGCATTAAAAATGTATAGGAGTATAATAAGGCTTGATGTGAAAGTTATTATAGATAATTTGCACATTTTTTCATTAATATTTACAGGGAGAAGATTTAGACTAAGTCCTTGACTTAGCGGGGTTTGGGGGCTATATCCGATCACACAGGTATTAAAAATTCTAGACAAGTGCCCATTTGCAGGCTGCCTTGTGATTGCAGATTTTGAGGAAATTCCAATGGCCCCCACACACATTTTCTTACCTTGCTTTTTTTTTTTTTTTTTGTAGAGAATGTTCTGGTTTATGTACTTCTAGAGTGAGTCTTTTGGGAGTGCCATATTTATGCAGGTTCTATTGGTTCTGATTTCCCCATTTTTATTGGACCGCAGGCTTGTCCCCTCTTCCTTAGGTCCTGTAAAAAAGGGAAAATCTAGGCAAATGAGATTTAATACATGTCCCCTGGTCATCTGCCAGCCATGCTTGTACAATTTCTTAGTCACTTTTATATGATTTTTGGCCTCTGAATATTTATCGTTTTGTTATTGTTGTTGTACAGGGTAACTAAATGGCATACTGCCAAAAACTGACTGCTCCATTTTGATATTGCATTTATATTCTGCTAGAGTGCTAGAAAAGTTCAGCTAAAATCAGTGAAGAAAACCTTACAGCTATTATAGCAGCTGATTTAATATTTATGTTCACTAACTTAACAGTTGAAATTCTTTTTGTCCTCCATCCCTGCTTTTTACAGTATTTGTTAAAGAATTTATTTTTCTTTATTTTTTCACATCCAAAGATAAAACACATATAAGAATAATTATTCTGAGAGTAGATTAATATTTAAATATAGTGGCTAAAGATCTCTCAAATTATATTTTTATAATACACAGGAACTCCTTACTTATAAGTAAACTCCACTCCACTAAATATGGGAACTTAATAGTCATCTATAAATAGTCTCCTTGGAAATTGTGATTGGCTCAGAGGTAATCATTCAGTGAGAATAATCCATGATACTTTGACAATGTGTACAATGTGTAATTCAAATTATTTAAATATGTTTTAATGCAGAATTACAGAATTATTCAAGCTTAAAAAACACCATTATGCAATTTTTTCTATAAAAACATGCTTTTTCAATCTTTCTTTCTCTTTTTTCTTTCTTTCTTTCCTTCTTTCTTTCTTTCCTTCTTTCTTTCTCTCTCTCTTTCTTTCTCCTTTCTATTTTGCTTTTCAGTAAAGGTCAGACAGAAGTCCTTAGAATATTTCTAGATATACTTAACCTAAATTTCCCATATCCCTAAGAACTTTTTCATCACCCTTCCCCCCAAATTACTGATCAACTTAATGCTGTTTATTTTTGTTCTTTTTTATTGCAAACTCAAGAAATTATGACAATTTCAAATAATAGAATTTGAGGCACCATAAAAATAAATACTACAATTATCTTCAGAAATATTTATTGATAGTTCTATATTAGGTATATAACCATTTTAAGAATGAGAAGATTTGAGGTTCCAAGAAAATAAGCCATATTCCTAATGTTGTACTAAAGTAGCTAGAAAAAATAGAAAAAAATTCAGCCCTTTCTGGCTGATTCATCTGGAAGGTATGCTTCACAAAATTCAGTAATGGCAGATATATACAAATTAATTGTAGAGCAATAATCAGTACTGCTAAATTGAAAATGTTATTCCTTTTCTGTGTACTACATTGTCTTCTTTATCACCAATTAGAACCTGATAGAGAAATCAGCATCAAAGTAAAGGGGGGAATAAAAAACGTTGTATTGTCTTCTAAGACAATTTTTCTTTAAGCCATAACTTTATCAAATATATAATTTACTTTCTATTATAAAATAGTCATTTTTATTTTAAAAATCTTTTAAGTCCATTTTGGCATATTTTTAGGAATTTTTATGAATTATACAATATTACTTCCAAAATAGTTTTGAATTTTAGGCATGATATTATTTTTAATTATTTAATATATCTTATGTAAGAACTCCCTTAAAGAATAATAAAAACTTAAATAAAAAATTTGCATAACCTTAGGCAAATAATTTATTCTCTTTGAGTCTCAATCTTTTCATTTGTAAAATGGTAATACATCTAATTGAAAAATGCCTAATAACATTTCTAAAACTAATTATCTTTATTTATAAGATGCTTGAATTCCTGTCTTTTGGAATTTTAATTATTAGTGTTGCATGTGGAAAAAAAAACAAGATAAATAATATTAAGTCAATAAGTAATTTTTGGGGAAAAGTCACTAGAAAGACCTTAGTGATATAAGAAATGTACGTGAAATATTTTCTGAAAAATTATAAGAATCATACAGAACAGGAAGCATCTATATAGCGCTTACTATAATCATTGAAATTTAAGCATGATGGAATCATAAACTTCAATTTCCACTTTATTTACTTAAAGTTTCTTTCCTTAGATCATTTGAAAAAGAAACATTTTAGAAATAAATAGAACAGAGCTATGACTATAGTCATTTACTTTTTGTTGATCACATAATGTACAGCTTTTTGAACCATTTTCTGAAATTGCAAAAATAGAAGCAGTTTTCCATTACGTGCTTATCAAGATGGGTTTCTGCTATACAATCTTGCATAATTTCATCCAACAAACAGATGAGAAAAATTTTAATCTTTGGTGCTTTACAAAACACTTCTCAAAGAAGAAACTATGCCTTCATTTACGGAATGAAATGGCTAATTTAATTACATGAGACTTTCCTTTTTTTCATTTTCTATTTTTAACTTACACATTAACATAAAGCCTCCTGAAATTATGGCCTATTTTTTCACAATTCTCATGCAAATTCTTGTTTATGTAAGCATATATACATAACTTGTGAGTGAATGGCCAGGAAGTTTAATATCGATATGGTTGCTTCATATTTTAATATTGTGGCCCATTTTTACAGCACTAGATTATTGTATTGCTCAACATAGGAACCTAGGCACAAGTGACAATAGCTAACACTTAAACTAAATCTTCTGACATTAGATGAGGAAAATAAGTAGCATAACCTCCAAATTAATATCTGATAGCAATTTCATAATCTTAGAATCCATCTAACTAGTAATCAATATATTTACCATGACAAACAAATATACTCATTATTGGTTGCTTTTTTCATAATACTGACCCTTGATGAATCAGATCTTAATCTTTTTATATAACAGAAGGATGTGAACTTGGGAAAGTCAGGCCAAAATTCCTGTAAACTGATGTAGAAGCAGAAGGCATTTCAACAGTGATATAGATTCTAGATTAGAATTAATTGAAAAGAGGGTGAGACTAGGTAAGCTTTTATATTCCTGAGAGAGATGGAAAGAAAATCCAATAATGACAAGGCACAAAATAAAAAATCTTTCTCTTTAATTTTGCTGATCTTTAAAATCAGGCATATCCAGTTTTAGAAATGTATGTATGTCATCCAGTTTAAAACCTCCCGGACACTTGAATATGATTGTCTTGATATTTGTGAAGATATTTGATGGATTGAACTTTCTCATTGTTGGTATAATTGATGTTGTTTAGGTGTTATGGTTTATGTCCTCTGTTGAGGAAAATACTTCTGGATTAAACCATGATTCTTCAGCCTGCTTCATCATTACAAAAAACTGACAAATATTTTCAGAGTAGTTAAATTCCGGAATCCTTGTAACTGGAGATCTAAACATAACTATATCTCCATGTGTATAAATGCTCTGATCCATATCTATATCCATATTTATAACCGCATCTATTTAGTGAACAGAATGGACTCTCAGTATGACAATCTAGGTCATGAACTTGCTTGACATCCCTCCTCAACCTGTCACTCTGAATTAGCAATTTTGTAACATTCTTCTTACCGTATGACAAGGTAATAAAAAGCAGTGCTCATATGATTAAGTTTTGAACTCTAGATCCAGACTTCTTGAATTTGAAGTCTTCATCTGCCATTTATAATCTTAAACCGTCAGTATTTCATTATCCTCATCAGAGCTAATGATAGTATTTATCCCCATAGTGTTGTGATGAGAGTGAAATGAATGAGCCCCTTAACTAAAAATGAGCCTATGGTAACTGACATATGTATACACACATAACAATATATGTATATATACACACATAACTATAACCACAGACCAATATTCCTGATGAACATACATGCAAAAAATCTCAAGAGAATACTAGCTAACTGAATTGACAAAAGGGACCTGATTAAACTGAAGAGCTTCTGCACAGCAAAAGGAACTGTCAACAGGGTAAACAGACAACCAACAGAATGGGAGAAAATATTTGCAAACTGTGTATCCAATAAAGGTCTACTATCCATAATTTATAAGTAACTTAACAAGTTAACAAGCAAAAACAAACAACCCTATTAAGAAGTGGGCAAAGGACATGAATAGACACTTCTCAAAAGAAAACATACACACAGCCAACAAACCTATGAAAAAAATGCTCTTCACTAATTGAGACAGGAGGCAGTTAGGGGCTGTTTAGGCAGGTAGAAAGGGAGGGTCTTGGAGAAGGACAGAGAAGGGCAATGTTCACAGGAACAATCGCAGAATAGCACCTACACTGCCTCTACAGCTAACGGGAAGAAATGTGGTGAAGAATGTCCTCTTGTGCCAGGAGGTTGTTCAGAAGGGACTGTCCCAACTTAGGCACAGGTGCAATAAATCAACCTAAATATCCTTAACTTGACCCAGATTATTATGTCATTAACATTACGTTAGCATCATGGTTTTAGTCACCTGTGGGTTTTGCTTAGGCACTCATGGGTAATAACCAAAATGGAGTCACTCTGGGCAACCCCAGTCACGCGCAGATGCAACACTCCTAGGAGGGAACTTTATCCCCTACCATTTGGGCAAAACCCACGGAAGACTTCCTGGCTTCTGCCACATAAAAGACACAGAATTCAGAATTCAATACTGTTTCTGGCAACCTGCTTTCAGGCCCTCTGTCTTTGCTGAGAGCATTCCTTTTGCTTAATAAATCCTACTCTAATCACTTTCTGGTGTCCACGTGCCTACTTCTTTGGGGTCATGGTAAAAGAATTTGGACCTAGCTGAACGAGAGACTAAGCAGACTATCAGACAGTAACATAATGATTACAGAAATGCAAATCAAAACCACAATGAGGTACCATCTCACACCCATCAGAATGGCTACTATTGAAAAGTTGAAAAACAGATGTTGGTGAGGTTGTGCAAAAAGGAACACTTATGCACTGCTGTAGGAATGTAAATTAGTCCAGCCACCACGGAAAGCATCGTGGCAATTTCTCAAAGAGCTTAAAACAGAATTACCATTTAAGCCAGCAATCTTTTTATTGGGTATATACCCAAAGGAATATAAACCATTCTACTATAAAAACACATGCACATGTATGCTCATTGCAGCACTATTTACAATAGCAAAGACATGGGATCAACCCAAATGCCTGTCAACGGTAGACTGGATGAATAAAATATGGTACATATACACCCTGGAATACTACCCAGGCATAGAAAGCAATAAAATGGAGCTGGAGGCTATTATCCTAAGCGAACTAACGCAGGGACAGAAAACCAAATAGCACATGTCCTCACTTATAAGTGGGAGCTAAACCTTAAGCACATATGGACACAGGTTTACTTGGTGGTGGAGAATGGGAGGAAGGAGAGGATCAAAAAACTTACAGATGAAATAATATGTAACACCAAGCCCCTATAACTTGAAATTTACCTCTATAACAAACATGTGTATGCACCCCTGAACCTGAAATAAAACTTTAAAAATTAATTAATTAAATAAATGAAACATACCACCCATCAGGTCTTCCTTGGAAATAGTAGCAGTTCTTGTGTTTTAATCCCTAAGGGAACTATCTAGCACCGATGTTTGTTATAACTCATTTGTTCTTTCATTTATTCATACACCTAAGAGACATTACTTTGTAAGAAGTATGACATGATGTGTGTTCTATCCATTTCTTTATAATGTATTAAATGTTAAAAAAAAAAAACAGTAGTACATTCCAAACACTTACTATGCTTGGAGGGGAAAGAAAAAAAGGAAAACTTCGATATGATGAATTTCTGACACTTATATTTGACATTAAGAAAAGTACACAACAATCAAAAGGTAAGTCAAAAAACATTGAATTTTGAGATTTAAATATAGTGTTTCCCCAATAAAATTTTATAAATTACACTTTCTCTAAGTCTAATATTTCAGCCAATTTAAAAAAAACTGGTGCAATGTTGTATTAGCAATTATTCACTAGTAGTTAACTTTTGCATTACTGCTTAAGTAATTATGTCCTAATGATCACATAGTGTTGACAAATTATTTATTTCCACTTTTTGCTTTTGTTTTCTTTTTCTGGACTGAAAAAGCCATGTAAAGTACCAAAATATTGACTATGATAGTCATTTACATCAATAAGTGTTTCTTCAACTTGAAAAATAATAAGTAAAAAATGAATTACCTGAGAATACTTGAATTCACACTTTGGAATAAAAATAGTGTTGGTTTACCATTATACATCTAAATTCCAAGTAGAAAAATAGATATAAAACCTAATAATGGTCTTTAGAGTTTTTATAATAACTTTGAATCATTTTTACTAAATGACTCATTAAATTCCTTGGCCAAACGCACATCTAAGAAAAAAATCCTTTGTTTTTCTGCTAATGTCTGCTAAGTTTTGATCTTGTTTTCTTATATTTATGTATGCGATGTTGTTTTTATCACACATAAGTCTAATTGTAATCTCTGTCTCAACATGCACAACTGTTCCAAGTAAGAATGTTTCTTCAGTCTACCACCTCATGTGGTGACTCATGATCAAGTTCCTAAAATTTTTAACATTAGTGATTCATTTAGGTTTGTGACATTTATCAAACAATTTATTTTATCTTATGTAAAATCAATGCCATCAAAATTTTAGAATGCTCCTAATTCACTAAGTACACGCTCATCAATCATCTCCTATGCAACAGATATTGCCAGTCTGTGGTGTAACAATCAACATTAAAGTCCCTGCTTTCAAAGAGTTAATTATCTAGTCAGCTATCAGGATGTTCTCGCCTATGGGCTGTTCAGCCAGTAACAGATGGAGATAGACAAGACAGAAACAGAGCGTGACAGATGAAAGGTTAGTAGGGGTGAAGTTAGGATTTCCTGGAAACAAAGAATGTGTGAATGCATGAACACATGAAATTTACTGATGCTTTAAAGAAACTGAAGTTAGTTCAGCACTACCAAAGTGAAGCTTATATGTAAGTGTGTTTCAAGAAGTATTGGAGAGGTGATTCATAAAAGTTTTGTCTAGATTGTCCTGGACATAAGAGAAAAATAAGGTAGATGGTTGCCTCTGCTAGTGGAATCATTTTAAAAGTATTGTATTAAACAGAGACTAGCCACATATATAGACAGTAAGCAACTAAACAAGCAAATATATAAGCACATTTCATGAAACCTGCCGTGAAGGAAATAGGGTCCTCTAACAGAGGGTAGTAGACTGGAGGAAGAATTGAAGGATCACAAGGATATTATTCAAAGAATTGAGCCTGGGGTTGTGGAAATGGGGAAACTGTCATAGAGAACAAGTAAAAATGCTTTCAGGTGGAGTGGTGGACATAATTTAAGAACTGCTAGAATGTTGCTAGAGTTGCAGGACGACAAGTGACTAGGAGAGTGGCATAGGTTGGAATTTTATATGTTAATATAATTGAGAAAGTTTTTTGAATGTACTCACAAATGGAAAAATAACTTGGTTACTTTTATTTAAAGATAACTAAGTAACATATTTATCATTTATGTAAGAATAGATATATTTATCATTCAACTTTGTCTTACTAAGTATATATTTTCACATCTCTAATTTATATAACTGTTATCCTTAGAAGCTATTCACAGTAAGCCTAAAATATGTCCTGCTTCTATAAATATATCATACTGAATTAGTTTATTTACAGTAGTGACCTGGTAATAGCAACAGATAGGACATTTCTTATTCATTAATTGGTTTGTAATTCTTGTATGCTATGTTTATTTCTCCATGTTTTTCTGACTTAAGCAGATGTTAAAGTTTATGATATAAGCAACTAAAACAAAACAAAAACAGAACTTAAAGTACTGGAGCTAGAAAATGGATAAGAACCATTTTTTTTGTGATCATGTTGAAAAAAGTCCTTGTCTTTTGGGGATACAGACTGAAATATTTAAAAATGAAATGATAATTATGTTTAAGAGCTTTTTAAGATTATTAGCAGGTCAGGACTGGCCTTGATTCGATAACTTTTGTAACTGAATGATGTGGTTTCATTATTCCACTAAGTCTACATAATATATGCATTTGAAATTCCCCAAAATTAAACTCCTTATTGTACCCCTGGTGTTTAAAAAAAAACAGTATAAAAGAGAAAATAATTGATCATTTTATTGGAAAAAACAGTTGACTAATGAAGCATTGATAAGGTGAACCACAGCTGATAAGTCAGGAGCTGGCCTCAAACTGCAAATATATCCTTAGTGTAGAGCCAGGGAGATTATATCACAAATAAAATTTACTTACTTTCTATAAAAATTTTATAATTTGTTTAGCTGTAGAAAAACAAAGCATAAGTCCAAATGTCCCTAGTGTTGTTGTGTTTTTTTTAATAATGACTTGAGTAAAATCACTAGTTACCAAGAAACCAAGTATATGGGAGATATTCTCACATCTTTATAGCACTTGTTACATTGCTCTATATTTGTACAGTTCTGAGGTTTGAGATAGCGTTTAATTAGGCTTTTCAGAGGTCAGCTATGTATTCAGACTCCCTGCTGCTATTATCATGTAAGAATTTCACAATTGTAAATAAACAATACTATTAAAATAATGTAAAGGCAAGAAATAGTAGTCAACCTACACAAACCAACTCTAAAATTAAATATGTAAAATTGTTTCAGAGTAAAATTTCTGTTCTAGCCTGTCAACAACTAAAAGCTAATGTATTTTAATTCTATAAATACTCTTTTATTTTGAAATCCTACTGACAGTCTTCAGTGATATCTGCACACAGAAATAGCATGTGGTGTTGCTAGGTATCATTAAATGAACAGAACTAGAAATAATATTTATCTTGAGTAAAAATCAACACTTTCACTTTTCCTTCTTTAACTTTTTAATGCATGACTCCAGTCTGACTTTGATAACAGGTCTTGATAATGTATAAACAACTTTAAAACTTTTAAAAATCATTATGTATATTGTTATTAAATTGTCACCTTAATACAAAATATATTATTCACATCCCTTTTTGTATTAGCAAAAGTATAAGCCTTTAATTAATTTTCAGAAGTACATATGTCTTTAAAATAAGCCTAAAGAGGCCATTGTTATTGAAAAGAAAATTTAGGATAAATTATTTTTGTTTGCGGTAAGTACAAAATTCTGAGCTCTGTTTTTGTTGGTAGGGTAAAATCCCTCAAAATAAATATAAACAAGAAGAAAACCCACCTGATTTCTAGAGAAAAAAACAAGAGAATAAAAAATACAAGGTGTTTAGTGTAGTAGGAAATTGCTACAGGCAGATTCTGTCACAAATTCTCGTAGGTTAACATGGCTCAAATTGCTTGTGCTTTTCCAGCAAGACAGCACCATAAAATCTTCAACAGATAATTCCAAGGTCTGGCAGCATCACAGTCAATTTTAAAACTACCTTTATAAAATCACCTTCTTTACTCATGGTAAAGAATCATGTACTATCTAACTCTTACGGACTTATCAAATAATTAAAAATCTTGTTAACTGTTAAAAGAGAAAATACAAATTGTTCAGTGTAAGGGAAGACACTCCCACACCCTCCCTTTTCTAAAAGCATTTATATTAAGAAAAGTTGTAATTATAAATTATCCCTGTCTCTGAAATGTATGTGACCTTTTTTAGAGCTAAATAAGCCTCATGTCAGAATTATGATTTCTGAAATGTCTTGCTCAAAGACTTAAGAATTCTCTCCTTGATATGCAATCACCTAGAAAGATAGTACCCCTATCTCACAGTGTCCATGGGAGGGCTGGAGCCTAACTTCTGTGGATGCCTCCCTCTGGGCATCCACATGGAATATGGATATGAAAGAGTTGCAAAACAATTTTTTTGTCATGAAGATATGAGTAGTTTATTTTACCTTTGGATAAAGCCAATTGGTTAACTAAGCTGGTCACCTCAGTTACGAAGTGACTTTAGGCTAAACACTGCATGAAAAATGTGCTGTCAATCCTCTTATCTTGAGAATATGTGTGTAATTTGTTGTTATCTGCTTGGATGTATAGAAAGGTAAAATTTTTGTCTTTGCATTCTCTTAGAGGATTGCCTGTGATGTATATCACATTCTAGTTTAACGTTTATTCAGTAATAAAATTGTTTTTCTTCTATTTTTCTGGAGGAGTTTTTTGCGTTGGGAGATTTTCTTGTTAATTATATTTCTCCAACATTAAATATTTCTTTTTAGCATTGTCTATATAGTTAGTTTTCTACAGTATATCTCTCATCCATGCTGCATTTTGAAGTCTTTTGTGCTAATATGTTTTCTATAATCCACATCTAATTGTCTTTCAGATGCTAGGGATAATGGCTCTTAATTATCTGGGCACACAGTTAAAGCAGAGGTGTGAAGAGTACAAATCACTGCCTAAGGCAGCGCCGGGAGGCCATACTGTTGCCTCCATCTCTAGTCCCTAGCACTTCTGAAGTTTCAGCCACAGCTAGCTCCTGAGGTGCTCCAGCCACGTCATCTCAGGGACTACTTATTCCAAGTGCAGAAAATCACAGGGCGTTAATTCTACTCCTTTTTTTCTCCTTGCTTTTTATTACCTATTTCTAATTTATTGTTTCTTATGTATAGTATTCTTTGTTTATTAAACTTACTCTATATGATTCTGGGGAGCAACATAGAAT